>NC_055705.1:8833183-9521516 GCF_017639745.1 Melanotaenia boesemani
GAGTTCGCTAGACTCTGGAATGGGCTCCTCGTCCTCTTCCTCGTTGTGCTCCATGTCCAGGTCGCCTCCCAGCACGTTTGCATAGTAAACAATCTTCAAGCACTTGGTGGACGCAACGACGGCGTCGTCGTCGTTGACCAGGTTCCTGCTGTTGAACTCGTTGCTGATGACCTTGTAGGTGATGAGCTGCTGGAAGGTCTCCATCATGCGCCGGATCTGCTCTGCCCTGTAGTGGGACCAGAGGCGCGCCAGCTTGGCCTGAGCCGCCAGCGGGAGCTTGCTCATGGCCTTGCAGAACTGCGGCAGAGCGATCTCCAGGTACTCCGGGCTGTGGAGGTTGTTGTTCTCCATCACTATAACAAACAGGTTCAGATAGTTTGGGTCTCTTGAATACACGTTGTGATACGTCAGGTCACACTCTACGTTCGGCGAGAGGTAGACCAGCGCGTTCAAAAAGGCAGCCTCAATCTTCTCGTTTGACAGGAGGCGCTCGTAGACACGCCGCACGGCGTCGATGTCCACCGACACCTCGTCGGGGGCCAGCTTTTGGACGTCGTTTTCTCCTGAGGAGCCTTCACCGAGCCTCGATGATGACGAAGAGGAGGTGGGGGAGTCCTCCTCCATAGCTGTGGCGGAGCACGCTGCTGCCTCCTTCTCATCCTCATCCTTATCTTCATCCTTACCTTGGAGGGACTTCAGCTCCTCCTTAGTGTGAGGTTTGGACCTCCGGAAGCTCTGAACCAAACCCTCAGAGCTGGAGAAAACTCGACCGATCACTCTGATCAGAGGGGAGTAATCCTCCTTCTCTCCACAGATGTCTAAAATCTCATAAACTTTCTCCTCTGTCAGGTAATTTACATCTGTAAAGTGAAAACAGAAGAAAAAAACTAATGAACCAACCAAAACTTTCCATATTAAACTATAAAAGCTTTACAAACGTCATGAACTCACCTTTGAAATTGTCCCGTACGGCACTGACGTCTTTATGGTTCATCTTCCGGTTGCCGCAGGCAGAGTTACTGTGAGCGCTGCTCTCCAGGTAGGTGGAGGCAGTGCCTTTCTTAGAAGGATGGGGGTCACATAGTTTGGCGTTAACCTTGTAGAGCTCTAGAGCTTTGACCGCCGCTGCATTGTTATCCATGCGGCTAAATCCCACTGATGAGGCACACCACGAGTTGGAGCAAGACTCATTCCCACAGCCCTCCGTTAACTGGTGGTAATAGCGCTCTATTAGATGTTTGGCAGCTGCTCGCTTCCTGTGTTCAGATGTAAAAAAAACACATTAGAAAACTTCTTGAATGTATTTACTAGAAGAACTGAATGCAAGTGATGATAACTCAGCTGGTAGTTCTGCAGACATGATGCACTCATCATTTTTCCACACACACTGACAACCCTAATTGCAGAATAGTAGAGAAGTTGTGTAAAATGTAAATAAAACCCATATTTTAATAGAACATAAACAACATATCAGATGTTGAAACTCAGACATTTTACCATTTTAATGGAAAATATTAGCTCATTCTGAATGTGAAAAAGAATTTTCATTAACAAATTAGATTAACTGGCAAGAGATCAGTAACATGACTGGGTATTAAAAAAGACCATTTCAGAGGCTGGGATGGACAGAGGTTCACAAATCTGAGACAAACTGTATTAAAAAAAAAAAAAAAAAAAAAAAACTGTACAATTTCAGAAAAATGTTCCTTAACATAAAATTGCAAAAAACTATGAAGATCCCACCATCTACAGCGTAGAATATAATCAAAAGATCCAGAGAATCTGGAGAAATCTCTGTGCACACAGACGACGGTTGAAGGTCAAACTTGATTCTGCTGATCTTTGGGTCCTCAGGCAGCTTTGCATTAAAAACAGACATGATTCTCTATTGAAAATCAATGGACGGACTCAGGAAGACGTCCAGAACACAGTTCGCTGTGAAATCCACAAATCTCTCTATCGCTCTATCAAGCGAAGAAGAAGCCATCTGTGAAGCTCCATCAAGGCTGAAAAGCACATGGAGGTTTTAGGGCAACATCTGCTCCCATCCAGACAACGTCTCTTTCTGGGAAGGCCTTGCAGATTTCAGCAAGATAAAGCTGAACCACATCCTGCATCCATCTCAGCAGCATGGCTTCACAGGAGAAGAGTCCAGCTGCTGAACTGGCCTGCCTGCAGTCCAGACCTTTCACCAGAACAAAACATCTGGAGCATCATGGAAGCAGAAATCCAGCAACCAAGGTCCAGAACTGTAGAGCAGCTAGAATCCTGCATCAGACCAGAATGGAACAACATTCCTCTCCTAAAACACCTGCAGCTGGTCTCCTCACTTCCCAGATGTTTCCAGGCAGATGTTAAAAGAAGAGGGGATGCTACACAATGCTAAACATCACCCGGGAACTACTTTCCATGCTATGGCAAATGGTAATAAAATATTAGCTGTGCAAATTGTATTGTGTTTTAAGTTACATTTACACAGTGTTGAGAACTGTAAACATTTAACCTGAATTATTTACCAGAAAATATAGGTTCAATCATGATTCTCACTCTGAAATTCCAGCATTAAATTAATTTGCAATCATGTCTAATTTTTAACCAGTTGTTCCTCTATTACGATGCTTACACTTTTTAAAATAAACAGAAGAGCTTTTACAACTGAAAGCATATGCCCTTGAAAGAGCACACAATCTATTTCAATACTAACCACTATCAAGAAGTGTTGTAAGGAAGAAATAGCAGGAAATTAATTAAACAAAAAAGAGGGTGGTCTTAAATATATGTCCCAAGACATCAGTGCACAAGTAATATGTATAAATAAATAAATAACTTACATTCGGCTTGCTTCTGGGTTATCTGACTCAGACTCCTCGTATTCTCTTTAAGAACAAACAATAACAATGAGAAATACAGCAGAGGTCAAGATGTGCTGCAACAACATAATTCAAGCTAAATACAGCTGACTTTGTGTTAGCTGCACTTTGAATTTTCTGAGAATGCTGTAAAAACTTATAACTTCAATCTTTCTGACAATCATAAAATGACAAGCTTTAGAAAATACAACACCGGGGTCGGTCTCTTTCAGCAAGAAGCAACACTAAGTTAGCTTTAGGCAACCAAGCTAGCAGCAGCTGAACTGTATAAATCTTCTGTTCAATATGCATATCACCACGATTATTTAATTTATTTTCATTTCACCCTTGAATATTATGTAGTCCATTCTTAACGGCTTGGCAGGCACAAGACATGTCACGTACTGAGACATTCTGACGCTCACTTAGCATGCTAACATAGCAAACATTAGCTTAGCCTACTGGCCGTATTTCTGCTCTTTATTAAGCAAAACTCATGTTTCTACTTTAACATGCTAATTATATTATTTTATTGTAAATAAAATGCTTAGTGACAGCTTTGTTTAGAAACAGTAACCAAAACAGGGGAACGTTAGCATACGGCTACAAGCAACAGCTAGCTAGCCCTTTCCGTGTTTCACCAACTACCGCCGGCATCCCCGACTCTTTCCTCTCGCCGTCCTCACCTATCAGGTCCTCTCGCGGGTCTTGTCTTGGCCTGTGGTGTCGCACACTCACAGTCCTCCTTCTCGTCGGAATTCATACGAGACTTTATCCTCAGTAGTTTGTTATCTGTTGCTGTTTGTGAATGTTCAGTTCCTCTGCAGGCTGCGTATATCTTCAACAGCACGATGATTCAAAAGTACTTGGAAGGCGACAAAGCCCAATCTACACCAAACTTCATTCAAGGCCTTCTTACTGCAGGTTCTATCCTTTGCCTGAGATTTGCAGCCATGTTGACTTCACCGTCAGCCAACATCCCACAATGCTTTGCGCTGAAGCTGCAAGACCCGCTGGTGTGGATCAGAAATCTGCAAGGAGCTGGACTAATGTAATCGGAATCATATGTTTTGTTCTCATATTGCTTCAGTAGAAAAAAATAAATAAAAATGAAATCTGATCGAAATAATTTGAAGTATCATACCATCATAGATAGTACATAAATAAGAAATAATTAACAATGAATAATATAATATAGTATAATATAATATAATACAATATAATCAAATGTAATATAATATAATGCATTAGTATATAGTATGCATTAAAGTCCAACAGGTCCACCTCAGACACTATTGCTGCAGCCCTGCACATTTCCCTCTCACACCTGGAGAATAAAGACTCCTACATCAGGATGCTCTTTATTCACTACAGCTTGGCATTCAGTACGGTCATCCCCCAAAAGCTCACCCACCAACTGTTTTCCCAGGGACTACACTCCATCCTCTGTGACTGGCTCCAGGACTTTCTGACTGGCAGGCCTCAGTCTGTCAGGATCGGGAACAGGACTTCAGCCAGCATCATCACTAACACTGGCACACCACAGGGGTGTGTCCTCAAGCCCATCCTCTACACCCTGTTCATCCATGACTGTGTGGTCTCCCACAAGGACAACACCATCCTGAAGTTGGCGGACGACACCATTGTGATAAGACGCATCACTGGTGGGGGCAAAGCAGCCTACAGTAGGGAGGTGGCCTCTCTGGTGTCATGGTGTGAGGACAAAAACCTCCCCCTCAACACAGACAAGACCAAGGAGATGATAGTAAACATGAGGAAGGAGAGGAAACCGCATCAGCCACTGCGTATCCACGTGGAAGTGGAGAGGATGAGCAGCTTTAAATATCTAGGGGACCACATCAGCGAGGACCTCATCTGGACATTCAACACCACACAGCTGGTGAAGAGAGCTCAGCAGCGGCTGTACTTCCTGAGGAGGCTGAGGAAGTTCTGCATGTCACCAAAGATCCTCAGAAACTTGTACAGCTGCGTGGTTGAGTCCATCCTGACCAGCTGCATCACTGTGTGGTACGGCAGCTCTACTGTCATGGACCGCAAACAACTGCAAAGAGTGGTGAAGACTGCGTCCAAGATCACCAGGACTCCGCTGCACTCTCTGCAGAGCATCTACAGCACAGTCCACAGGAGAGCTGCCTCCATCATCAAAGACCCCGCCCACCCCCAACATGGACTGTTCACTCTTCTTCCCACAGGCAGGAGATACAGGAGTCTGAAATGCAGGATAACCAGACTCAGAAACTTTTTCTTTGGTTGTCAAGTACCCCAACCAGTGGTGCCAGATGTTTTGGATAATTTTCATAGAATCAACAGACTTTATGTTTGACCCAAATCCTCTTTTGTAACAAAAAAAAAAAAAAAAAAAAGAAAAATTCAACACAGATGTCCCATGTACTTCAGGAATGTAGTTTGTCCAGCAGAGAGTGCTAAAGTCACACACTGACTCTTTCAAAGTTGTAGGTAACGTACTTTTACACCAATACAATGTTGGCATATCTCAGCATGCCTTGTTCTTTAAGTTTGAGGAAAGTGGACAAGAGGAGGTCAAAATAAGGAGTGTTAATCCTAAAAAATTTAATAGCGTATGAACAGGATCTAAAAATGTAAGAAGAACAAATTCAATCTGAACCCTGCAGCACATCCGTCAACTGCCAAGCTGGTAGTTCTTTTTTAATCACCTTGTTGGGACAGAAATGCTCTTTTATCCTTGTTCCAGTGTGTTTTCATTTATTTTTTTTGTTGATGCAGCTAAAGAACTGGGAACAAATTATGAGTCAAATCTTGTCTTTAAGACATAAAGGCCTGGATGACTTGGATTTTTCTACATTTAAATTCAGGTCAACTAAGGATGTTGTCTTTGGACTTGAGCATTTCAGGAAGACATTGTCTAGCTGTATAATTGAGAAGCTGCAGGGGATGAGTGTCGATAACTCCATGCTCTCATGGATGCTGTGTACAAAAAGAGGATGTTCAGGCTTTACTTCTTGAGATGGCTCAGATCTCTAAATGTCTGCAGCAAAATGTTGGAGCTCTTTTATCAGCCTGTCGTCTCCAGTGTGCTTTTCTTTCCTACTGTGTGCTGGGGGAGCGGCATCAGAGCAACAACACCAACAGTCTTAACACACTTAAAAAAAGGCTGAAACTGTGGCGGAGAGGAGGTGGCTGAACAAACTGGAAATCTTTGCCTCCATTTTCCATCATTGTTCCAGTGACGTGCGGTCAGGAGAGGCAGGTGAAGCAGTGCCTCACTTGTCATGATAAAAAAGAAAAAAAGTACATAAATATTAATATTTTCCACTGATCAACATTTTCAGTAAGATTCTACACGTTTTTTGACATTTTATTAAGTTAAAAATCACCAAATTTGAATATTTCCAGATCAAATACAGGGCAGAAACACTGAGAAAGGCGAGCCGTGCCTCAACCCTGACTGCGTGATCCAATAAAAACTGGGTTTCTGTTTCTCAGCATATTGCCAATATGAACTTTACAGAAATATTTCTTATACACCATGACTCTCTACAGTCTGTGTAATGTCTTTAATGTATGTGCGAGAGAAATATTCCTGCTGATTGTACTATAAATTGCAGAGAAAAGTCAGCAGGTGAGGCAGGCAGTACTCTGCCTCACCTTGAAGGGATGCATGTGAACACACCTCTATACTTTAATTTGTGAATATGAAGCATTATCAGTAGTTGCATGCTGTTGGATGAATATTAAAATAAGATTCTCTTTTCAGTTCTTACAATTGTAAATCTGACTCCGGAGTAGTCAGTGCCTCACCAGCCATGAACCTCACCACATGTCTCTGCTCTGACAGACAGGGAAGAGCTGCGTAGTCACCGGGCTTTACCTTCTGCTTCTACCCACTTGTCATTTTTTTCTATTTTTTAAGTTCTATTTTGGTTTGCACATCTTGTTTGTGGTAAATCTGATTTTGCACATCTTTATTTAAATTGATATACTACAAATCTTACTGTTCTTACTTATTCTTTCTTGCTCTGGATGTACTACAGAGTAGTGGGATGCCATGTTTTGGCGCCCAGGGAGCAGTTGTGAGGGCTAAGGACCTTGCTCATGTCTCAATATTTTTTTTACATACTACTGGAATTAATAACATTAAAAATATCAAAACTTTTTAATACCACTGAGAACTACTGAGAGTTTAAGCAAAACTCCGGAAGAGTGTTTTATCCGTTTTTATTTTCATTTTTCTTTCTACATTTTCCAGTTGGACGGGTAAAACATCAGATCTGGCAACCCTCCTCCTCCTCGTGCCCGGTCGAGTTGTACCGTTGACGGCGCAGAGGAGCTAACGGAGGGAGCGCAGCTGTTCGCAAGGAGGACCAAAGGTGCTTCTACTGGGAGATCTCATCATAACGTAATTTAAGTATTGTGCTTCACTGTTTTTTTTTCCCATATATATTATTTCAGAAACCATGTCTCAAAGAAAATTACGGTATTTTATTTCTTTTTACTTCGCTGTAGTGCCAAGTTAGCTAATTTTTTTTTAGCTAAATTCACACGTGTTTTTACATTAAAGTTTGGTCTCGGTCTTTATTAGCCTATCGTAAACTGTTCTTAAACAAGTTTTGGTTTTAAACTGGCTTCGTTAAGTTAGGTTTTTTGTCGAGGGAACCTGACTTGCAAGTTGCGGCAGAGGCTAGCTTAGAAGTAGAGCAAACTTTTGTATCTACATGTTTTAACTATGAATTGTAATATTTTAAACTTATCACAAGTAGTCAAAATTTTATTCGTTTGGTGTAATTGTAATTTAGCAATTCCTGGAATTAAACAGGGTAAAAAAGTAATTTAAAAAAAGGTGTTGGGGTATTTCACGTTGCACACACGTTGTCGCCACGTAATGGCGGCGGAGCTGCAGGTCAAGGTGCTTTCACTGACACATTCGAGCTGCTAATAGAGCATTTCGCTCTCGTTAACGACTTTTAACTTCGTGCATTTTCTGCACGCATGGAACTGGTTTGCCGTTTGGTGTCAGTAAAACTGACAATACAGTTCTCTTCCGCCTTTTAAAATGTTTTTATTAACAATTTAAGTCAAAATGTCCGCCATAAAAAGACCTAAGTTGAGAAATGATGAATTTGTGGAGGCTAGTCGTAGGTGGCACTACTCAGTGGTGCCCCCTGCTGGGGAGTCACAATACACACATTTGAAAAGGAAAATTGTATATAAATAAAATGATGAATGTCAGGTGTCTAGAACTACACACACAAAGAGCAATAAGAACAAGTGGGATTTGTGAATCAAACAAAATCATTATTTCTGTTGGAATTTGTAGATCTGGTTAGATTAAAATGACAAAAATAAGAGATAAACTTACCCAGAACATTATTATTGTGTGCTAGAGCTGATTGTGGATTAAAATGTGGATCTGATTGGAGGAGGAATTAAAAAGATGCACAAATGTAAACCTTTTTCTTTCAAGCTGAAACCAATAGTTTTTTTAAAGAATTAATCAGAATAATATAAAGAAAAATGAATTGATCCTTGTGATCAAAGAGAAAAAAAATCCATTAATTTTTTTTCCTGACATGAATTTTTTTTTTTTTTAATTTAATTTTTGGGGGTAGGGTAGGACTAGGTTATTAACTTCTTCCTCCATTTTGAAGTATAAAATTGTAATATTTAATAAGATTTACTTTATTCTTCTAATCTTAGTATGTTGATTTTTTTTTCTTTTTTAATCAGCATGTTTGGGAATTAGTATTTCATTGATAGTAATACCAAACTGTTCACAAAAATGGAAGTTTTTACTTAAAATTCAAGCAGCTAAATATTCCTGTATTGTTTTTTCTCCTCCAGGTTGAATTAAAAATGGACGAGTGGGAAGAAGAGGTAATGCGGTTTACTAGCTGTCTCTTTCTGCATTCCCTGTTTTAGAAGTTAAAATTGAACTCAAACTTATTTCTATTTACAGAAAACTAGCACAAGTACTGTAGCGTCAGTAAGTCACAACTCAAATGAAGGTATGTTGTAATCTGTGAAATAAATATAATTTGTCATTGTATTTCAAAGATGAATGCGTATATTAAATGTACACTGCCAGGCCAAAAGAGAAAAAAACAAACATATTGTGACTCCAGTACTGAACAGTCTTCCAGTACACTTTAAGGATTGAAAAGCTTCCTATTGAAACGTTTAATCCTGTGGTGTGGTTACAGTGGGAGGTTTTCCCCCCAGGTGGTAAAATTTGCATGGACAGTGTAAATAAAGTAAAAGTTCTTAGTTTCTGCCGCTGTTACTGTGTTTTTAGGCACACAGGGAAACTCGTGGAAAGCTGACCGTGGTGAATTTGGAAGAGGTAAGAATGGAAACGGAGATCATTGATTATCACTGCTTCAAAGGTCACTGAAGAAAGATTCTGCCTCTGTTCAGGTCGTGGAGGAAGAGGTCGAGGAAGAGGATTTATAAACTCCTTCTCATCAGGTGCTCTTTCATCTCCTGCTATCAGCTTGATAAATGGTCGTCGATTATCACCGATTAGACTCTGTGTTTAGGAAGAACGCATTAATATCAGATTAATTTCTAGCAAAGTCATTTAAAGGCACTTTTACACACACTCACACACAGTTCAGTTCATTGTAATCTTAATCCAGTTAAAACAGACCCATAGATCATATAAACCAATTCATTAAAAGAAAGCCAACTTATTTAATCAAATCTTCTGTTTGATTGAATCCTCCACCCTGAGCTGCACAAGGCAACAGTGTAGAGCAAAGCCTGCATCAGTTCTGATGGAAACATGCTCAACCAATAGGATCTCATACAGCTCCAAACCAAGTTCCCAATCTTACAGATTCTAGTGGACTATCCTGGTGTGAAAGCACCGTTAGACCTCTGTTGATCCCAACTGAATGTTGGATCCCTCCCTCCCTGGTCACGGCAGCAGCTAAAGCAGAGCAGCTCAGGCTTCTCACCTTATTTATTAGCACTTTCAGATTGATTCCTTTCTCCTTCTGGCTGCAGCGTGGTTCTCTGGTGCTTTCTTGCAAGGTGACCGTATGAACATAGATGGATCAGTAAATCTGGTCTCCAGACAGCTGTTAAAAGAAGAGGAGATGCTACACAATGCTAAACATCACCCTGGAACTGGTTCTTACAGACATGTTGCTGCCATCAGATTCACTATCGGCTCCTTTTTCCATCACGTGCTAAAATGTCTCGGTTTCAAATCTGATATGTTGTTTATATTGGAAATAAATTGAGTTTGAAATTTATCGCTGACCCTTTTTTTTTCTTTTGCAGATGGAGATAACTGGAATGATGATGGAGATAAAAGAGGTGGTTTCGGTAGAAGAGGAAGCAGAGGTTTGACATGTGTTCAGCACACTGTTCTTCAGTCCGTTTTTCTAACTGTTCTACACTAAGCTAAAGGACATCAGGAGCTTTGATAATCATCTGTCTTCTGTGTTCCCGGTTTTAATCAGCAAGCTAACAGCTAACTTTAGCATGTCTCATGCACTCTTATTCTTTGAAATGAGCAGCACTTTTTAAAAGATGTGGACATGTTGACTTAACACGGGGGAAAGAAAACCCACAGATGCTGCATCCCTGGGTCTCTGGTGTGTTCAAGTGCTGTTTTGTTAGTTAATTACCAGTGAGCTTAACTACGGGTCTTGCTGCGTCTTACTTGTACCACTAAATAATATGCAGCTTCCATTTGTCGACTCTTTGTCAGCGTCATCTTAGGTTGCTCTTGTCTCATCTCTATGCTCTTAACCTGCTCACATATCAGTCTTGATCGACTATATAAAAACTATCAGTGTAAAATTATTTTTCCTCCATGCTCTGTTGTATTCTCTGCTTAATCTCTTCCATTTGATAAGAGTTCTGTTAAAATCAAACTTGGCTCTGAAATGAGCCTCAGTCTGGTGAGGTTTGTGTTTTTCAGAGAATTTTTTTAATCCTCTATCGGGCTGAATCCATGTTCACATGATTTTAGGAGTTCCTAACAATTTTGTTTTAATCTGATTATCATCTGTTTATCTTAATGAGTTACTTGGTGTTACTTATGGCGGGTTCATCCATTATTTAGGGAAACAGGTCTTTTAGCACAGCTTAGTTACCTGTAAATTCTTGGATTACTGGCAGACCTTTTTCATTCATGTACCTACCATAGCTTGGTGTTTCTAGAAGGTTACTTCATCTCTTTCATGAACTTAACTAGATGAGAAAAATTTGCATTAGTCAATTCATTTAGCACTGAAACAGTTTGGTGACATCAAATCAAGTAAAGCTTTATTTATGAAGCCCTTTTAATGCCAAAGGCAGTACAAAGTGCTTTACATGGTTAAGAAATTTAAGCACAATTCAATTCATGCATGTTAAAAACAAAACAAGCATTTACACATCAAAACAGATTTACATAGAAATTTGTTCGCAGGGCTCCACACTGCGAGCAAATGGTCGCATTTTGCGACTAAAATGTGAGACAGTGTAAACGAATGTTTCATCTACTCGCACAATGGCGACCAGTACATTTGCCGGTCTTTTTCTTGTAGTAGTTATAATTGAATTTATTTTGTTGCTGACAAACTTCTGCTCCCCTCTTCAGCCCAGTAGTTCAGTTATGCGCAAATTAGCTGCTGGTTTGTCGACTCAAACTAACTTCAATACGAGAAAAGGAGACGAACACCAACGAAGAAGATGACAGCCAATGTGCGTGTGAGCGTGGACAGACGACCACTGTGATTGGCATATGTGTGGAAAGAGGCGGGCCTTCGAGGAATTTTTCTTTCCTCAGCGTTGCCAACTTATGCCTGGTACACACATAACGATTTTTTTAATCTTGTGATATTTTTTTATCTGGTCGAGACCTCAAACGTGAAGATAAAAAAAGTCCGTTTTGATCGTACTGTGTGTGGTGTGCTCTGAAAATGTAATCACGGAACAACACACACATGACGATGCTGTCCAGTAACTCAAATACAATCTAGTCCTCCGAGCCGGACAGACGTTGAAACGTAGAAGAAGAACCATAGCAACAACTAGCAAAAAACGTAAAAGAAGAACCATAGCAACAACCGGCAAAAAACGTAGAAGAAGAACCATAGCAACAACCGGCAAAAAACAGAGAAAAAAAACCATAGCAACAACCGGCAAAAAACGTAGAAGAAGAACCAAAGCAACAACCGGCAAAAAACGTAGAAGAAGAACCATAGCAACAACCGGCAAAAAATGTAGAAGAAGAACCAAAGCAACAACCGGCAAAAAACGTAGAAGAAGAACCATAGCAACAACCGGCAAAAAATGTAGAAGAAGAACCATAGCAACAACTGGCAAAAAACGTAGAAGAAGAACCAAAGCAACAACCGGCAAAAAACGTAGAAGAAGAACCATAGCAACAATCGAAGCACACAGCATGGAAGAGGATATATAGAACGAGGGAATGGTGGTGGTCTTGGGACTATTGTTAACAGAAAAAGGCAGAACTGAAAAAAAATAACAGACTGGAGACTGCGTAAACACAAACTTTATTTACTTCCTTGCTCCCCAGTCAGCTCGCTCTCTGATTGGCTACATTCCACACCACGTCACCACCCACGCAGTCAGAATGTACACGTTGTTGGCGTTCCTCAGAAATTGGCATTGAAATATTAAACATGTTCACTGTTCCAAGTTGTCGGCTACGATCCGTTTCGGAGCGGATTATCGGGACAAATTGGCTCGTAACACACCACAGACCAAATGATGATTGGACAGGGAAATCTCATGATGATCGGGCGTTTGCCGTCGGAAGGAGGCAAAATCGGGACAAATACAGTCCAAATATCGTTGTGTGTTTACCAGGCTTTAGCGACTTTGTCGCTATATTTAGCAAGTTTTCGGACCCGTCTAGCGACTTTTTTTTTTTAAGCAACTATCGACAAATCTAGCGACCTTTTCTGGTATTATTGGAGACTTTTGGAGACTGAGGTGAATGAACGTAGTTCTTCCCAATGAGGAGCGGGTGCTGTGCAGACCCAAAAGCAATCATACGAGCAGCTCTCAGCTGTATTCAGAGCAGACGACGTTCACCTCTGTTTCATGACCAGGCTGCAAAAGAAACGTACAAAGCTGCTGCTGGATGATCCTGCGCTGGTTTACCGTCAGAGTAATGCAGACAAAAATACTTAAAAAGTTAAGTGTTGTGACATGTTTCAGGCTCCTAATTAAAAAACAAATTACACTTAAAAACTGAACTAAAAAAAATAAAGAAAATATTCACAGAATTATTTAATTTTTTTATTTATTTTTGCTGTTCTAAACATTTTAGGTTGTCTTTTTATCAAGTTTTTTCTTTCCCACTACATCCCTCTTTATGGCAGCATCCATTACAACACTACCGCTCAAAAGTTTGGGATCACTTTGCCATGGGATTTAATAGGGAAGTGATCCCAAACTTTTGAGCGTTAGAGTATGTACTAGGCTGATTATGCTAATTAGCAACTTTTAGGACAGCCGATAGCTAGTTGTCTTATTGAGGAGTGTGAACAGTGGCTGGTCCCTGAAGCTGTTTATTGCCAGGAACTACATGGACAAGTCATACCATGCCCTGTGGGGGATGATGGTCAGAAAGTTGCCGTTCCACTTCGGCTACAAAAAGAAAGTCAAATCTGATTTGATTTGACAAGTTCTATGTCTACTTATTTTTCATTCGTGCAGCTCGTAAGATGTTTTTTTTTTTTTTTAAATGTTAACTGCTGCACAAAAAAATGTGAACTGTGAACATTATAATTTCTGAATTTATTGTTCAAGTATTTATCACTAATACAGTGAAAATGAGAGGAGAGAGAGTGCTAAATCTGTAGTGAAAGTTTTCAACTTCCCTTTAGTCTTATGGCTCTGATGCAAACTAGGGCTGCACGATAAATCCTTAAAAAAAAATGGTGATCTCGCTTCACACATACATGTGACCTCATTTCTACGCATAGCGATTCTAAATGAGCTGCATCTCAAACAAATGCTTCTAATTTCCACGTGGATTTTTTCAAGCGTCTCAAATGCAGCATTGTCTCAACCAATGGTAAAGCATCTTTAAAACAAGTGAATTAGTGGAGGAAGCCCGCCTGCAGTTGAGTGTTTGAAAAGAATGAGTGAGAGTTAAAGTGGAGGAAATTCTGTAAAAAGGTTTAAATCGATCGTGGTAGTGATGAGAGTCACCCACCCACCTACCCGAACTCGTACCTAAAAAGGCTTCGAAATTGGCGGCGGTGTGGTACTATTTTGGATTTAAGCCAGACGGTGATAGTTTAAGTGGCAGCTAGCGGCAACCTTGGCTGATAAAATGCGAAGCCCATGCGGATCTTTTGATCCAAGTATCCAATATCCAGGGCAAGAAGGGAGAGTGTAGCACAAACACAGGTTTTAGCTGGCTAACAGTGCGCCTTAGCTTTAGCCCGTCTACCTTTATTAGCCGGTTAGCTCACGTTTGATCTGAGTGGGCTCAGTTAGCTCTTAGCTACAGGCAGCTCGGAGTTTGATAGACGTCAGTCATCCACGCTCACAGCCCCCTCTCAGCTCCGCCACTTTGAGCATTTTTGTATTTTCCGGGAGTGACGGCAGGCGTGATACTGCCAAGATGGCGATGCTTGGAACCGCCCAACGAGCTTCACTTTTGCTCTTCAGAAACCTATGGGTGACGTCACAGAAGCTCCGTCCATCTTTTATATACAGTCTATGGTGATACATTACATTGTGGGACTCTTATTATTTATTTTGGTGCATGCACTCTATCAACGGACCACCTTTAATAGTGATTAGATATGATCACGCGGGACAAAAATAATTCAGTAACAGCCTGCGGGACTAGAGTTTGACATATGCCGTGAAGTCACTGTTTAGTGATGTTTTCTACTAGATTTCTGATGTCTGACTCTGCGCTATCAGGTGGTGGCCGAGGATTTGGCAGGAATGATCGGAGCGACTTCAACGGTAAACTTTTAATCTTCAGATTAATTTATTTTGAGGTGAAATCATCTAAAAATATTTAATCTGTCATTTGCAGCAGATGAAAACGGGGTGCATGAAAACGGTAGGCAGCTCTTGCTTTTTAGTTTATATAAAAACATTTTCACTTTGAATGACTCTGTTAATATGATGTGTTTGAGTTAACAGGGTTTAGAGGAAGAGGCCGAGGAGGAAGAGGAGGCGGCTTTAGACAAGGTATTTGTTCACAAAAGTTTATGTTCTGCTTGCAGTGTGTTAAAGTGAAATGTGTAAATGATGGATTGTTTATGATGTAGGCGGTGATCAGGGTGATGGCGGAGCATTTGGAGGAGGTAAACAACTTTTCCAAGTTATCAAGTAATTTTCTGTCAATAAATATTGATTACATTCTGTGTGGTTGCAGGATACCGTGGGAAAGATGAAGAGGTGTTTGCTTCAGGTCAGAAAAGCTGTCTTTGATGATTAACTGATTTTTCTTCTTTCTGTAAAGTAAAACAATTGTGTGTGTGTGTGTGTGGTGCAGGAGGGAATAAAAGTCCAGAAAAAAATGACGCACCTGACGGTGACAGTGAGTAAAACTCTGCAGTAGAAACACAGTCAATGTTTTTGCGCTCTGGTTCTGCAACACACATCATTTCTGTTTTGAACCACAGGACCCAAAGTCACCTACGTTCCCCCGACTCTTCCTGAAGACGAAGACTCCATTTTCTCCCACTACAAGTCCGGGATCAACTTCAACAAGTACGACGACATCCTGGTGGATGTCAGTGGCAGCAACCCACCGCCGGCTATCATGGTAGGAAGTGTGAGGATGACTGATTGGTTAGTTAGATATATGTGGAAGGTGTGTGCGTGATTCCAGACCTAAGCCTTGTCGTCAATGTAGCTGTGACGATGGAGCTTCTCTCACCCACAGATGCCTGAAACGGTCACAGTCTCGGGTTTCAGTTGATTTCAAGCTTGATGCACTCCTTGAACAGTCACTGTTCAAAAACAGAAAGTCGCATTGAAAATATTTTTGAACCGTGAGCAGCAGAAAAGTCTTCTTAACACAAATATGCCATTTTTAGTATTTTACTCTTTGGAGTTTTCATGGCAGGTTTAAAACACCCCTCACAATCTGATTTGAGAAGAAAAAAAACAACTAAATGGAGCCGGTGGCAGGCGTACTCTGTGCTCTGAGGGGATTCGCGAGAAAACTGTAAAGCCTATTGCAGTGATGGTTGCATTAGGTGAAAGGAAAGAAAAAGTCCCATGTTTTGATTTATAATTAGTATATGTACAGAAGAAACTTGGTGTCAAGAAGTTTGTGAAATTTTCTGAATAATTTAAGGGGGTAGAGTTAAGTGTGACACAATCACCCTGTGGACTGTGTGGGCAAATATCTCAAATGTCATAAAATTTAAACTGCATTTGTGTTAAATTTGTTAAAGATATCTAAATGCTCTTTAAGACTGTGAAGGTTTTATCTTTTGTGACCTGTTAAGTTTTTATTGAATGTTCTCTGTGAAGGTGTGCCTGAGTTACAGGGCTCCAAACTGGGCTTATTTTTCCTCAGTCCCATTAATTTCTATGCGACCACTTTTGGTGTTTTTTGAGAATTTCATAAACCGTGTGCAATGAATCGATAACAGAAGTTATAGCACATCTTTTGGTCCGGATTTTCTCAAAACTGACCATTTACACAAATAAAAATCTGTGATGGAAATGGAAGCGGAGGAAGAATTGGTGGATCATGTGTAAGAGACCATATTATGTGGGCTTTAATGGAAATGCTTTGGCATCCATAATCACATATTACATATCAACCAAAGAGAATCTAGTGCCTTTGGATCAGCTGATGGGTTTGTTGGTTAAATGACACACAGATCTACATTTTACGTGTTGCACCAGAGATCAGAGTGCGGTTATTAAGAAAATGAGGTAATTTTGCATCCTATCACAGGTTGAACTGCTGTGTTGACTTGTCCCTCCTAAGTCTGTCAGTCCCGTCTCTACACCTGCACAAATACAGCCAGGCAGCAAAGCTATGATCGCAATCTCTTATATGTAAAAAAATGATGCATCAATGATGTTTATACTCTCACCAGCCACCTAATTAGGTCCATCTCACTAGTTTGAGGGTCGACCCATTTTACCCTCAAAACTACCTTAATTATTGGGTCTCATAGGCTCCGTTTACGCTGCAGATGATTTTTTTTCCCTCATGTGACTCATATCAGATTTTTTGACAGTCTGAACATTTTTTTAACTGACCCAGGCCACTTTCTTATACATATCCAGTCAGTGTTGAAGCAACTTCATTCTGAACGGTCATGCTGCATTTCATCCGACTTTGACATCCCAGTCAGACAGACATCACAATTCAGCTGTTTCACATTATTTACTGTGTTGTTGTCTTTTCTTTTTTATTTTATTTTATTTTTGTAAATGAAAACGATGACAAAACACCACCATCACAAGAAAAGTAATACAATGAGGGAAGGGGACAAGGGTGTATTTACAATTAGAATGTGTTAACATGCAGGTTGCATCGCATTTTATATCTTCATTGTCAGGTCGGGTCCAGATTTCACTGGAAGATATCCCTGGGTCGGGTTTGTAATCATCCTAACGGGTTTAGGCTGGTAAAACTGGACCCGTGCAGATATCTGCACAGACCAACTCAGCTGCATGCTTCTGAACAGAAGTAGGAGCCACTGCTCCACAAAAGGCCGTTGTTAACATTTGTGCTCTCCTTTTTCTCAGTCTCCTTCTTTCATTCATCATTTGGGCAAAATTTTATGGGTTCAGAGTGGGCAAGTACTTCGACACTGATGAAACATCCTTTACGACCATAAATACTACGTGACATTGTGTTACCCTCTGTGCATGCGTGTCACTTAAGGGCCACATACCGTTCACACTACAGCGTGATGAGGTCGCATTGAAGTGAGAATATGAACCAATGTGACCATGCAAAAAGATCAGATTTCATTAAATAAAATCAGATTTAAGCACTAAGACCTGCATTGTGGGCTTAGTCATAGATTCAACAAGGTTCTGGAAACATTCCTCAGAGCTTTTGCTCCATATTGACATGACAGCATCACACAGTTGCTGCAGGTTTGTCGGCTGCATCCATGATGACAATCTCCCGTTCCACCACATCACAAAGCTGGTGACTGTGGAGGTCATTGGAGTCCAGCGAACTCATTGTCACATTCAAGAAAACAGTTGGAGACGATTTCAGAGGTTTTCATCAGGTCATCTTGACCATGTCTGCAAATACACTGCCTTTCTGCCATGTGACTGAATTGAAATATTTGTGTTGAAACAGTTTGTAGATACATGAGCTCGTGTATCTAATCTAACAAATCTTTTCCTGCAGACCTTTGATGAGGCAGCTTTATGCGAGTCCCTCAAAAAAAATGTCAGCAAATCTGGATACGTGAAGCCGACCCCTGTGCAAAAGCATGGCATCCCAATCATCTCAGCGGGCAGGGATCTCATGGCTTGTGCTCAGACCGGATCTGGTAAAACGGTGAGATGAGGAAGAACCAGAACCTTACCTGTGAAATTTACTCTTTGACAAGTGTAAATATGTCAACCTGTCTTCCAGGCTGCATTCCTGCTCCCTATCCTGCAGAAGCTGATGGCGGATGGCGTGGCAGCCAGTCGTTTCAGTGAGATACAAGAGCCTGAAGTCATCATCGTGGCTCCAACCAGGGAGCTCATCAACCAGATATTTCTGGAAGCCAGAAAGTTTTCCTACGGGTCAGTTTAACCTGATGGAGCTGATAATAGACATGTATGAAGCTGTCCTGGGTTTGAATAGGTTTCCTCTCTGTTACAGGACATGTGTGCGCCCAGTCGTGGTTTATGGTGGAGTCAGCACCGGACACCAGATGCGAGAAATCGAGAGGGGATGTAACGTGGTGTGTGGGACACCAGGACGTCTGCTGGACATGATTGGAAGAGGAAAGGTAAAGTTGTGATAGTTTCATTAGTTTTCATCAGAGCTTGATTGTTCTGGTTAATAGATGGAGTTCAATGGATGTGTTCCAGATTGGTTTGAATAAACTGCGGTACCTGGTCCTGGACGAGGCCGACCGTATGCTGGATATGGGCTTTGAGCCTGACATGCGCCGCCTGGTCGGCTCCCCTGGAATGCCACCAAAGGAGAAGCGTCAGACTCTGATGTTTAGCGCCACCTACCCTGATGACATCCAAAGGTCTGCTGCACTTTCAGTCCCAGTTTTTTATTGGTGATGCAAGCAACCATGTTGCAGATGGATCGTTTTTGTTTTTAATAGGATGGCTGCTGACTTCCTGAAGACTGACTACTTGTTCTTGGCTGTGGGTATTGTGGGCGGGGCCTGCAGCGACGTGGAGCAGCAGTTTGTCCAAGTCACTAAGTTCTCTAAGAGGGAACAGCTACTGGACCTCCTCAAGACCACAGGTATGTTTAGGCTTTTCCAAACTGCAGTTTTCCCCAAACATTGGGAATACACTAATGGCTTTAGTTTTTTGTTTTCCCTAGTATTCTCATTGATTTGCTTTTTACGACATTCTTATTCAATAGAAAGCAATGTTTATGTATTAATGGTACAAAATGTTCTTACTTTGATTATTTACACTTTGTGTTAATAATTTCTCTATTTGTCAAAACATCAGTGTTTTAGTATACGCAGATGATGTAATTATGTTCACTCAGGCTGAAAATGTCCAAAAACATTTTAGGTTCTGACAGCTGCAGTAAATCAAGGTCAGGATCAGTTTTTTTCTTTTTATTGTGTAAAATGTTTACAGAGCAAGCAAAAGTCATGCTGCATTCTGGTGTTTTTCAGAGAAGAGGAAACTAATACTGAGAATAAACTGTATTTGCTTGGACTGTATTAAACTCAGTATTATACTTTAAAAGTCATGTTTAAAAATTTTTGTGTAATTACAAAACCTCAGATTAGAGTTTTTCTTTCATTGTTTATTTAGTCTTATAATTAACATGTAAAAGAAACAACAAAACATGAGAAACAAAAAACATCGGGGGTGTTTGGGGTGGTACCCAGAGATACTAGCTTGTCGTGGGTTTTACGGTAGACAAGATGGCGTATCGGTCAGGATACAGGACTCGTCTTTCTTGAACTGTCTTAATCAGTTCTGTTTATTGGAGCAGTTAAACACAGCAGAGCTGTAACAGTCTGAAATAGAGATCAATTTCAATGAGTAACTGACAGCAGCAAGACATGCTATAGCTATATGGCCTCAACAAAAAATGCCCATAAAATGTACATTGAAATATGCATGTATTTAAGCAGTTCCATATAAAATCAGACAGTCTAATCTAAACAATCTTAACTATTAAATCCCATTGCCTGATGAAACATAACCAGCTAACTTGTTCACACAAAATGACAGTTACTCCTCAGGTAAACATTCCTGCAGGCCAAACTAACGTAAATGTGGCAATAGCACCACCTTGTGGCCAGCGTGGGTATATATTGATAGTGCCACATGGCGTGTCTGTCCACCAGAAACATTACTGCCATTTCTCCTAATATAAGACATTAAACTACTTTTCTTGGAGAACATTGACGTATAAGCAGACATATGACGTTGTTTGCTAACTAGTAGATTTTTACCTAAGCAGAGACACCATCCTATTCTGCTGGATGCCCGTGGTGAAAATTAGCTCGTGATAAACACAAATCAAATTAATTGGAATGTACTTGCTTCTCGTCCTTAACTCAACACTTGGAATATCAAATTGGCTTGCATGAACATCTGCAGGACACGTATCACAAAGGGTAAGGATTACTAATATAACAGGCTATAACACTGACAACGTTTGCTTCCACTCTTCGTTCAGACTGGAACAGACCAACCTTACATACGTCACTTCCTTTTAACAGACACAGAAATCTAATCATGAACACTAGATAGTCTTTAACTGAGGGGAAACTTTTTCAAGCAACTGAGTGGAAATTGTCCATATCTTTAAAAATTTCTTCCAGTATTTTTCAGTCTGCTTTAAATTGCAAATAAAGTCATTTTCTCCTTTGCATATGTTTTCATTAATGTCCATCCATTGACTCGTTGGACTGCTGAACCATTTCTTGGTGGTGGTCTTTTTACTGACAGCAGTCATTTTGAAGAGATACCTGTCCTCTTTCTTAATTAGTCCTTCTGGGGTCAAACCCAGATACAAATTACAATTAGTTGTAGGTACGGAAAGTCTTCATTTTCCACTTTAAACTCAGTTTTAACTTTTCCAAATGACTTAAATACATTTCCCTGTGTCAGTGTGCTTGTGGTTGTTATACCTTTATCTATCCATTCAGTAAAGGCTTTATCAGTTTGACTGGTTTGAACAGAGATGTTTTTAGTCTTTCAGTAACAGTAAGCTATCATCTTGCTTGTTCTGTGGTGTTTGTCTCCCAACCTGGCCTGGATGCAGGTATCTGCTCTGAGTGAGCTCTACCTGCTTCCATCTGGCATAATATTCTGGAAAACACTAACATATGTTTCAGCTGAGCAGCGTAAAAATCTCTCAGATTGGGCCCCTGCTGTTATCCAGTGTGAGTGCTATGAATTTAACTCTGAACCTTTTGCCTGCCCAGATAAAATTGTCATCTACTTAGTCCATGCTGTAAACTGGGAGTCTGGGATGTGGACTGGTATAGAGAGGAATAGATACAGCTTTATAGTACTTTTAAAAAAATCTTTTGTAAGAGTCCGGTTAAAGGATTCTAGGGGAAACTTCCTCCCTGAATATCTTGTGCCACTCGTTTGGAAATCCATCGCTCCCAGGGCTTTTTATTTTATTCTTCAGGCTGCTGATGGCTTGGTCCAGCTCTTCAGAGAAGACTGCATTTAGTTCTGCTAACATGTCTTTACATTCTGGTTGGTCATTTACAGGAGGAACAAATCTCATACATACATACAATACATTCAATCACGTTTATAGAATCCTGGATAAGAAATCATTACAATTTCATCGGGATTTCACTGGGCTTGTTCTACCTCAGGTTTAGTAGAAGGTGATAAGTTCTGTAAGGATTTATCTCCTTAAGGTTTGCCTCAAATGGTTGAAACTCTTCAGATTTTTTTTAATTGATTACATAATTTTCCACAGAATGTTTTAATTAGTTCTTCTCCCCTGAATTTATTAGATAATGGGAATAAAAAGTTTTTGTTTTTTTTTAATGACATGCATCCAAGTTTCTCTACCATTCTGTCACCTGCAGGAAGTAAAGACAGAATAAAAAGCTAAATAAATTTCTTATATTTCATGGCCATCCTTCTGCTACGTTGCACTTCTACCTTTTCCACTGTAAGAAATAACCACTGGCCCAGTTACTGATCAGAGGCTGTAGTTTGAGTTTCCTTCTTTTTTCATAAGCAGGGTTGTCATCCTCTCGAAGTGTGTGGTGTGAGTTCTTTGTCACTCTGACTCTTAATTCTTTGTACTCCTACAAAGTATCTGTTAAAAAATGGAGATACTGAATCTGCTCTGAAGCACCCTTCCTCTAGCACTGCAGATACCACGTTGCTGTGGGCATCCTAACTCAGATGATGAACTTGGAATTATCTTAATTGTAAAATGATCTCCCTAATTTATTAAATTAATTTTTAAAGGATAATTAAATATGCCTTTTTCATATATCATAAATGCAGACCCCCCCCCCCAAGTTTAAAACGGTGTTTTAAAACGCATGTTTGTTTTGAATGGCTGCAGGAACGGAGCGCACCATGGTGTTTGTGGAGACCAAGAGACAGGCTGACTTCATTGCCACGTTTTTGTGTCAGGAGAAGGTTCCCACCACCAGCATCCATGGGTAAGCCCCACATTCTTGAAGTTCTCTTTGTTGTTTTGGTTAGTTTAACCTGACAGTCGTGTTTTGTTTCCGTTAGCGACCGCGAGCAGAGAGAGCGCGAGCAGGCGCTGGCAGATTTCCGCTCGGGAAAATGTCCGGTCCTGGTGGCGACCTCCGTAGCCGCCCGTGGCCTGGACATTCCAGATGTGCAGCATGTGGTGAACTTCGACCTTCCCAACAACATTGATGAGTATGTCCACCGTATTGGGAGAACTGGGCGCTGTGGAAACACTGGGAGGGCCGTGTCGTTCTACGACCCGGATGCTGACAACCAGTTGGCTCGCTCCCTGGTCACAATCCTGTCTAAGGTAAGATGCTCACACTTCAGCATCTCTTCATACCAGTAAACCCAGTTTTTACTGGTAACTAAAAATGTTTGTTGTTGCCAGGCTCAGCAGGAAGTCCCCTCATGGTTGGAGGAGTCTGCCTTCAGTTCTCATGGAGCAGCTGCCTTCAATCCCTCCAGTAATGCTTTTGGCGCCACAGACAACAGAAAGGTAGCTACTTTGACCTTTTACTTTCCCCCCCGTTTAGATTCTGTCCCGTCTTTCCAATGTCATTGTGTCCATGTTCTTTCCTCAGGGTCATCATCCCGGCTCTTTTCAGGACCCCGTTAACAACCAGCCAGCAGCCCAAACTGCTGCTGATGATGATGAAGAATGGGAATAGAGAGAAAACTTAAGCAGCTTCAAAGTTTTTCTTTTTTGCGTTCAGCTTGTTGCTTTACATTTTTGTTTGAACAAGAAATATAGTCTAAAATCCTGGTTCAGGTTATGAGTGTGATGTTAACCAGGTTTGCATGCCCAGTTTGCTGTCAAGTTTTTTAGTCCCTTTGTGAGGATTTTTCTTTTCTTTTTTCACCATTCAAATGTGTGTTTGACATGTCAGAAATTAAGAATGTCATATTGCAGGTATATTATATGAAGATTGAGAGAAATGGAAATAAATAATTGTTTAAAGCAAGTGCTTCATGCAACAGAGATACTAAAAGTCGCAGGAACCTGAAGATGTGTCTGTGTCTCTGACATGAAATCCTGCAGGAAATTATGGAAAACGTTTTTTCAGCAGGGCTGCAGTCAGGATGTGCTCTTGCTTTTTCTGATGGGTTTAGACAGAACGGGCTTTGTTTTCGGTACCAAATCAAGATTTTGGTATGCGAGCCTGTCTTTTGAGAGAAGGATATCTGATGGCAAATTTTCCCAAGCTTTATGCGTATTATTTGTCAAAAAGATTGTTTGAAGAAAAGAATAAATGAATGATTTTTCAAAAAAAAGTTTATATGGACAGCCCTCGCATATTTAACAGGGCCACACACCATTTAACCCACTGAAACAGCGCTACATTCGATGTACGTGGGAATTAGGAAATTTTAAACATGTTAAATGTTTAAACAATAACGTGTTATAAACAAATTGTTTAGTTTTTGTGGGATATCATGTTGGAACCGATGTGGACAAATCTTAAATTCCCAATTAGCAAATCCTTCCTGCAACGTGGCATTTTCTCTGAATTTTTCCCAACGAGAACCTCCGAATTCCCCGTCGTCTTTGAACGCAGCGTAATTTCATTTGAAACTCAATCAGAAGAGTCAGACCCGTTACTCAGAAAACAGACCAGATATGTCCATTAAAATACTACAAAATTCAAATGATGGGATCAGTAGTGGCATTTCTTTTGATGCTAGCTCATATTGGGGTAAGAGGAAACGAATGGGCAGAAAGGGACAAGGATTGGTCAAAGGAAAGATGTTATGATTGGAAAGAAGAATAAACAAAATAAAGGAGCGTTGGTAGAAACTGGGAAGGGACGATGGTTTTACAGAGTACAGAGAAATGGGATAAAGGAAGTTTATATGACAAAATACGATCGTGTTATATCAAAACTGAGATTGGGACATAGTTGGCTTAATGAAAACATGATGGGTCGGTGTATACTGCAACCAAAATGAAACTGGTTACTGCAACAGATATAAGACAAAAAGGACGGAAATGGTAGATAAACTCAGGGTATTTTACAGGGCAGCTCAGGAGATGGTGCGCACCTAATAATTTTCTATCTAAAACTGGGTTGATTAAGAGAATTTAGAGGACAGTTTTTTCTCTGTCCTGTCCTACACGCCTTACCAGTTGGTGGCGGTAATGCGCATCTGTATGTTGCTTGGCAACAGCTAATAAACTGCAGAAGAAGAAAAGCCACAGACAGTGTTTTCCAGAGAAAACACCACTTCTCTGGACTTCCAGGCGGACAGCAGACCCTGAACAGACGCCCACTTCTTAACCAACATCTCTACATTTTTTTTCAGTCTGATTTCTGACTGAAGCCGCCACGAACAATGGACGGAAAAGCTAAAAACAAGGTACGACTCAAGTAACGTTAAACCACTCAAAAAACTAGCAGTTTGCGTCACGTGATCAGAAGATTGAGGAGAAAAATAGACCAGCTTTTTTTTGGCTGAAAACATAAAGCCTTAACTTTAATGTAGCTTGCTAAAGTGCAGGTGTGTGTTGTGATGGACAGGTGGTGACATCAGGAAGACTGACTGGAGCAGGTAAAGTGGGTAGGTGAGTCCAGCAGCCTTTAACCACCTCTGTGGTGAGGACATTTTAACGTTATGTTTTGTCCACAGTTCCTTAAATCCACATGTTTTGTCACATTAGACTATCCCCAAATGTGGTGCAAGCAGCCCGGCCTGACCCAGCTTATTCCCTGTACTCCACAGACTCTGAGGACCAGGTACCTGCTTCATAATGTTATACAGATGGACATTGTTAGTCTCAGCTTAAACATAAAATGCCATAAAAACCTTCATCTGACACTTCAGAAACTATCAGATGTTGGAAACTAAGAACTAGAACTCCCTTTACAAGATATAAGGAACAGTGATGCTCAAACCAAAACTGCAAGCTCCATCTTTTTTCTTCTGTTAAGTAAATTTAACATGAACGGAAGGTAAAATTATTGTTCTGCCCTCAGGCCACCTCTCTCCACAAGGGTCTGGACTACTGTGCTGCCTTGCTAAATGGCATCCTTCAGACAGACAATGCAGGTCAGATATTTAATCTATAACCTAGACTCCATACCTTTTTTTTAAAAAAACATTGTGACCTTAAAACTTTGTAGCCCAGCCAACGTCTTTAAAATTGGGGTTGTAAAAAAAAAATAATAAAACAGGGCAATGATGTTTATTTTCAATTGATGCTCAAAGTTTTAGACCCCAAAGTTCATGAAACGAGAACAGAAGTGTATTTTAATGCAAAATATTAGTGTTAGGAAAGTTTTTTGTTGCTGAAGGTGATCAATAATATGTCATCCTTTGTCAAATAGGGGGAAAAACCTGTGAGAGTAGAAATTTTAATCCGGCATAGTAACAGACAGCATTATCTCAAGTCCCTAGACACCAGTAACATGCATGTGAACCCTAATTATTTTAGTCTTTTTAGATGGTTTTTCTGAAATTTTGGTCCTCTCTGAGAGAACGGAGGAGCAGAGGGAATCATTCAGTGCAGATATAAAAGTGATGATGTGTGTTTTGTGTGTTTAAGCCTCTCCAGACCTTTCCAGAAAACTAAAAACAGGAGCAACTAAATCAAGACCATCCTCCACCTCACACGGAAAGAAGAGCACTAAGAAGCTCCTATTTAAAACAGGTGTGTGTGCATGTGTGTGTAGTTTCAGTTTAGCTTCAGTGTTCAGTTTGTCTGGTTTATTTGCAGCAACTGTTTTTGTTTATTTATTTTTCCTAAAAGTTCTGCAGTGATCACATTTGAACCACTTTCATGTCTCAGATTATTTCCATCTTTAGTTTGTTGTGAGAAAACAATCATTGAATGTTTAGATGGTGAGCTGTAACAATAATGCATGGTGTGTGTGTGTGTTTAAGCTTCACCTCTTTCCAGAACAATGAAGGTTGGAGCAAAATCAAGACCATTGACCTCAGAGGGAAAGACCACCATGAAGAAACTGCCCACAAAAACAGGTGTGTGTGTGTGTTTGGGGATGTTTATGTGGTAAAATATAGAAGGCATAAGGAATTAATTAAACTTGATTAAATTTTCTGGTCCGTGTTATATGATCTAGACGGATAAAAGTAGTGGTGAATGGCTGGAAGTGCTTCTGGGTCCTCATCTCTAGAGACTCTTTAGATCCTCCAGGTGTGTGTAGAGACTGTAGATGAACTGTTTATCTTGCCATCTTGGTACCAGATAGCTAGAAAAAATAAGCCCTCTTACGTCAGGAGGCATCATCTTTGACCCTTCAGTTTTTACACCCACCTCATTTAAGCTTTTAATTTGAGAGCAAAGAATAGAACACTGATTAATTTCTACTAACCTTTTCACCTCGGTCCTCTAGTATTGGCTACAAACCAGCAGAGTTCTCAGTCAGGCCTGCATGGACCTGGCAGATCAGCTCCAAGGACTTCGAGACAACTCCTGCAACGTCACAACCTAAAACCTCCAAACCTTTCAGACCCTGACCCTCCATCTCAGCTTGACATGACCGTCCGGCTTCCTGCTCAGCTTCCAACCTCTCTAACAGGTCAAACTGAAGGTCGGAGTGTTTCTGAACACACACACTGTGAATCAGAGAGAGAAGAGGAGCTGGTTCCTGTTAGAGACACAAACATCCAGAGATGTGCAGAATCCCAGCCAGCTGTCATCTGCACGGCGAGGATGTCCAGTCTGCAGCTGGAAACGAGACAGGAGGATAAAATCCCTGCGGAGGAGGAGAGCTGCGACAGGACAGAAGAAAAGATGAAAACAGTTCAGGGTCTGCTGGGAGAACTCAGGACTCTGATCTCTGGAGAAGGTAACCAGGTTTCATCTGTTTTTACTTTAAGCCTTCCATGCCACGTTCAAAGTCACTTAAATCCTCTTTCATCCTCATTCTGATGCTCAGTTTAAACTTCAGTACGTCATCTTCACCCTGTCTACATGATTACATGCACTGAGTTGCTGCCATGTGATTGGCTGGTTTGCTTTGTGTGTGTGTGTGTGTGTGTGTGTGCAGACAGTGAAGCAGAGAGGCTGCTCAGCCATCTGGAGCAGGTTGTTTCTTCACCACAGCTGAACATTAGTGGCTCAAACATCCCGGCTTTTGGAGCGGTGGCTGCATCTTTACAGCAGATTTATCAGGAAGAGGAAACGCTCTGTAACTCTGAAGGTAAAACGTGTGTGTTTGTGTGTGTATTATTGTGTTGTCATTAAATAAATCAGTCCTGTTTTCTCCACAGTGCTGCAGGATGAACTCCTCATAGCTCAGTCCAGACTACAGGAGCTCCAGAATGACTTGGCAGAGCTACGGAAAGCCCTTCAGGACACACAGAACCAGCTGCAGAACACAGAGGTGGAGAATTCACTCATAAAGAAAGGTTCGAACTTCTGAAGACCACCACCCTGATCAATACTTTTTATTAAGTTGTAGTGCAAGCTGCGTTTTTATGCTCCAAAAAAAGAAAGTCTTTAATAGCTGAAGATGTTTTGGACATGAGGAAGTTGGTTAGCCATGTTTAGAGAATGGAGATTTTTATCTAATTCTAAATAAGACTGTTATATTCATGCTGTTTATATTTGTTTAATATTATTAAATTCATATTCTGGATATCTTTTAAGGAGCACAGTCTCCCTATGATGCTGAGACGTTTGCCCCCATCAAAAACCTTTTATTTCTCTAACACACAACTCTAAACAGGAACACTAAAAGTTCCCTCACTGTTTGACAATTAAAGGTCGTATAAAAAAAATTCTTGAACCGCGAATGGAAGAAATGTCTGATCAAAACACAGATGTCATTTTTATGGTTTTACTGTCTTCTACATAAAGTTGGGGTGGGTGCACCCTGCACTCCGAGGCGATTTGAGAGAAAACTGTAAAGTCTATTGTGATAATAGTCACATTGGATGAAAGAAGACATAAATGGCCTCATTTTGAGGTATAATTTGTATGTATACAAGAGAATCTGATTGAAAGATGTTTGAGAATTTCTGTGACTGATTATCAGGATTAAAATTTAGTGTTGCACCCTAGTGAGCATTCTGGGGCAAAATCTCTAATTTTCATAAAACATAAACAGAAATTGTCTTAAAACTGTAAAAGATATTAAAATGTCCTTTCAGACACTAAATGTATTATCTTCTGTGACCCATTTAGACTTTAAATGAAGTTCCTATGTGAAAGTATAAGTTATGGGGCTCAAACATGGGTCGTTTTTCATTCATTCATTTCTATGGGACAAACTTGAGCAGTTTTTCTTTATTTTTGTAGAAACTCTGTTGTGACTTGTTACAAAAGTCATAGCATACTGTTCCTGAATGAACCACACATTTAAATTGTTGTTTGTTTTTTAATTTTGTGCGTGTGTGCAGACTTGGAGCTTACAAGAAGTCGACTGCTAGAAAGTGAGCGAGAAAAGCGCGAGCAAGCCGCACTTTCCCAGAAAAGACTGGAGGAGATAGGAAAACTGAAAAGGTAAAAGAATGATGTTTAATTTGTGTACTCAAAGAGAACGGTCCCACAGTTAACCCTAACTGATAATTATGTCTTGTCTTGGTCTGGTCTAGGTTTATTCAGATGCAGTGTTATTCAGATCGTTGTGATGTTGATGAAAACTCAGTCACAGAACATTTCAGCCAACACACTGATGGACAGGATCCAGCCGAGCCTTCCGCTGATCGGATCAACCGGTACCTGATGTCTCTGAGCGAAGTGGAGCCCACTCACATGCAGCCTGTGTGTACGGCTGCTCCTCAACAGAACCTTCATCCCAAACCATTGAGTGTGGGTGACACCCTTAGATGTGGGCGGCCATTCAGCTGTACATCACAGTGTGACGGGGAATCTGTGTGGTCTTATTGGAGCATGAAGTCCGGGTCAACCTTTAACACCAGAGACGAGGCAGCGTTCAGAGACGGCCTGGCAGCTCTGGACGCCAGCATTGCCAGTCTGCAGGAAACAATTCAACTGGACCTGAAGAAGTGACGCCAACTGAATGTAGAAACTACGCTTTCCTACAGCCTGTGAAGCATTCTGCTTTTAGACTTTTCTGATTTGTTAAAGAAAGTAAAATTTAAGAAATAAAATAAAACTTTTTAAAAAGCATTTTATCCCCGTTTCCCTTGGAGACCATTTCTGATGAGATTTAACCATAGATGGATCAGATGAAGGTCCCCATTCATCTCAGGTTCAGGATTTGTTTAATCTGCTGTAGTTATTTTATGTCTTCATGTGTCCAGGCTTGTCCAGTTTCTTCTGATGTGTTAAGGACACACTGCACAACATGAGACATGCCCAGTTTTTAGCTAATAGCTCCTCCTTGCTGCAAAAATCCTGTTTTCTCTGTCAAACTGTTATTTCTTTTTTTCAGATCCATGTGTCTTCTTGACAAGCTGCTAGTTACAAAGAGCCTAAAGATTCAATTTAAAGTTGTTTTTTGCGAAGTTGGACGTGTCGTCAGAACACTGGTTCATCTTTTTTTTTGTGCTTGAATGATTAATAGAACAGTATTAAATAGTTTAAAGAAATAGGGGAAATGATCGGTAGATGCAGTGATAAAAGAAATTTTAAGGACAATTTTTTAAAGATGCGACGAAATTATAGCTGAAATTAAACAAAATTAAGACACTGTTTCTATGTCATTACTCTCGATGGTTTTAAGTTGACTCCCAGTATAACTGTGAGGAACTTTGGCATTATTTTAGACCAGGATCTGTCCCTTGACTTGTATATAAAACAGGTTTCTAGGAAAGCCTACTTAACCTTCCCAAAATTAGGAACATATTCTATGTGGAACCAGCTCCCAGTTTAGCTTCAGGAAGCAGAGACCATCTCTAAAATCAGGTTTCAAAATCTCCTTTTTAATAAAGTTCATAATTAAGTCTGGCTTAGTGACCCGTATCCATCCCTTTAGCTCAGCTGCTGCTAATGTGGATCATATATTGGAGTAGTTTTAATCGGATTATAACTGGACTTCAGTAAATCTGATTGAATTGGACAGTAAAGTACTTTGAGATGACTGTTGAATTGGTAATGTGCAAACAGCTGAATTAAATTGAATCATCAAAAAATAAACTGCAAATCTCCAAAAGCATCAGATAAAATGAGATAGGACTAATTTCTTTTAAAAAGGTAAAATAGTTTTATTTAACAAACCGGGACAAAGTAGAAAACTAGCTTCATAAGGCAGGTTTCGGCACACATTCACATTCCCTCACGTTAGCGTTACAAAAGCATGAGAACAGCTCAATAGAGTAAAGGCGTTCACCTGCTCCAGAGCATAAATAACACGTTATTTCAGGTCAGAACTTATCCAAACATATCAAATATTCCCTTTGGTAGATCCAGACTTTTCAGTGTCAGTGCTCAGAAAGGACTAAAAATGCTACGATTCTGAATAAACTCATCCTCAGTACAATCATCTACGTTAATACAGAAGAAGTACCTGATCACAAAAAGAAAAAGTAATCAGTTTTTTTTTGTCCTGTTTTTTTCCCTTAATAAATCAACTTTCCATTTATTTCCCTGGTCATTCACATCACCATCTAAACTAGAACATTGATTTAGTTGCTCCAAATTACAGCAACATATTTTCACCACACAATTAAGACCGTTTGAATTGTTTAGGGACACGTTTTTCTTTCTTTGGTGGGGAATGAATAATCTGATGTTCCTGATCTTTCTACCTCCAGCTCCACACCTGCTGATGAAGGCCATGCGGTGCAGTATAAAGCTATTAAAGTCAGGTCGATTTCAAAGAAACGGGATTAACATTTCCTGGATATTTAAATGGCATAAAAGGATTACTTCCAAAAATACTGATGGGTAATCTTTCCCTAACTTGCAGGACGCTCATGATCCGTGATAGAGGTTGATGGTGCTGGCTGCTGGTTGCTTGTAGCCGTTGTGTAGGAGGTAGCTGCTGTCGCTCAGGTCCTCCGCTGTGTCTCCGAAGCCGTGGTGGTGTCCGTAGTGCAGGAAATCTCCGCAGTCTGCTCCTGTCGGCCTCCACCATTCAGGCCGGTGGAATATGGAGCTGCTAGGACTTTCGGTCAGATGCAGCGAGCCACACATTTCAGCTGAAGCCCGCTGAGGAGGTGTTCCTCCTGGAGGTGACGGTGGTGAGGCGAGGCTATCGGCTAGCTCAGTTGGTGGGAGTGTGTGATGGCGTCCATTCATGACTGCTTTGGTGTTGTCATCTGCAACAATCAACCAGAAGCAGTCCACCCAAAAGCCGGTTGTTTAACGGTTTTATAATCCAAGACGGATAAAAACGAAGCTCTAGACTCACCTGAGCTGAGCTCCAGGTTCATGTTCTCCACCTCCTCCCCAGAGCTGCTCTGAATCTGCACCGTCACAGCTGCAGACGATAAAAAGTCACAAGAAAAACATAAAGTTGTTCTCACTGTTTGGCTTTAACGTTCTCGGTTATATTTCAGAACTGTATGGAATCATGTTTGTGCCAAAAAGACGAGACAAGCCTTCTAAGATATTTAAAATATAAAGAAAAATTAAGAATATAAGCAAAAGTAAACCTGTAAAAAGTACATTTTAAAAGTAAAGTTTTATGATTATAAAGTCATTTTTTGTGCACTTGTTAATGTTAGAAAGTAAATCCTTTTGTTATCAGTTTCTTTTAGCTTAATTCTCTCATCGCATGTTGCTCCAACCATCTTCACAGTTATCCCGACAGCTTTCTGCTTTGTGACTTTTTGTTCATCCTTCTGGCACAAACCTCTCAGGTGGGACGGTCAAACAAAATAAAAACACAACTACATATTAAAACAAAAATAACAATTATTTTAAGGCTGTCAAAAACAATGCGTTAATGGCAGTAACTAATTTATGTAATCGTGTTAAAATTTTTAACGAATTTAACGCAAAAGTCACTGTTCTGGTCATCTCTGTGTCTGCACACTGCAACGTAGCAGCCTCCTCCTCCTCCTCCTTCTCCTGCTGTGAATCATGACAGCTGTCATTGATCCGCTGATCTGCTTTTCTCTCTTGTTGCGTTTGTTTATCACTCAGCTGAGAAGGAGAAAACTAGCGGTTCATAGTTTATACCAGCACATATTTACCCAAAAGTATTGTTTTTGGACGTGCTAGCAAAAATGAGCTAAATTCATCAATTTCATGTCAATCAGATCCATGTCACCATCACGTGAAGCTGAAGAATAAAAAATATTGATAACATTAGATACTGTTTGCCTTTATTTCATATTACTTTTCAGAATTAATGGTGTTTGCTTGAGAAACTGTAAAATTTGCTAATCATCAGACAGCCATGCACAGATCTATGAAGATGGATCAGGTTCAGATATCTAGTGAGGGTGAAACAGTAAAAGGAAGCAAGGAGACGTCTTCACTAAATCAGATGTTGGAGACAGGGCTGATCATTTATGGAAAATTAATTATAATTTCAATATGGAATTCCTCAAATTTTTGTATGAATTAATAGCTGAATTTGAAATTATATATAGCTATCTATATTTTTATTTCACAATTATTTACTCATCATCAAAATGCTGTATTGCTATTCCAGAGGCCCTCCTGGTGCTCCATGAGGCTGGATTTATACTTGTTTGTTTGTGTGAGGTCAGTCATGGCGTCACTGTGTAGGTCTACGGACGCTCGACGCACACTCCTGCTTGCAGTGCGGTTACGCAGAAGTACTCTCTTGTGATTGGTTGGTTTGTTATTACATGTTTCCAGATTTCTGGAGCTTATTGCTAAATTTGTGCATTAGAAAGTGCAACCCTACGTTCGAGGGTGAGAGCACATTTCACCGGTGTCAGCTGCGCCGGCCTTACCGTATGCAGATGCCATGAAAGTATAAGTCTAACTTAATGTACAACACTGGGAACGAATCGGAACACTACACCATCCTCAGATGAAGTCATTTTGTGCTCCAACCTCGTTATAAAATACATAAAAACGTTTCTGCGCTGTCACCTAGTCCCACACACTTACCCTCAGCTCTCCTGGCTTTTTTCACGTGACAAGGCTCTGTGGCGGTCAGTGGCCTCTTCCTGCTGAGCAGACCCTGACCACAGCCATCTCCGTCTGGCACAATATTCAGGTGGACTCCGCCGAGCGGCTGCAGGTGAGTGCGGCCGTCAGAGATGAAGCAGAAACAGTCGTGGAAGCCGTGAGCGTGGGCCAGATCTGCTGCCGTCTGCCCACTGGCGTTCCTTAACCTGAACAATCAGAAGGAAAGTTAGACAAACTCCTTTGTGTCGTCTTGTCTTTTACAATCTGACATAAATCTGGAGGTCTGTTTTACTGCAGGGAGATTAACACAAGTTCTATATTATCTGAAAAAAACTATAGCTAACAACATACAGTGGAGCAAATTTAAGTCTGATTAATAGAAGATTGTTTACTGAGAAATTAATGAAAAGTTTATATATATATATATATATATATATATATATATATATATGTGTGTGTGTGTGTGTGTGTGTGTGTGTGTGTTAGAACTTAACACCATCCAACTTTAAGGAGCCATTATTGTTAGAAGAGTGGACTAAAAGCCAGAGGTTGGATGAGTTTTTTCCCCCTTTCACTTCACTCATTTGAAATATATTTAAATTCATAGATAATTTTTAACAATAAAACCCCCCAAAAATCCATAAAAATCCATTTATGGGAAAAAAAATGTCTAGAAGCAGTGAGGGTGTACTGATTCTGCATATATATATGCAGAATCAGTACACCCTCACTGCTTCTATACATATATGTGTGTGTGTATGTGTGTGTGTTGTAAGTATATGTTTATGGTGTAACATGTTATGTGTTGTTCACCTGAGGTTGATTTTTTTCTTTCTGATGACTAAAACTTTAGAATAAAAGGACGTAATTTCTTCACATTATTTTATAAGCCGAGCTGTGGGTTGATTATAAAACAGTAAAAGCTGAAAAATTTGTTTTGCATTTGCTCAAACAGGCAGATACAAGCTTCCTAAGCTTCCTTGCATTTAGTATGAGTGAATTTAAAGTTAGCATCTCTTGTGAACATTTCCTGACCTGCTTGCTTTGCACAATGTTTCTGAACCTCAGCTTTTTCGATTTCTACAGTAACTCCTGAGTCCTGAAGTAAAGCTCGTTACATGCTCCGCAAGAAGCGAGACGTTTCTTCTTGTTCTCGAGGCCGCAAGAACAAGAAAAAAGTTTGTATTGGTCCGGTCATTTCATCCTGCATGAGAAATGCAGAAGCCACAACTGTCAGTTTCATTCTTTTCCAGGTTAACAACACCAACCTCAAATGTTCGACCAATCACACAATACTTCTCGGAGCCTCACGAGAAGAAAGTTCTGCTCGACTGATGTGAGGAGAACTGTCCCCATTCACGTCCGTCTTGTGGCCTCAAGAACAAGAAAAAGGTTCTCGCTTCTCGCAGAGTTCATAACAGCCTTAAGTCAGCTGTAAGTAAAGCATGCAGGCAAAGACACGACTATCATCATGACTTCTTAGCATTGAAACCAATCACTGTAGGAAATACCTCGCCAGTCTGCCAGCTGCAGAAAGTGTAGAAACGACAGTGAACACTCATTCTCAGAGCTGTGATGCTCGCAGATGCACGTGCGGCAGATTCTGCAGTGCCTATTTGGATTGCTTCCTCTTTCTGGGACTACTCCAGAAAATCATGTTCAAATTCAATAGCTGGAAAACATCAGAATAAGTTGGGTGTTTGTCTTTGCCAATATAGTTTAGAAATGGTAGCTCATGGTTAGGCTTTCTATACATAATACAGCATATTATGAAACATTATCAAGTGTTAGGAGCAGTCAGGCAGTAGAGTACCTCACTTGACGGTAGCAGACTTTGATACTGAAGCTGAAAAGCTCATGATGGTTTTTTCAAATTAAACACCACTAATTTGATTTCTCTTGAAGGTAGATCCAAAGACACTGAGATGAGGAAGTAATGAGTAGAAGAAGGTAAATATTGCATCTCTTGGTCTTCATGACAATGACAGCAACAACTGAGTGAACTCCATTTTCTAACCCTAACAGGAAACCAGAGCAGAGGGTAAACTAAGCAACAATCTGTTGTATTCTCTTTTTGACAGGTACGATTGTGGATGTATAAGATACGGCAATCATCTCTGCCTTTGCCATCTTCTTGCCACCATTCTTCTTGAGCATCTGTCCCTCCACCTAGGGTTCACCTGACCAGCTCTCTCCTGGTTTTAATTCAACATCTCGAACAGAAAACAGTTTGTCACCACTGGATAGTCTTATTTCCCCCAGCTCTGGTCAAATAAGGTGTGCCACAAGGTTCTGTTCTTGGGCCCCTTCATCATTTAAATGCTACCCCTTGGACAGATTATCCAACAATGTGGCCTATATTTTAATTCACAAACACTGAGCTCCACCAATACATCGCCATCCTTTTCCTCCGTGTCCCTTTAGCAAAAGACTGGAGATCCTATCGTGTAGCTAGCTAGCTAGCCGAGAGACATAGTCTGTCCAGTGTGTTCTGGGTCTTCCTCAGGCAGATGGCAACCAGATGGCCGAACCACCTCATCTGGCTCCTCTTAGTGGGAAGGAGAATTGACTCTAACCTGAGCCCCTCTTGGATGACGAGCTTCTTACCATCTTATTGGGGTAGCAAGGTTTGTGTTTCCCAATGATCCTAGGAGCTAATATATTGGGTGGCTTTATGGCCCTGGTAGGGTCACCCAAGACAAACAGGTCCTAGGTTAGGGTGGTTCAAAAAGACCTCCTTGTACAAGAACAATGGATTTTTGCCCTCACTTGCTTGGATGAGGGATACAGGGTCCCCCCTCTGGAGTCATGCCAGGGGTGGGGCTCAATAGCAAGCACCTGGTGACTGGGCACTGCCTAAAGAGGCAACATGGATCCCCCTTGCCATGGGCTCACCAACCATAGGAGGGGCCAGGGGGATCTGATGCAATGCGAGCTGGGCGGTGGTAAGGACCTTGGTCCTCGGTTACTAAAGCTGGCTCATCATCTGGTCACCAATGCTTACAAAATCACTTTATTCTTTGGACCTTGTCTATGTTTATGTCTTTTTATGTAACCTAACCTTGTATAGCGGCCTTAAATATTTAGAAAGGTGCCATACAAAAACAAGTTATTAGTCAGATATTTCAGTTTTTCATAAAAAAAAAATATCCTAAACATCTGAGAGAATGGTACAATTTGTAGCTTATTCGGTTTTTTTCTTAACTGATGTTGACAAACAGCTCTTTTAAAATCCAAGAGTCTCCCCTAAAGTGAAAAGAAATGGCTAAATAAGCCTTTTCAAGAGAAATCAAACTGGAATTCTGCATTTTTGCACCTTCATATATGTTGAAATACAATTTAGTCATTATTTAAGCAAAGAATTTGTTTAAAATTAAACATCCAGATAGAAACACATGAGGTTCTCAGCTTTTACAATGTCCACATTCTTACTATTTCTGCCTCATTTCTAAAACAGAAGATTTTAATCTGTGCAGCTGCTGGAGAAAAGACAACACAAATAACACTCCAAGCAAATTTTTACAACCTGTGAATGCAGAAAATATAAGTAAGACATATAACTCTATTTTTATCAAATGCATTTGAGTGTTATTTCGCCTGCACAGCTACTGAAACATCTAAGACATCTTGGCAAATTCTTGAGAAAATATTTATAAATGGAAATAGTTATCTTAAAAAATATGAAGGGAATTTTGGCCCACTTACAATTTCAGGGTCAAATCATGTTAAACTGTTGAAGATTATTTAACAAAAACTGTGCCATACTTTATTAGACAGGACATGAAAAACCACATCCATGTTGTACAATCCACGTATGGTGACAAAATAATTAAAAGTAAAATGAGGAAACCTGGTGAGAACATCCGGTCTAAATCTGGTTCATACTCATAGACAGAGAGGAGAATACTTACTGCAGTTTAGCGCCTGCTATCATCAGCACCTGGATACACTCCAAGCTACCTGAGCGGGCTGCCTTGTGAATGGGAGCCTCACCAACACAGTCCTAAAAACACAATGAAAAACCGTGTAAAGGAAATAGTGAAGGGCATTAAAAATACAACATGGCTCATTTAAATTTCTGCACCATTCTCATGCAAGACCTGCAAGTACACAAGGAAATAAATCAAATCATCCTATAGACATTAACTACAACACCCAAACTGAGGTTTCTTGCATACCTGTGGACTAAATAGGACTTTTGTTTGATTTTTTGTAACAAATCGTTTAAATGAAAAAAGAACTAGAACAAAAATATGTGAATAAAAACAATAAAATGATTTGCACACCATATAGAGCATAACTGAACATAAATAACTTGTCAAATGTTGAAACTGAGAGATTTTACCATTTCATGTGAAACATGAGCTCATTTTGAATCTGATGGCATCAACTCATATGTAAAAGGTTTGAACAGAAGCAACAAAAGGCTGTAAAAGTAACTGGTACAAAGCAAAAACAACTAGAGGAGCATTTGACAACTAATTAGATTAATTAGCAACAGGCCAGTAATACGACTGGGTATAAAAAGGAGCATTTTAGAGAGGTAGAGTCTCTCAGAAGGAAAGATGTTCAACTAATCTGAGACAAACTGAGTTTAGAAAATTGCAGAATAATTTTAAAAAGTTATCAAATTACAAACACTTTGAAGATCACAGTATCTACAGTGTATGACATAATTAAAATATTCAGAGAATCAGGAGGAATCCCTGTGTGCATCGTACGATGGTGCAATTTATCAAATTTTGATTTGGATTTTGGCATTTTCAATGAGCAGCAGTCCTGTCGTTGACCCCTCCCCATCCCTGAGCGGTGATATGAGGTCTGGTGTGGTGCCAAAATAAGCCCCCCCTTCCATAAACAATAAGTAAAGCAGGGATGGTCCTGCCTCGTGTTACTCCTGGGTAATTATCCTGCCTTGGCACAGTGAGTAACCATGTTAAATAATCGTGATTTCAATATTGAACAAACACAATTGTTATTACGATTTTCTCCATCATCTAGCAGCCTCTAGATGCCGTGTCTTCTGGGTTTAAGAGAAGTGGGAGATGGAACCAAAAAGTCAATATCTGTGAAGTCACCATCAATGCTAAAAAGTCCATTCTTTTTCAAGAAAGACCTTGCATATTTTAGCAAGACGACGTTAAACCACAGAGCAAGCCTATTCCAGCATCATGGTTCTACAGGAGGAGAGTCTGGGTGCTGAATCGGCCTGCCTGCAGTCCACATGACCCAGGACTGCCAGAGCAGAATGGGAAAATTTTCATATTCAAAAAGTCCAGCTGCTGGTCTCTTCAGTAACAGATGTTTACAGCTTGGTTTGAAAAGAAGAGGGGATGCTACATAATCAATGGATCTGTCCAGACATTTTTAAAGGCCCATTTATGCTTAACGCTGAAGACGGATGGACAGTTTCGTCTGATGAAGAAGAAAGTGCAATATCACCGGAGATCGCAGGGGCGGTGCTGAGCACAATAGCTTTCGCTTTGCAACCAGTGAAAGAAACAAACCAGAGAAGAAGAGGATCAGGAAGAGAACAAAAGAGTAGAAGAAGAATGAAGACACAACTGTAGAAATTACACGAGCTTTTAAAGAAAGACTTTATGCAATTCTTTATTTACCGCTGCTAAACAGTGTCTGAAACAGATGTCGGCTCGAGGGAGTGAAATCTAAACTCAGCACTGCCCACTAGTGAAGGAATTGACTTAACCATAGCAACACAAAAGAAGCATGGAAGTATGAAGCCTGCGACGTAAGAAAAGCGAACGTCGCTATTTACATACGTAAGGGAGCATAAATAGGTCTTAAGACATGTTGTCATCAGATCCAGATAGTTTGGCATAAAAGTGCTAAAAGGTCTCACTTTCAACATTTGACATGTTTAAGTTCTGTTAATAAAATATGGGTTTATGAGATTTACATATCATTGTATTCAGTTTTTAGTGGAATTGGGGTTATACATCATAAGCTGCGTTTCCATTACAGTATTTCACAAAATAAAAACGATATTTCTAACATTTCGATAAAGTGCAATTGCGATTTGCAGGTGTTTCCATTGAAAGGCGTTTAGCGCATTAGCCGTTATTCTCGTAAAATCTCATCCCGCGAGACTCCGCTTTGAGGAGGATAGAGATTTCTAAATCTTTGTAAAACTCTTGCATTTCGCCGTTTTTTGCTGTCAAGGGTGACGATTATATTTTTTCATTAATTATTTGTAAAAAGATTCCCGTCTCCTCCTGCGTCTACGCACACTACGCCATCTCTATTTGAAACGAACTGGTCACGTGACCCGCTACGTCACGTCCGGTGAAGCGTAAATGGGAGAAAAGTGTTTCCATTACACTTTTGCCATATACTTCTATATCGACACGTCTGAAAAACCACCTCATGAGAGCGTAAAAACTTTTTAGCGATATTTGAGTTTTTTCAAAATGTAGATGTTTCCATTACCGGTTTGTTATTGCAATATTTAGCTTTTGCGCAATTCTAGGGGAAATGGAAACGCACCTATACACTTGAACAATCACAACTTTCAGAAGTGATCTGAGAGGCAAACCTGCTTGTTGATGTCAGCTCCAGCCTCAGTCAGCCACACTACGCAGTGAGGATGTCCTCCAAATGCAGCAGTGTGTGTCGGTGTTTGGTTGAAGCGGCTGGTCGCTGTGTTCACCTCACATCCCATCTGCACCAGGTGCACCAAACACTCCAGCTGTTGTAGGAGAACACAAGCTTGTTTGCACATGAAACAAATAAGTGGTAAAATCTCTTTAGATGTGCTTCTATAATCCATGTGTTGTCATCATAATGAGTTCATCACATTATAGTTTGTAGTAAAATTTCAGTACATTAAGAAGCGCTGGGTGTTATTCACACAGGTTTACAGTTTTGCATGTGGATTAGTTATTATGTCCAGAGTTCTAACAATTTGGCATACCCATCAAAATAGCACATGCTTGGTTGATGCACAACAGAAAACAGCAATTTTGTGCAGACAAATTAACCCAAAAATTCAGCATACAGCCAGTGGAGGCAGATGTCACACATGGAGCCTCTAACATGTTTCTCTGACATTTTTTGTGTAGTCTTCAGGTAAAGGAGGGCGTAAAGATGGACAGGAGAGTCGGGGAGGAGTAAAAGTAGAAAGTCTGCAACGTTTGGAAGCTTTTTTAAATATATAGATAACAGAAAGGCAAAGTGTAAATTTTGTTCACTTATTTATTTTGAGCAGGGTCTACTAACAACTTCCATGAGCAGTATTAGGCATAATTATTTATTTATTCTAATGTTTTTATTTTAAACATGTAAAGTTATTGTATTTTAAAAGATTATCAGGTATGACTATTTAGAATAATTTCAATGATATATGGATATTATATGGATATTATTATTACACTAAATTAGAATAGTTACTAGAAGAGCCGTTTGGGAGCTAAAAGAGTCGATTCTTTTTGCCGAAATGTTCTGAGTTTTAAAAATTACTAAAGAAATATGACCTTTTCCTAAAGTTCCTGTTTTAACTTTCCAATTTTAACAAACAAGCATTGCAATGTGTTAAAATAAAACTTTTCTCCATATAGCTCATTGCAATGGAATACCACGGTTATTACTGTTAGTAGGTCTACCTTCAATCCGACTGGTTTAAAGTGTTTTATTTGTATGCAACTTATTGAATTGTGAAGGGGACTTTAAATCTTTTGAGGATTTTCTTGAAACGTTTAATTTTTCTACTTCAAGGAAAGAGTACAAAAAAGTCTGCAAAGCTATTCTTGTTCCTTTGTTGCGTATAATTCAGAGTGCTTTACATTTCTATCAGATCACTCCCACTTTGTCTTCCTTAAAGGCTGGTGATGTTAAACTAGGCTAATAAGTCTTACATTAAAACAGAAGACTTTTGGGGATTTCAATGTATTGTTGTCAGGAATAATGTAGATTCCTCCTTAAAATAGAAGTCCTTCTCTTTCTACTTGTCTTACCCTATTCCTCCGAACGCTAAAGAAACTCACTATAAAATAATATCTGGAATTTACTCTGTTAACGACTTCCTAGCTAAGAGATTCAACTGTGACTGTCCTTTTTGTTCTTCAGAATGTGAAATTACTTTTTATTTATTTATTTTCTTAACTGTCCTCCTGTAAGCACATTTTGGTCAAACATTCAGAATAGGCTTTCTCTTAAAATTAATATTTCCCTGTTTACTTATTTTATCATATTTAATTTATGGTCTAGACAATAACAGCTCTTACACAGTAACCTCATTAGTTCTCTGGGTAAATACCATATTCACACTATAATGTGTAAATCTGTCATTTAACTGTTTTATTAATAACTTTGTCTGCTATTTTAAATAACTAAAGTTTATGTAATACAAGGATAAGAATGCTCAAATGATATATTCTTGTATCTTTTGCCCTTATGTGTCTCTTTATGTTGTTTTATTTAAACTGATCTGTATGCCTTACAGATATTTTCCTATTTTCTGTTCTGCCATCTACAGTCTGATGGACAGTTGTGGCCATTATAACAACAAAGATGTTTTTTGTTTGTTTTTTGTTACCCTAACTTGTGCAGTGCCTATGTTGTTGAATAAAGTTGGGAGAAAAAAAAAACATGAGCTTTTCCTGGTTTTTATTTGGCGCCTGAATTATGATTGGCTCCGATGTAAACCAATCAAAACGCCGCAATTGGCTACTTTTACGTTCCATTCAATAAAACTTTATTATACAAAGGTGTCCAGACATAACATTACCCCTCGCTTAGAGGGGAATACAGCACGTTATTTCAATTAAATAACACTTTATTGAAGATAAATTTTTATGATCTAAATATTTTTAAAAGTTAACCGTGTTAAGGAAACAATAAGCAAAGCTAGGATTGGAGTTAAACTGAATTTGGATCTAGTTTTTGTAGGAGGGATTTCTTCTTAAATCTATCAATATCGTCATACTCTGACTAAACCATTTACGGTGGTAAGTAACGACAACTCAACCTGTCCGTAGTGAGCAGCCCAGTGCAGTGGGGTCCATCCATAGCAGGAGTCCTCAGCCGTCAGATGACCCTCGTTTGACAGTTGCTGCAACAGTGAGATCAAAGCGGCTACGTCTCCATCCCGACAGGCGCGGTGAACGGGAAACTGGCTAAAAAACACCTCATCGCTACAGAAACCGGGTTCTAGTCCCACAGACATAGGAAAACTAATAAAGTGCTGGACTGTGATATTTCTTTCTGCGACTTCTAGTTTAGGAGGCGTTCAAACACAAAAGGCGAATAATGCGGCATTCACTGCCATCTGGGAAGTCGGGATTTTAAATGTCCACATAGAAATGATTAAATAAATTACCACGAGAAAGGAGTACTTCCTAATATTTAAGTAAGAGAAAGTTACTAACTCCAAATTATAGCCACTTTGCCCAAACAAGGTTAAAAACTAACCATTTATATAGTGAAACACAAATTAAATTAGAGTTTACACATCCACGTCCGACGTACACCAAATGCAACATAAGCCTCTCTTTGCCCGCCGAGAAAAACACAAAACCCGGACCGGAGTGTCACATATCGGATCATTTTTTGTTATTTTTTTACAGTTTGGGCTAAAAATAGGTCAGTACGCTTCACCACACAGAGACGTGAATTCTTCAGTTGTAATTATGAGTGAGGCATGTCATGTTCATAATTATCTTCTGTGCTGGATCAGACAACTCAGACTTCCTTACTAATGTGAAACTTTAACATTTCTTAGCCAACTTTGATGACAAAAGTTTGCTAGTCTGTGTGTTTATGTTCCATTCTTATAATTCGATGATGGAACACGCTGTTAATCCAGTGACTTTTGCTATCAGCATTCCTAACAGTCTTGGAAGAGTCCTTTGCAGACGGAAAAACCACGAGATGTCAGCATCCTTTGGCGGGAAGTCTGCTCAGACTCATGGAGGAAAGGTAAAGGATTTAAAGGTAAACAACCGCTTATGAGTTAAAGAAACAAACCTCTGCTCCTTTGGGACTGCTTACTTAATGGCAACAGAAACAACCAGAAGGAGCATTTCTGAGAGTTAGAGTCTCTCAAACATGAGAAAAACGTTCCTTAATGTAAAATTATGAAAACACCATCTTTGGGCACATTTCAGAAAATAAACAAACCCACGGTTGACTGCTAACATCAACTGAAATAACATTTTTTTGTAATTATTTCTTAACTTTACCAATCTTGTAAAACGGATGGCAACCTTTTTCTTTTTTTTCTCTTTTAATTTGCAGGCCTGAAAGGAAAAATAGACTGAAAAAACATAGCTTCACACTGTCTGTACTGATATAACAGTATATAAAAACTAACTTTTTTAAATGAATTTACTACCATTTTCCAAACATCCACATTCTGTGTTTTTTTTAATATAAAAGGGACAATGTCTAGTATATTATACTAGACTTTGTCCCTCAAAGATATTATGTTTGGTTTTCTACTAATAATGTTCTTTTTTTTTTTTTTAGAAAACTACTCAATCAAGTCCGATTTGTAATTTTAGTTTTCAGGTTAATCTTTTTCAACGACTTTCATTTTGTTGACTGAAAGAATAGTTCTCCACCTTTTTTAAGCTGCCACATGATGGCACTGTTGCACTGTTTGTTCAGAAGGGCTTTAGAGTGTTGGAATATAATTTTTGCCATATATCTGCATGTGTATTTATCTCCATATCAGGTTGGATGAGTTTTAACCCAACATGTTTTTCACTCGTGAATAGACAGCAGCAAGGTAGAGACTGTAAACAACTGAGGAAGGGAACGTGATATGATAACAGTAAAAGTACTTTTATTTAACATTTTAACAGTAGTTAAAACAATTACAGGTACTATCTGGTTCAATGATTAAACGAGATTTGTGTTGCAAAAAGAAAAAAAACCGTCATATTTCATGCAAAAGTAAAGCAGTGTGTCATAAAGCAATACAATAACCTGTTTTACTGTTGCAGAGATGTCAGCTGTAAATGTTTTTCTCTTTCAGGATGGCTTTGTCAGAGTGAGGAAAAGAGATTTGGAGAAATTAACCACAGAAGTCATGCAGCTTAGGGAGTTCCTGCCCCGAGTCCTGAACGGAGACCTGACAGAGATGCTGCATAAAGCTCGAAGAGCAGAGACAAGTATGCTACTTAGTCCATAGAGAAAGGAAGGACATGAGTGTGTGGTGATTGTAACAATGCTTCTGGGTAATGAATCCTACACGGTTCGAAAGCTTGTTAATTTCCCCTTTAAAAGGAGCTGCAATTGTTAGGAAAATGTATTTGTGGGATGAGCAGCAGAGTTGAGTATTTGCTTTGTGCTGATGAAAAACTTGCCAAGAAGCATTGTTACAACAAAGAAATGATCCGCCAAAAACTCATTTCCTTTTTGTGGGCAAGACAGAGACAGAGATTTATGAGTTATTTTATAGCTTCCGGATTACATTCATGTGTAAAAACCTCAGCTTCAACATGCAGGTTTTTGTATCAGGATATAATAAAAAACCGTGATGTGGTACTAGGACCAGATGCAACTAGATGCACCTAATCAAATGTATTTGATTTGATTTGATTGTGTTAGCACCTTTATGAAAACAGAGGTTTCCCCAGTTTGCATTTATATGTTTTACATGTTGCAGCTTGTTATTTATTCAACAAATATAATCAGTTCACCCTTACAGTTTTTATTCTTGATGTTTTCCTGTTTTTTTTTTTTCCCATAAACTGATAATTAGAAGAATATTTGGGGCATTTATGGAATAACTTTACAAAAAAAAACAAAAAAAAAACTGTTTGAATTGATGAAGGAAAATGGAGGGAAAATAAGTAATAAAAGAAAATAAAAAGGTGGGTGTATATGTATTAATATTCCCAGCTGCAGTCTGCTTGGAAATGTCATTATGATTTCAGCTCATCCAGCCTCTGAGATTTTGGCTCATTCTTCTAAGTAAAGCTGATCCTGCTGGTGTTCAGTAAGCTGTAAATCCTGACACAGATTCTCAGTTGGATTAAGGTCTGGGGTTTGACTTAAACCACTTAAAACACTCCGCAGGATGCTGAGGGTCATTGTCCTGCTGGAAGGTGAACTTGTTTGAGTGTCAAGTCTCAAACCGGTTTTCCTCAAGAATTTCCAAGTATTTAACACATCCATAATTCCATCAGCTCCCAAAGCATGATGCTGCCACCACCATGCTTCACTGTAGGGATGCTGTTGGCTTTGTTTCAGACAAAATATATATTTCTTGATGGCCAGACGACCTTCTTCCAAACTTTCAGGGTGTCTATCAATAATCAAGGTCAGACCACGTGATGATCAAGAAACTGCAATAAAAAAAACCAAACGCTACATCTCAGACTCTCCAGGCACAGCTTAGATTTGCAAAGCAGCATCTGAACAAACTGCAAGACTTCTGGGAAAGTGGGCCTCATTCACATTCACTTGTTCTTAGGTCCTGTTTTTTTTTATAAAGATTTTGGCATCTGCAAAAATCTTCGTACACTAAGAAGTACTCTTTGGATTATTTGAGTTCAGACATGTTTGAACAAAACCAGTATTTGTGTTTTCTGCTGTTCTTTCAAATAAAATGGAACAGTTCAACTACAGTAATTATTTTGTCAGATTTTTAAAACGTGTTTTGGTCATTTATTGAACATTTTGTTATTTTAAAATAAACAAAAACAGCAAGATTCTGCAGATCGTGTCCTAACATAAATTCCATCAGGGGAAAATTTGACTATTTTTCATTCATTTTGGTCATTCAAGAACAACTTGCAATAAAGATGGATTTAATTCTATTTCTGGTTTTCCTAAAACCATCGATGTAATAGACTGAACACGCCTGATCTGATCCTTCAACCACAAGAACACCACGCCATTAATGTCCAAGTCACCTGTGGTGGTCTTTAACATTTACTACAACCGTGTATTTTTATTATTATGATTTGTTTTATTTGGAGACGAAGGTTATGCCCTGGTTAACTGGTTAATAACACCACTGACCAACTATCAGACTCACCAGGAGGGTTTATTCATCAGTGCACCACATCTTAAAATGATGCCACAGCAGGTGATTATTAGCTTTACAAGCTAGAAGGTACAGTAGACTATATAACGACAATTAGACCACAATGTACCTTTTCCACCTTTAGCCACAACACCATGAAGATGTTCGTCCGGACGTGCTCACGAAACCAGACTGCAGGCTGCTGTCCAAGATCAGCAGGAATTAATGACCTGATTGTACCTAACGCTGATTTTATGTGATTATAACTACTTTAAAAAAGACATAAACAGGTGTCAGTGCACATCCTAATTAATATTTTTTGTTTTCATTCATTCTTTTGACATTATGTTCGTTATTATTCCTCATCTCTCTCACCGCTGTCTGTCTGTTTCCACATAGCTCCGTCAATTTTGACCATTTCAGGGCATTTTTGGGCATTTACTTGCAAATTAAGGTCATCTGGCACATTCTTTAAGCTGATGAAGATATTGGCATTCATATAAGAGGAAAGATACAAACAATTTTGCGTTCTACGAACAGTCTCGTGAATCTGACAGGATTTTTGTAAAAAAAAACAAAAACTCAAGTTTGACTCAAGAACAATTTTAAGAAGATTTCTAAGAAGATATTGATGCATAAGGCCCGGTGTTCTTTAGACAGACCAGAGCAACGTGGACATGTTTGGTCATAATACACAGCAGCATGTTTGGAACATATCAGCACAAACACATTATACCATCTGTGAAGCATGGTGGAGGAAGGATGATGATCTGGGCTTGATTCACAGTCACAGGACCTGGACCACCAATTTCTAGAGTCAGATCTGAGGCCATCTCTTACATGACCTTTTTAAAGACCAGTTGTTATAGACAGAAAATCTTTGAGTAAAGAGGCTGTTCTTTATTTTTAAAATCTTGCCGTAGCAGTTTTTATTTGCCAAACGTAGAGAAACCCAACCAGAGAGACTTGCAGTGGTCGGCTTGTTAAACTAATGAAATGATAAGCTCACAAAAATCAATTGCAGATTGTATTTAATATTATTGTTAATGTGACTTCACCTGAGCTGTGTAGCCTCCAACCTGAAGTTAAATAAAGGTCTTTGTGTGTAGAGACGGAGCATCTCGTACAGGAGCAGGAGCAGCTGCGACGGGAATGCTCACATCTTCAGTCCCGACTGGATGCAGCTCAGGCTGAATGTCAGAAAGAGAGAGAGGTGAGAAAAAAAGGATGACTTTAAGTTTTTTTTTTTATATATATCTGGATGGTTTGCTGCCATGGTGTCCGTTACCAAGGGTGTGTGTTTGCAGGAGAAGTTGCTGCTTCGCGAGCAGCTTTGGCAGAGCGGGGTGGAGCTGCAGCAGCAGGCGGACTTCTGCTCCGGTCTGGGATCTGCTGCCTGCAGCTTGCTGTGGAGCTGCTCTGCAAGAGAGGACACTGTCACACTCTGGTTAGCTGATGTGAGTCCTCTCCACAAGTCTGATGCTGTTTCCACGACGAACAATCTTTGTCTGATTCTCAGCTGTGATACGCTCACATGTGCTTGGTGGAGTTGTAATGTCTAATGTGTGTACGTGTGTGTGCTGATGGTTCAGGGGAAGCTGCAGTCCTTCCTGACCGTAGCTGCTCAGACTCTGGAGAGCTTTCTCAAGTCTTTGGATGATGAGCTTAAAACTCAATTGGAGGACCACAACTCCCATGAGCACCAGTTTGTGCTGGCTCTGGTTGGGACTATAACAAGTCAGTTCATTGCTTCTGTATCACAGCTTGTCTCTCTTATAGAACTACTTCATCTCCTTATTTCCCATCAATCAGACATAGCAGCGGTAACATGTGGGCGGGACTTCCTGTCCAGCTCAGGATGCTTCCTGCTGGACACTTTGATAAAACTTCTGGAGCTGATGAAGCCTGGCATCTTCCCTAAACTGAAAGTGTACGTGATGCTGCGGAACAATGTCTGATGTAACAAGGTAAACCAGAGATGTCAGTAATGATGAACGTGCTGCTGCTCTGCTGCAGGTTGATGCTGATGGCTTTATATAATGTCAGCATCAGTGTTAAAGGACTACAGTACATCAGTGAGAACAAAGGGCTGGTGACGATCATCTGGACCCTGCTGGATGGTAAGCAGACTTAAAGAAAAACACAATGATCTCACTCAGAACATCTAAGTTCTGTTATACAAGCTGGACCTTTGGATATACAGTAAAATAGGTGTTAAACTCATCAAAAAACAAAACAAATAAGTTCAGAATCTCAAATTCCAAAAAAGTTTGGATGCAGGGTAACATGCAAATAAAAGCAAAATGCAATGAATTACAAATCTTATAAACCTTTATTTTATTCCTAGTAGAACATAAACAACATATCAGATGCTGAAATTGAGACATTTTACCCTTTCATGGAAAATATGAGCTCATTTTGAATCTGATCTGTAAGAAGTTGGAACTGGAGCAACAAAAGGCTGGAAAAGTTACTGGTACAAATCAAAAAGAACTGGAAGAGCATTTAACATCCAGTTAGACTAACCCCTTGATGCCTATTAAGTAAGTAAAATATTATTCATATAGCAGCTATCAAGATAAACATTGCAAAGTGCTTCACAAAGAAATACAAGAAATATAAAAATTAAATGTTTCAAAAACTTCTTCTGGTCTTTTGATTGTTATTTGTTTAATTCATGTCATATTGTTACTGTATCTATTTTGTTTTTCATTTAATTGTAAATAAATGTAAGTATTAAGGGGTTAACTGGCAACAGACTAGTAACATGACTGGGTATAAAAAGAGCATTTCAAAGAGGCAGAGTCTCTCAGATGTAAAATTAAGGAACAATATCTGCAAAAACTTCCTCAGTATAAAATTGCAAAGGTTTTGAAGATGCCAGTATCTACAGTACATCCAACACATTAGGTTGCCTTATGTATGAAATGTGCTGTGTAAATAACTTTCCTTCAGTGTATAATATCACTAAAATATTAAGAAAAACTGCTCTGTGGTCATATGATTTAATAGTTCATATTCTTTTTGTAAACCATGGAGACAGTGTTCAGCAGACTAAAGAGGAGAGGGACCTGCATCAGACCAGAATTGGACCACATTCCTCTCCTAAAATATCTCTCTGTAAACATCTGGGAAGTGAGGAGACTAGTTGCTGGAGATTTAGGGAAAGGAATGTTATCCCACTCGGGTCTGATGAAGGATTCTAGCTGCACATTTTATGTTGCTTTAAGTTAGTTTAAAATCTGACTGAATCCAGCTTGGTCAGCACTTAGAGTTTTCCATGACTAAGCCGTGCAGTATTAGGTTTAGTATTGTCTTGCTGAAATATTTAAGGTCTTCTCTAGAGAAAATGTTTTAACAGGACACACATGCTAACCTAAAGTATTTGCCATAACTCAAAATTGAATGTTTCTCCAACTTTGTTGCTTCATTTTTGAAGAATAATCTACAATATTTCAGTAACGTACTGAGAAAAAATAATAAACATTTCTGAAGACTTATTAGCAAAAAACAAAATTCTAAATTGTGCAAAAACTAAAGTTCACCAGAACAAATTAAATACCAGCTTCTTGGTCAAAATCTGACTGATAGAGATCCATTCCTTCCCCAGTGTAAAATAAAATATAACGTCCACTTTTAAACACAAAATGATCAGAGATTTTTAACAGTAAATTTATTAATATATCCTATAATTACATTTGACTTTATTAAATTGTGGCTAAATCAAATTCCACCTGCAAAAAAATGCACCTCAACAATGTAGGTTTACTGGTTTAATGAAAGGATGGATGAGGTGATGGAGAGATGCATCACCTCTCTGATCGGTTTATCTGGGGTGTCTAATGATTCATGATAAAAGAGTGAAGAAAACAGTGATGAGATGGAGTGAAGGATTAGTGGTGAAGAGGAGTATGCAAGGATGAATGAAGGAGACAAGGAGAGGGATGAACAGATGAGGAAGGGAATGATAGATTAATCAAAGACAGAGGGAACGATGGATGAATGGATGACTGCTTGATAGATGAAGCAGCAATTAACAGGTGAGACTTGGGTATTTAAAACAACATAATAAAAATATTAGCTTAACATTACTGGGAGATTCAGGTGATTTCTACATTTATTCCCTCTTAAAGTCACACACAGGAGTATTACGTTAGGTTGACATGACTGGGACATGATTACTCAGCTCTCCCTTTTTAAACCTCACATTTAATCATTCAGGGCTGTCTGAGGCCTTCAGAAAGAAGATTGTAATTTTTATCTTGATAGGTGTTATAAATAATATTTTACTTACTTACTTATGAGTCTTACAGGATTTAGAAGACCTGAGTAAAGATAAGTACTAAGTCTGATGTGTTTACCCATCAGATGGTCACTGGGAGGTGAGTCTCAACTGTCTGCGCCTCCTTCAGTCGATGTTGCTGGAAGACCATGTTCTGCTCCAGCTGGGCTCCTCTCTGCTGGATCCAGACCTCCAGGCTCGTGTGAACCAGCTCACGTCCAGCATGCAGCCCAGCCTCAGAGTTACAGCTCAGCAGACCTTAGAGGACCTGAAGGCTCTCCGACAGGTACCAGCATCAGCATCAGCTATAAGCTGTGTTCAGATATATTATAGATGGTCATAACACTTTTAATGTTTTTTTTCAGGGTCACTGATGGATTCTGCATCGACCTCTGCAAACACCTCTTCATGTCAAGTTTCTGTGTTTGAGCTCAAAACTTTAGGCATCAAAGTTTAATCAAAGTTAAACACCTGAGAAGTGAAGAGGCTTCATGTTTAAACTATTTTACTGTAAACAAACTCTTCACACTGGATCTGTTCTTAATACCAATATGATGTCATAGGTTTGAGACGAATTAAAGATGTTTACGTTCCTGTTTGATTTTTTTTGAGAAATCCACAATAATTGTGCGTTATTAAAAGTAAGCTGCACAACTGATAATAAACACACAACCGGCCACTTTATTAGGACTTGTTCAATAGCTTGTTAAAACATATATCTAATTAGCCAATCACATGGCAGCAGCTCAGTGCATCAAACTGAGCATCAGAATGAGGAAGAAAGAGGCTGAATGTAGCATGTCGGAGTATTTCCTGATCATCGATGATTAAGCTAGATGGATGCTCTCTTTCCCCTCTAGCGAGTGTCCAGGGTTGGGTCCTTTTTTGTCTCTGTGGTGGCCTGAAGACTCGTCCAGGACGTACTTCCTGTTACAGTATACATGTGTTTTTATGCAGCATTTTCCCTGTTATTGTTTTGAAAGGATAAAAGCACTCATCACCGTTTTTAGCAAGTTTTAATCTCCACACTTCTAAATCGGGCTGGGCGATTAATCGATAATATCAGTTTATGAAATTTTCAGATATAAGATGCTGAAACAGAATTTTCTGAATCTTCGGCCTGCAGAGTTTTTGCAGAGGAAAAACAAAACTACAAAGAGACAATTTAATAACTTAATGTGTGCGCTAATGTTTTCGCCTTGAGTTCATCTACCAGCCGTATGAGAGGAACACTGCTTTGCTCTCAATCGCTTTACTAACCAATCAGAAGTTGTGCAGGAACTTGGGAAAAGTTGTAGATGAGATCTATCGGCTCTTTTGATTCGATAGAGCAGAAACGTTGGTGAAACTGTAGCTGTAGACGTTCGTACCTCAGTTCTGTTGCTGGGTAAGGTTGTGGAGCCTGGTTATTACCTGATATTTATACCACATATTTCCGGAGACTGCTCTCCTGCGTGAGCGTGCACACCTGTCTGCACATCTGCAGTGACGTGCCGTCATTTAAATAAGGTAAATAACTGCGGACAGTTTAGTTTTTAAACTCTATGAGCATGGATGGAAGAAATGTTCAGAGACGCAGCCTAATCAGAAGTTAGCTTCTGATCTGTGAAATAATCTGATCTATGTGCTTTTTCAAGACCTAGACCTCATTAGACCAGGTCCTGCTGAAAAAACTTCCACTTCGGATGTTCAAATCTGGCCTGAATTATTCTACAGAGCAAAAAGATTCATTAACACACTGTTCAGTTTCTAATTGTGAAGTCTTTTATTCTATTTGTAAAAATGCAAATAAGTTGTAATGCAAGTCAAATGTGTTTGTATAGCACATTTCATGTACAAGACTATTCAAAATGCTGTACATAAAGCATTACAGCGGGGTGGAGGAGCAATAACAAGTACATTAAAAACAAGCTTTAAAAGAAATTAAATAAAAACAGAAAAAGCCAGAATAAAATAGATAAAATGCAAAAAATAAAGTTCCAGTGTGACGAATAAACAGTTCTGATAAAAGGCAGCAAATAGAAAAGTTTTTAACCCTGATTTAAAACTGCTGAGTCAGCAGACCTGCAGTTTTCTGGGAGTTTGTTCCACGTGTGAGGAGCATAAAAGCTGAACGCTGCCTCTCCATGTTTAGTTCTGATTCTGGGAACAGAAAGTACACCTGACCCTGATGATCTGAGGGATCTGATTTATAACGAACCAGAAGATCCTGAATGGATTTTGGTCCTAAACCATTTAGTGTTTTGTAAACGAACAGCAGGATTTTGAAGTCAATTCTTTGAGAGACTGGAAGCCAGTGTAAAGAACTGAGGACTCGAGTTATATGATCTACTTTTTTGGTCTTAGTAAGGACTCGATCAGCAGCGTTCTGGACTAACTGCAGCTGTCTGATGGACTTTTTAGGCAGACCTGTGAGGACAGATAAAGATAAAGATGAATCCTGCTGAGTCATCATTCCTTTAATCCTCGATATGTTCGTTAAGTGATAAAAGGCTGACTTCACAACTGTCTTTATATAACTGCTAAAATTCAGGTCTGAGTTCATGACTACTCCCAGATTTCTGGCTTGGTTGTTAGCTTTGAACTTAGATGTTTGAAGCTGCTGACTTTTAATCTTTCTTCCTTGGGTAGTTTATTGGGGGATGGGGGGGTTGTCATGCAGAGCACATTAGACCAGGTCCTGCTGAAAAACCGCAAGACTTGGGATGTTCATATCTTCATTGAATCCAAAGAAAAATAAGTTCAGGCTTGGGATAATCTTCTGCTTTAACACCTGCAGATATACAGTGAAGCTTGGAATTTAGCTGCATATAACTGCAGTGAGAAAAGCTGCTCTCTGCAAGATGCTGAAGACAACTGCAGCCCACAAACTCTCGTTAGGAAACAGCCAACATCAGGGGAATTATTTCCACCCTAGATCCTGTATGATAAGGATCCAGATGGAAAGAGATCACAGATGCAGTTGTGTTGCATATTTCAATGCGTGATAGGAAGCCATTTATACAGGGGAACATTTCTGACAGCAACTGGTCTCCTCACTTCCCAGAAGTTTACATACAGATGTCAAAAGAAGCGGGGATGCTACACGATGCTAACCATCACCTTGGAACTACTTTTTACAGACTTGTTACTGACATTAAATCAAAAATGAGCTTATATTTTCCATGAAATGGTGAAACATCTCTGTTTAAACATCAGATATGTTGTTTATGTTCTGCTGGAAATAAAACATGGGTTTATGAAATTCGCAGCTCATTGCATTCTGGTTTTATTTACACTTTACACAATGTACCAGATTTTTAGAAATGGAATTTTTTAAATTGAACCATTGTGGATAATACAAATGGGTTTATTTAAAAAGATTATAATTGGACAACTATGGCCCCTCATCTCAGCTTGTCTTTAACTCTATAAAACCCCTAAAATCTGTATCAATGGTTTAAACTGACCCCACTCTGACATGAGTCAGTTAAGTTGTCAAAATAATACAAAAAGCAGTTGCATTTTGTTAATTGTACAGCTTTATTATATGTTTCCTTAGTATGGACTTCTCAGTTGTGAGCAGGTATACACCAAACAAGGCCTACATGATAGTACATGATATACTGTATGTAAGACGAAGGAGGAGAGGGTTCACAGTCAGCATAGCAAAAGCAGTCTCAGAGGAGTTTACTGATTGGAAATCTGGGACAAGACATGAGAGATGTTTACCTACAAGCTTAACCCCAGCCATCTGTACTCTCACAGGGCTCCCTCTGAACCATAATAATGGGCAGAATCAGGTGTCTAGTTCTGTGGATGTCTTGTCCTTGGATGAATTTTACTCTTAAAAACTTCGGCCACCCCTCACTTAACTCCCCTCATGGGCTGATTTTTGTTATACTCACAACAATGATACTAATAATTATGTATGAGTGTACTAAAGAACTACAGAAAGTAAAGTGAGGAGGACACAGATATCCTCTCATGAAAATGGAAAAGAAGAATTGTGTGGTCGTTCATCGCAGACGATGCAGGTTGGGGAACTGAGCCGCCTCAGCGCCGCCACTCGGCCTCTAGGAGGATGGAGCGGCGTTGGTCTTGTCGTCACGGGTGACGGGGATGTTGCGCTCGCTGCGACCGGATTCGCTCCCCCCGCTGACCTTAGGCCCGGTCAGAGTCAGCATACCATCGGCTGACAGGGTGCAGCTGATTGCTGATTGGTCAACACTGGAGGGGAGGCGGTAGCGGCGATGAAACTCCCGAGAGATGTAACCGTGGTCATCCTGAAAGGAGCAATACCCAGTGTCAGATTGGACAAAAGGAACCATTTTCATATGCTGGCTCGTTTCAATATAATTGTCTGGATGTTGCACCATCATAGGGTGCAGGATGGATTTTACTGCTTGAGAAAGCTGGTGCTAGATGTCAAGATATTTTATATTCCATCACTTTGTCATAATCAGTTCCATTTCTTCCCTCAAATAATTAGTACAAATGTGACCTTGCCACTCTTGAAGCTTACATATTGGTACCTCATGGTGTTCTACCACCATCAAACAAATTTTTTCATTGAGTGTTGCTCATCAACACTATTTGAAATCAAACTTGTTGGTTATATTCACAAAGACATCTTTAAAAGTAGGTCTTTAAGGTGATGTGTGTCCAACTTACCTGTCTTTCTCCATGCTTGCCCTGGATCTCCAGATAGTCATCAGTCACCTTCACATTGAGCTCATCGGGAGAGAAGTGCTTGACGTCCAGGTAGACTGTAAACTTCTCCCTGTCAGACCTCACCTAAGGGTCACACAAGCATAAAGAAGGTTTATTGTGTCACAAGCTACAACTTCACTTCTGGAAAACTTAGTTTCAGGACTTCAAAACTGGACGAACGAGATTTAAAGTTATGAGTGGATGAAACCGATCTGGAATTACAGCTCTTCTGACAAAATGTTGGTTCTCTTGTAAAAACGAGTGCATATTTTGAGTGGTGTTGCTTTTACCTCAGAGATGCCGGAGTTGGAGGAATCCAAAAGGTTTCGGAACAGCATCTGTCTGTAATAGGGGCTGATGGTGGAAGTGGTATAGGGGAAGAGGTCGTAGTCAAACATTCCCTCTCCAAAAAACTGGTCAAAGAGTCGGGCAGGGTAGACGGAGCCCAGGGCACGTCTGAACCAGGGGTGTTGAATGGCAATATCCATAGTGACTACAGACAGTTTGGTTTAGTTTTGCTAGGGTTGGCTCAGGTTGACAGATGCACCTGCTAAGCTCTGAGTCCAGTAGGTCAGAGAATGGAGACAAAGCAAAAAACTGTGAGAACAGAATGATGTTTTTCTTTTTTAAATAAAAGCAGTGACAAATGCTTCCAGAGTGTTTTGTCCTCTCTCTACAACTGCCTCCTCTTTATATACCTGAGAGCCAGAAAGAGAGGCTTTAGCCACGATCCCTCTGGAATGGCATTATCTCATGGTGGGTTGGGCCCTGTCAGCAGAATTGGGAATGGCTTGGGAGGGGGGCCATTTCGGCCCTGATGTGACCCAGTGCCATCCACACACCAGACACCCAGAGCTGCCAAAACAAACCCTGCTGGATGGAGAGGAGGGGGCACAACAGAGACAAAAAGGCCAGGAAGCTAACTAAAGACACAGAGGGGTTTTACCTGAGTGATAATGAATGAAACAGATTCACACACATCTATTCTCTACAGCCAATCAATGACTATTGTTCTGCATTTGGGGTTGGACAGAGGGCAGATTCAGATATGACACTTTCTGTCATCAATGGGTTTTAAATGGTCATTGCTGGAGTTTTAATAAATTAGCTTAACCCAAGTATCATTTACTTTATAATGAAGCTGTATTCAGCCAACACCAACTCACCAATGTCCAGTCAAAGATCTGTTTAGTCTCCACACACAACGTAAGTCCAGTAAAGAAGACGAGGAGCAACAAAACAATTTGTCTTGATGAAAGACTAATATTCATGCCTTTGAAATATACTGTAGACCAGGAATTACCATCTCTGAACCTCTTTGGGCCAGGTCCTGCATGTTTTAGATGTTTCCTTGCTCATTGGTCATTAAGAGGCTTGTGCAGAATATTACAACAAGCAGCTGGAGAACCAATCATTTTAATTAAACTTTTAATTAAGCAGGGAAACATCTAAAACCTTCAGGACACTGGCCCAAGTGGTCCTGAGTTGATGATTCTTGCTGTAGACTATGTGCTGGAGGTTCTCGGCACAGCTGACACAAAAGGTAAGAACAGGAGCATGTGCACCTCTGCAGAAATCAAGTAAACCCAAAACCATGCTCTCTAAAACATGAATATACTCACTTTCTAAAGCTTTGGTTGATGTTTAAAGGTGCATCATGTAACATCATCAAAAGTCAATGACAGAAAAATGTAATATATCATTACAAACTGTGTTTCTATTGGTTTCTAATCACTTTACTAAAATAACTGCTATGTTTTTTTCTCTTAAAATGAGCCATTTATATCTCCTTGTCATGGGTCCATAAACATGGCAGCTGCCATATTTGTGCCGCCATTTTAACTATGGTGTCTCTGAGTGGACAAACAGCTCTGTGTGTGACGTAAGAGCCCTCCGGTCGAGTACTGGGTTTGATTGATAGGTGCTACAGTGTCGTTTGGGATAAGTAATGCCTTATAAAGGCCATAGAAGAAGACAGTACACATGTGCACAATGCTGATGTAGTCACATGTAGTGCAGTCATTGCTGCCCCTGAGATCCCTGGATCCACTCACAGATGAAAACACGTTTATGTCTGGAAGAATTTTGGCCACTGACGGCCACCGTCCATTCACAACCTTCACTTGTTTCACTTTCAAGTACAGTGTGTAATTCTTGCACCATGTTTTCACACTATATAAGCCAGACAAGATGGAAAAACATGCTACAGGCCCTTTGGAATATTTAAAATTTACACAGGACAAAGCTTGTTTGCTAACTGAATCATCAACGGTCTCTAAGGAACCATAATAAATTGGGCCTCTTCTCTCAAGATATTTTATCCATTGATACATTTTTCACTCCTAGAATTACTAGAATACAAACTGTTGAATGGTTTTAAACTTTTGTCCATTTCTAACTCCAGCTATTCAGCCTGGCTCTTGTCTGGGACTTTATGGACCCCCTTTTCCTCCAGAACAGCCTTAATGCTTGATGTTATAGCTTCATCGAGGTGGTGGAAACCTTCTTCAGAGGATTTGCTCCATATTGACATGTCAGCATCACACAGTTGCTGCAGGTTTGTCGGCTGCATCCATGATGAGAATCTCCCGTTCCACCGCATCCCATAATCCATCTTCTATTGTCCAGTTTTGGTGAGTCTGTGTGAATTGTAGCCTCAGTTTCTCTTCTTCAGACCGTTCTCTGTAAACCCTAGAGATGGTTGTGTGTGAAAATCTCAGCAGCAGTACCCAGACCAGCAACTATGTCACATTCAAAGTCACTTAATTCCCCTTTCTTCCCAGTTCTGATGCTAAAGACAGTGACCATGTGATTGGCTGATTAGATATTTGCTTTAACCAGTAATAGAACAGATGGACCTGAAGAAGTGGCCCAACCAACCAACACACAGCGTCATAGGTCACCAGCCTCTGGGCAAAATAACACCAGAAAAACCTTGTTCAGGTGTCAGCTAAGATGCACCATCTACACCTACACATGAGGATTTAGTAAATCTAAACACAGAGGTGTTTGCATTGTGTTTTTTCCTCATGTCTCAGAGCTGGTTTATTCTGAATCATGGTTATCTAATCTTCAGTCTCTTCAGTATGTCATCACCACCTCCTTTGGTTCGTGTGCGCTCATTCCCTACGCAGCTCAGCCAATCAGAGTGATCCCTTGTACTGATCAACCCAGAACAAAGTTGATGACATGTAACACAAACAGGAACGAAGGAGAGGATGGTGGAAGGGAGGTGCTCAGTGCATCATAGGATCTTCCTCCGAATGGCATCCTCAGTAGAAGATGCTCCAGTCACCTTATTGAGTTCTGTAGAAGGGAAGTTTTAACCCATAATGTTTGTAGAAAGAGCTTCACATACTCAAACTGGGAGCATATGCCTTACAAGTAAACACCAATATCTCTATTTATTGCTCATATAGTCAGAAGTTTGCATTGTGTTGATACACTAACCAAGAATGAAATCTTATATAAAGTCATTTCCCATGCCTGTTGTTTCACTGCCACTAGCTTCCTGCATTAATCTAATCCCAGAGGGCTTTGGCCAGCCAGCACAGGGGCTTAGTTGCTCCATGCAGCTGAAGGCCAAGAGCAACTGAGCCAGGCAGCAAAGGTTGGGATGTTTTAGGGGCAGCTCGAGCAAGTTGTTGGGGTTCAGGTTTGCTAGCTGCTACAGACCGGACATAGATGCAGTTAGACTGGCTGAAATTCAGTAGAGTCAGCATTCTGAGTTTTTATCAATGGGACAGACAATGCCTGCGTGCTCTGTGTTTCCACAGCCCTGAAAAGCTGTTTTCGCCAACAGTGTGGAGCTCTAGCTGAGTGGACCTGCTAGTAGTCATTGGTTTTTACAGCTTCTAAGCTTTAAACATGGAGGAAGAGGAAGTTAAAACAGATGGTGTTTAAAAAAAAAGTTTAAACTTCACTGAAGGTATATTTACTTAATTATCAGCCAGCTGAGCTTAACTTTACTGGCAGCCTTTAAATAGACGCTATAGGATGCATCAATGCATGAAATTTATGTAGCTGGAGGAGTGTTAAGTTTTAAATCTCAGTTTGACAAAAATCTTTGCAAAGGTTTGTAAAGTCTTGTCAAAGGATAAATAGATGTTATGTTTCTTCACTGCAACAGGTTTTAATCACTGTTTCTGATACAACCTTGTTTCTTACTAACAATATTTTGGTAGATTTCATATTAAATAAGATTAAATTTAGTTGTTTTTTTTTGTCAAATTAAAATCCTTATTTTTCTAACATTGTGTTTAGTCCACATTTAATGTTGTGGCTAACATCTACTGGGCTTCTTACTAGTTCCAGGTTGACCCATGTTTTACCTCCAGAACTGCCTTCCTTTTTGGTGTCATAGCTTCAAAACATTCCTCAGAGATTGTGCTCCATATTATATGAAGATTTGTCAGCTGTACACCCATGATGAGAATGAATGTGGAGATGAAATGGAGACTCATCAGACCAGTTTCTCCATCTTCTATTGTCCAGTGTTGGTGAGTGTGTGTGAATTGTAGCCTCAGTTTCCTGTATTAGCTGACAGGAGACACCTGGTCCAGACAACTGCTGCTCACTGGATATTTTCTCTTTTTCAGACCGTTCTCTGTAAACCCTAATGATGATTGTGTGTGAAAATCCCAGAAGATCAGCAGTTTCTGAAATACCAACAGCCATGCTATGTTCAAAGTCACTTAAATACCTCTTTTTCCTCATTCTGATGCTCAGTTTGAACTTCAGTAAGTTGTCTTTACTACGTCTACATGACTAAATGTATTGAGTTGCTGCCATGTGATTGGCTGATTGGATATTTGTGATTAACAATTAAAAAGGTGTATCTAAAAATGGGCTAATGTGTATATCTCCTTGTGTATGAAGGTAGTACAAAACAGCTTATATTTACTTTGTAGCATCAGCATGAGTTGACTCACAAAATTCTGATACAATCCTTTATACACGATGAGTGTATTTATATGGATGTGCTTTCAGCCCAACCATGTGTACGTGAACTGTTTTCTTTCCAACAAATGGTCTGTTTTTATAATTATAAATGAACAAAGAGAAAAAAGGATTTTAGTAGTAGAGAGTTAAATAATCTCTAATACTTTATTAATTTCAGTTGTGAAATTCTCTGCATTGAACCCATCTTAGTTACTAGGAGGAGTTTGCTGCATGGCCAGATTCCAGTGTCCAGTTAAAGGCCTTGCTCAGGGGCCCACAGTGGTTTACCTCAGTTGCTAGCAGGGGGACTCAAACCCAGGTTCTCCAGACTCAAGCCACAAGGCTACCACGGCCCTAAGTGTACCAAAATAACAACTATGAGTTACTATAATCACATTTTGCCAAAGTGCTTGTTCTTGAAGACCTAACTACAGTAGATCATTTATACATAAAACAAATTAACAGTCTTTCTGAAACACAGTCACAGTTTCATTCTGTAATGCATGTTTACAGTGACACTGTTGTTAAGGGATAGTAAGAGTAAAGCTGCTGCAGTAACTAACCCTAAAAATCCAAAAGACTAACCAAAAACTGAACTAAACACAGAACTTTCCTAAATTGGTCCTGTTTTTGTTGTCAGATGCTTCAGTTGTGCATTAAGTCAAAGAAAAGAAGACAAAATTCAACATTTCTTTTGAAGACCACGTGAAAGGAGATTTTCTTATGGCTAAGTTGTGTTTGATGAAGAAGTAGATGAGGCAGAGCTCCAAGAGGAAGCAGGTGGTACAGCTGGGCTCCAGCCTAATTAAACCTCTGCAGAGCCTCTTTTTTCCAATATGATTATAAAGTAAAAAGGCTTTTTGCATTTGGCTTCATTTGTCAGATTTGGAAACAAATACAGAAACAAAATATCTGCAGAAAAATGTCCATACACTCTTCCCTACACATACACAGGTACTTATAGGAGAAGGATGAGCAGTATTGGTTATTATAGAGCACTTTTTTTTTTATCATTTCTACTCTGTATATAGAGTTTTTTCTCCAGTGACACAGTAATGAGCATATCAGGTCAGTGTGGGAGTTCATTTAAACACCTGGGCCACAGTCAGCCCTGAGCGAGGCGATCTTCCACATCTGTGAAGACACTGTAATTACTAACCTATCTGTACAGGTTTTCAAGCAACATATGTTTCCATCATCTTACCAAAATCTCTGTTTTTTCTGGCCAATCTTCACTCTGCATACATTACTAAGGCCTTAGTAATGTATGCAGAATAAAAATTGGGATGTAGTAATGAGTGGCCTCGGCCAGTTTCCAGCCACACTTGTCAGCCATTTGACATGCTAGTAACAGAAATATGGCAAAAGTTGGCCTTCAAATAGCTGAGCACCTGGAAAAAGTTAGTTTATTTACACATAAAGCAGATGGACTCCTGGGAGAGGTGATGCAATGCCTCTTGTGGTAATAATTAATATGACAAAATACTTTTTTTTGTCATCAGCCAGTCAACATTAGAATCAGTGAGTCTTTCCATGACACCAAGAATTCATCCTGCAACCATGTATGATGTTATTGAACATTGATAGTCATAATTATCTCTGAGTTATAACCAAACTTTATGCAGTTTCTTTTGAACAAACAAAAATTGTCATTGCATCTGCTGTTCTGGAGAAAGTTGTGAGCCACAAGCTTTCTTTATGGTCAGGAACCTTTCTGGTAAACATGCAAATGATAAAAATGAAAAGTAAAGTTGTTTAACCCTTTGTAAAGTTTTGACATTGTACTTTTGTTTTGTAAATGTAAAAATGGTTTCTATAAATGTGCATTGTGAGAATGTAAAAGTGTTGCAGTGGATGTAATATTGTTTTTCACTTCCCGGCCACCGTCATGCTGAAAAGATGTAGAAATCTTTCTGTAAACAATGACATCAGCATGTTTTGTGACAGGCAAAACATCATTATGTGATGCTTTTCGTGTGACACCTTCTTATAGCCCATAAGTTAGACTAGAACTAGTGTGAGAGCCAAAACAAATATTTATGTAAAAATCTTGGAGTATTTTTCAGGCAAAGCTGTACTTTTCACTATGTCCAGAATACAGTAACCTAATAAATCTTTCTGTAATGTTTGTTCATCCAAAGTGTAAAAAGCAGATTTAAGCGTCTCTTGAAGGCTGAAGGATTTTACTGGGACTATGTGGAGTTAAAATGTTGGATTAAGAAGCTTCAGTTACCTGAATAACTCCAGCATCTTTATGTTAAAGAGGTTTGGATGTTGAGCAGACAGCTGATGGTCACTGAAATCCTACTTGAGTGAAGTCAGATATAAATGACAAGAAAAATCAGACTTATTCTGTACAGACATGATTTCTGCTGGTTTATAAAAAAGGAAAGTTCCTTTACCGTCTCTCTTTAGGAGCAGCGTATACCTGCAGTATGTTCCTTTGGACACAAGGTGACACTGCTGCACGTTGAAATACTTTCAACACAACTGTGAGATGTTTTAATTTGTGTACACATACTCATTGGGCACTTTATTAGGTACACCTGTTCAGCTGCTTGTTAAAACAAATAATCAGCCAATCACATGACAGCAACCCAACACATTTAGTCATGAAGATATGGTGGAGACGACTTGCTGAAGTTCAAACTGAGCATCAGAACGAGGAAGAAGTGACTCTGAATATGGTATGGTTGTTGGTCTGCGTATTTACTGGGATTTTGACACTCAGCCATCTCTAGGGTTTACAGAGAATGGTCTGAAGAAGAGAAAATATCCAGTGAGCTGCAGTTGTCTGGACTAGAATGTCTTGTTGATGTCAGAGGTCAGAGGAGAATGGGCAGACTGGTTGGAGATGATAGAAAGACAACAGGAAGTCAGATAAACACTGGTTCCAACCAAGGTCTGCAGAACAGCATCTCTGAACACACAACACGTCCAACCTTGAAGCAGATGGGCTACAGCAGCAGAAGACCACACCGGGTTCCTCCTGTCAGCTAAGAACAGGAAACTGAGGCTACAATTCACACACACTCACCAACACTGGACAATAGAAGATGGAGAAACGCTGCTGGTCTGATGAGTCTCCATTTCAGTTCCACATTCAAGACGATGCAGGTTCATTTCTGCAGCACATTTCATGTACAAGACAACTAAAGTGCTTTACACAAAACATTAAAAGCATTACAGCAAGGTACTAAAGAAAGATTTATTAGGAGAATTAACCCTTTGATGCATTGTGTCCACTACACTGTTTTAAGGCGGTTTTCTAGTACATAGGGGAGAAAATGACATATTTGTAAATGAGCAAATTCAGGGGACACTAGTGAGTCATCCAATACACTGCCACAACTTAAAGAATAGATATAGTATAAAATTTAATATATACATACATTGTAATTACCATGTAATAAACAGGACATGAATCTAACAGTTATGTTTTTATAACATATGACTACATAATATTTTATAAATACGTTTATGGAATAGCTAAAACTAAAAGTTGAATATGATTAAAAATGAAGAAATTTCTTTTTTAAATAATTCATGCATTAGAGGGTTAAAACAAGCAAAACGAATAAAAGAAATGAAACAGAACAAACTGAAATAGCAAGAAACATACAATGGAATAAATACAGTGAGTTAAATATGATACAAACAGACCTCAGTGGCAAATACACCATCATCACCATCATCATCATCAGATGGTAGGGTTTGAATGTGGAGTAAACAACATGAAAGCATGAATCCCTGCTGCCTTGTATCAATGATTCAGGCTGATGGTGTAATGGAGTCATCAAATCATCTAAATGACAGTGAGTTCACTGGACTCCAGCGGCCTCCACAGTCACCAGATCTCAGTGCAGTACAGCATTTTTGGGATGTGGTGGAACAGGAGATTCTCATCATGGATGCAGCTGACAAACCTGCAGCAACTGTGTGATGCTGTCATGTCAATATGGAGCAAAACCTCTGAGGAATGTTTCAAACACCTGGTTCCATCACACCAAGGATTAAAGTGGTTCTGAAGGTAAACTGGGTCCATTAAGTGTCTGGTGAGAGTTTAGTTATAGTTCTTTAGTTTGTTTTCATATAAATTCAATGTACTGATGTTTGATTCTCAGGGGTTTTATGTAAATGTATAAACATATATTCATAATCTGTCATGAAAAATATCATTTGAAGCTTGTTTTATCGTTTTATCTTCTTAGTTTGGGAAGTCGAACTTTTTTTCCTTCCACGCAGATCAGTGCTGTCAGCCCGGGTTTGTTTTGTACTTTGGGAAAAGGGTAAAAATATGTTTCATGCGCTGGTGCACGATGATTCGTTTCATTGTCATTTTCTCTTCTATCCTCCACAGACAATAGAAACTATTTATTAGCGGTTTGGATGAATATTTCATAACTGTACCATTTTTGAGTTCAATTATATAAGAACTGTGATCTAAGAGATAACAACAAAAAAAGAAGTGGGATCGATATTTACTGTACAGTTTAAGCGTATTAAGTTTTAATGCAGCTCACATAAGAGGTGACTCATTATGTGTTTTATTGGACCAAATATATTAAATATGAAAGATGAAAACAACGGTGCTGTTATCTGTAATATGTGTAATAATGATGGATGCTTTCCGTGTCTGTTTATGCTCATGTATTTGTTATTTTCTTAAGTTGAGCCCATAAACAGTGACAGAAACCCACCACACCCTGGTATCTGGTGAGCTGGAGCCAGAGACTGAGGCGTTATTCTTTGTCTTTTGAACATTCAGAGGCTCATGCTGGTGCAGTGGGAGGCAGCTCTGGGCAGAGAGCAGGCTTTTTTTTCTTCTTTTAACATTTACATCAGCCTCCTCCTGATCAGCAAGCCTGGTCACATTTATCAAAACAAAAAAAGAACATTTTGATCTGATCAGACTACGGCTGTGTGAGCAGATTGGCCTTAGAGCGGCTGGAAAACAGTGAGGCGAGGACCGCAGAATCCAATCCAAAAGATTTTATTCATCAATCACCGGTTTAAACAGAAACTCACTTCTTTTGTTGCGGGGTAGTTCAGTCTCCATCAGCAGCCGCGCACTCTCCGTCTCTCATTCACAATCTCCACAAATGAGCAAATCAACCTCATTTATTCTCTGCTGCTGATTGGGCTGTACCATTCCCCAACAGGTGCATCCTCAATTATAACATGCATTTCTCTATTACAATTACTTCTACAAAAGCTAAAAGTATTTACACACTATATACTTAATATAGCCATCGTAAAATTAACCCAAAACCCCAATTTACAAATAAACTCTATAATCTTTCTGCCACATGGTCTCTCCCAAATCATCAAAAGATATCCAGGCCACCTGCAACCCATTTGCCCGGTCACCCTGGAGAGGCCATGCGCCAGGTAAGTAAACTCCATTAAATTACCTATGGACTTCAACTGTACACACAATGTTCTGCTTATCACTGCTGACAGCTGTTTGCAGGTATCTATAAAACAAACCACATATCAGCATTTAATAAACAGTTTAACCTTTGTGCATGAGTGTAATTCTTTTAAAGTGCCAAACTGTCAATTAACATGCAAATGAAAACCATTTAGTGTGCTATACAGTCTATTTACAATGTCCCAGGCAACGTAACGAACCTCAGATTCGTTACAGGCTGCATGGTTGTCTCTTTTTACTAAACATCAGATCACTTTGATTCTGTTAGTAATACATGGATACGTAAAACTTTAAGAACAAAGGAAACTCTGAGACGACTATCTGCAATACAGCATGTAAGGAAGATTTTATTTACGCCTGGTTTAACAGAAGGGGTATTTTATATATGTAGAAATGTTTTAGGACCGCTTACAAAAGAAATCCAATTCTGGAAACAGACTGAAGTAGGACTGGAGAAAAAAGCACTGAGACAAAGTGAAATGTCCTTTATTTGAAACATTTCCTATCTGGTGGAAGAGACATTCACCAGACACTAAAGATCCATTTTATGCCCAGAACTGCTTTCATTGTTGGTGTCATAGGTTCAACAAGGTGTTGGAAACCTTCCTCAGAGCTTTTCTCCATATTGACATGACAGCATCACACAGTTGCTGCAGGTTTGTTGGCTGCATCCATGATTCGAATCTCCTGTTCCACCACATCACAAAGCTGCTCTGTTGGATTGAGATCTGGTGGCTGTGGAGGTCATTGGGGTCCAGTGAATTCATTGTCATGTTCTAGAGCAATGGTTCCCAACCTGTTTTCCATGAGGACCCCCTTCATGCAAATGCTAAAAAGCCGTGGACCCCCTGCCCCACCCCGTACTGAAACCATGCTTGGTTTCAAACTTTAATTAGCAAGATTCTCACCATAAATACTGTATTCAGGCTGAGTCTTGTCCTTCCGCTAAGCCAAAGTTAAGTGTTTAGTCTTAATTTTCCCGAAATGCCTGTTCCGTGTAAATGAAATGCCCGGATGATTAAAACAACTTGACCAGATACACATTTTTAATCACAATGGCTCTGAATGGCCAAAGCCTCTGGGACCCCCTGTGCTCTTTGGGGGACCCCTTTACTGTAGAAAGCAGGTGGAGATGATCTGAGCTTTGTGACATGGTGCATTATCCTACCGGACAGTAGCATCAGAAGATGCTACACTGTGGTCATAAAGGGATGGACAATACTCAGGTAGGCTGTGGTGGTTAAACCAGGTCACATTGGTAGTAAGGGACCCAAAGCGGGGTCAGAAATTATCCCCCTCACCATTGCACCAGCAGCAGCCTAAAGTGTTGATCCAAGGCAGGATGGATCCATGTTTTCATGTTTCCACCAAATTCTGAGACTAGCATCTGAATGCGGAGCTGAAATTGAGACTCATCAGACCAGCAACGTTTCTCCATCTTCTATTGTCCAGTGTTGGTGAGTGTGTGTGAATTGTAGCTTCAGTTTCCTGTTCTTAGCTGACAGGAGGAACCCGGTGTGTCTTCTGCTGCTGTAGCCCATCTGCTTCAAGGTTGGACGTGTTGTGTGTTCAGAGATGCTGTTCTGCAGATCTTGGTTGGAACCAGTGTTTATTTCTATCATCTCCAACCAGTCTGTCCATTCTCCTCTGACCTCTGACATCAACAAGACATTCTGGTCCAGACAACTGCTGCTCACTGGATATTTTCTCTTCTTCAGACCATTCTCTGTAAACCCTAGAGATGGTTGTGTGTCAAAATCCCAGTAAATGCTCAGAGCAACAACCATGTCACGTTCAAAGTCACTTAAATCCTCTTTCTTCCTCATTCTGAAGCTCAGTTTGAACTTTGGTAAGTCATCTTCACCATGTCTTTTATTTTTTTTTTTTTATATTAATATTTATATTAATGTAGTATAAAATAACTTACGTTTACTTTGTAGCATCAATATTAGTTAACTCACCTTAAAATCACATTAAAATCCTTAATACACAAACTTAATCTATATTGACTTGTAATTTGCCTGAAAGGTGTTTAACTCATTAAAACCAGTAGCATCCTCAGGCCTAGACGGGTTAAAGAGCTTTGATTCTGTCACTCTGTTTTTCCATCAAACAGGATGTTTATAACAGCGACTTTACTCTGCAGCTGTATGTTAGCGTCTCCCAGTGTCTGGTTTTCTGAGTGTTTATATAGAACTAAATGCATCCGGCCTGTAAGTCCCCATAAGATGACCAGAATGAAGCGAGTCCTGGCAGGTTCCCGAGTGGTGTAACTGAGCACCCCTGTATAAGTAGGTATCAAAGTGCTCCTGGATAATTGCTTTGTTCCTCTGAATCTCCAGCTGTTCCTCTGGGACTGATCATGGCTTCTGGTGACAGAGACTTAGAAATCTGCAGAGAACGCAACCAGCATTTGGCTTTAGGAGTCGGAGCAGAGCTAATTAAAATCTGTGAGTTTGTGTGTTTGAATGGTACAAAAATCTGACTTCACACCATCTTACGGGAACTTTCTGTGAATTGGGGGTGTGTCATTTCCAAAGGTTAATACTTGGTTTAGGGTCGGGGTTGGAATGAGGTTATGGCTAGTGCAAAAATTGTGAGAGCAGAGTGGCTAAGAAATCACAGAAGGCAGATCTTCCAGAGCAGTTTGGGTTTATTCAACACAGCTTTATTTGTATTGCAGCCAAATGACAAACTAGTCTCATTGTTCTTTTACACATATAGTCCAAATCACTGTAGTAAAATTATAATCCACTTAAATAAATTCAATATATGCTTCATATTAGTCCAGTTTATAGTAACTGTTCATATAAACCAGTTTATAACAAATGATCACCTTTAAATTATTTGTAATAAGATATTATTTGATTGCACTGAATGACCTCTTTGACTGAATCCTCCATCCTGAGCTGCCCGAGGTGACAGTGGAGAGGAAAAACTTTATTTTAACAGGAAGGAAAACCCTCCCGCAGAACCAGAACCACAATATATGTAAAGAAAACAACAAAAAAAAAAAAAAACTGTAATACTGGGGAAGAATATAACTAAAGGTTTTTCTCTGAGACATAAAATGTACGTGCAGTTCTGAAATGGCCCACATATTGTTTGTACATTATTAAATGTAGAACACAGAGGGTTAATAATGCAATAATATTTATGGCTCTTCTTCAATTTAATAATTAAATATCTGTTGGTTGTTTGGAAGGAGATAAGGCAAGGAGTGTCGGGCAGCTGTCAACTGTCCACCCAAAAAAGGCATCAAATGTCAGAAGTTGATTTGTTAGTTGGTCTTGGGGACCAGAGACAGTCTCACTATGCAGAATCCAAGAGTTTACAGAGGTTATCGATTCTTTAGGCAATGCGATGCATTTTGTTCTGAGTTGGGACCGGACTGTGAATGGCTCAGTTTGTGGGTAAAGCGTGTTTCTCAGAGTCATTGACCCTTTAAGCTCAGTTAGGCTACTTCCACTAGAGATGGAATCAATTTCATTACAAATAAAAGTTTTCCATAATTTTGTTTCTAGAAATGTGTGGATTGACACAAAACTACTGAAAACACTTTAGCACAAATGCCAGGCGTGCAATACTGCCTATAAAAAACATCTAAATCAGAGAAAACGACATAAACTTGTACGATGTAAACAAGCATGTGAAGAAGATGGCAGAGAATCAAGCTGAAAAGGAAACGTTTGTGTTGTTGGTGTAAAAGCAATATCATCTTCAGTACTGATGCGATACTACAATCTACCATTGTTGCAGTTGTTGTAACTGTTGACAGGGTTTAAGGCAGAGTTGAGGCCATGATAGACAGACAGACAGACAAATCTTTATTGTCACTGTCACTTAAAAAATGAACAACGAAATTGAAGGTGCTGCCAACTCAAGGCACAGAATAAATACAGCGTAAAAAAGAAAATATAGTTATAGTAATTGATGAAAACATGAATTAAAAACAAAGTTAAGGATAAAGACATAAAGTATGGTCCTGGAGCCTATTGCACAAGACAGAGGTCAAACTATCTTTACTTTGAGTTCAGAGCCATGATTGCTTTTGGGTAAAAGCTATTTTTAAACTGGTTTGTCTGGGTTTTCATGGCTCTGTATCTCCTGCCTGATGGCAGAAGCTGGAAGGCACAGTGACCAGGGTGTGATGAGTCCTGTGTGATGTTTGATGTCCTTGATTTGGGAAAGATGTGTCTGGGTCGTAAACACAGAAATGAAATGGTAGCATTTTCATATTTATTCAGTTTCAGACCTGGTTTAAGAAATATGTCCACTTAGATACACCTAAACTAAAAAAGTTGAAAGTACTTTAACATGTTGAGGTCTGTTCATTATTGGCCAGGGATATTTTTTACTTCTTTTTCTACTTTTTTCATTTTCAGACATTATTAGAGCTTTAGTTTACAATATTAATGTCTGTGTCTCTTATTTGATTTACTAAAATCCACTAAAATCCATTTAAATTAATAAATGTTGCTTTTTGGTGCAAATATTGTTGTGCGATTAAAATTAGATTAATTGAGATCAATTAATTACAAAGTCCCACCCCTAAATATAACCTATTTCTATACTTCTGACTTTGATGTGCATTTTCAGTTGAACATCATTTCGGACCTAAAATGTTTCTAGAAACCTGCTAATCATCCAAGTTTCCTTTCATAGGACTCTTTTAGTCCTTTTGGGAGATAAATTTCACTTGAGTTGCATCTCAGAGCCTTTCATGGTTTATGAACCACACACACATGAATCACAGCTCCAAGAAAAGGTAAGACTGGTGCCTGGCTGGTTTCGTAAACCCTTTAATGTATAATTTACTTCTGTGTATTTCTATAAGACATAGGACACCCAAACATAAAAACATCACATCAAAACCTCAAACTCACCACACATAAATATTCACTAATTTACCACAATTTCACTGCTGCTTTTTATAAAAACCTAAACAAAGTCATCGCTCATCTTTTCACCATGCAAAGTACATCTCTGCACCTCTGTAGATAATATGTTGTAACATGTTTTCTTTAATTCTCAGCCTTTTCACAGATATGTATTCTTTCTATCCAGTGCAGTGATGTTGTTCAGACAGAGTGAATCAGAAGAGCTGTCTTGCATCAAGTAAGATGTCTCTCTTAGAGAAACGAATCTATAAAAGGGGCGGGACTTTATTTTAATGGGCACACCATGCGGTCAATTACATCAGAGGAAAGACTAGGATCATACCATTCTGTAAAGAACGAAGGGCCTCTTCTTCTCTGGTTTGGTTCTTTCACTGGTCACATGTCAGCTATTCTGCTCAGCACTGCCCCCGCAGTTTACGGTGATAATGCTTTGTTTTCGGCTTCAAGCTACAGATAGCTAAGCTACCTGAAAATGGAACAAATTACATACGTAACTAAAGCATGCACACCTCTTCCAGACCTGACGTGCAACCCTACTATGCAGACGGTTAGCCGGAGGTATTGTAATTGGTCAGTTTGGGATCATGTGTTGCCGGATATCTGGACCTTCCCGCTGAATTTGTGTGGTAACCACCGTTTTTAAAAACAATAACCAGTGGATCACGTTGATGAGAGGCTGATTGAATTATTTCTTCATTTTCTTCCACAAGCTAATAAAGACACTGAACCATACTGGACACCATTGTTGTTTTAAATCAGAAAATACCACCAAACTGAAGTGAACCATCAAAAGAACTTTGACCTAGTGAGTTTACCGGCCGATACCACCCCTGCTGCCACCTTCAGGTTAGGAGGAGAAACTGCAACACAACACCCAAACAATGCATATCCCCTAAGCTTGAGTGCGAGAGCAAACTCAACAGCGTCAGCCACACTCTAAACGACCGCACTCAGATGCCTCGCAAGTATAAATAATGAGTAATACTAAATGAAGAGCCATTTGGGAGCTAAAAGAGTCAACTCCTCTAAGGGAGCTGAGTCAAAAGAGCAGAATCTTTGAAAAGAGCTGAACTTCCCATCATTACTCCTGTGTTTGTTATGGCTTTATACATTTTGATGATGGTTAAGATCAGCAATGTTGATGTGTTTCTTCAAGATGATGTTCAGCAAAATTCATGTTGAGGTTTTGGTCCACCACAATAACCGGAACCAAGCAGACTGAAGCAGATAACCTCCCTTTCTGGTTCTGGTTCTGCTGGAGGTTTTCCTTCCTGTTTAAAGGAAGTTTTTCCTCTCTGCTGTCACCTTGTGCAGCTCAGGATGAATGATTGTATTGAACAGAAGATTTGATGCAATAATAACTTTTTATGAGGTGGTTTTATATGAACAGAGTTGTTCTAAATTTGACTAATCTGGATCATTTAATGGATTTATTCTAAATGGATTATAATTGGGGTACAATTAGTTTCATTAAATTGGACTTTGTCCCAAGAGATTTCTTGAGATGTCTTCAGCATTGTGCTCTACAGATAAAGATAAATTTAACTGAATAGAAGTTCATAGTAATTACTGCAGTATATATATATATATATATATATATATATATATGTATATATATTTATATATATGGTAGAAAAAGTTTGAGAACAACTGCATAAAACATGCAAAACATAGTTTGTTGAATTATTTTTAACCACTTCTTACTTTGGGAGAGATAGAGCAGAGTTAATGGCCAATAACCTTCGAAAATACAAGTTCACCAGAGGCGCGCCAACAGCAGGCTGCAGCACTTTGAGCTAAATTAGCCCAAGATTACCACGCCTCAACCTGCAGACCAAATGGGCTCAACGGACCTGAAAACTGAAATCTTCTCATCTCTGATGGCAGATATTGCTGCAATGTTTAGGTCAGAATTAAAAACCAACTTATTGAAGATTTCAAAGCCATCAAAGCTGAGCTGCAGGCAGTGAAACCAAACAGGCTAACAACACAGCTACAATTCACTCTGAGGTGGAAGCGATGAAAACAACAAAGGCACACAATAACCCTAGGATCACATTTTCTCCGGAGTCTGTAGCTAAAAGAACGTCATTAAAACCATCGGCAGTGCAGACTCTGTGCTGTGAAGGGTATTAAAACTAGACTGAAAATCATTCAAAATACTGTTTGCTTCTTAAATCTCTCTCAACTGTATACAAACAATTTCTCTAATTTTTTTAGATTAAAGGAAGCTTGGAGATGGATCTAAAACTGGACAGTACGGTGGGATCTAGGTTAGGCGTTTTGATTAATGGCTGCACTATTGCATGTTTCCAGTCTTTTGGAACAACACCCGAGGACAGGCCGCTATTAATAACAGAGAGAACATGTGGCCCCAGAGTGGAAATAACCTCTTTAAATAAGAGAGGTGGGATGGCATCGGTAGAGCCCCCCGAGGGCTTCAGACAACCACCAATCTTGGATAAAAAATTAAAAGATACAAGCTCAAACTGGTGAAAACAGCAGAAAAAGGAACAAAGACTGATGAATCAGAAGCTGGGACCTAATGTTTGTCACCTTATCCACAAAGAAATTAAGAAATAACATAAGAAAGAAATTTTTCCCATGCCTCAAAAGAAGGTTCAGTTCAGTCTGCGGAGCATTTAGAGCTGTGCTGTTAAACATAATGATATTTCTTCTTCTGTTAGTTTAGGACTCATGGTTATTCAGTTTAACGTGTGCATTGCCTTTACTGGTTTAAAGAGAGACTTGCGAAGTTCATCTCATTTGTGATCCATGCAAGCAATCAACAGGCAGCCACTCATATATGTTCTGGTCCCATTTAAAACTAGATTCTAGCAGTCAGGATTCAGAGCTTTGTTAAATGTCCTACAAGCGCCTATAAACCCGCTGTGAACTCTGCAATATTTGGTGTAATCCTACAGGATATTATTCTCGACTACAAGCCAAAAAATATAACAGCCTTTGGGACTTTGATTCTTCTTAAATGAAGGAGCAATTTCCTCCAACCTTTAAGATGTGTATAACTGACCTTTTACACTATTTGGTGCCAAAGAAAATGAGCTTTTCTTTATGCTACTCGTTCTCCCTTCTTAGCTTATGTAGAGAAACTGGATGTCATGACTGTTTTACACCTGTATTTTACCCTGTATCGCACATTACCTAGAACACATGCTTTTTTTTTCCTTTTTCATTCCCCTTTTATTGATTTTCACAGATTTATTTATATATTTTTTGTACCCAAACCAGCATAATTCAGTTACTCTAATTCACTCAACATGTCTTTTATTTTTTCTATATAACTGTAATTTGCAAGCATTATCTGTAAAATGAAGTAGAGCTACAGGTGGAGTTAATGAGGTTTATGTTCTGTATGCTTAGCTATGTTTTTATCTTTGTACTCCTTTTCTTATTACATAAAGAATGCCAACAAAAAGAAAGTAATTGTCTCCTAAATTGAATGGTTTCCATGGTACAAATTTACCTCAGCCTGCATACTGCTCTCCTCTGTATCACCCTATTTAAAATTATTCAGTAGTCAATCATAAATATAAGTAAGAGAGAAAGAAAATATACTGATAAACATTAACATCTTGGTCTTTTGTTTTAAATAAGCAGTTAATTACAATTAACCATGTGTCCAATGAAGTGGACATCATGCATCAAGTATATTTCTAACACAAGTCATTTAATTACTTCAACTTTGTTGTGAAAATTTTGTTCGTAAGTTATTATATATTCGTTGTATTCATAGGCTGGTATGATGCAGAGTAGCTATAGTTTGTGAAGCAGTTATTGGTTTGTCATATTTAGGCTGCAAGTACAGCAAATGATAGGGAAGCCTATAGAGTAATCCCCAAAATTCCCTCTGACTCCAGTGATGATGAGCATAGTGACTTCAGTAATGATGAGTGGCTGCCAGAGAGCAACAGGAGCTGTGGATAATGGAGATGCAGGCAGGTAAGATGATGAGGGCCAGGATGCAGTGGGAGGTCAGCATGATGATGTGCACATGGTATCTGTCCACACTCAAGCTCAATAAATGCCTAGAAATTCAGAGACAATGACTTTGAGGAGGTAAAGGCCTCCTTTTTCTAGGACACTGGAAAGTCAATGTTGAAGGAAGAGATCCCATAGATTTCTTCTGGCATCTGTTTCCTGCTGATTTAATAGATTAAACGTAGTGAAAAACACCAACTTGTATGCTTTACAGAAAGGGAAGGAAAGTATGGCAGTGACAAGCAAAGAAATGCAGATTTTTTTCAAGGATAAACATGCTGATGGGAAACATTCAGCATCCAAGGGCATGATGTGCCTGTCTAGCGAGAATGGCATTCATCTCAGAATAATTGCAAATGCCATGTCTGCAAACAGATGTGAGCAAATCCTGAGTTACCTGCACTTTACTTACCAGCCAGCAAAGGTCGATAGGCTCTTCAGCAAAAAGCCAGTCCCTAGTGCACTTCAGGAAACTTTCAAGGCAGCAGCAGAACCTGAAGTATTTCACTCAATAAGTAAAGTAAATAAGTAAAAACATTTTATTTATGTGGAACCCTTCAAAACAGAAAGTGGTTCACAATGAAATACAAGATGACAACAAAAGCAAGTTTAAAAAGATGGTTTTCAGTCCAGAGTTCAGAGATCCCAGGCTCAGAAGAAGGGAGCTCCAGAGAGCAGAAGACACAATAGCAAAGGCTCTGTCACAGCCATCAGACCCTGATCACATGACCTCAGGGACCTGCTGGGGACTAATGTCTGCAGACATCCTCTGATATAGGTTGGTACTTGATCATGCAATGCTCTATATGTAAAAAACAAAAATTTGAATTGCACTCTGTAGAGGATTGGGAGCCAGTGCAGCTGAGTGAGCAACAAAGTGACATGATTACTTTGAAGACTGTGTTAGGAGGCTTGCAGCAGCATTCTGTAAAACCTGAAGACGTTCCAGTTATTTTTACTCAAACAAGTGAACACAGAATTACAAAAGTCCAGACATAATGAAATGAAAGCTTATAGGATCATTTCCATCTCAGATTGTGAGACAATGGGACTCAGCTTAATATTTTTTAAATGATAAAACAAAAGTGAACCAGTGGTTTAAAATGAGCTTCCTGAGTCAAGAGTTACCCTAACTGAGAGTTTTTAGCCACTGAAAATTTAATACCTGCCAATAATGTATTAATTATTTTTTTTATTTTACATTTGAAAAATTAGAGTTTATTGTCGTTGTTTCATACTGAAGATACATGCCATATAGAACCAGCCAGTTACACTTTAAATGAGGTCTGAATCATTTAACAGTTCCCTTGACAAGTGTTTGAAAGAAGTTTTAATTAAATTTTTAAAAAATAATTGACAATGCAACATCCAACAGGGACACTGACATGAAATTATGAATTTACATATATAAGCAAATAAAAAATATTCTAAATAAAGATTTTTTTTACAACATATAACTCAGGAATTTGCTCTCACTACCATAATTAAGGAGAGAGAATGCTGCATGGTATAGTGATATATGCATATGACAAATATGCCATCTACTATACTGTTTTTGATGCTTAAACTGCACAAAAATAACATAAAAAATGTTTTATTTCCAAGAAATGTAGTCCTATTTATTTATCATCACATTATTGGCTGCAATTATTACATTTACAAATCATTAAATAGGCCAGTAATATAAAAACCAGATATAAACTAATATCTTACTCCATTATTGACAGATTATTATGTTATTGGCCAATATTACATCATTGTCTGTTACTGTATTTTTTAACATCACCAGTTTTAACCAACAAGAGGCCTCGGTGAGAACTGTGAAGAAACAATATATTACTTCTGCAAATGTTATTTACATTTTAGATCAAACTCCTGCTCAGATTTTACCTGCATCATGTGATTTTATTGTAGATGATTTTAAAAACAGACTAAAGTCATGTATTGACTCAGCAGCTCCACATAAAGTAAAAACTTTAACTAGATCTAAAACACCATGCAGAAGTGAGGCAAACAAAGAAAAACAAAACTAACAATCCATTTTGAAATTTTATATGAACTGAAAATCTACAGTAATACAGTTAAACAGGCCAGAGACCTCCACTTCTCAAACCTCATCACAGATAACAAAAACAGCCCCAAATCCTTTTTAAAACCATTGATCTTTAAATAAACACAGATTTGAACAAGTCCTTCATGCCATCATCATTTGCATGCGAGGACTTTGCAGACCACTTAAAAATAAAATAAATACTAATAGATCCAGTCTTTTATCTTAATGAAATGTTGACTTTAACAGATCTGAAGCTGTTTACCCCAAGCGGCAACCTCGGCCGGTAAAATGAGAAGCCTATGCAGAAGTGCAAAAAATTGCAGTTCCTCCCTCATCCACTAGGGCTCCAAAACAGAGCAAATCCCCAAAGACTCCCATGTTAAAAAGACCAACTTCACAGCAGAAATAAACATGTTTAAAGTCTGCTACAAGTTTACCTTCATGACAACTGTGAGGGGGGTGAAATTTTTCTAACTCATCCGTTTGGATGTTATTAAATCTTGAAATCCAGCATAATTAGGGGCGTGTTCTTTTGATTGACAGGTATCCAATATCCGCGGCAATAAGAGAGAGTGCAGCACAGCTAATAGCGGGCCTTAGCTTTAGCCCGCCTACCTCTGTTAGCTGGTTAGCTACCGTTAGCTCCAGGTTAGCTCAGTTAGCTCTTAGCTACAGGCAGCTCTGAGTTTGATGGGTGTCAATCATCCACCCCCACCTTCACAGTCCCCCTCTCAGCTCCACCTCTTTGCCCATTTTTGGATTTTCCAGGAATGGCGACATGTGATGCTGCCAAGATGGCGATGGTGGGAACTGCCCAATGAGCTTAAACACATCTTGTTCTGTGTGGCAGTGTATTCCCACAGACAGCAAGTGGTACATTTGGATATCTTTTTTTTTTTTGGATGTGTCCATTGTAAATTCCTGGCGCCTCTAACTGATGATTAGAAAAGATTAACCACTTATCGGGCACTCATTGAAATAATTTGAAATATACATTTTCAATTATAGAAAAGAGTGTTATTATAGTATTGTAGTATATTACAAGACTTTTAAAGTTTGATAGTTTTTTTCTAAAATACCTAAAGTTATACAGTGGTAAGTGGCCAGTACTAACAGTTTATACAAAATTTTTTATGTCTCAATGATGGAGCCTAGTCGTTGATGATTAGAACTCAGCTTGGTTCTATTTCATGGACTAGCATGAAGAGGCATTTTGTATGTCCAATGAAGTGTACAAATATGGTCATTCACCCAGTGAAGGGTTAATTTCCTCTTCTTCAGAGCTTCTGTACCTCATGCACTAATAAATGCTAGCTCCTTCCATCCGGAGGTGCAGGAAATCACTGGTCCAACTCACACCAGCTAGAAAATGCTAACAGATACAGCTGCATGCACACATGCATGTGTCACTGTGCCCTGGATGATTTGCTAACTTTCATACGTTTTGATGGACAGAGCATTTTACTGAGCTTTATTTCAAACAATGACGCAGTGACTAATGTGTCAGTTCTTGTTGCCAAAACCGTGTTAATGCTAATACCATTCCTGCTTCCTTAAAGAGCTATGAAGAATCAGTAATGTTCTTCTTGTTGGAAATGTTTTGAACCATACAGTACTTAGCTTTGGTGAACTTTGCTTCACAGTTGTGTTTATCTTCTTATTCAGGCATAAACAATAGGCTATGCAACATTTAAAGGTAAATATGGTAAAGTGTTTTTTCAAAGCATAAAAAGAAATAATTGTTAATGAATTTAATCAAATTAAATTTAATTAATAGAATCAAATTGTATCATATTGTTGTGTATCAGGTTGAAAAGAACCGAAATGAGCTTAGTTTAATGAAACTGAGTTGAACTGAATTAAGCTGAACTGAACTGGATCAAATCAATTTGAATTGAACTGAATTAGATCCAATCGAATGATACATGAAATGGTTTTATGAGATTTGCAAATCATTGCATTCTATTCTCAACGTTTTTGGGTTTTATAATTTAATACTTTGGAAAAGGACTAAATGTTCTCAGTATTTTCCACTGTGGTGTTCTTTATAAAATCAGGATCTGGAGATCCCCAGTGACGAGCGCCTCTACTTCCAGCTGCTGAATGTGTGTCTTCCTCAATATTTAAGTTGGAGTGAAGCGTTGATTAGAAAGTCTCTACTTTGGCTGCCAGACATCCTGCAACTACAGAAAGCAGAGGAAAATTAAAATGTGAAGTCTTATTTAGCTTCCCAAAAGTCTTGAGACCAGATTGTCTAAGTATATTCTTCTTTTTCAGAAATTTAATGTATAACCCTGTTCAATCTGTCTTTAGAATAAAAAGCACACAAAGACATACTCAAACTATAAAGTGTGTATTGTCAGTTCTGAAAACTCTGATTGAACTGTACAGGTGTAACATACACTCACACACCTCTTCAGGTCATATTAAATGACCACCAGTAACACCAAATCAAACATGTCATTCATGTGGATGTCATGCTGCGAACTTGCTTACTTTAGGAAGAAACATAGCAACACTAACTCTGTAATTTTATGCTATCCTACTGTTATGATATCCTAATGTTATGCTAGAAGCATTCATCATTCTGGTTGCTATGGAAACCAGAATGATGAATGCTTGTTTTGCTGTTTGATCTCCTGCTCTCTGGTGACTGATGTTGCTCAGTGGTACAGTTTGCAACTGAACAAGAGAAAAATAGTGCATTTCTAATGATCACCCATATGGTAAATATATATTGCAGTAAAAATATATTATACATTGTATACTTATTTACTGTGTGACAACAGAAATGCTCTGTGATGTATGTAGATGAAAGCCAGAAGGCAAAGCTTTGGATTGAGCCAATCCATGTTCCGATCCTCACCTATGGCAAGGAAGAACGAATGCGTATGAAGAGTAGAAATCATTTTCCTTCTTAACCCATAAGAGCCTGACATGACATATATGTTACATACAGTTTCTGAGACATTTTGTTTCAATTAATGGTATAAACTTTGCTCAAAATCCTGTTGAACACAATCTGATACTTGTCTTCTGTCCCCTAACAGATACCCAGAAACAGAAAACCACATTATAATATTTTTAATGTATCACATGGTAATAAATGGTAGATATCCCTCCCATACAAATGTTAATTTTTTGTTACATTTTGTTAAAGGGCCAAATAAAGACCTCATATCAAAAAAATTTGACTTTTCTTACCATTTTTCATGGGTCGGGCCTTAATGGGTTAAAGTGGCAAAGGTCACATTTAACCCCGTTGATGTCCAGTGTTGCAAATTTGCGAGAAATTACTTCTAGTCTTTAGATTATATAGTATTTAATCATTTTGTGTATGTTATTAATTTTTATATATTGAATCTATCATTGATTTTTATTAATGTATTGTTATTAATTAATTTAATATTTCATTGTATATCGCATTATTAGTCTTTTTCTTTTTGCTTGTTTCTTTCTGTATTTATTAGCTTTTATATAACTGTAAATAAATTCAGGTATTTTGGGGTTAAAAGTAGATTAAGGAGCCATGCCATTTCATCTGGGTTGGGAATGTTCCAAGATCCCCCAGATTAGATTTTCTGTGTACACTGTATGTACATCTGCAGACTCTTAGGGAATTTAAAACATCTAAACATGTATCCTCACTTTCTTGTTAATTTAACCTGAACCAACAATAATCTGGAAGTTCTTCCAGCAAATAAGCTGGAACAAACTGGATATTGGTTAGTATGAATGATAAGGTGAGCTCTGAGTTCCTGTGTGGATGCTGCGTGACAGACTAGTTTACCCACTCACAATATAAACGGTCTTATTCCAAGTGAAAACAGGACAAGTAGACATGTGCTGCAGCAGTTGGCACAATAGAGGCAGTTTGATAAAAAAAAATGTCTCATTCACGCCACCAGTCTCTCCAGCAGCATCTGTCATAGGAATTGTTGTGGTTTTCTCCGTCTTTGTCCTCTTTCCTTAAGCTCTGCAGAATGAAGGCTGAGCAGATGAAATGAAAGCAAAGGAGCGAGTCAGTCAGTCCGAGTGGTTCTGAGGTCGTGCAATAGGTTTTGTCTCCAGTTGTTTTTCTGTTGCCTTGAAAACTAATAGACATTCAGCAGAATTTCATTAAAAGTCTAGAAACATTTCTTATATTGTGTGACTTCCTGCTAAGCATCACAAATGCATTGTTATTCTAATACAAAGTAAAAATGACTGTTGTGAAAGGCATGAACTAAGCTTCAAGGTCATTCAGAGTGGTATGAAAATGTTACCTGCTTACTTATAAAGAACTAAACTCACCATCCACTACATTCCGTCCACCCTTAAGTACCAGGTTAGAAGCATTTTTCCTTCACAGCTGACTTAATTTTTGGTGGCACAGATTCAAAAAGGTGTTGATTTTGCTACATTTTGACATGACAGCATCACACAGTTGCTGCACATTCATGATGAGACTCCCCCATTCCACCACATCACAAATCTGCTCTGTTATATTGAGATCTGGTGACTACGGGAGGCCGTTGGAGTCCAGTTGTCATCGTCCTGCACTGGTTGGCTGTTACGGTGCTTTTTCTCTTGAGTCTAGGTTGGAAAGGGCAGGCTGTGGATCCTCCTCCTGGGGCGGAGTCTGGGTGCTGGCTCTCCAAGAGTCACTTCAGCAGATTGTGTGCATGTGGTAATTTTATACAACCTCTGTATGAAGACTTTTCTCAACTGTATTTCTCTAGTGTTCCTTGTGTGTTCAAGAGAGTGGCTCATTCATCTGAGACACTCTTGAAGAAGGTGAAGAGCGTGCTTGTGCGTGGACAGACATTTACAGTTGCACCTGAGACAATAGAAAAAGAGCGTCTCCGTCACAATGAAGTCTCTAGATTTGCTGTTTTTTTCTTTGTTTTAGAAGGTATTCAAAATTAAAGCCCAGTCATTTTGAGGAAATTAAGGTGGGCTGCAATGAATGTCTTCAGCAAGTCCACAAGTGCAGGTCTGAAATACACTGTGGAACAAGAGCAGTGATCTCCCTCACCTGAAAACAGCGTGATTTCTGGAGCAGGGAGCCACTGGTTGGACTTTATGTTCTCTCAACAACCCCATGAGAAGTAAAACAAACCACTGAATTGCACCAAGACACGATACAATTCTTCTGGGACTTAAGGTCAGTCAAACAGGTACCTTTGCCACCAAAAACTGTGATGGCAACACCTACAATTTTATCCATCTAAAAAGACATGCTTGACCATGGACATGTTTCTATTGAGGAAAAAGTTTACCCAAGACTGTCTTCAAACTTCAGCTGCATTAGGAAGACAAATCTTGTCCCAACACCAGGGGAGTTTCACTAGGCACGGACATTATCTGGAAAAATGACTCATTTTCACAATCAAATTTTTTAAAACTCTTGATATCCACATTTGTCCAGCAGGACCAGGCTGTCTCTGTGTCACGGATGAACACCTCGGAGACAAAGGTAGGTTAACATAACTTTATTTACAAGGGAGAATAAGTGTCATCTTATGGAGGCAGGCAGCGGGAGGGCTGGCTAGAGATCCACGGGGCAGGAGAGTAGCTGGGACCATGCAGGGATGAACGTCAAGGTCCAACAGGACATGAACGTGAACTGGGGACTATGAGGACTGGTGAGTTGATGGGAGATAGGTGTGACTGATCAGGGATCCGGGGAGTGATTGGCTAAAGGGCAGGACTGGAGTGAATGTGGTAGGGTGAGATGATAAGGAGAAGGTGTGGATGATCAGGGAATTGCATGTGGTGCCTGGCTGGACCAGGTGAGGGCGTGGCACTCTGAGGCTTTGTCTATTAAAAGATGTATAACGCCAACTAAATGAACCATATTAATCTCACAGAAGAAAAGCTAAATATGTAGTTAAATTCTAGTTGATATACTTTACTATGTTTACTTATTATATATACTATTTACTATAGATACAGTATTTACAATATGTAACAACAGAGTACTTTTCTCAGTGTCTCTAAAATATATTACTTTTTGTGGAAGAAAAAACGACAACTTCTTAATGAAGTTGAGATTATTCAATATCTGCACCAAGATGTTTCATATCTTCTGTGAGTCTGTTGCAGAGAGTTAAATCAGCTTTGCAGCATTTGTTGGGGCAGCAGCATCAGAGCCAGAGACTTAAAGAACCTGAACAAACTGGTTCTGTTCTGGTGATAACTGATTGTCCAGAGAAGAATGCTGCACAAGTGTGTTCAGTCAGAGGATTCTTCAAGTTTCCTGCAAGTTATAGGCTGGTTGTTCAAAAATTTTAATCCGGATAAAAGCTATCCAGATTTGGGAATCCCATTTTTCAGGATGGAAGATCACATAATCCAGCTTACTTTTAGGATATATACTAAAGAGAGGAGCATAATCAAAAAAGAACCTATCAAAAATAATGTCTAACGATTGCATCCCTCACTACACGTCCCTCATTCTGACAGAATGCCAGAGGTTGGGCCGGTACCTCAACACAGGGCTCAGTGCATCATTAACGTTGTCACAGACAGGGACATTGCACTTTTTTTAACTTAAGATGTTTCCAGAATATCCACAATGTAGTTGTAACAGATTAGTTTTATATTTGTTGTGGCTCCGATGAGAAGTCATAAAATTATACATAGAAGTGGAGGTACTTTTGCCTTTGCAACAACACATAGGAAATCATGAACACCTAAATTGAACCCATACCATCTCTTCTACCTGTTGTTCTTCACAAAGCCGGAAGCTCACATTGACTTACATGCTGGAAATCTGGATTTGGTGATCCTGAAAATATTCCCTATATTCCCTTAAGTTCTATCACAGAAAATCAATATGACAGGACAGAGGACACAGATGTTTGTATTTTTTTGTTTTATTTGTCTAAATAACCATTTTCTGTGCCATATACGTGGAAATATTAAATGATATCTACTGGACAGATAATTTAACTCCACATGCCTTTTCAAGGGAGCTGATGCTCTGACTTGTTTTTTAAGCACAAGTGACTATCTTGCATGTTTACACACACAAATATAAAAATGATCGCAGAAAATATTGATAAGAATCAATCAGTGTTGAACTACAATGGGAAATCTCTGTGTTATGGATTAAGGTGGCTGAGATTTCAGAATGGAGCTCCATGGAGCTCTTGTAGTGCATGCTTTGTTTGATCGGTAATGTTTCTCTGGAGGCAGACATTCAAACAGCTGATGAATGGGTCGGATGAGTCTTGCAGAAGGCAGCGTATTTTCTGCAGCCAGCAGGATGTGGATATGTCTTTAGGAGCAGGAGGCTGCTTTTTGATAATTTTTCTGCAGCCTTTATAACTCCCTGTAGTGCCTCCTTATCTGCAGCAGAGCTGTTTCCATATCACGGGGCAGGTTTTCCTGAGCATTCTCAGAAATCTTATTTATTGCTGTAAATCTTCTCATGCTGCTTGAATAGAGAGCATTAAAAAAATCATCAGGCTGCTTCTCCTAACGGTTTCTGTAGGTGAGAATTTAATCTGTGGGTGCCTGTCTGTGTAAATAAGGTTAAAAGGATTTCATATTGAGGAAGAGGAAAGAGAAAAAAAGCCAAGAAAACACACACACACACACACACACACACACACACGCACACACACACACACACACACACACACACACACACACACACACACACACACACACACACACACAATCACAGCTAATATTTAGTAATACTATTCCTTAGAAGGAAAACAGGACTGAAAAAGACAGATAGAAAATGTATTCATGACGCCTACATAGCATATTATGCACTTATATGCATGCAAACTAACACACACAGCAGTTTGTTCAGTTGTTTTTCTTGTAGAATTAGCAATTTTACAGGGTTTGATTTCATCTGTAAGCTTATAAACCGAATCTGAAAGTTAATTTAAAAACTTCCTGTATTCCTCAGAGGCTTCAGAGTGAAGCCACCTGCTGACCTGATGATGGAGGGATGCAAAACAAAGAAACAACGTGAACAAAGACCTCAGTGGAGGTTTGATTAGGTGTGGTTTCTTGATTCTTAATTTTATATGTATATATATATATATATATATCAGAGCACTGACTAGATAATATATTAGAATATTGTCGTATTCTGCTCTTGTTCAAAGGTTGGGATCCTCTCAGAATATTAAACAATTCTCAACCCCCCTTTTTTTTTTTTTTTGGAAATTTACCACCTCGACATCTCCATTCAGGAGCTGGACTCTGCCAAACAAACCAGTATCACAGCTACTTTCAGGGCCCAAGTTGAGCATACATATCTGTGGTGATGTTGCTTAAAAATCTGTCTATATAGCATATTAGATCTATCAAAAAGTAGGAAAATAAAAGAAGCAGGAGGTTTAAACATCCATTTATACTCTATGCTAAAGATGGATACGGATCATTTTGAACAATTTTTGCATCCTTTACATACTTTATTAATCCGCTTTCAGATCTCTTGCATGCTTACTTTGATGCAATAAAAAGGGTAGTACAACTAGAAACTTCAGGGGCAGTGTAGAGCTAACATTTGACCAGTGAACGTAACAAAGAAGATGCGATGTATTTAACCACCACACAGACCCATAGATATCTACAATAATACTAGATGTCTCAACCGCGCTGCTGGCCATCTTGCCACAGTCAGCTCGTTCGCTCGTAACATTGTTTTATTGGTGCATGCACTTTATAAATAATCATAACTTGCTCAATTTTATAGCGATTTTTTTTGGGTTTATTTTTTTTTATAAACGCCGGAGATGTAACTCTGACAATACATACTTATGAATAATGAAAATGGATAATTATAGCCAAAGATTCTAGAGCAGAGCTTTAACCATAGACTGTCACATGAAAATAAACAAAGAGGTGCAATGAATATACACACGCACAAGGTATTTATGTTTAATCAATATTTAGGCAACTACATCTGTGTGTACAGAATAACAAATTCTGTACGCAGATGACAAATATATATATATATATATATATATATATAAACAATATAAAATAATTTGATTTATTACATGTTTAGTTTAAACATGTAATAATTCAAATTATTTTATTATATTAGTAATATTTATATTATAATAACACATTATAATATTATATATTATAATATAATTTATATTACATTATTCCGTTCAATGTCTGTAACATCTTGGACATAAAAGTGACATTTAATTGCAATATAAAATAGGTACAAGATTTACAAATTTACATCAAGGAATGCAGCCTGTTGAAATCCCCACCCTGTACAGAGAGCTAGACTTTGTGGAGGTAAAAACAGAGAGATGTGTGAGTGAAACAGTGGAATTTAATTTAACACTGAAAAGGCCTCTGAGTTTCACTGGTATACAATTAAACTACCCAATTAAGATTTCACTAGACAGATACACAAAGTGTAGCAGAGTGAGAGAAATCTTCAAACCAACACAAACTACACCTCAGTAATCAAAGTGCAAGAAAAAAAGATAAAGAAAAGAAAGAAAATGAATAAATGAATTAAAAAAAATAAATAAAATAATCATAATAATAATAATAAGAAGTCCAAAAAAACATGGCTTGGCTAAAACCCTTGGAACAGGACTGTTTTGTTGAGCTTCTGGTGCATGTTGTTTCTCTGTAAGCTAAGTAAAGTCATCTCTACAATGTGGTGCAGCCTTAGCTTAAAAACAGAGATACAACTAAAGTCCACAGCATATGGTGGTGACTGTCTATGCCAGGAGTAATCAACTAAACTCTAAAAAAGTCCAGTTAGAAAAAAAAACCTTTGGAGCCAAGTCAGGGAGATCATAATAACAATTATAAAAATATGCTCTGTTTATGAGTCTGTGTCCGGACTGGGGTCAGCTTGTTAGTAACATCTGGTCTATGCCATACTGTGTGTAGCCGATGTGCTCCTTGAGCAAAAACACATCCTCTGGCCTGATCCTCTTCCGTACAATGTACAGGACCTTCAGCAGTGTGATGGGTTGTGATTGTCTGGGACTTGTTGATTCCTGGTGATTGAGCTGCTCTGTGCTCTGATGACCCTTACTGTGCCTTCTGATGGAACTATGCTGCACATTTAAGTACATTTTTAAAGACAAAAGCTGCAATTTCAACATGTTCAAGTATCCAGAATTATAGTCACGTTAATAACTTTTGTAAGAAACCAAACCATTTGTAAATCCACCAAGATTTCAGCGAAATAAGAGTTTTTGCATTTGTGTGGGTCACTCACCTTCCTTCAAATACCACAGATCCTGCGAGAGAGCAAGCCTGTGGCAAGATGGCCACCGATGAGGACGTTCAAACCTTCATCATGAAGCATCTAGCCTTTATTGTTGATATTTATGCACAGACCACCACCATCTACTGTTCTGCCTCTTTAAATGCCTCTGTCTGAGAATGCACATTATTATAATATTTACTGTAGCCATGTTTACTGTTGTCTGAGACTGATGTGGACATATGGGAGTATATGGCCTGCTGAGGGAATTAAATATCCTTCCTGGCGTGAAGTCCCTCAGGAGGAGATGGAGAGTATCACTAGGGAGAGAAAGGTCGGGGTTGTGTCCGAGAACCAACTTTAGATAAGCAAGGCAAGGAAAAAGGCAAGTTTATTTTTAAAGCACATTTCATGTACAAGACAATTCAGGGTGCTTTACATAGAACATTAAAAGCATTAGAGTGAACCATTCAAAATTACATTAAAAACAAACTTTAAAAAAGAAATAAATTTAATTAAGTAAAAACAGAAAAAAGATAGAATAAAGTTGATAAAATGCAAGAAATAAAGATCCAGTGCGGGGAATTAACAGTTGTTTTAATAAAAGGTAGCAAACAGAAACGTTTTAACCCTGATGCAAAACTGCTGAGAGTTTCAGCAGACCTGCAGTTTTCTGGGAATTTGTTCCACATGTGAGGAATATAAAGGCTGAACGCTGCCTCTCCACGTTTAGTTCTGACTCTGGGAACAGAAAGTAGACCTGACTCTCATGACCTGAGGGATCTGGTTGGTTCATAACGAACCAGAAGATCCTGAATGTATTTTGGTCCTAAACCATTCAGTACTTTGTAAACTAACAGCTGGATTTTGAAGTCAATTCTTTGACAGACAGGATCTGAGGACTGGAGTTATATAATCTACTTTCTTGGTCTAAAGGCTGTTACATACTCTGCGAGAAGTGCAAACATTTTGTTGTTCTCGAGGCCACAAAAACAAAATGACGTCATTTTGTTCTCACGGACATGTTTGGGGACGTCTTGCGGCTTGTTCTTGACACATCAGCTAAGCAGAACTTTATTCTCGTGGGGCTCCATCAAGTATTGTGTGATTGGTCGAGCATTTGAGGTGGGCGTTGTTAATGTGGAAAAGAATGAAGTGGAAAGTTGTGGCTTCCGCATTTTTTTTTTTTTTTTTTTTTTTTAGAGAATCCTGTAAGGACAGCATTACAGTAGTCCATTGATCAATGCATTTGACCAGTGTTTGGACTATATTATTCTGGTGAGATGGTTATGTAGATTTGTGTGTCATCAGCATAGTTATGGAAATATTTTGTTATTTTTCATAAATTGTAGCAGCATGTAGAAGTTAAACAGCAGTGGCCCCAAGATGGAGCCGTGGGAAACTCGATGGGTTATTTTAGTTTGCTCAGATTTATAGTTATCTATAGACACAAAGTAGTCCCTGTCTTATATTGCAGAATAGCTAATATTCTGGGAAAATATAGTGTGGGATGGTGTGGATAGTAGTTGTCTGCAAATTATGGATAAGATAGGAAGAATTGTAGGTAGGTTTTTTAAAAAAACAGAAAAATAGTAGACAGAAAATGTTACCCTGGATTAGTGAGTCTATTAAAAAATTTATGAAGCAGCGGGATCAAGCCCTAAAACAGGCAATTAAAAGTAAAATTAATACTGACATGGCTATATATAAAAGTCTTAGAAATCGCATGCTCAAAGATCTGACAATGGCCAAATGTAAAAGCAAGCGGTGTTAGCAGTCACAGGAAAATAAATAATAGTCAAGCCAAAGACCTTTTTAATATTGACGTTTCGCTTCTTAAGAGGAGCAAAGAAGCACTAGTGAAACCCCTTACTTATTTGGTTAATCTTTTCTTTGAAAAGGGAGAATTCCTAAATGCTTGGAAACGATCAAGGGTTATACCATATTTAAATCTGGCAACACAGATGAAGCTTTGATCTGCTGAATCACAATGTCCCTTTGCAGAAATTATCAGGGTCAAACATTGACGAAACAGCACTACAGTGGTTTAAATCATATCTGGAACAAAGACAACAATGTGTAATAATTAATAACGAAAAATCATCTTACTTAACACTAAAAACAGGATCTGAACTTGGTCCACTTTTTTTCTCGTTATACATAAATGATTTGCCAAATATCTGTCCTGGTGCCGGTTTCCAAATGTATGATGCAGTTGTTTTAAAATTCAGGGCTTACTTTAAATGTTAATAAAACAGTGTCTGGTTTTTTTCTTCTAGATGTCGTTCTCATAAAAAGCTGCATCTGATAATTAATGGGCAGGAAATTAAACAGGATAAGGAAGTAAAATATTTGGCCTTGATTTTAGACTCTCATTTATCATTTGAAAGTCATATTGAAAAGATCATAAGGCAAATTTGTACACCAAATTTGTAAGGGACTGTTTCTCATTCCAGGTGGCAAATGTATTCATCCATGCAATGGTTTTCTCTCACCCTGTCACAAGCAACGAGCACAGCAATTACTCCAGTGCAAATAATTTACAATAGAGCTTTAAAAATATTGGCTAAAAAATCTATTAGAACTCACTATTGTGAGGTTTTGCAGAGGTTAAATTTTCTTAATGTTGAAATTTTTTAATAAAATTATGTAATCTTAAATTGATGTATAAATGTTTGCATAGTCAAGCCCCGGAGGTCCTTGGGCAGCTTACAGTATAGTCCCACTAAGAGCAGTGGGGTCAATCCTGCAAGGAGCTTCCAATGGGAATGTGAAAGAGCCGTGGAGAAATACAGCCCATGGAAGGTCAGCTTTTTCTGTTAAGTTTGCTAAAGTGTGGAACTCCTTATCACCTGAATTGAAACAGGGCCCAGATTTAGGGGTTTTTAAAAACGAACTAAAGAAGGTTTTAAAGAGGCATCAAGTTTGTACGTGTTTTTAAAGTAAATGTATTGTTTTTGTGCATTGTAAATGTAATGTATTTATATTGTAAAAGCCCAACTAGGGACGGACATTGCAAATTAACCTTGGCTGTAAATATTATGGTGTGATACATGCTTATTGTTTACACTTGTTTGTCCTCTATAACAGGGAAATGAATATCTTTTGGTTGAGGACAAAGTAAGACATTTGGGGAGAAAAAAGTTAAAATTGTTCATCACTTTCATTTTTTGATAATAAAAACTGATCAATTCATCTGGAAATGATTAACAGATATATCTATTTAAAAAAGCATTAGTCTCAGGCTTACCTCTTAGAACGTTTCCCATCTGGAGTGTTTTTTTGGGGAGATCTAACATTCTGCATTGTTTTGTATAAATAATATGCGACCAGCGAAAGAAACAAATAAGAGAAGTAGAAGAGAATCAGAAAGGGAACAAAATGCAGAAGAAGAATTAAGACGAGGACAACTGTAGAAATTTTAAGGAAAGAACTTTTGAAGTAAGAATGTATGTGAATGTTTAAGGTCTGTTGGGTGATTGGAAACAACTTTATAGCGATGCATTACCGCCCAACAGTGTCTGAAACTGACCTCAGCTCACAGGAATGAATTACTCAACACTGCCCACTAGTGGAGGAATTGACTTAACAACCATGGCAACGCAAAAGACACATGGAAGTATGAGGACGGTGATGTATGACAACGTTTGAAACAGAAGTCGCTATTTACTTATGGAAGGGAGTAAAAATGGGCCTTAAAAGGTGACGGTGATGAAGTCTTTTCAGTGGCTCCTAATCTATGGAACAGCCTCACTGTTCATATCAGAGCAGCTCAGACCTTCAGTCATTTTAAACTTTGCAAAAATTAAAATTTTCTAATGGCTTTTAGACCTGTTACATAATATTTCTTGGTTTTTATCATGCCAACAGCACCCTAAAAGAATTTGGAAAAGAGTTGTTTAATATTTTTTATATTTTTCATTTTTGTTTGTATGTATTTATAATTATTTCAGTTTTACATTCTTGCTGAAAATGTTTCAGTTATTTAAAAGTCCACAGTTGTCTGATAAAACACTGTTTTTATTTTACCCGTTTATTTGATGTTTTTTACTGTTTATTTGAACTTAGATTTATTATTGTCTCAGAGATTGTAAAGTGTTATTCTTGTTCATCTTCTGCACCACTTTGGTCAACAGTGCTTATTTTAAATGGTTTGTAGAACTAAACCTTGACTCTACTATAAGGATATAACCAGAACTTTCTGAAAAGATTTATAATTTCTTTATGCTGTTTGAGTGTGTGGTTGATAGACAGAATTGGCCGGAATCTATGTGCACATTAATGCTCCGCTGTGTGCTGACAAGTAGAACTCTGGATGCTTATTCAGCTTTGTCTGCTTCTGTTATAAATATTTTTTAGTGAGGTCTGCTGTACTGAAGGCTTATGAGTTAGTTTTTTTAAGCCTTCAGGCAGCAGTTTAGAAAAATGGAGAAAGCCAAAGTCACCTTGGGATTTTTTGCTCACAATTTATTTTTCTCGTTGGTGTGCAGATTAAAAAGTCAGAGGGTTATTATTTATATCAATGAGAAGTAGGCAAAAACTGCAGTAGAGGTGGCAGTGCTTGTGGGTGATAATGTGTTGATGGATAGGAGCACATCGGAGCCTAAATTACAAAAACTTTTACAGAGACACTGGCACAAAGTAAAAATGCAACTCCAGTCACAGACTGGATCATTTACTCAACTTTGAAACTACACATCATGAGAGTGTTAAATTGGCTGGATTAGCTTCATTATTCTGTCACAGTTCTCATTATGTAGTTGAATCTGACAAGCAATAACCCAATAACCTTGAATAGAATAATTCAGGTTTAAAAAAAGGGGCAACATATGACACAATTTAATCTCAAGTGGGCCGGACCAGCTTAATGATAGCACAATAAGCAATCCATAAAAACTAAAATAATTGACCTTCATTTAAGTGTTATTTCTATGTGTACATTTCCACATCTGTGTAGAAATTCCCGACCACCTGAACTGGCCATAATACAAACTAAGATCTATTAAGTAAGTAATATGTTAAAGATAAGATATCCCCCTGACAGCTTGATGTCAATCTCTGCACAAGTCTGATAATGACCCATTAATTTGAATCAGGTGTGTTGCAGCAGGGAAACAGCTAAAGACTGCAGGACAGTGGGCCTTGAGGACCAAAATTAGGATCGCTGCCTTAGATGATCCATGAACATGCTTCACATACACTTCAAAAGCTAAAAAGGCTCTATCAGAGTGACCACTTAAATTAAAATGAAACATCATGAGTTTTACTTAAGCAGGATAACTGATAAAAAAAATAATACGAGGAAAACAATATGTTAATAAAAAAAAAATATATATATTGTTTTTACAATGTTCACTTTAAATTATGAAAGCAAGACCACAACTCAGGTTTTCACAGCAACACAAATTATTACACTGCAAACAATGATGAATATATATATATAAATTAAAGTCTATTTGAATTAAACACTAAAGCTGGTTGTTAACACAAATCATAGGTAGCTAGCTAGCATTTGTCTGAGGCTAGCTAAGCTAGCTAGCAGGACAAATGACAAAGAAACTTGCTATAAACTCTGTGATGAACCCAAGCAGCAACCTTCGCCTGTAAAATGTGAAGCCTATGTGGAAATGCAAAAAAACTGCAGTTCACCCCTCATCCTCTAGGGGCTGGCTCCAAAACAGAGCAAATCCCCATAGACTCCCATGTTAAAAAGACCAACTTCACAGCAAAAATACACATGTTTAAAGCCTGGTACAAAAATCCATTTTAGGTTTAAAAAGTCTGGTTTACCTTCATGACAACTGTGACGGGGGTAAATTTTTTTCTACCTCACTCATTTGGATGTTATTTAATATTGAAATTCGGCATAATTAGGGGCATGTTTTCATTGACAGGTATCCAATTTCCACGGAAAAAAGGGAGAGTGCAGATCCACCACAATTTTTAGCCGGCTACCAGCGCGCCTTAGCTTTAGCCCGCCTACCTTCGTGAGCTGGTTAGCTACCGTTGCTCCGGGTTAGCTCATTTAGCTCTTAGCTAAAGGCAGCTCGGAGTTTGATGGTTGTCAATCATCTACCCACACCTTCACAGTTCCCCTCTCAGCTTGACCTCTTTGCCCATTTTTGGATTTTCCAAGACTAACGACACGTGTGACGCTACCAAGATGGCGACGGTGGCCCCACGAGCTTCACTTTTGCTCTTCAGAAACCTACGGGTGATGTCACGGAGGCTCTGCCCATCTTTTATATACAGTCTATGGTTAAACCTCCACCCCCATCCCACTTCACACACAACTGCTTTATGCATCCGTATGAATGCGAATGGGAATGATGGGTACCTGTCAGTGGAATCTAACAATTTTAACTTAATTATGCTACAAAACCGCCAGCAAAATTTTTTAAGGGTTTACCTTCAGAACTTCAACAGCCTACTGAATTTCTGAAGGTAAAAGGGGATTCAGTCTGGTAGTAACTAGGCAGGTGAATGTTTAGTTTTCTTCAGAATGATTCTGCTCTTCATGTTAAACATTATTCTGTTATTCTCAGAAACAACCCAGCAGGTATCAGGGCAGATCCCCTGAAAGGTGCTTGCTTTCCTCAGGTGAGCCAATAACAGTCCGTCCACAACTCTCATGATGTGGGATGTTAGGGCATCTGGTCTGACGTTTCTTAGGTCAGATGTTTGGTTTTTTTGTTGTTGTTGTTTTTTAAGGTAAAGGAACAAGACAGGATATCTTCCACAGCTCTGCAATCTCTGTAGACTCAGGCTAAAGTTAAAGAGATGCTGTAAAAGTCCACATTTTTATTCTTTGTGGCGAAAACAAATTATTCTTTTCTAAACGTTTTTGACCCTAAAATTACAGAATCTCAGTCACTGCATCGTGAAACCTTTCAAACAGCTCCTCAACCTGTTTATCATGGATAAAACAATGCAAACTTCACTTTGGTTCTCACTTTGGAAAGATTTCAGCCATGACATACGGTTTATTCAGTGGAGGAAAATATATGGATCTTAATGTGAAAGATATGATAACTTTAGTAATGGAAACCATAGACACCATAGAATGCCGACAGGAATTTTAGATGCGGAACAGAAAGAAAATATAAAATGTGAATATAAAAAGATTAGCATACAGAACACAAACAAGGGATGAATAAGGTAGCAGGTATGATCTGAGTATAAGCAGAGCAGTACAACCCACCAATTCTAACACTTCCCTTTGGCAGTGTGTGTAGGTTTGTGTGTTTTTGTTACCACATTAGGGCATTTCTAGTGTAAACACTGATGCTGTGGGGACCAGAGCCAAAACCTGACGTGTTTTTCTGGGGTCTTAACTTGGGTTAGAAGTTAAGGTTACAGTTATGGGTCAGTATGAGCTGGTAGTGGTTAGGGTTTGGGTTTATACAATGAATGGAAGTCAGTTCAGTGTCCTGGTAAGAATAGCAAGCATGTGTGTGTGTGTGTGTGTGTGTGTGTGTGTGTGCCCCTTTGGCTATATGTGTGTGCACACATACACACATATCCATATGTGTGCATGTGTGTTGGCGGGTTGATTTGTAATACTAAGTGCACTGAGTGGGAGGATGAGGAGGAGAGATGAGACTGAGAGGCAGGGCAGAGTGAGGGAGAGATGGGTTTAGGAGAAAAATAGAAAAACAGGGGATGGAGAGAGAAATGAAATGCACGTCAGTGCACTCCGGAGTCACACAAATCTACTGCACTCATACATACACACCAGCGTTCTCTCAAAACCAGTAAACCAGTGTGCCCACGCAAAGTCCAGAGGTGAGCGTTAGTCCTCCCACTGTAATTACTTCTCTCTCCTCTGCTTCTCTCCATCACTCTGTCTCTGTGGCAAACACACTGAGAAACACCTACACATAAAAACATTTTGTTTTTTTAAGTTTTGACCCGATCACTTCCCTTACACCCTGTTAATACGTCAGGCTTTAGAGGCATTTTCTTCTCCATCAGCGACAGGTATGCACATTTCTATGTCCTCCAAACCATTTGAGAATAGATACAAATCTAATTTGGGACAAATATTTAAAAAAAAGACGTATCTGTGTTCATCAGCAGTTTTAATCACTGAAATAATTACACACAAGATACATTTACATGGACAAATACTTCCATCTGACTGAAAGATTCCAGCTGACATGTTTACATGGACTCTAAATAAAGTTGTATTGTTGTGGTTCAGAGTTTATTTAAAAGTAATGAAAAGTTTGAATGGATAGTGGAAGAGAGCTAAAGACTCTTCACCCCATCATGTAAGCAGAAGGAAGGAGATCTAACAGTTTGGGATAAAGAGTTCAGAAAGATATGCAGGAGCAAGATTATGGAAGGTGAGGAGGAGACTTTTAAAACCAATATGATACTGAACAGGAAGTCAGTTTGTTTGAGGACAGATGTTTGGTCGCTGAGGTTCTAACACTGATTCAGTTTTTTAACTATCTGGAGTTTATGGATCAACTGTGGGGTAAACCAGAGTGAAGTTAAAGTCTTTACCCTCTCCATTTGAGAAAATAATAGATGCATGTATAGAATCTTTATTGTCAAAGATAGTAAACATCAAAACTAAAGTGCATCCTCTATAGCAGGGCTCTTTCACTCCAGTCAGGGGCTACTGTCCGGCAGGTTTAGATGTTTCCCTGCTCCAACATACCTGATTAAATCAAATGAAACAGCTTATCAGGTTCTGCACAATGATCCATTAATAAAATAGGTATGAATTTATACATAAGATAATAGAAATCATCAACAGAATTCCTATTTAAAACCATTAACAAGTGCAAGCTCTTCCCCACATAACACATCCTCTCATATTACCCACAAAACAACAACAACAACAGCCTTGGTCCATTTAACATCATTGAGTGCAATTATTGCTTTGGGATAAAAAGTCCTTTGACTGTTTGTGATGGGGTTTTTTTGTCCTCTAGCTTCTGTCTGATGGTAGAATACAAGACATGAGCACACTCGATAGAGCTGTGGTAGAAGGACACAAACACAGATTATAAAAGCCCCAGGTCTGCCAGTTTGGACACCAGCCTATAGGGGAGGATGGTTTGATCCACCTCTAAAATATACTGAGGCAGACATCTGCAGGCTGTATTTCACAGGCTGACTCTTGAGTATTGGCCATGTTCACAGATCCTACAAAATGACACAAATGTCCCAAGCTGCCATTGTTGGACATCACAAACACTCTTTCACCAGGGGGATGTTTAGAAAAGCTCTGAGAGAACTATCACAAATAAAACGATTTACATCTTTATAATAAATACAATTGTTAGACTGCTTTTAGGTAATAATTTTACACATTTGATAAATACAGATGCCTAAGACCTGCTCACATACTTCTCAGCAGATTTGACTATTTTTCAAATAAACCAGTGAGCAAGCATTGGCACAGAAGCCCGAAACAACACCAAAACACCCAGCTTGCTAGGTACTTCTGCACAGTTTGCAAGGTTGACATACACCAAAATCTTGGAAGTCTTAAACAAATCAGAGGTTTGCATAGAAACAAATTCTATACACAGTAGCTGCTTAAACTGCATTAAAAGTTTAACATAAACGCAGTTCACACAGACTCGTTTTCACCTGCTCTGTGTATTTGATCTTTAGGGCGGATTCTGATTATCTCTGCACTGCTTTAGACAATACAAGCAGATCAAGACATCATAAAGAGTAAAGAAAGTAAAGGTGGAGATATTGCTTCTCAAGACACAATTCAATTCAACACAAAATGTTTTACTGATTAACTCCAAAAAATCACTCTTTTCTTTTTCTTTTCCTTTTTGTTTTTGTGTATTCATAATAATTTCAGTTTTACATTCTAGCTGAAAAAAATTCAGCTGCTCAAACGTCCACAGTTGTTGCCTCATATTCTTTTTCATGATGTTTTTAGTGGGAGACATGCTGTTAAACACAAGTTCTGTGCTTGTGAACTGATAAATATCCTTTTAAAGTTATCAGTGATTCTCTGATGGAGATTTATGCAAAATTATGTGCCACAGCCAGGTAGATGCTTCTTTTATACCCAACTGTGACACCCTCACCTTTCACCAATCAATCTTTTAATTGTAGAATCTTCCAGAAAATATTTTTTAATTAAAGTTTGGGACATTCTTTACCTCTATCCCCCATTCTTTTCATTGTGATGCATTAGATTTTGTTATATTTTACAATACTTTCCATCTTATCAAGAAATGAGATTGTGACTCTTATTTTAATGCAAAAATATAGAAGTATAAACGTGTTCTTCATATGTTATAATTAGAATGATGATTTCTTTAATTTGATTTGGAGAAGAATTGCCATGAGATTTACAGTATACATCCTGATTTTCTCTGTTTTCCACATATTCATCCCCTTGTTTCCATTCGCAACACGCAGGCAGTTCCCATCAGAGTCCCACAGATTGACTGCATCAAACTGAAGAGTTCGATGAAGCAAGTGACATGTGTGTGTTTGTGTGTGTGTGTGTGTGTGTGTGTGTTAGGCTTAGAGTGTACGTCTTCTCTCCTTTCTTTGTCTCCTGTCCTCTGATGTTGTAAGACTGCCTCGCTTTTTCTCTCTCTTTTTTGGGTTTATGTAATTCCTTCCCTGGGCAAAATTCATTTAATTCCAACATTTAGAGTGTGTGTTGGGTTTGTGGTGTGTGTTGTTGTTGTTTTTATTTGTCTTACAGCCACAAAAGCTCTTAGAGGTTTTTGAAGTCTGCTCCCTTTCTCTCGCTTTCTATTTCTCACTCTCTTTTCTCGTCTCTCTCTCTTTCACACACACACAGACACACACACACACACACACACACACACACACGCACATTTTCACATAAAGCCAAACATAACTGGATTAGGACTCAGCTATTTGGAGAGAGGGGGAGTGAGAGAGTAATGAGGTCAACCTAATACTCGTTCGACTTATCCCACCTTATAGCCATACACCATGTTTTACCCAATAATAATAAGGGGGGTGAACTGGTTGTCTCATTGGTAGCTGCACTTAAGAAGGTATTGATTGTTTTTTTGCCTATATTTCTTTTTCTAGTGGGTACACTTGTCAAATAAACGACCAAAAGCAAATAAGACTGTAATGTCAAAGAGAAAAGCATAACGTATACTGTGGTATTTAAGGATCGGTGGAGCTGGAGTCGATTGAGCTGTGATATTGCCAGAGGCAGATGTAAATCTGCACTTTAGTCTGTCGACTGTCTTGGCTTCACTGTAACTGTACTGAGTCTTCAGTCAGTCGGTTTCTCTCACAGATGGGAGCCTTCAAAATAAAGATCCAGCTAATATCCAGACAGTTTACTGATCCCATACAGTAAAAACCATATGTTTCACATGTGACTATGTGGTTTTGCACATGTTAAACACAAGATATATATGGAACTCATATTACATACACATGGGGAACATAGTTTTGGAATATTTAAATGGTAATTGAATAATGTGATTTTATATTATGCTTCATGTTATTTTAACATGCAAAACATGATGAACAAAAATCACATGGCTTTCACATGTGATTATACGGGTTTCACATGGGAATTGACATTGTTTCACATGGAATTTTACACAGGTTTCACATGTGATTCTAGAGTTTTCGTTTGGAAATTCAGATGGTTTTACATGGGATTTTATATAGTTTTATATTTGAATTCACATGATACTCACATGGGAATTAACACTGGTTTCACATGTAATTCTGTGGGTTTCACATGGGATTCACATGGTAAATCATATGTACTTTTCATGTACTTACAACTCGGGGGTCGCTATATAAATAAAATGAACTTACTTATCTTTTACCTGTTTAAATTTAACCACTTCTAACACAGCAGCTAGAAGAGAATAAGAGACTTCTCACTTTTAAATCTATACAGAAGTCACTCAGCATTCTCATGGACGGTTTCCACCCTGCCATAAACTTTATGAACTTTTACCATCAGGTAAGAGATTCATATCCATAAAAACTCACACCACACGATTCCTGAACAGTTATAACCCCACCATACATCGACATACTGAAAACTGAGCTCAAAACCAATGAACACATGACATATATATATATATATATATATATATATATATATATATATAACCTTCTCTACCATATATATATATATATATATATGGTAGAGAAGGTTCTGCCAAAAACAATACTTTGGGGTAAATATGTGACGGTGGGAGCCATGAACAGCTAGTTTCCTCCTTCTCAGCTGAACCATAAACAAACGCAGACAGCCATCGCTGCACAGAGTCGACCAGAGATCCTCTAGAGCAGACCCGTTGGTGCAAAATGCAGTTGGGCTGACGCAAGTTTAAAAAGAGAATCCGAAACTGACATGTTTTTGTTCAATCAAATACATGTAACTGGGCAGAAATAGTGACTTTGAATATATTTGCATATGCACAAATATGTGTCTTTATATATATATATATATAGATATATATTGTATGTAGTGTAATATCATTGATTTATAGTACTAAGCATGTTTCCTAATTTATTCTACATTCTTGTATAATGAGAACTAAGTATTATATTGTTGTAAATTAATAAAAATGTTGTGAATGTTTTCAGTAAAAATGCAGTAATCTCTATGCCCAGTTCATCCTGTCAGCCTTCCCTGAATGAATCAGATGAGAGGACTGTAAAATTTTGAAGGATACATTAAAAATGAGACACCACCCCCTGAGAATGTGGGCTAATGGACAGAAGACAGTTTAAGACAGCATGTTGAGGTTTGACCTCATAAAATGGGAGGTAATATACAAGTTTGATGCTGTTCCAATGAACTTTGTGCTATTCATGTTAGTATTTAGTAGTTCAGCTTAAAGAGTATAAATAGAGGAAAACACAGGTCATCACATGTCTCATTGTTGACTGCTTGGTTCTTAGTTAAAATGAGATATACACTAACTGGCAGCGACTTGACTCTTGTAGTCATGTAGACATGGTGAAGATGATTTGCTGAAGTTCAAACTGAGCATCAGAATGAGGAAGAAAGGGGGTGTAAATGACTTTGAAACATCACATAGTTGTAGGTACCACACAGGCTGGTCTGAATATTTCAGAAACTGTTGATCTACTGGGATTTTCACACTAAACCATCTCTAGATTTTACAGAAGATGGCCGTGCAATGATTGTTTTTATCCAGCACGCCCTTTTTCCTGTCTCTGGCTTCGCAGTGAGGGAGCTGAGGACATAGTCGTACGTGCCAGCATCTACCTCTAACAGCTTCGGCTTTTATACCAGCTGATGTGGAATGATTTTATTAAAAGTCAAGCCAAAGCTGATAAAGGAGATCCTCTTTAGATGTGACAGAGTGAGGTGGAGCATGGTTAAAGTACAGTCTTCTATGGACTGAATGGTTTAACAAGCAAACTGTAGGGTGCATTGGTTTGCAGTGGATCTTAACGTAATGCATGACCTGCTGTTTAAAGCACTTCACTGTGACTGGTGTGATGGTCACAAGGCAGAAGTAATTAAGGCAGGTTTCTTTGGGGGGCAGAAATAATGGTGGCACTTTTGACGCAGTTGGCTGAACAAGAGGTTAAAGAAGCCGGTAAAAACATCATGTAGACCCAAAACTCATTCAAGGACACTACTGGTCATGAAGTCTTGCATTGGTTTACGCTAATGAGGACCTTTTCCCCAATTAAACTGAACTAAATTCACTTCAAGTCAATTCAAGTCACTTTACATACATAATTAATTCAAGTCAATTTACTTTGATCCAATTAAAATAAATACACATTATTCCATCTTATAATTTTCACACAAGCCAATTCATAAAAAGTAATAACCCATGTAAGGACACTAACTGATAGCATCAAATGTTGACTTCAGTTCAGTCCCCCATCCTGAGCATGCACAGCGTAACCGTGGAAGGGAGAAAGCTTAGGCAGAACCAGGCTCAGGGAGGGCAGCCATCTGCCTCCACTGGTGGGGATGGAGACGACAGGAAAGAGACCAACAAGTTCACAGCTTTTAGCCAGTGAGACTTGCTGAGAAAAGAAGGAAAAACAAGTTAATAATACCAATACTGTCATATATTTGTACATGAAGAATAAAGAGATAAAAATAGAAAGAAGTGATTAGTGCATCGTGGTAGACGTCGATCAGCAGTCTAAACCTACAGCAACGTAACTAAAGGATGGCTTACTGCTCCTAACTGTAATATTTATCAGAAAGGAAAGTTTGAAGCCTGATCTTACAGGTAGAGAGGGTGTCTGCTTCCCGAAGCCAAACTGGGAGCTGGTTCCACAGATAGGGGTCCAATAGCCAATGGCTGTGCCTCCTATCCTACTTTTAGAGACTTTAGGAACCACAAGTTAACCTGCAGTTTAACTGTTGACAGCCCACCAGACACTTTATTAGGCCCACTTATTCCTTCACAGATGTGGAAGCTGCCCACACCACAGGCACTAATGCAGCCCCGTACCATCAGAGATGCAGCTTTTCACCTGTCCACTGATAACAAGCTGGATGCTCCCTCTCCTCTTTAGTCTGCAGGACACCCTGTCCATGCTTTCCAGAAACTATTTCACATTGCACTTTTTCTGAATTTTTTGATGATATTTTATACTACAAGACAAGTTTAAATAGTTTATACAGCACTTTTCACAGATACAGCAACCCACTGTGCTGTACATGGTCGGATGTACTGTAGATGGGGACCTCTTCAAAGTCTTTGCAAGTGCAAACAGTTGGGAAGCATTTTGTGATTTTTAGCTCGATAGGCGCTGTATATAAAAAAACAACTTACTTAATTCTGTGTTGAGACTTTTTTTCTGAAATTGCTCAACAATTATTTAGACTCAGTTTTTGTTTCAGACCTCTGTCCGTCTTTACACCTGAGAGACTCTGCCTTTACTGGATGCTGTTAGTACACTATCTGCAGATAGGCACATTATGTAGTTTTGCTGTGGATAAAATTTTTATGAAATTGTGTTTTTCTTCTTTTGATAAACCTTTTCTTACATTTTCTCTTATTAGTCTCTTTCTTAGCTTGTGGGGCGCACTTACTGCAAAGACTGGAACAGATTGCAGGGTTTTATTAAGGTATGCAGCAAAACCACTGTTACAATTTGAGCTTCGTCATCTATACAAAGCTGCAGCCGTTAAAAAGGCCCAGCTAATCCTGCTTAATCCTGACCAATGTTCTCATGAAATATTCAAGTCATTTTGGTCAGGTCACAAATATACTCCAGCAAAATGCAGGATATGTAGACTAAAGACTTCCATCTTAGCTGGCTTTCTTTTTATAACTGTCATTTTATCTATATTTGGATCTACTGTTTGTTTATTTCTTAATCGCGTGTTCTCTACTGGCTGTATTTATTCCATATGTATAATTAACTCATCCAGTATCCATTAATCTTTCATAGTCATTGGCTACTTTATTAGGTCCACTTTGCTAGTACCAGGTTAGACCCCTTTTTCCTTAATTCTTGGTGTCATAGATTGAAAAAGGTGTTGGAAACATTCCTCGGGGGTTTTGCTCCATATTGACATGACATGGTGCATTATCCTGCTGGAAGAAGTCATCAGAAGATGCTACACTGTGGTCATAAAGGGATGGACATGGTCAACAATAATACTCAGGTAGGCTGTGGTGGTTAAACCAGGCCATGTGGTACTAAGGGGCTAAAGTGTGCTTTCATTTTCCTCTGACCTCTGGCACCAACAAGCCATTCTGGTCAAGACAGCTGTTGCTCACTGGATATTTTCTCTTCTTCAGACCATTCTCTGTAAACCCTAGAGATGGTTGTGTGTGAAAATCCCAGTAAATACTCAGACCAACCATGCCACCTTCAAAGTCCCTTAAATCCCCTTTCTTCCTTATTCTGATGCTCAGTTTTAACTTCAGCAAGACATCTTGACCATGTCTACATGACTAAATGTGTTGAGTTGCTGTCATGTGATTGGCTGATTTGATATTTATGTTAACAAGCGGCTGAACAGGTGGACCTAATGAAGTGAACTTTAAGTGTAGGTACCTTTATTGGGTTACGGCCTCTATTGGTGCAAAGTAGATTAAGTTAATCTAGCAGGTTGTTTATGCAGACTGATTTTTGAAGTAACTTTTCCAATTTGCCTCCCTGATATAATGAGACTGGCTTATGTCAGATTGCCTGTCTGCAAGTTGCAGCATTTGCAGATTTCAGTGCAGCAGTGTTGGTCTGAGTGCTGAGGCTGTGGTGCTCCTGGTTGCAAAGTTTATAAACAGCAGAACATAGTTAACATTACATTACAGTCATTTAGCAAATGACTCTGGTCTCTGTGACTCTGGTCTCCTGCATGAGCCATCCAACCACTTAACAGTTAACATAGTTGTCTGGTTAAAAATCCCTGTGACTATAAAGAGGCATCAGGACAAAGAGCAAAAGGAAAATTAGAGATGCATTTGTTATCCTTCATGGTTGTAGTGTGTTTTGTTCATTATATTTTCTTTTCAGAAGCAGGGAGAAAATAAATAAATAAAAGATCAATTATTTGATTTTTTTTTTAAAAATACAGCAATAAAAAATTTAACATATGACGTCTTTTTATTATTATTAGAGGTCCAAAGGGACAAAACAAAACAAAGCTCAGAAAAGTTTAAAGTTTCCTCTATTAATGATTAATGATATAAGCAGATTTATGCAAGTGTTTTCCTATAAATTCTTAAAGTAAATTTCCTCTAAATAAGTAGGAATGACACTTCGTCTCCAGCTTTGTCAACATCTGTTTTAAAGTACAAAGATGTGGACTAGCTAATCCTCTTTATTGAACTTCTTTTTCAGTGAAGCAACATTAGCTACTCAATGCTGCACACACTGAGCCTGTTGTAGCACAAAATGTATTTAAACTTGTTTACAAGTAAAGTTTCTGTTACTTCCTTCCACTGCATTAATTGATATATCTTAACTTATATGATTTAATCCAAACTTCAGCCACGGGGGAGCTATTAAATATATACATATATGCATTAAACCAGCTCCACACTTGCCTCCATGTGGGCGCTTGCTCTTCTTTCAAGCTCGGGTCATGTACCAGAGGTCTGGGAGCTTGAGGGTTCTCTGCAGTATCTTTTCTCCGCCCAGGACTGTGTTCCCTGCGTCTTTATGTTCTTCCAGTTTGGAGGTAAACACTGGCACCTCAGTTGTCTTCACTCCCCAAATCTTTTCAACTTCCTTCAGTTCTTGGTATTTTTCTGTGTTCTCATGTTTTGTTTTCTTGATGTTGCATTTGTTCAGGATCTCTACATCCATCACTGCTGCCCTCTTCTTCAGATTATGATGTCTGTTTGGTTAATCTGAATACACACAGAAAGATTTTCTAAATCTGAAAAGGTGTTTTTCTGTTAGAGACCGCACACATGAAGACAAAAAGTCAGGCTTTGAATATTTTTTATGGTACTGTGTGCGGTGTGCTCCCGTAATCTCAGCACAGAACACCACACACATAACGATTCTATTCCACAACCGATCTAGAATCTAGTCCTCCGAGCCAAAAATCTCGTGTGATCAAACGAGAACAAAAATGAAGAAGAAACATTGCAAAAACCGGAACACAAACACCCAGCGTGGCAGAGGACATCTTGTGACTATTGTTAACAGAAAAACTAAAATAATCAAATCAAATCAAATCAAACTTTATTTACAAAGATAATAATAATAATAAAAAAAACAATTCATACATATTAAAGTAAAACAGGCCTTCACACCAAAATAGATAATTAAAAGAAAAAAAAACACAATATAACATTATAGTCTTTTTAACACACAGTTGCACACATGCATACACACACAAACAGCTATATGCTATATCAATCGATGTCTATTTTACCTGTCTGCATCTTACAACATGCTACTATGGGCTGGAGTGTCTCAGAGGCCTCTTTGCACAGGCTTTAGCTGGGCTCCTGTCTGGTGTGGAAGACCCCAGTCCCTGCTTAGGTTCTGTTCTTTGTGTGGCCATGATTAGAGCCTCTGTGGCATCTTTCAGGCCAGCCTTCACTTGACACTAATGGTACTTCTTGATGTCCGCCATGTCTTCAATCTGTCGGTGGTACATACTATGTACAGGTTTATCCTTCCATAATGGTTCCACTTCCTCTTCCCCAGAGCCATGCTGGGATTCATTAATGCAACTCTGGATGGAAATAAATGTTATGACAGTATAGAAGCTTATCAAAATGATTCCACAGCGAATGCATGTTGTAATCAAAGCCAAAGGTGGTCCAATTAGAGTCCATGACTTCTTGGAACAGGCAGTGTATCTCATTAGAACACTTTTTTCCAGTCTGAATAATATTCCAGCGTCATCGCTGAATATCCTGGGAAGGGTGTTTAGAGGGTTCATGCCTCAGTCAGTCTTGGCAACTTGATGTCATCCTTGTAGAGTGGTTGGCTCTTCTACAGAACACTATCCAACACAGAACAGCGACAAGGACAGTGTTATGTTGTGAGTAGGAAATACATCATGGCTGTGTCCGAATGTGCACCCTACTCCCTACATAATGCCCTTTATAGGGGTCACGCCATTTTGTCGGAGTGTCAGAATGTTCAGAGAGAAAAAAGTAGGGCACTCAAAATTATCCACAATGCATCTTGAAAAGTAGTGCGCATCGATGGTCACTAGACGGGTCAATATAGACCACAATGCATTGCGGGTAGAAGCTCAACAAGGAGGTGGAAAAATTGAGCTGCGCAAAATTCCCCTGTTCAGTCATAGAGCCCCCTGGTGGTGAAGGGGAAACAGATTCTTATAAAGTTCCCATTTTAGGAGTCCTTCACCAGAATAGAAGTGTCTGTAAACACAACAGACAGGACACGTTTTGGATGTCAAAATATTTTCTCCATATCTTATTAAAGACATTAAAGTTTCCCCATTAAAAGTGATATGGATGTAATCTCTCCTAATGAAACCAGTCTTTTCCCCCAAAACTAACAAATTTTATCTTTGGAGCCTAAATTGTCACAGGGCTTCTGAAGTGGTTATGAATATTTATATCTAGTTTTAGCTGAAAGGTTGTGGAAGGGAAGATTTATACTGCTTGCCTAAGTATGATGATATCCTTCAGGGATACCAAACAAAGGATTTTAGAAAATGAGGACTCTATGTGCTTTTATAGGTTGCACAAAGTTAGTATAATGCCACGATTGCTAAATTTGTGAAAAACCTTCAGGTAAAATAAGGTGGTTTAATGCTTCTCTTTGAATAGTCAGAGTCTATTGTAGATATGGGGCCATGAGAGCACTGTAATATTGGTTAATACAAATGAAAAAAATGAAAGAAAACTATACTGTCAATTGATATGATCAGAACCATTCCTCTTTCGAGTTGTAATGCACTTGGAGTGCTGTTTTCACCAATTCTGTTGTATTGCTGTTATAATTGCTGCTTGACAAAAATCACTGCTTTGAATAAAACTTTATGATTGCAAGTGCCTCTTAGTGAATTTGCATATATATTTGTGTGTGTGCATGTATGTGTTTACATGAGTGTGTGTTGGTTTCAAATGTGCATCTTGTTTAGTTTTCCATGGAGGTTTGATCTGTGTAGAAAAAGCTCTTAACTGGTTGGATTCAGCAATGACCTAGATACAGAGAGAGGGAGGAGAATACAGAGGCAGAGACAGACAGCAAGAGAGGGCAGAGTGGAGAGGTAGGCAAATTACTGTCAAGACTTCTCTCTGCTTACAGTTTGGTTACATCAAGAGGTGTATCACTCATGAAGTGAAGGACAGCTGCGAGGTAAACACAAAACAACACACATCATCAGCTCTGAACATTTGGATGTGAGTTGGTTTGTAAAAATAGAACATCGCACAAAAGTTTGCGTGGCATTGATTAAGAATATCGGCAAACTGATACACACACCTGGTCAGACGTGATGGTGACTCCCTCAATGCTAATTCAGTTAGCACAGGTCACAACAACAATTACATTTGATAAACAGATAATGATAAGTTTTTCTAAACGAAGTTAGCCTGTTAACTTTCAGGATTCAGGCCACGCTCCCACCGATGATCACCTGCTACGATTCTTCACCTTCTTCACCTTCACTAGATCTGTTCACCTGGTTCACATAGCCCCATCAGTTCATCTACCCGTCCGTCTGTCCATCCATCTGCCCGTCCGCCTGCCCATCCATGCATCCATCCATCCATCCATCCATCCATCCATCCATCCATCCATCCATCCATCCATCTATCTATCCATCTGTCTGTCCATCCATCTACCCGTCCGCCTGCCCATCCATGCATCAATCCATCCATCCATCCATCCATCTATCCACCCACCCACCCACGCATGCGTCTGTCCGTCCATCCATCGTCATCCATCCATCCATTTATCCATCATCCATCTATCCATCCATCCATCCATCCATCCATCCATCCATCCGTCCATCCGTCCGTCTATCGATCCATCTATCCACCCACCCACCCACACATGCGTCTGTCCGTCAGTCCGTCCATCCATCGTCATCCATCCGTCCATTCACCTATCAATCCATCCGTCCGTCCGTCCGTCCGTCCGTCCGTCCGTCCGTCCGTCCGTCCATCCATCCATCCATCCATCCATCCATCTGTCTATCCATCCATCCATCCATCCATCCATCCATCCACCCTTCCCATTTCTCATCCATTCATCCATCCTTGCCTTCCTCCTTTGTCTTTCCATCCAACATCCCCTCAAACAGCTATTCATTCATCCATCCATCCTTTTATCATCCACTTTCCCATCTTTCATCCATTCATTCATCCAGCTATCCCTCTCTCATACGTTGATCCTTCCATCCATTTATCCTTCTTTCAGCCATCCATCCAACATCTCCCTCATCCTGCCATTCATCCATCCATACTTCATTCATCTTTCCCTTCACTTTTTTTCACTCTCATCCATCTATCCATCCATCCATCCATCCATTCCCCTCTCAGTCTTTCATTCTTTCTCCCCTCATTCATTCCTCCATCTCTCATCTATCAGTTCATTCATCATTCCCTTTTTCATCCATTCACCCATAATTTCCTCTTTCCTTGGTTCATCCTTCCTTCCCACTTTCATCCATTCATTGAACATGCCTCTCTCATCCTGTTATTCATCCGTCCATTTCTCATCCATCTTTCCGTCTTTTACCCACCTGTTCATCCATCCTTCCCTCCAGTATTATTCATCTATCAAGCCCTCATCCATTCATACGTCCTTCCCTCATCCATCTACTCATCCGTCCTTTTCTCTTTCATCTTTTCATCTTTTAATCCATTCTTCCTTTATCCATCCATCATTCCCTCTGTCTTTGATAATCTATCATTCCCTTCCTCATCTGTTCATCCCTCTCCCTGTCTCCTTCATTTATCCTTGCGTACTCCTCTTCACTCTTCACCTGTTTTCTTCACTCTTCTATCATTGGTCTCTTTCTCTCTTTCAGGTACCATCTGAGCTGGTTTAGGTCATTGCCATCCTGAGAGAGAACCAGCTGAATCTCCACCTTCTAGTCATGAATCATTAGACACCCCAGATAAACCGATCAGAGAGGTAATGCATCTCTCCATCACCTCATCCATCCTTTCATTAAACCAGTAAACCCACATTTTTGAGGTGCATTTTTTGCAGGTGGAATTCAATTTAGCCACAATTTAATAAAGTCAAATGTAATTATAGGATATATTAATAAATTTACTGTTAAAAATCTCTGATCATTTTGTGTTTAAAAGTGGACATTATATTTTATTTTACACTGGGGAAGGAATGGATCTCTATCGGTCAGATTTTCACCAAGAAGCTGGTATTTAATTTGTTCTGGTGAACTTTAGTTTTTGCACAATTTAGAGTTTTGTTTTTTGCTAACAAGTCTTCAGAAATGTTTATTATTATTTCTCAGTACGTTACTGAAATATTATAGATTATTCTTCAAAAATGAAGCAACAAAGTTGGAGAAACTTTCCATTTTGAGTTATGGCAAATACTTTAGGTTAGCATGTGTGTCCTGTTAAAACATTTCTAGAGAAGACCTTAAATATTTCAGCAAGACAATACTAAACCTAATACTGCACGGCTTAGTCATGGAAAACTCCAAGTGCTGACCAAGCTGGATTCAGTCAGATTTTAAACTAACTTAAAGCAACATAAAATGTGCAGCTAGAATCCTTCATCAGACCCAAGTGGGATAACATTCCTTTCCCTAAATCTCCAGCAACTAGTCTCCTCATTTCCCAGGAGTTTATAGAGAGATGTTGGAGTTTTAGGAGAGGAATGTGGCCAAATTCTGGTCTGATGCAGGTCCCTCTCCTCTTTAGTCTGCTGAACACTGTGCCCATGGTTTACAAAAAGAATATGAACTATTAAATCATATGACCACAGAGCAGTTTTTCTGAGTATTTTGGTAATATTATACACTGAAGGCAAGTCACATTTATTTATACAGCACATTTCATACATAAGGCAACCTAATGTGTTGGATGTACTGTAAATACTGGCATCTTCAAAACCTTCGCAATTTTATGCTGAGGAAATTTTTGCTGATATTGCTCCTTAATTTTACATCTGAGAGACTCTGCCTCTTTGAAATGCTCCTTTTATACCCAGTCATGTTACTAGTCTGTTGTCAATTTTCTAATTAGTTGTCAAATGTTCCTCGAGTTGTTTTTGAAATGACCCTTGTTGCCCCCTGTTCCAACGTTTTATAGATGTGTTGCTGCAATCCTACGGGTGCTGGTATATTGTCTGACACAGTTCAACAAGGATTTTATTGAGGAGTTTGCAGATTTTGTGAACTATGATTGTTTTTTAAGTTTTAGGGATCTCAGTATTTATATTCGTTGCAAACCTCATCCTTTGGTTAAAGATTTTTCTAACCTTATTGACTTTTTAACCTCCCCCCGTCGGTGTCTGGAATAACACATGAGAAAGATCATTGGATCTTGTGCTGTCATTAGGTTTAAACTTAAGTGTCAGTGAGATTCTTAACACCCACATTTCGGATAGTTTCCCTGTCCTCTTCAATTTTACACTGCCATGTACAGCTAAACCCTCCATTCCAGCCCGCCAGACTCGCGTTCTTACCACTTTAACTGCAGCCCACTTTTCTGAGGCTTTTGCTTTACATGTTACTGAACTTTTAAAACTCCATCTGCAGTAATATCATGGATACAGTAGCACCCTTCAAATTCAAGCCACTAAGACTGCTTCAGAACGATGGTATCTGTAGACGTGCAGAAAGGAGATGGAAAAAGGACTGGCTTCAAGTTTCTCTGAATATTTTTAAAGACAGTTTACTGGAATACCAGAAGGTTGGTAAAGCTTATATCAGTCAACAGTCATTAACCTCAGTTTCTTTTTAAGGTCCTGGACTCTCTGTTAAATACCTGTGACCACTGCAATGCTGTTCATTCAGATTTTATGTGCAATAACTTTCTTACATTTTTTAATGACAAAATTGCTGCTGTTAGGTTGTCCATCTGTCTTGCTGTACTTGACCTTCCTTCCCATTTATGTTCAGCTGTTTTTGAGAGCTTTGAGCAGGTTTCCCCTTTCAGCCTTGTCCACTATTGTCCAGCATCAACACCCTTCTCATTGTTCTCTTTGCAGTATTCCACCCAGACTTTTTAAAGATGTTTTTAAGAACAGTGGTCCATGTGTTTTAGACATTATTAACCTATCTTGAATGTCTGGTACTGTTCCTTCTGCTTTTAAACATGCTATTGTCCAACATCTCATCAAAAAACCCAATCTTAGGCATATCTCTAAACTCCCCTTTATATTTAAAGTTTTAGAGAAAGTTGTGTTCAAACAACTGCAGTCTTATTTTGATCTTAACATTTCCAAAAAATTTCAGTCTGGTTTTAAATCTCGTCATAGTACAAAGATGGCCCTCCTAACAGTTTTAAATTACCTGTTTTTGACCATCGATGCTGGTCACGCCACCATGCTAGTGCTGTTAGACTTGACAACCATGTATGATACCACAGACTATAATATTCTTTTGTCTCAACTGGAACTGTATATGGGCATCAGGGGCACTGTCCTCAAATGGTTTCAATCTTACTTGTCTTTTTTCTGTCCAGACCAATATTCCTCAGTTAAATCACAACTAAACTTGGGGGTCCCCCAAGGGTCAGTTTTGGGCCCGCTTCTTTTCTCCTTATTCTTACTGCCTCTGGGTTCTATATCTTCAAAAATACAACATCACATTTAATTGTTTTGCAGATGATGTGCAGATTTATTTACCTCTACAAACCACAGCCTCTGTTCAGGCCTTGGTAGAGTACCTTCAGGAGATTCAGTCTTGGATGGCAGCTAATTTCCTTAAGTTGAACAAAAATAAAACTGAGATTATTTTTATTGGAAACCAGACTTTACTAGATAATTACAACAGTGCCATCAGTGATCTCAGTTCTTTTTGTCCTTCTGCAAAAAACCTGGGTTTTATCTTTGATTTTGATTTTAGGTTTAGTAAACCAATTAGCTCAGTTTTGGCATAGGTTAGGCCCTACCTCCCCCAACCTTAGCTAGAAACAGTGATCTATTCTTTTATTTCTTCATGTATTGATTTCTACAATAGCCTTTATGTAGATCTTAACTAATCTTCTATTAAGAGGCTCAAAAATATTAAAAAATTCAGTGGCTTGTTAGCTTACTGGGAAAAAGCACTTTGACCACATAAGCCCAGTTCTTGCTTCTTTGCATTGCCTTCCTGTCCCGTTTAGAATAGATTTTTTTTTTTGGGGGGGGGGGGTTAAAGTTTAAATGGTTTGGCCCCTATTTTCTTTGTCTGAGCTCCTGCAGCCTTACCCTTCAGTCAGAGCTCTAAGGTCTGCTAACCAGTTGCCTCTGGCTGTTCCTAGGGCTTGGTTAATAATTTGGGGAGACCAAGCCTTTTCAGTAGTGCCCCCCAGCTGTGGAACAGCTTGCCTTACCAGGTCAGAGCTGCGCAGACCTAGAACACTCTAAAACTCAACTGAAAACACACCTTTACTCCTTGGCTTTTTCTCTAGTTAGGCAGGTTGTTTAGGCTTTCTTAAACCTTCTGCTTGTTTACTTTTTGATTTTATTTGATTTTCTACCATTTCATTATTATTATTTATATTACTTTTTGGGCAAAGAGTAAATTTAAGTTCAACAAACTGACCTTTGAGCCTTTACTGGATGCTGTTTGTAGTAAAGCTACCTACAGATTAACTTTTAAAGCAGATTTTGTTTTGTTTTATTGTTGATAAAACTTTAATGAAATTGTGTGTTTCTTGTTTTATTAAACCTTTTAATATATTCTCTTTTATCAGCTGCTGGGGTGCACTTACCCGTAAGGATGGAATAGATTGCAGGGTGTAATTAAGATGTGCAGCAAAACTACTGGCACATTTTGAGCTTCATAATCTATACAAAGCTGGAGCTGTTAAAAAGGTCCAGCTAATCCTGCTTAATCCTGACCAATGTTCTCATGAAAATTTGAAGTTGCTCTGGTGAGGTCACAAATAGACTTGCAAAATGCAGGACATGTAGACTACAACAGTTTCATCTTAGATGGCTTTAAAAAAAATGTAAATTAAATTTATATTTTAATTTATTGTTTGTTTATTCCTTCTTTGAAGATAGGTTGGACATGTGTGCTGGTCTAGACAACTGCTTTTCACTGAATATTTTCTATTCTTTAGACCATTCTCTGTAAACCCTAGAGAGGTTGAGTATGAAAATCCCAGCAGATCAGCAGTTTCTGAAATACTCAGACCAACAACCATGCCACGTTCAGTAATTTAAATCTCCGTTCTTCCTCGTTCTGATGCTCAGTTTGAACTTCAGCAAGTTGTATAATTATGTCTGCATGACTAAGGGCATGGAATTGCTGCCATGTGATTGGCTGATTAGTTATTTGTGTTAATAATCAGCTGAAGAGGTGACATTGATTAAGTGGTCATTGGGTTTATAAAATCGTGTGAGACCTGCGATTGTGTTTTGATCTCGAGTGTTGTTCAATGACTTCTTTCAGCCCATTTACTCTTCATTAGTTCCGCACAAACTAATGAAATTACAGATTTTTCTGAAACTTGATCATTATATTTAGTTAACTTACGAAACAGAGACGTTGGCTCTACTGGTTTTACTTGTAATCTCTATGAGAGTCATAACTTCTGTTGGTGTAGCTCTGTTTCCTTTACACTGTAAATGCACCTGGTGTTTCGCTCTGCCTTTGATGTCGGATACAGAAGAAAGCATTCATCAATAAATAAAAAGCTCCCTTCTGTCATGATTTATTTATTATTGATTCATTTCATTCACTGATGCAGATTTTGTTATGGCTCCAAATATTTACTTTGACCTAATCCTTGCCAAAAGTACAGGTAATTTATTGATATTTCAAGTTTCAACTCATCTATAAAAGATGCCTTAATAAACGTTGTTTATATCCTCCTGTTTTGTGTAATGGTAGAAATAAATATTTGGGCCTGAGAAGATTCTTTGAGTAACTTGAATAACCACCTATAAAAAAAAATCCTTGTTGCAAATCATTTACTTTGATTCTTGTCTTCAAAAAAAAAAAAGTCTTTGGTTTGGGACTATTTCAACCTAAAGACAAGCAAAAACAATGTACAGTGTATCCATGGCAACACATCAATGCTGCAGCATCTCAGCAGAAAGCAGTCATTTTCCACATCCAGTCCTCAGACCAGAACCAACACATGCTAACATTTAACAGTAGCCTCTTATTGTGAATCAGTATGTTTCTTAGTTGTGATGCTAGTAAAGAACACACGTTAGCGGAGGCTCAGGTTGGGTGACATGAAGACTTTTTCATTTTTGTTGTATACGAGTATTTTGTGTTGAAAAGATTGGGCATGAATTTAGTTGAAATGCCACCAGAACTACTTCGCTATATTATCCTGATATCTGTCTGTCCTTTAGAGATGTTTTTTGTAAGATGTTTATGTGAACAAATATTCTCACTTTACATGAAAGCTAAACCATGACTCTCGGCCTGGGTGCAGAACTTTGCTCACCCTTGGGTGAAATGCGCTGCAAATACAGAAAAGCGCTGCATAGACGAAAACAACTGCAGGAGAAAAACACTGCAAATTCACTGACACAACAGAAGTTGCTTTTGTCTATCTTGCTTGTGTTGTTCTTACTCTTGCTTGTGTTGTTCCTACTCTCAGATGTAAGTCACTTTGGATAAAAGCGTCTGCTAAATGACAGTAGAATAAAATAGAAGTGTGCTCTGGGTTTCTAAGGCCCACAGTGCGTTTTCACCCGAGAGACAGACACCGGTGAGAAGAACAGAACTTGTGGGAAGTTTGAGCAGAGCACAGGGAGAGAAACTACATCAAGGTACGTATTTTTTATCTATTTATTTATTTATTACATTTGGCCTCAATGTTGTACAATATTAGAAAACATCAGCTATATGAAGTTATTGGCGTAAGCATAGTAGAAACTTTTGGTAATGCAGTTTCAAACTTTTTGGTAATGTAGTCAAGGACAGGGGCTCTTGGTGCAGCTCCTCTCACTTCAACAAACATTACACCGTCCTTTTTAATGAATGGGCTCTTTCACTGGGGATGAGGCATCAAAGGAGTGCAGCTGGAGTGGTAACATATCAGAAGAGTCTCTACGTAAGATCCCTAGCACAATGGCCGTAAAGAATAACGAGATCTCAAATTTCGTCTGCACTCTTAGACAATGCCTTTAGAACTTGGAGGCAAACTCCAACTTAGTGCAGGAGGACCTGGAATACATGTTCACCTCCCTGCACACAGTCCTGAATGAGATGAAAGAAAACATGTTGACTCGCATCAAGCAGGAGAGAGCCAACCACCTATGAGCTCCAGAGATTCGAGTGTCAGAGTGCCAGTTGTGTGACAACACCGTGACAGTAGTTTGGACTTTACCTGAAGCCGACAGCAAGATAGACCATTACATACTGGAACATTGAGGCGCAAATCATGAATCTCTACCACATATCAGAGAGGACCCTTAGTACCAGTGTGGCATGGTTTAACCACCACAGCCTACCTGAGGACTGTAGCTGACCATGTCCATCCCTTTATGACCACAGAGTAGCATCTTCTGATGGCTGCTTCAGCAGGATAATGCACCATGTCACAAAGCTCAAATCAAATGGCTTCTTGAACAGGTCAATGAGTTCACTGGACTCCAACGGCCTCCACAGTCACCAGATCTCAATCCAATATTTTATTTAAACAAATCAGAAGCCACTTTTAGATGGAGCACTTTTAATCTGATTGAATGTCCGATAAAAATACGTCATGTAAACATGTCAGCTAATCCGATCGCCTTGATTGTAAAGAATTTTCAATCCGATCGAAGGGGTGGTTTAAACCTTTTCAGGATCGGATCAGCAGGAAAAAAATAACCTTGTCTACACTCATTCCGATCATTTTGTGGTAAAAGTTTTCTCTGCCAATGCCTGAAGCACGTTAGGGTTATGATATGTAATGTGTTTCATGAAAGATGTGAAAAATTGTGGCAGCAAAACAGAACGGGACTGTGGTGGTGGTATTTTTGTTAGAAACTAAAAGACTTATTTACTATTTCAACAGTCAAAAGGTTCAAAATAAAAAAAGAAAACACTTCTTCTTTTAAACTTGTAGGCATTGCACATGTCAAAATCGTTACAATAATATTAAATCTGTCCATCATTTAAAACAACTGATCGGATCAATTTATCTAGTGAACATGTAAACATGTCAACTGGAATCTCTGATGAGATTGATTTCAATCGGATAGATAAAATATGTGTCAATGTAAAAGCAGCTAGTGGTTAATTTCAAAAGACTTGTGATTTTTCTCTTTCAAATAGTCATTACAGTCTTTTAATTAGTTCTTATACTTCATTAATCAATAAAATAATTGATTACATGCTTGGTTTTCTAAAAAACTGTTTGCTGCAGTGCTATGAATAGTTAATGCAATAGAACCATTGACATCCATATCAGTTCAGTTTGAGCTGTACTGCTCACCTGCTCGGTCTGAGGGTCGTTGCCACGGTGATCACCCTTGTCTGGGTGCCAAGTGGCTGGTATAGTGTACAGGAACATCTGTGCGGAGTACAGACTGGAAGCCCCGAGGTCAAGGTGGGAAACACCTCTGAAGGTGATAGAGAATAACCGAGCTAAGATCCTGTGGGACTTCCAGATCCAGACCGACAAAATGGTAATGGCAAACCAGCCAGACATTGTGGTGATGGACAAACAGTAAAGGAAAGCCGTTGTGGTTGACATCGCAATACCAAGCAATTGCAACATCAGGACAAAGGAACACGAGAAACTGGAGAAATACCAAGACCTGAAAGAAGAACTTGAGAAGGCCTGGAAAGTGAAGGCTACAGTGGTGCCCGTGGTCATCGGAGCACTCAGGGCAGTAACCCCCAAACTAGAAGAGTGGCTACAGCAGAACCGAGGACAAACCTCAGATATCTCAGTCCAGTAGAGTGCAGTCCTAGGAACAGCAAAGATACTGTGCAGAACCCTCAAGCTCCCAGGCCTCTGGTAGAGGAACCGAGCTTGGATGGATGAGACTGCCCACAGAGGGCGAGGGGACAATTAGTTTGATTTGATTTGATTTACACCTTCCTTTGGTTCATATTATGTCTAATGACTTGACTTTCCAGAAATTTTCAGAAATTAAAGTCATAACATCTGTAACCCCTACTTACCTGCAGTTATACCTGCCTGGTAAGCGTCTTCAGCCACTGCTTAGTTCTTTATGCCACTAAAACATGAAAAATTAAATAATCCCAGAGATGTAAATAAATAAAACTTTTAAACCTCTTTAAAGCAACTGCATTTAGACCCATTTTAACAATGCAGATGCTGCAGACATATTACACTACTTCACCAGAGGATGAACCCTGGCCGAGGAATGACCCCAGCCTTCGTGGTCCGTTGTAATCACTTTTACAAATACAACAATGCAAAACACTCTTTGAGCTGCTTTCATCCTTTTCACATTAGTGTGTTGAATAGGTTTGACCACATTTCTCCTCCTAATGTTAACCTGAGGGAGTCTGTCTAGCCAGCCAAGGACACATGGGTAAACGCCTCATGTAATGTTGACGGCATCACTATCTCATCCCTTTCTAATGATGTTTGAGTGAGTTGAAGTAAAAAACATATTTATGTAAAGGTGGGGACAGGCCGCCTGCAGCCCTTTTCACTATATTATCCCTTTTTTTGAATGGTTTATGCCCATCATCTTTTCACATGGTCATGGAAAAGACTCTTCGGAGTTGCTGAGCGAATCTTTTATGGGCTGAATAGTTCAAGTTCTTCTACAAGCTACATTACCTTTACTCATGTTGTGTCCACTGAAAAACTACCACAACATATATGTCTGTGTGAATTGTAGCCCCAGTTAATTTTTTTCAGCCTATTCTCTGTAAACCATACAGATGGTTGTGTGTGCTAACTAACAAAATAAATGGCCAACTGTAAAATCTTCCACAATACTGTTATTGTGTTAATAGCATTGATTACCACATTTAAAGTGGCCTATGTTTTCATAAAACTGATTTGTTGGACTTCACCATGAATCGATTTGACAAAACTCTTCTTATTTCAGCAATGAAAGCAACATAACACACACTTGCAGTGACAGGAGAGTAATCGTGCATGGTTGGCTTTGTTTCACTGGCGTGAAAGGTTCACGCATCTGTTAGTCTTTCTGCTCTTAACTACAGACTGGTTAGATCTGGGGTGGATCTGGTGTATAAGTTTTAACTGGGAAGATTTTATGTGATCTGACTGAACCATGGTTGAATGTGTAGGTGGAGACAGCTAGCAGCAGGTAGCTTCTTAGCAGGAGCTCTGGGATAGCCAATTAGCTTGGAATCACAGAGAAAGTCTCTGTTTCGTTGTGTGTCATGTGTTTTGTTTCCTTGGGCATTTCAGGAGATAGAAGAAAGTTCAGTTCAGTAAAACTTTATAGGAAAACTTATTGGCTCAAAACGTTAACTTAGAATAGATACAGTCATCTGTATTTAATGGGATAAATTTAAATGTGCAGTACGTAACAAAATCAAAGATCAATGCCAGAAAAATGTTATCTATAATCAAAAACTGTAGTCTGTAGTCCATCACTTCAATAACATGACAGTTGTGTTTTTATTCTCTCAAAAGGAGCCATTTATATCTACTTGCCTTGGGTTCACAAACATGGCATTTGTGCCACTATTCTTACTACGGTGTCTCTGAATGGACCTCGGACTCAGCGTCCCCTGCCTCACCCGGGACATGGTTGAAGTTCTGTTGGAGATGGGAGTTGAAACTCTGTCTGACAGGGGACTCTGCCAGACGTTCCCAGCAGACCTCACAACACGTTTGGATCTGCCAACCCTGACCAGCATCATCCCCGATCATCTAAACCAACTCACCACCAGGTGGTGATCAGTTGACAGCTCCGCCCCTCTATTCACCCAAGTGTCCAGAACATGTGGCCGCAAGTCCGATGATACGACTACAAAGTCGATCATTGAACTGTGGCCTAGAGTGTCCTGGTGCCAAGTGCACATGTGGACACTCTTATGCCTGAACAAGGTGTTCGTTATGGACAATCCATGATGAGCACAGAAGACCAACAACAAAACACCACTCAGATTCAGACCAGGGGGACCATTTCTCCCAATCACGCCCCTCCAGGTGTCGCTGTCATTGCCCACGTGGGCATTCAAGTCCCCCAGCAGAACGAGGTAATCCCCGAAAGGAGTGCTTTCCAACACCCCCTCCAAGGACTTGAAAAAGGGTGGGTACTCTGAACTGCTGTTTGGTGCATAAGCACAAACAACAGTCAGGACCCATCCCCCCACCTGAAGGTGGAGGGAGGCTACCCTTTCGTCCACCGGGGTGAACCCCACAGGCGCCAAGTCGGCGGGCAATGAGCATGCCCACACCTGCTCGGCGCTTGTCACCGGGAGCAACTCCAGAATGGAAGAGGGTATAGCCCCTCTCAAGGACAGTGGTTCCAGAGCCCAAGCCGTGCGTCGAGGCGAGTCCAACTATATCTAGCCGGAACCACTCAACCTCGCACACCAGCTCAGGCTACTTCTTTTCCCGCCAGTAAGGTGACATTCCACGTCCCTAGAGTTAGCTTCTGCAGCCAAGGATCAGACCTCCAGGGTCCCTGCCTACGGCAGCTGCCCAGCATTGTTAAGAAACTAATGTTTTTATTTGAACTAAACCAAAGACAAGGTCAAAGAAGGGAACACTCAGCTCAATACAATTCTTTATTAATGCCAATTGACTGATTAATATTGGAAATAGCATAAAACTTGGAATTATTTGTTTTTGTTTTTCAGAATGTTTAGGAAGATCCTGTTTCAGAGTGATGCAGAGAAATTGATTTGTGTTTTTATTTAGAGAATGCATATCTGCAGCTCTTCATTGTCTAGTTGTCCCAAAAATCTTCTGAAAAGCCTCCAGCTAGTAGAAAATGATGCAGTTAATTGTGTGATGACATAAAAGAACAGCTACACTTACCAGATATTTTATTAGGTTAACTTTTCTAGTATGGCACATTATCTTGCTGGAAGTAGCCATCAAAAGATGCTACACTGTGCTCATAAAGGGATGAACATGGTCAGCAGCAATACTCAGGGAGGCTGTGGTGGTTAAACCAGGCCATGTTGGTACCAAAAGTAAAGAGAAAATATCTCTCACACCATTACACCAGCAGCAGCCTGAAAGGTTGATCCAAGGCAGGATGGATCCATGTTTTCATGATGTTTCCACCCAGAATAGCTGGTCTTCTGCTGCTGTAGCCCATCTGCTTCAAGGTTGGACGTGTTGTGTGTTCAGAGATGCTATTCTGCAGACCTTTGTAGGAATTAGTGCTTATCTGACTTCCTGCTGCCTTTCTATCATCTCCAACCAGTCTGCCCATTCTCCTCTGACCTCTGACATCAACCAGACATTCTGGTCCAGACAACTGCTGCTCACTGGATATTTTCTTTTCTTCAGACCATTCTCTGTAAACCCTAGAGACGGTTGTGGGTTAAAATCCAGTAAATACTCAGACCAACAACCATGCTACGTTCAAAGTCACTTTAATCCCCTTTCTTCCTCATTCTAAAGCTCAGTTTGAACTTCAGCAAGTCGTCTTCTCCATGTCTACATGGCTAAATGTCTTAAGTTGCTGCCATGTGATTGGCTGGTTATTTGTGTTTACAACCAACTGAAAAGATGGACCTATTAAAGTAGCTGGTGAGTGTTTTTAAAACTGCTATTTGAACAATAAAATATCATTTTGTTGTCTCACATTTGTATTAAAAGTTTCGAGCATCCATGTAAAATATACAACTTGGGGGACAGTTGTAGAGTTGCTGCTTGTGATGAATTTGAAGCTGACACGATCTTAGTACATGCCACCTCTCGGCATCTCTCTATGTGACAAAGTACCTAAAACCCATGACTTCCATTGTTTTGTTTTACATCCCATGTTTGTTCTCCACTTTCTCTCAAAGTTTAAGTCAAGTTATTTGTCAAAAATGTTTGATGCTGCATTGCATCTGCAGACAACACAGAATTCAGATCAAAGTCAGTTAATACATGTACTTTAAACATTACTAAACGCATAAGTGCTTCATGAAATACTAATTGTTTGATAGTTTTCTAAATAAGACAACAGCGCTTTGCATTTTGTCCATATGTTTCATCATTTTCGTTCTAACTCTTAACAACCAACTCCTCCCTATCTAGGTCAGCTCTCATGTTCTGATCTCTGTGCTCTGTTTCATTGGAATCCTGCACTGGAATAAATTATGTGTGTAGTTTCTATGTGTGTTGCCATGGTTACAGCGTGACGTTGGCATTTAAGTGCCAGTGAGAGGGGCTATCTCTGTTTTCCAGCCTTTATGTTTGCTTAAATAGATAACACCCCCAAAAAAGCCCAAATAAATAGATAAATAACATGTATTGAGGAATCATTGCACATTACAGAAATGTAAAAACACAAATTTCTGATTATTTTATTTTATTTTTTTTTTTAGAAATTCTGATTTTTGTATCTCATCAAGACGTTGCAAACACCTCATAATTTGCGGTTATTATTTAATCCCATTTCTTGATGGTGAGTCCGAAATCACTTTGTTACAAAACAGCTAGTTTAGAATTATTTACAGCAAGAACTTAAGATTGTTAGTAAAACCGACACCAAGAGGATAATTATATCTTCAAATCTTTGCTCTGTTTTTACCAATGATCAAGATTTATTCAACTAGGTCAGTGAATTTTTGTGTAAAACACTCTGTTACCTGGTGTGAAACATATATATATATATATATATATATATATATATACTGTATATAAAACTCACTGATTTACAAAACTCATCAACCCGTTTTTTTTATTACCAATAGAACATAACATATCAGACATTCAAACTGAGACATTTTATCATTTAATGGAAAATATGAGCTTATGTTTAATCTGATGGCAGGAACACATCTGTTAAAAAGTCGGAATAGGAGCAACTAAAGGCTGGAAAAGTAACTGGTACAAATCAGAAACAGCTGGAGGAGCATTCGACAACTAATCAAGTTAACTGGCAACAGGTCAGTAACATGACTGGAGATAAAAGGAGCATTTCAGAGAGGAAGAGTCTCTCAGATGGAAAAATGGACAGAGGTTTACCAATCTGAAACAAACTAGGTCTCCAAATTATGCAAAAATATCAGAAAAATATTTCTTAATGTAACATTGTGAAGATTTTGAAGATCCCACTATCTAAGTGTATAATATCATCCCTGCACAAAAGGACGAGGATAAAGATCAAACTGGATGCTGGTGATCTTGAGGCCCTCAGGCAGCACTGCATTAAAACCAGACATAATTCTCTACTGGAAATCACTGCATGGACTCAGGAAGATTTCCAGAAATCACTGTCTGTGAACACAGTTCACCCAGAAATCCACAAACGCAGGTTAAATCTCTATCATGTTAAGAAGAAGCCAGATGTGAACAGGATCCAGAGCCAGAGCTGTATTCTCTGGACCAAAGCTCATTTAAAATGGTCTGAGGCAAAGTGGAAACCTGAATGAAGATGTGAAACAGTTTCTGGAAAGTACAGACGGCGTGTCCTGCAGACTAAAGAGGAGAGGGAGCATCCAGCTTGTTATCAGTGGACAGGTGAAAAGCTGCATCTCTGATGGTATGGGGCTGCATTAGTGCCTATGGTGTGGGCAGCTTCCACATCTGTGAAGCTCCATCAATGCTGAAAAGTACATGGAGGTTTTAGAGCAACATCTGCTCCCATCCAGACAACGTCTCTTTCAGGGAAGACCTTGCAGATTTCAGTAAGATAATGCTGAACCACATCCTGCATCCATCACACCAGCATGGCTTCACAGGAGAAGAGTCTGGCTGCTGAACTGGCCTGCCTGCAGTCCAGACCTTTCACCAGTACAAAACATCTGGAGCATCATGGAAGCAGAAATCCAGCAACCAAGGTCCAGGACTGTAGAGCAGCTAGAATCCTGCATCGGACCAGCTCATATTTTCCATCACATGGTAAAATGTTTCATTTTACGCCCGATATGTTGTTTTATGTTTTATTGGGAATAAAATATTGTTTGATGGGATTTGCAAATCACTGTTTTTTTGGTTTTAATTTACACTTTACAAAGCATCCGTCTTTTTTTGGAAATGAGGTTGTGCATCACTGAAGTATCAAATTTCTCCCTAAATTAAATGTGTATTCTCCACAGCTGAATGTCATTTTGAGACGACACAGGTTATAAAATCTCTTAACATCAAGTATTTATTTGCATCACAGTTTTGTATAATCACAAGTTGTTTCTGATATTTTACACTTCACTATAAAATAATAACAACTGTGAATTGTGCCAGGCTCTGAAAACAATGTGCTTATTTCATCAGTGTTTTAAATTATATATATAAAAAAAAGCAACAGAATGTAAAAACAACCACACATATCCAACCACCCACCCGCACTCACACACACACACCATCACATGAAGGGTTTACCCACAAACTACCACTACAAACCGAAATAAATGAAGGACCTGATGACAATGAAACTCACTTTTTTGAAGGGTAAATCAACCACAGTTCATAACAGCAGTCAAACTGGAGAAATACTGGAAAAACAAAAACAGATCGAATATATCTTTTTTTTTCACAAATTAGGAAGTTTTAACGTGTAGTATATAGTTGAAAAATATAAAGACTAGCTAACTGCCACCCCTGTGATCATGTGTACAGTGACAAGGATTTTCCAAATGAAAACTTTCCAATTCTTTTTTTTTCCCTCCTAAACACGAGTTCATGATTTAAATTTTGCTAGTCTAATAAATTATATTATCTTGTAATAACTCCCAGATTCATGAACAGGAACTCCTGAACCTACCAAAAAGTTTAAAGTGGCTGTGCAACATGAATCAGATATTAATCTTAAATTTGAGTTTGATATCAGACTGTTTTTCCAAATGCAACAATTTTGTCATAATTTCGAAACTTTATCATAGTTCAGCTACCAGAACTGCCCTGTTAGGTTTAAGTTTAGGAAAATATCATAATCAAAATGAATTTTTCACACATGTACAGCTGCATTTTACTCCTGTTATCACAGGAAATTCACCAAAATGAATCAAATGGATTAAATCTGGCCATAGAGTACCTTGCAAATGTATTCACTCCTTTAGTCTTTTTTACTCTGTTGTCACAAAACATCCTGGAGATATTTGTTGTTGTTTTGTTTCTTTGTTTTTTATCATTGTCATTTAGAGAGTGAAGATGTTTAGCTTACAACTAGTAGGCTGCAAATATCTTAAATTGTGAACAAATGAAAAAATAGCCAAGAAAAGAAATGCATCAAGCGGCATAAGCATTCACTCCCCATAATTAATACTTCGTAATGTCCAGGCAGGAATTACAGTTTTAATTGATGACTGAATTAATGATACTGCCACCACCGTGCGTCACCAAGGAGATGGTGATAAATGTAGCACTTCCTTCCTTTTACATGTCTTAGTCATCTTGTTTTGGCAAATCAAAACATGCTTCCTTGTTGTCATTAATTCATTTATAATTAAAGAAATGAAATCTAATTCTTTTAAAATAATCAATTAATCAAATTTTATTCATACATTAATATGTTCTGGCTTCACTTCCACTTTTTAGTAGCTAATTGGTTATTAACTATTTATTTATTTTTTATGTATTTATTAAAAAATTATTTTGCAACTCAACCTTCATCACTTTTATTTAAGGGTTCTAGGTCTTTTAGTCTATAAACACTGAGATCATATGAAACTTTTTAACATTTTTTACATTAACTGACTTACTTGTAGTAATTATGTCACAAATGATGTAACTGACCTTTGCAGGGCAGTATATCTATTAACAGGTCAATCACTTTCAGGCAATTTATTACTTTATATTTTAGATTAAAAAAAATTGAAAGAATATTAGGTATTTTATATACCTAATATATATATATATATGTATATATATATATATATATATATGTTTTATTTTTCATTTCCTAAACCATCATAAAGAACTAGATAAACTGCAGCTATGGGCGGCTATTTAGCTCCTACACATCTTACAGTGTGATTTATCACGCATCAACAAAGACAAATGTAAGAGCAGTGGTGGAGCCAGATAATTTTCACTGGAGGGGCCAGGATGGATTTTTGGATTACTTTTGTCCCTCTACATGGCGAGTTGGTGTGTAAAGCAAAAGTTGGGTGCAATGTCCCAAAAGAAATAGTACCCAAGTTCTCAAGAACTAACACCACCTCTGTATCCACAAGGCTTCCACTTACCTGATTATTTAGGCTCCAACAAGATTAACCCTACACCTCTACAATATTTGGAAAGCAGATAGTGGTGGAAGGTTACATATTATTTGGTGTATTTAGATCCTTATTAGTGCAGATAAAGTGAAAAGAAGCTTCCATTAAACAGCAGCAACACATTTTCCAGACTGTACTGAGTTTTACTGCTTTACTGAGAAGAGATGCTCAGCTTAGTTTATGGAGATCAGCACCATTATGAGCTCATTCTATGTGTCATTAGGAACACAGATACATCATTTATTTTTCTGATCATAGTCTGATTAATCTATACATACACACAAATATAAAACACACAGTCTCCCCTCTGATATTATAGCTTACCTTAAATTGTCTGCAGAGGTGATTCTAGAGTCTGATGGGGCCCTAGGCAACATTTCAGAGGGGGCTTGTCCAACCAGCGTTCATTACCCTTTTATTATGATATTTTATATTAATAGCATTTTTAATAATATCTTTATAGGCTTCGTTGCTAATATATTAAATTCCTTAAACCTAACTTTTGTATTTTCTTTAGAAACTTTCTCTGTTTTTCTACTTTTTAATTATTAGTTTTTACTAATTAAACAGGAGTAATATGATTTAACGTGGTTCCAATACAGAATATTACACGATGTGCTGAGGCCTGGATTATGACTCTTTACGATTACATTTACAGCATATAGGACATAAATAAATAAATGCAGTTTTCAGAAACATAAAGCCAACTGGACACATGGAAAATGTAATACAAACACCTACAGACAACACACAGCTTACTTTTATAAACTTAAGAAGTGCATTAATCTAAATCTCTGGCCAACAAATCCTAACTTAACATTATTATCTTTACAGTTTAACTGCACACAGCTTTAATTTGATAACTAAAGAAAGTATTGTCTAAGATATGTTTTTATTTTCAACCTCACGACAGCCAGGAACTCAGCATGAGGACAGACTGAGCTGCTCTGAGATAAATTAACTTCTGTATTATCTCCTCTACTGACCACTGTGTTGATGTCTTTTCTTTTTGCTCTGCCTGTTTTTCTTGTTTTTTATATTTTATTTATTTATTTTTTTGTCACAGACTGAAGGGTGGAGGTGGGAAATATTTATGGGGATCTGCTCCGGTCCACTGCTGTCATTGCAAACTCCTCACATTGTCACTGCTCTGGAGCGAGTCAAAGCTGGCCGGCACTTGGGGGCCCTACTGTTTGCCTGGCATGCCTGTTGGGAAGCGGTGCCTCTGATTATTCGTTGTTTGGTCACGTCTGACAGCTGCCACTCTGAGGGGAATCTCTAACCATGCCAATTATCTGAAGACATGATGTGTTTGCAGCTAAAGTGTCTGGAAGCACCGTTGCAGTGCAGGAATGATTCCGCATGAAAGAAAAAAAAGTAGCGATGGCTGTGATGAGGTGCTTGGGTTGGCTATTAGGGGGGTCACGATTTAGCAACCCGCCCCCTCCACCACTTTGTAAAAGAGATCACAGGCTTAGTAAGCTGAAAGTCAGTTTCCACAATTAGAAAGATGGCTCTGTTTGAAGCTGCTGGTCACCATGGTAACTGATGCTGGACTCAGAACCTACTTTGAAGCAGTTTTTGTTCTTGTACAAACTGTCCTTGTTTTCTTTTCCTAAGTGATGAAAAGTTGGTCAGATCACAGGAGATACAACGTTAATGCAATAAAGAAGAAGAGGTAGAAAAGTGTTACTTGCACAATTTATAAATTAATATTATTAAGCTAGTTTATTTAGGCTTGGTGCACACCCATTAGTTAGACCAAGTCCAGCAAAGCTTCAATTAATGGTTTTACTTTGTCTCAATAGGCCTGAATTTGAACTGAAAATTATGGTGAGCATTCAGATATGCCACTGAAAGGTTATATCAGGGGTAAGTTTTCAGCTTAACTTATGTTAAAGAGCAGTAAGCGCTCATAGAATCCATCTGCTCGGTACCTACAGGTACATAAACATCCTCTAACACTTAAAATTATTTTTCATTTTCTTACTGTACATGTGAAAAAGGACATTTAATTCCAGATGCAGGCATGGCCTACTTAGTCAACAGTCTTCCAAACATGGAAGTGGAAAAACATCTGGCTTGGTGACTCCATTCACCTTAGAAATCTATACAGAGCTGAGGGTATTATCAAACTTAGGCACAACATTACAAGGGAAGGCATAATTTGAAAAGGAGGGCTCTGCAGTGCTATAATCCAACATTTAACGCACCTCCACATCCAAATATATATGCATTTCTCAGTCTTGACATGAATAAAACTTTGCCGACATCAATATCATGTTCAGTGAGGTGTGTCTGAGTGGGAGTATCACCCAACAAACCTAGAAAACATTAGATAGGATACCATCTGCAACAACTCTATGTGTCCAAACAACATCTGTAAGTTACTGATCATGCTGTGGTCCAATGTTTGTGAATTTTTAAAATCAACTTTGTACCACGGCATGAGCGGTAGGAACAGAGGAGGAGAGACCACAGATACTCTCCCCACTGAACAGACAAGTGACGCATGCTCTGGAAAAACATCCAGATCAAATTAAGTGTTGACATGTAGTCAACACAGCATACATCAAGCAGAGGTAATTTAGTTGCCTGTTATCCATTTTTCCATTTTAGCATAAATCAGAATGTGGATAACAGGTTGTTATCTGAGTTTTCATTGTGGTTTAGGAAACAAAAATGGAAAAAAGGGGGTTGTTTTTTTCATGTTGTATTTAAATGGAAAATAATTAGTTCAGACCATATCATTTCACACATGTGGAAGCCAAGAGTGGTCGTTCTCGTTGATTATTCTTTTTTTAATCATCATCTCAAGACAACAAGTTAATTTTCTTGTTGATTTCGAGGGCTGTTTTTATGTAATTTATGTCATTATCTCAGGAAAATAGATCTCGAGATAACAAGATGATTAAGGTGGAGTCAAGTGTTTTATACCTGATTTCATTGATCAAAATAGACCCCATGACAGCTGGAGAGGGCTGAAGTCATAGTGTGTAGTTCTGTGAATGAGCGGTTGGTAAAACTTAATAGTCAGACACGTTGCAGTTTCAGCCTTTTTTAGACTTTATAGAAGAAAAGTCCAATGCATTGATAACTGATGGATATCCCTTCATCTGACATTGAGCTTGCATCTGGCACTGATGCAAGAGGATGATGGCTAAGGGGTCATCCATAATGAAAATGGCTCCCATCCCCACCCCGCCCCCACCCAAACACTGACCAACCTTTAGAGCTCCTTCAGAGACAGACTGCTTCACCTGAAGCATGAAATGGCGTTTTTGCATGTATTTTATCCCTGCAGCAGTTAAACTGGAAAGCCAGCACTGCTCCCAGTAAACCACAATCATACCCAATAAAAACTAATATAATTTATTATTGTACCTACTGAATAATTTTTAAAATTCTACACAGCAAGAAGGTTGCTGGGAGGAACCTTCTTGCTGTGTTTGCATGTTCTCTATATGTATATGTGGATTCTCTTGTGGCTTCCTCCCACAATCCAAAGACATGCATGTTAGGTTCATTTGAGTCTCTAAATTCTCTCTAGGAGTGAGTGTGAACCTGCTGTGAATAGACTCCAGATCCCCCATGACCCTGCGTTATGATAAAAGAAAACAAAGCTTTGAGAAAACAAAGCTTGGCTAGATAATTATCTTCTTATTTTGAGACAATGATCTTAAACATGCAAGCGCGACCACGCTCGGCTTTCGTACAGATAGAGAGAGGTAGGAAAGAACTGATCCTGATGTACAAACATAGTTTCTTACCTTTCTTACCCTTAAACTTCCTCTAAAGAATATCCAATGTATAAAAATACCATTTTCTAACGTCGGAAATATTAGAAACTCTGTGTGCACACCAGAACCAGAAACAACTAAAGACCAAATAAAGCTTGAGTTGATTTACCCTTTTTTGTAGTCATTCTGATGGAGTTTTGTAACTGAAACACAATTCTGGCCTATTCGCAGAGTAAATTTAAAGCATATATATTACATATACAGATAGTCACCAACATACAGGCAACATTAATATGACATGATATCTATGTGTTTTCTTGACTTTGGCATTCATATTACACCTCCAGGTCCCGAGGTAGCACATGCCACCTCCATGAAGGAATCCTTCACACATTCATTATGGTTCAAATCAATGTTGTCACTTAGCTGATGCCGATTTTAATCTTTATAGCAATATTTGGACAAAAAGGACAACAACTCACAACGCCTTTACATCACTATAAAGATCATGCTCTGTACATGAAGGTAAATACATTTCGTACATTTGGAAAAAGAACACAAGTGCCATGTCTCGTTTCTTTGGAATGAATCACAATGTGATGTAAACCCTAAATAGAATATCCAGAAGTTTGTGTATTTACAGTTGTTGTACTTCAGATTTACATTTGAACAGTTGTGGACACAAATCCACTGTCTACTCACTACTTTTGTATTGCACATTTTACATGAAAATGATTTATAAATCATTAAAAATGTCAGTGAAACATATCTGGAAAGTTTACAAGGTCCTTTTCTGAAACTCACAGAAATCCCACTTTTGTAACTGTCATGGCACAACATCTTGTTCTGTCTTATAATTGAAAGTATTTTCTTTACACTTGATGACAAAAACCTTTTTTTCAGCCATCACTGTACCTTGTTTTAATATACCACATACAGCATATCAAAACAAATGCTATTGATTTACTCTCTGGCGTTTCATTGGCTCCTGGCTGTAACACTGACACCTGGCCAATTTATCAACCCAACAACAATATGAATCCTTTAAACATTAATTGTTTAAAAAATGAAAAGTTTGATTTCAAAAGCATTTTGATTAATCAACACTAATGTTCTGCCTGTGGAGTGAAGGCATCTTCAGGGCTAAGGCATGATCTTAAGAGGGAAGATCCTGTTTATTTCCCTGTGGTGACCCATGAGCTCTGCTTATGCTTTGGAGGACTTTTTGCTTCCATTTTCCAGAAATTGAATGTGCTGCTGTTCACAGTACCATACATTAAACAAATTACACATTAATTATTGTACAGCGTAAACACAGTAAAAACGAATATTTGAGAAATCAGTTTAATTAGACTGGTCATCGGCCTTTGACACTGTTATTGATGTTTTATTGATCAAGAGACTCCAGGATCTGTTTGCGACGTTGGATTTAAGTTTAAAGTGGATTTTATTTTACCTGTCTGGTACAAATTTTAGTATTTGAGTGAACCAGATAAGGTAAAATCCTGCTGAATTATTGTGTGGGGTACCACAGGGCTCAGTCTTGGTGCCTACTCTGTTCCTCCTGTACTTTCTTTCTCTTAGCTACATACCAAGGCAGTTCAACAATGTTTTGCACTATTTCTTTGCTGATGATATTAAGTTGTGCTGTACAGTATGTTCAAATCCACTGAGCTCCCAAAACTCTTTTCCCTAACTAATTGATTGACCAGCATCAAACAAACAAAAATTACAACACCTGACAATAAAATCTTACAAATTAAGCAGTATATGGGAGCTTTAGGCTCATAAATGAGCAGTCTCATAAATGAGCCAACAGCTCCCATACATTGGACTAATTGGTCCAGCTGAGCTTCAGGAATATAAAGATTTTTGAGTCAGCAGTGTCTCTGGAACATCATTCTAGACAGTTAATTAGACACAGTTTCTTTCAACTGAGAAACATTGCAAAACTGAGAATTCTGGTGTCAAAGATTTAACTTTAGATGGTGATTCATGCTGTTCTGCTTTCTCATTTAGATTTCTGTAACAGCCTTTTACAGCTCAGCCCTCTCCAGGCAGCACTGAATGCAACTGCAAAGCTTTTAACTTACACTCATGAAAGAGCACATATAACTCCACTTTTAGCATCTCTCCACTGGTTACTTACTTTTAGAGCTCTACAAGGTCAGGCTCCTCCTTGCGTCTCTGACCTTATTTACCTCCACTTACCAACCAATGATTTAATTATTATTTCTCTTTAAGATGTTAAGACTGTTGATTCTTTTTAAAAAAAAACTGTTGAAGACTTCTTTTTTATTCAAGCAGGCTTTTAGACAAGGGTTTTTATGACTGTGTGCATTCATGAGTTCAAGTTTTATTGTTTACAGGTAACGACTGGGATTTTCAGGGACACAATTCCTTCTGGTGATCAAAACCAGTAAAATTATACCTCCATGGATATTGTTTCTCTCTGGCAAGTAAAGTTTAGGCATTAAGCTCAGAAATGTTTCCTGCTCATGTTTTGTCTGAAAAGCATTGCAACTTGACCCAGTACATCTTAATTTTAACATGATGGACTGAGCTGGCTTCACTCTTGAGAAAAAGCATTTTTCCACTCTTAATGTTGAATAAGGTAACTGGACTTCTATGTCTTGGTTCTCGAATGTATTTCACCTCTCACTTCAAAAGCTTTTGCAACCTGTTGGTGGGGAGTTTCAGTTTATGAGTTTTAAAGGATCATTGACACTTTAAGTCATTAAAGTCACATGGTGTCACTGACTCACCTGACCAATCACTTGGTCATATTAGTCACTGTCAACTCTGCATTGTATACCTGTGTAGCCAAATCTGTTTTGGTCACATGGTCATGTGTTATCTGAGGCCACCACCTCTGTTCACAGAAGATGTTTCCAGTTTAATATTGATGGCTTCCTTCATACCTTACTCAAATCTGTCTTCACTGTCCAAAATGTCCAAATTACAGTATTCAAGTAATGTGCTGATAAAGGATTTCTTCAAAGCATGAGCACCTAAATGATGATATATGCCTCATTTTGCAGCACAGTGAATATCAAGTGTTACTCTGAGGAGGAGCCCAGTTCTAAGCCTGCTTTAGATTCAATGAGGGATATTGTTTTGCAGCATTTTGCAGCTCTCCCTTTAGAGGGCTCAGGGTTCATCTGCTGTCACAAAGTAAAGGTCATTTGCATTTAAATACACCATTTAAGCTTCATCACTTTCACACTGTCAATATCATTATTTTCAACATTTAGTATCCAACTAATCTGCTCCCAGAAATGGAGCTGATTATTTCTTTCTGACACATCACAGCCTGCTGGCCAGAGTCGCTGAGAACAGATTTATACAGAGGGAATGCACACGATGTTATCAGACATGTGACTGTTCTCTGGTTATGCTTGGTTACATCTCACTGAGCAGCAAAAAGACAGCTTTCTCAATGACTCCGGACTGTTTGACTGGCTCAAAAACACAGAAAACGTGTCTAAAATGGGAAATAGCTAATGTGCAATCAACTGTGCCAACAGATTCAGAAAGATGTCAGACTTTCCTTTTGGAGTCTTCCAAAAAGAGCCAAAATGCATCTGTATTATTCATCAAGAAAAGGGGGATTTAGACTAAGAAATTCAGATTTCCAGGAAATACTTAATGCCAGTAAGTTTGACATTAGTAAATATAATATATTGCACTAGATCTTGATAAACCTAGACAGGCTGTTTAGACACTAGGCTATGACTTAATTCATGCTCAAGGTTTACAAGAGTGTATGGAGTGAAATTGGTGTCATGAAGTCGGTGTTGGCCTGTGTGTTATTATTAAACATTGATTAACTACTCTGTCATAAAAAGTGTCCCTGCCACTTAAAAATAACTATAGAGGGAAATAACACTTGAATCCAGATGACCCATCTTTCTATCAGCACTTAAATGCATCATGTATTTGTGGCACTGTGAGGAGTCTGGAGGCATTACAAATACTCACAACTCCACTTGCACATGCAAGCTATCCATCCATTAAACAATCTGCTTATACAGAAAGCTTTGTAAATATGAAAATTATCACATATCTGAGCTCAAGGCTAAAACATACACATGCAAAATACTATTATTTGTGTATTTTGTAACAATACTCTGTAAAGGAATTCCTCATGTGATTAAATTGTTTGATATTTGTGTGTGCATTTGAACACACATTCGTTAAAACCCAAAGTTACTCACAAATTGTTTTACATATTTGTAAATCATGTAATACCAATTTGTAACTATTGTGAGTCCAATTTCACTCCATAAATGTTGATTGGGGTCTTCGTCACGTTAATCTTCCTGACAAAGCCCACAGTGAAATACAACTAGACCTTTACACTTTTAATTTCATTGATTTCATATAGTTAATAAATTTTACATTACATGTCCATAGTTCAAAAAGTCTTTGATAGGTTGTTAAGACCCCTGTCAAGACCATTAACTCAAGTTAACTGATTACAGCTCAATTCAATATATTTGTATGGTGCCAAATAATGACATATCAAGACACTTTTAAAGATACAGTCACTGTAACCCAGTTATAATTTGATAAAATAAATCATTATAATTCACATGAATTTAGTTCATTATAATTTTTTTCATATAAGCCAATTTAAAAAAAAGATGCCTTGCTTAGCAAACTGATGGATTGCATCAAATCTTCAATCCCCCATCCTGAGCTACACAAGGTGACAGTGGGGAGGAAAAACTCCCTTTTACTGTAACAAGAAGGAAAACCTCCAGTAGAACCAGAACTATGAAGGGTAACCATCTGCCTCAAACAGTTGGGGGTTGAGATGAGTAGTGGTGGCAGCCATGTCGAATGTTTTGCCTGTCAGGGGGTGTGATTTTATTGTCTAGGTAGAAAATTGATGTGCGTGTTTATCCACTTTTACATTTGGTTACGTGGGCAACAGTTTCTGACCATTTAATCTGCCTGAAAGCACCTTTCTGAAAAAATATTTCAACTTGAAGCACTTAGAGTGGAAAAACAAACAAACAAAAAATAAATAAATAAAAAGGTGGAGCACAAAGAAAATTTGCTGTAAAAGAAAATACTATGTGGACACAAGACCTTACGAGGTTAATGGTCTTCACTTGAGAAGAGAATATGTTCCACAAAGTATTTTGCTATATTTTTATCATCTCCCATTCACAAAAACATTTATGCAGCACTCCTTATTTTACATACACGTTCTTTATATGTGCATTAAGGGCAATATCCTCAGTGTCCTGCAGGACTCTTCAACAATGTGTCTGACCCAAGAGCAAATGTTGCAGGACATAATGAGTCCAAGTCCATGTTAATAAAAAACATGTAGACTGGATTATCCAACTCCCATGACTCCCTCAGAAACATGAGTTGCACAGTTTCTGAGTCCCAGGGTGTATGCGTGAATTTTTCTATTCAGTTTTAGGATATAAGCATGACAAGGTCAAGTTCCTGAGTCCCGCTAGGCTGCTGCAGTCACATTAGCCTTCCAGAGAAACACATTTCATATGTAGTTTTGCACATGCGAGACATATGTGGAACACGTGTGAAACATATTTTGAACATGGTAATATCATGTAAAACCCATGTATCACATGTGATTACATGGGTTTCACATGTGATCATTTGATTTCACATGCAATTATATGGGTTTCACATGGTAATTCACATGTATTTCATATGTGAGTATATTAGTTTCACATCTGACTATATGGGTTTCACATGCAAGTATATTAGTTTCACACAAGAATTATTATGGGTTTCATGTATAATTATATGGATTTCACATGCGATTATATGTGTTTCACATGGAAATTTAGATGGCTTTCACATGTGATTATATGGGTTTCACATGTGTTTAAATAGATTTCACTGGGATTATATGGGTTTCACATCTAACTATATTGGTTTCACATGTCATTATTTGGGTTTCAGATCTGACTATATAGGTTTCACATGTGATTAAGTGGATTTCACATGGAAATTTACATTGGTTTCACATGTGATTATATGAGTTTCACATCTGACTACATGGGTTTCACATGTGACTATGTGGGTTTCACATGGAAATTTTTATGGGTTTCACATGTGATTATATTGGTTTCACATGTGATCATTTGATTTCACATGCAATTATATGGGTTTCACATGGGAATTCACATGTATTTCATATGTGAGTATATTAGTTTCACATTTGACTATATGGGTTTCACATGCAAGTACATTAGTTTCACATAAGAATTAACATGGGTTTCATGTATAATTATATGGATTTCACATGAGATTATGTGTTTTACATGGAAATTTAAATGGCTTTCACATGTGCTTAAATGGGTTTCACGGGGATTACTGTATATGGGTTTCACATCTGACTATATTGGTTTCACATGCGATTATTTGGGTTTCAGATCTAACTTTATGGGTTTCACATGTGATTAAGTGGGTTTCACATGGGAACTCACATGTATTTAATATGTGAGTATATTAGTTTCACATCTGACTATATGGGTTTCACATGTGATTAAGTGGGTTTCACATGAAAATTTACATTGGTTTCAAATGTGATTATATGGGTTTCACATCTGACTATGTTGCTTTCTCATGCGATTATTTGGGTTTCAGATCTGACTATATGGGTTTCACATGTGAATAAGTGGATTTCACATGGAAATTTACATTGGTTTCACATGTGATTATATAGTACTTTCATGTAAGATTTAACATGGGTTTTATGTATAATTATATAGATTTCACATGCTATTATATGGGTTTCATATGGAAATTTAGATGGGTTTCACATGTGACTATATGGGTTTCACATGTGCTTAAATTGGTTTCATGGGGATAACTGTATATGGGTTTCACATGTGATATGGATTTCAAATGTGTTATATGGGTTTCACATGGGAATTTAGATAGGTTTCACATGTGATTATCTGGGTTTCACATGGAAATTTAAATGGTTTCACATGTGATTTTATGGATTTCACATGCAATTATATGGGTTTAACATGGGAATTTACACGTATTTCATATGTGAGTATACTGGTTTCACATGGAAATTTACATCAGTTCCATGTGATGAAATGGGTTTCATATGAAAATGTTTAAGAACCACATGTTCCCTATGCGCAAAACAGAGTTTCACATTTGTAAAATCACATGGAGTCACATATGAAATGTGTGTTTTTTTCTATCAGGGCAAATTTACCAGGAAACTCAAATGTACTGATGAGTTAAAGGTGATTTTAAGGATGTTAGACAGTTCACTAACAAGATGACTATATTTTGAAAGGTACAGATTTTTGGTGTTGTTTTTATAAAGTCTGTACCATTATTAAAAACTTAAACTTTAGTAAATCTGTTATCAGATTACTATATATTTAATCTGTGTAAAATTATACATTATTGAATATCAAAAAGAAGTCACCCGAAGAATTCTTAATGCTCATAAAATCCTTCTGGAGAAAAGCATTTTCTCTGGTTTTCTAAAAGAAAATGTTTCATGTTGGTCTGTTTAGTCAGTATAATTGTCATTCTCATTGTATCCGCAGCTCATGCTGGCAGACCAGAACTAAATAAGGGATTCCTGTATTGCCTCAGTTCTCCTCCTTTCGTGCCCTACTTTTCTTTGACAAGCTCATCACTGCGTTTCCCTAATTCCCTCTTCCCCACCCCTTCTAGTCTCCCTCTCTGTCATTTCTTTGCATCAGTTTTCTTTTTAAATGGTAGACGAACTGCATCTATGTGGCAGGTTTTACTTTTGTTGCCCAGTCAACGCTTTGACATTCATCCATTCATACAAGCCTTCCTGCAGCACTGCTTCATCTACAAAAGTTGTTTCCCTTTTCCTCATCACACACATGAACCGAGTGGGTGAAACGTGGGATTTAGTGTCTTATCCAAGGATGCATAGAAATGAAGACCAGAGAAGCTGGGGATGAAACCACAAACATCCTGACTGCTCGATGACTCCTCTGTCATTTCTTTCTTTGCCTACCTGCATTCAAATTTTTCTCTTCCTGTTATATTCAAGTACAGAAATCAATATCAGGGCACATGATTGAGGTCAGCATTAATGTGCTCTGATATCGATGCCAATGCTTACAGTTTTTCTCCGTTGCTAAAACACTAAACCTCATTATCTGAACCAAATTCTCAGTGGCCTTAATACAGTTTTGGAATCAAACACTCTTTTGGCTAAACCCCAAACACTGTTCAGGTACTTAGACACAACTTGCAAACCTCATTTATTCTGTTTTGCTAAACCTTAAACACGTTGTCAGTCACTAAACACTTATCACACTTGTGATACTCTTGTGTTGCATAACTGTAAACATTGGCAGTAAAATGTGAACACAGCTGTCATCTTCTACACACAACAACTCACAACTGAACACGCAAATTTCTGGTGATGTGAGTTCAGAGTGTACAGGTGGAAAATTTTCATTATCTACAACAGACAGAGATGGAAAGGTGGTGCAACAGGAAGGAGGCAGACGAAGAGGCAGAGGAAGACCAAGAACAAATCTCACTTCTTTGTAGTAAGCATCATCATATATGTATATATAGTAAGAAAGGTAATGTTCACCATAAGTTCTGTTTGTGGAATTCCTCTGTAATGTGAATGGCTGTGCTTTTCTCCTAAAAATAACCTCTCAGTGTTGAAATGGTTGTCCAAAATGATGCTGACCAACTCTATGAAATCCAGCTGAGAGAGACTGAGGACAATATCAATGCTGATGGAACAGTGTCTCTATCAGCTAGCGACCATGTCCTCCAACACAACAGACTGAGTGTGAAACAAGTGTACAGAGTTGCCTTTGAGATGTGACATAGTATGTGCAGGTAAGTGTAACCTGTACGCTCATGCTTCAGCACAATCCATGTTCGCAGACCTGCGTTACTCTAGGCTAGTAGTTACAGTTGATGCTTCTATAGTATTGTAAACTATAATGTAATGTACAGTAAATAAATCTAGAGGGATTTTACTGTAAATACAGTATTCCAGAAGTCTGTCTTTCTGTATCACTTACTGCACTAAACTACATCTATTTTTATTGTGTTAATATACTTTTACTTGCCGTGTTTATGATTTGAACACATTGTTTGATTGTGATGGAGAAGTCTGGAGTTTTGTGAATCTTTGGATTTGTGTTTAAGGCTGTGAGAAAATGGGTGGAAGATTTAAGAAATGTGTTTGAGCAGTTGTGAAAAACTGTAAATATAAACAATATGAATGTAGCAAAACTGACAAATGGGACCACAAATATCCCACCATAAACCATGAACCAACCACACTGTGGATAGTGTGGTTGGTTTTTCTGTTTTTTATTCAGGCTAGCCTTGGTTAACATTAAAATTGGTTTGATCATCTGAAACATGTTGACATATGTGATAAAAAAAAAGCCTCTGTAAGGGGACAAATACTTCTCTGCAGCACTCTATTTGCACGAGAACTTTGCATTCACAAGAAATATAATAATTTTTAAACATTTTATTATTTATTTGCTGTAACAATGCTTCTTGGCAATACATCTTATACAGTTGAAGTCTGTTTATTTCCTTTTTAAATGGTGCTACATTTGGAAGGAGCATGCATTTGTGGGATGCGTAGCATAGTTAAGTATCTGGGTTGAATCCATCAAAAACTGACCAAATCTTCTTTGCCTATGCCAAATAAACAGGCTTTCCAATGGTTTAAGATTTATTGCCAAGTATCAAACAATAAAGGAATAATCTTCCAAACAGTAATGTCCTTACTTTTTGTGCTAAGTGTAGCTAGCTGCCGTCACGGTTGATCACATAAAGACTCATTGTTTATCATGTCATAACTTGTCCGAGTTCTCTGATGGCTGCATTAATCATAACAGGCTGCAGCTACATTTATGATTGTGGTCATGGTTTTTATACAGACAGGATATTAAATGATGATTCACTCAGTTTCCATTTAACAATGTTTACTGTCTGCCTAATTTGCGATTATACCTTCCCCATCTATTGCAACACTACTCTCCTTTGTGCTTCTTATGCAGCACAAATATTGGTATTCTGGACCAGAATCTGCATCTAAGATGTTTTTTTTTTTATGTTGTCACATGTTGTATAAAATCTGGGTTGATGGAGTTGTCACAACACAGCCAGGAGCCAAGTGCCCACACAGTTAATTAACCTCAATGCTGTCATGTTAAACAGTTTCCGTCAAATCAAAGGTTAATACATCATAGAAAGCAAGAAAATACATCCAAATCAACACGGTACATATGTTTTTATACTGACAGAGCAACAGATTTTGAAAGTTGTGAAATCACACATTGCTTTAACAACCAGGGAAGTACATCCAAGCAGAATAAAACCAGCTGTACAGCAAAACCGTTTTCCACCCACGCTGCTGTATTTCTTTCTAATATGAATTCATTACCTCATCGGTCGTCTCAGCTCACATAATTCCAAGTTTCAGCATACTGTGACTGAAACTCTACGAGCTTTTTAATGTTTTAGAAGCCCGGCAGGTCAAAAAAAAAAAAAAAAAAAAAAAAAAAACTGGTTTTCACCCACTCACATTTTCCTCCACATAAGGGATAATTGGTGTTTACTTGTGGAATAAATTGTTGTTCATCCACTTCAGGTGTCTGGTTTCTTCAGAAGGAACCTTCGACTGATTTCTGCCATCTGTCTTTTTTGTGTTTTTTTTTTTTTTTTTTTTTTTTTTTTACTTACCTCAGGGTAAAGTTTACTTTCTCCCTCCTTTGTTTCTCACTCTTCATGTGGTTCCCCTCCCTTTCCTCCCTTTATCTTCTTCTATCATCTCATCTCGTACCAATATTTTTATACTGGCACAGCAGCAGATTTTTAAAAGTCTTTTTGAAGGTGGCGTTGCACAGTGCATAACAAGCTGGGTTGATGGTGGAGTTGACATAGCACAGCCAGTAGCCAATCGCCCACACTGTGTCAGGGACGCAGGACTGACAGAAGGTTGATATCAGCACCATCACGTTGTACGGTGTCCATGTGATGATGAAGGCCAGCAGGATGGCAAAGATGGTCTTAGTTACCTAAACAGAAGGGGGTAGGGGGGGACCAGAAAGCAGAAAAATGTTCTTAACGAGGTCAATTTTAGCCAGTTGATTCAATTTGGAAATGAATTTATCACGTTACCGGAACAGATTTTCCATGAAAAGAATATTTCTATTTAATGTTTGACTTCATCAGCTCTGTTATATCCAGAATAGTATTTAAAACTCTTCTACTCACATTTAAAGTTTTTAGTGATCAAACCCCATTTCATCTTAAAGATGATTCTGTATTTTCTTAACAGAACACTTCACTCAGACTGCAGGTTTACTGCCGGTTCCTAGAGGTTCTAAAAGTAGTACAGGAGGCAGAATCTTCCATTATCAGACCCTCTCTGTGGAACCAGCTCCCAGATTGGCTTTCAGGAAGCAGACATCATCTCTACCTTTAAGATCAAGCTTCAAACTTTCCTTATTGATAAAGCTTATAGTTAGAAATATAGAGAAGTATATGACATTGTCATTGATTTGTTTCTCTTTTCCTTTCTCATTAGATATCCCTGGCTTAGAGTTGTGGTGCTCTTTCCTGTCCTTTCCACCTCCTTTCGGTCAAAGCAGATGGCCGCCCTTCCCAGTTCTGGTTCTGCTGGAGGTTTAATTCAGGATGGGTGATTGAAGAGAAGAGAATATTTGATGCAATCCTTTGGTTTCCTTAGTGAGGTAATTATTTTTATGAATTTGATTATTTAAACACATTTATCTGCAACAGACAGCTGTTGACCCTGTCCAGGGTGTACCCTGCCTCTTGCCTTGAAGCTGCTGGGATAGGTTCCAGCACCCCAGAGCCCTGCAGTGGAGTGAATGGGTATAGAAGATGGATGGATGGACGGACGCACGAACAGACGGATGGATGGATGGATTCTCATCTCACTAATCTGCAGCAACTGTGTAATGTAATCATGTCAATATGGAGCAAAGTCCTTGAGGAAATTTTCCAACACCTTGTTGAATCTATGACACCAAGATATAAGGCAGTCCTGAAGGTAAAAAAAAACACAAAAAGGTTTAACTCTGTACTAGCAAGATGGACCTAACAATGTGGTCTCTGAGTATAGTTGGACTGCTGGGTTTCTTAAATTACTTAACATAAAAGTACAAATTTAACTTGTCAAAAAACAGCTTCTCTCATCATTAGAGTTTTTTGCAAAGTTTGACTTCATGCTTCATCTCGCTTTGATATTCTAATGACCTTTCAGACAGAAGGCGACATACACTGCCCTCACTGCTGCTTCAGCACATTGGTCAACAGAGCCATGAGAATAGAGCAAATTAGGCAGTTTTTAAATCTTTTTTGTTGGCAGGCGAGAAGCTCCCTGTGTGTTTGCAGCAGATGTGTTGCCAGCATTCATTTCTACCCCAGAAAGCAAACACATTTGGGCCCAATCTGACCTACTTTAGACACTTGTGGTTTAGATATCTTCCTTCCTACATTGTATGGACCAGATATGGTCCAAAAGCTGAGTTTAGGCAGTCACAAATGCATTCATTTAAGACCAAATGAAGGCAAAGAAAACCGCAGATGTGTGTTACGTTTCAGTCTTTATAAACATTATTTGTTAAAGCACTTGCCAACTTGGATTGAAACATGTTTCTGTTGAACTATCAGTTGTGTCAGGAAGTTCATTAGAACATTCACACACAAAGTTGGACCAGCAACTACCTCACTAACAGACCACAATATGTGAGGATGCGTGGCTGTGAATCAGATGTGGTAGTCTGCACCACGGGGGTGGACTGGTGTGATCAAAACCACCTGTTATTCAATACAAGCAAGACCAAGAAGCTTGTAGTTGACTTCCGCAGAAACCCCACCCCCCCACACATCATCCAGGGCTCACACATTGGGACAGCGGACTCATTTAAGTACCTGGGTGTTCACTTCAACAGAAAACTGGACTGCAGAGACAACACAGATGCCTAATATAGGAAGGGCCAAAGTCGCTTCCACCTGCTGAGAAGGCTGAGGTCTTTCCGTGTACACGGAGCTTTTATAACACCGTAGTGTAGCCTCTGCAGCCTTCTACACCATCGTATGCTGGGAAGGGAGCAGCACAGACAGAAACAGGAAGAGACTTAGCAAACTGGTTAAGAGAGCTGGATCTGTCCTGGGCTGCTCATTGGACACCACCAAGGATGTAGCAGACAAACAGGTGTTGGCCAAGTTAACATCCATCACAGGAAACTCCCACTTGTTGCATCCTGCTGTAGCGGCTCTGAGCAGCTCCATCAGTGCAAGGTTGCTACACCCCAGTGCAGGAAGGCGCTATAGCAGATCATCCATTCATTCATTCATACAGCCATCAGACTGTATAACAGCTCCATATAACACCCAATGTACAACTCAGTTCCTGTCAACCCAAACACACCATCAATCTGCCACCTCGTCACCCTGTCTATCTGCCACCCCATAATCTTGTCCGTCTACCACCTCATTTCCCTGTCTATCTCCCACCCCATCACCCTGTCTATCTGCCACCTCTTCACCCAGTCTATTTGCCACCTCATTACCCTTTCTATCTGCCACCTCTATCACCCTGTCTATCTGCCACCTCTTCACCCTGTCTATCTGCCACCTCTTCACCCTGTCTATCTGCACCCCGTCACCCTGTCTTTCTGCCACTTCGTCATCCTGTCTATCTGCCACCTCATTACCCTCACCCTGCTTATCTGCCACCCTGCCATCCTGTCTATCTGCCACCCCATCACCCTGTCTATCTGCCACCTCATTACCCTGTCTATCTGCCACCCCATCACCCTGTCTATCTGCCACCCTGTCATCCTGTCTATCTGCCACCTCATCACACCATCTGTCTGCCACCTCATTACCCTGTCTATCTGCCACCCCATCACCCAATCTATCTGCCACCTCATTACCCTAACCCTGTCTATCTGCCACCCTGTCATCCTGTCTATCTGCCACCCCTTCACCCTGTCTATCTGCCACCTCATCACACCGTCTGTCTGCCACCTCATTACCCTGTCTATCTGCCACCCCATCACCCAGTCTATCTGCCACCTCATTACCCTGTCTATCTGCCACCCCATTACCCAGTCTATCTGCCACCCCATCACCCTGTCTATCTGCCACCCATTCACCCTGTCTATCTGCCACCTCTTCACCCTGTCTATCTGCACCCCATCTGCCTGTCTTTCTGCCACTTCGTCATCCTGTCTATCTGCCACCTCATTACCCTCACCCTGTCTATCTGCCACCCTGTCTATCTGCCACCCCTTCACCCTGTCTATCTGCCACCCTGTCATCCTGTCTATCTGCCACCTCATCACACCATCTGTCTGCCACCCCATCACCCAGTCTATCTGCCACCTCATTACCCTCACCCTGTCTATCTGCCACCTCATTACCCTGTCTATCTGCCACCCCATTACCCAGTCTATCTGCCACCCCATCACCCTGTCTATCTGCCACCCATTCACCCTGTCTATCTGCCACCCCTTCACCCTGTCTATCTGCACCCCATCACCCTGTCTTTCTGCCACTTCGTCATCCTGTCTATCTGCCACCTCATTACCCTCACCCTGTCTATCTGCCACCCGTTCACCCTGTCTATCTGCCACCCTGTCATCCTGTCTATCTGCCACCCCTTCACCCTGTCTATCTGCCACCTCATCACACCGTCTGTCTGCCATCTCGTCACACCACATTGCTTTCCACTACTCCTTTTGTGCAATTATATTTGAATAACTAATTATTTTTTATATTTCTTAATTTATCACACTATACAATGTGTATATAGTTAGCTACTATAAAAAGCTCCCCCACCCCCTCCCTGCAGCCTGTGTGTGTCCTATCCTTTTTCTCTCTGGGACTGTCATTTACATTCTTGTTGCTGTGGCATGTAAATTTCCCCATCGTGAGATCGATAAAATCTTATCTTATCTTATCTTATCTTATCTTATCTTATCTTAGCTTAGCTTAGCTTATCTTTTTCCTTCATTTTGGCTTCTACTTCTGGGTCCATTAATCACTCTGGGCAGCTGTCAATCATGACAACCCCTAAAATCAAAGAAGGGGTAGAGATGCAGACATCTTGGTCTAATTTGTTTTGTGTCTTTTTAGGTTTCCATCAGGCAAACATGCAGCTGGCTTTATAGCTTTGTACTAAACTTCCTGAATATCTCTCTCTTTCTGTTCTGTGTAATTTTAAGTGTCTTATGACATATGATCACAGTTTTGCATTTTGAGACACAAGGTGAGTGCCATGGGACATCAGTCTGCTCCTTTATTGGCCTGAATCCACAATCATCTTCAACTCATAGCAAAAGCTTGTGATCCCCTTAGAATTTTAAACAATTTCCATCCATCATTTTATGTAATTGGAAAAGTTACCTGTCTAGTTATTTCTGTTTCAGCTTGTCTCTGCCAAATCAGATTGAGGGCTGCTTTCTGCCCCCTGGATGTGCATGCACTTCATTGATGATGTTGCACAGAAACCCATCTAATCTATGATTGGTATATAGCAGCAGACTGGGTGGCAGACTCCCCTCTAACAAAGCAAAAAAAAGGCAAACATGTCTCAGTTTTAACATCTGATATGTTGTTCATGATCTACAGGAAGTAAAGTATAGGTTTATGATATGTGCCAGTTATTGTAGTCTGTTTTTGTTCATGTTCTTCATTGTGTTCCAACATTGTCTGAATTAGGATTTTGTTAATAGAGACTTCTCAAAGAGCTTCAATGGACATGGGGTGTACCCTTAGGTACCCTTAACGTAGATGATGATATAACATTGTGCCAAAGCATCCCGGTAGTTTCCATGTGGTATGATTTCTCTATAACTGTTTGATGACAGTAACAACTGTGATTGGTGCGCTTGGTCTGTGTTTACATACTGAACCACTATGCTCAAATATAATGCCTCTATGGAGTGCGGATGTAAACCACTACAAACTCCAGTAAAACCAGGATTGCTCAGAATTCTGCCTGCAGCTATTTTCTTGCCGTCTTAAAAGCTTTTCCAGGCTGTGCAAAAACAATGCTTGTACACAATGTTTCTCTCTCCACATCTTTAGGTATTAAAGTAGTGTCATTGAAAATAAACGTGGCTGAATGTCCATAAAGTCTCAGAAACCCCTCTCGACAGCCTTGCTTTGGGGGTTTAAACTGTAAAGCAATGCTGACTCACGTTGTACAAGCATAAATACTTAGATCATTTATGTAGACTTTCCTCTGGGCCGTGCATTAGGCTCATATTTTACATAGAAGCTTAGATTTAGCTTGAGATGTGCTACTTTCTTTTTTTATTACAGCATAGAAGTCATCCAGCATCCAACCTGCATCATGTACAGCGAACATCTCAAGATCCAAAACTGTAGCCGAATCAAATATACAAACATCAACACAGCTTCACAGCTGTGGTCAGAACTGTAGACAAACTGAACGAATTTGACAAGAAGGGACATTGAGATGATGTTGTTTACAGATGAATCCCTTTTAAGGACATTTTGAGTTTGAGAATCACATTTTTGACCCTTCGTGTAAGTGTTTGGGTACACTGTGGAATATGTTTTCTTCTAAATAAATGTAACGTGACGGAAGGTTGAAAATGTAAACCACAGATGTCAAACTCAGGCCCGCGGGCCAAATCTGGTCATGAATTCTGCTTTTACCAAACTTTCCTGAAGAAGAATGTCCGGCCATGTGTTGGTCACCTCAAGCTGAAACAAATTTGGGTTCTTCAGCAGGACAATGATCCAAAACACCAGCAAGTCCATCATTGAATGGCTAAAGAAAAACAAAATGAAGACTTTGGAATGGCCTAGTCAAAGTCTAAAGACCTGAAAGAGTGGGCCAAAAGTCCACAGTGCTGTAAAAGACTGCAAGTTATAACAAATGCTTGACTGCAGTCGTTGCTGTTAAGGGTGGCCCAACCAATTAGGTTTAGGAGGCAATCACTTTTTCATACAGGTTTTTTTCTCCCTTAATAATAAAAACCTTAATTTAAAAATTACTTTTTGTGTTTACTTGTGTTGTGTTTGACTAAACATTTAAGTGTGACACACATGCAAAAAAAAAAAAAAAGAAACCAGGAAGGGGGCAAACACTTTTTCACACCACGATATGTGGGACTACTAACATCCAATCACTGCTCTGATCTGTAAAGTGCAGATGTGTACGTTTTCTTTTTTAAACTCCCAACACAGTTATAGATCCAGACACCTGTCTTCATTTAGAGCATGTTGCGTTTCCAACAGTAAACAGGGATTTAACACATCCTGAGTTGGCTACTGTTTGGGGAGATTGTTATCCAGTGTTTACCATCAGCAGCGCTTCAAATGTTACCAAACCAAGTGCGACATTTTGTTCACTGCAATGCGCACCATAAGCACTACTGTGTTTGTTGTGATGGTAATGAGAATAGCTGCACACGTTTCGATTTCTGTGATGGGCCATTTCATATATATGTTTGTCTGAGGCCTTTTTTCTGCTCTTAGTGTATATGCACATTTTTTGCAATTATGCAAACATTTACTGCTGTTGTGCTTTTGCATTAATGTGCACACACCCACTCTAAGAGAAATTCTTAGAGTAGGTTGGGTGGCATTAAAGATGATGCCGTATATTGTGGGTGGGTTTCAGAAAAACATACCAGGCCAGTTTCCCTCATATGAGGAATGCAAGGAGGTTTTTGCTTGAAGCTTCAAGCCCCGGGCTAACAGCACCAGATGGCCTGAAGATAGCTGTAGCTGCAGTGGCCGATGGCATAAACATGTACATAAACAGATAAACAGGTACTTTCTACCTCAATTCTGTATCAATCTGACGACACACTAATGTCTAATCATTGGTCCGTTTGCTTACTTAAATGCTGAAAAAATAGTGAAAGAGCTCCACCATGCCATTATTTCTTACATATTTTACTTTTAAGGGATAGCAAAGTAGGAAATTAGCTGTAAAATTATAAATTAGCAAGTGGCTTTTAATATGAATACTTAATACTGATGCATGATTTCTCATTTCATTCCTATTCTTTTTGTTGACTACCAAGCATCATTGTATAATGTACAATAATCCACCATCACAATGTCTCTCGATCACATCACCCACACACACACATAACATATTTCATACTTGTTCAGCATATTAACATACTTTCTTTTCTCTGGCAGCCATTTGTCTTTTCCTCTTCACTTGGCTTCTGGCAATGCTTGCAAACTTTCTTGCCACAGTCCTTGGACGGCTGATCGGAATTGAATGCGTCTCAGCTCCCTCTACAGGTGGGACAATCTCTATTGCGGTTATACATTCGTCTCCGGCCTGCTTCGTTACAATCTTTATCTTGGACCACCTTGAGCTTGAGTTAATCTTGGACACAGCAGAGTTGGCTGTTGCTGTGACAACTGGATTGGAATTCATTAATGCCTGCAATAAAAGCAAGAAAGATTTGTTAGGAAACTTTATTATCTGTTATGTGTGTGAGGTTACATGACTTAGGCATTCAATTACTCTTCACCACACCTGAGGAATGCTCCTCTTCTTAAAAAGCACATTTAAGCATATATTATTATAGCTGTCCTCAATTTCTAGATTTAATTTTCTAAAACAGTGCAGGAACCGGCTGTCTGAGCACAAGAAAGGTCCATTAGAGAAATACCTTCCTAGGTAATACCACAAGTTGTCTACACCTGAGACACTGGAAACTGCTAAACAACAACTTGGATCTCTTGCTGCCCAACTGAGAAGATATACCGGATCTGAACCAACCAAAGTGTACTCTCAGTGGCAACTTAATATGATGAAAACAGACCCTCTTAGGGCTGTGACTGAACACTGGTAGTCTATCCATATAGGAGAAGAAAGCATTGCATAGCAACAATGCTTCAAGTATTTAAGAGATCCAAGATAGAATCTCTGTTATGAAGAGCTGGACTGCACCAGGCTCTGACATAATACACACTTCATTAGCTTAAGAAACTAACTTCACTCAGTGAACATCCAGCAGCACAAATAAACCAGCTGCTTATGGATGGGACCCATCCTAAATGGTTAACCAAAGGTTTGAAAGACAACTTAACCTGTTACTGGCCAATAACCTGCCTCTCCACAACATGGAATCTCTGCATCACCTATGACCTAAACTCCCACACATGGATAATAATAAACGTTTGGAGCTCTACAACATCAACAGACTTCATAACTAAATGGGATTGTAGAGGACAACTCTAGAGATCAATTAAAAGATAGCTGCCCGTATTACTATCAAGTGTAGCAGGGAGATGCTTTGCCCCTGCAGTAGTTCTACATAGGCCTCAATTCTCTCCAGATCATCACAATGAGTTGCTATGGATACTGTTTTGAAGTGCAGCAGTCCCCTGCTCTAAATGGGTGATATGTAACTATGGATGGACTGAGACATCAACTAACTGGTTCACTTTACCAGGATATGTGAATATCATTTGGACAGGATAAATGCAACTAAGTGATTTAAGAAAAATTATTACAACTGAATGGTTTAAACTACCAAAGGTCAGAACACCTCATGCTCAGCATGGTTATAAATATCCAATGAAGTATTTCAGGCTAAATACAACCATGAACAGGCTGGATGGAAGTAAGCCGCAACCATGTGCTTACAAACAGTAAGGCAGGCAGTCAACTAAATGGGAAAAACAAAGTCAGAGCATCAACACATATGCTCTGCCAGTGAACGGATGCCCAGCATGTATAATACTCTGTCCACAGGAGAAGCTTGATGCTTTAGCTATCAAGACAAGAAAACCCCTCACAATGCATGGAAGGTTTCCCCCAAATCCTACGACTCAACATAAAGCAGAGAGAGGGAGGTCAGGGGCTAGTGAGCATAAGAATTATTACATGGGACAAACCAGCAAAGATCCAGGAACACACCGGAAGGGTTGCCCCTAGTGATGAGCTGTGAAACTGAGGAATATTCAAGAAAGGCTATTCTCCTTCTTGGGATGCACCACTGATAGAATAAAGAAGTTTTGAGAAGTCCCATCTGTGGCTACAGAAGGCTGGTCTGACGGACAACATAGAGGCACTAATCATGGCATGGATCTACCACGCCAGACAGGACCCCAGCTAGAGGCCGTACAAATAGGTGTCTGAGACAGTCCAAACCGGAATGAGAAGGGGCAAGATGCAGGCATGTAGGGCACACATGGATCACATAACCAAATGGTGGGAATAGGACCATCTGTAAGGAGAATCCCAAAGTTACAGTGGAAGATAGACCTGGATATGTTGAAAAATGGCAGCTCTAAGCTGCTGTGGGGCCGTCAGATTATGACTGATAAACTGGTGATGGCTAACTAACAGGACATCATAGTGGTCAACAAGCTACAGAAAAACTCAGTAGTGATAGATGAAAAGATTCCAAACAAATGAAACATAGAAAAGAAAGACCACAAAAAGCTAAAGAATTAGCAAGAGCTGAGAGAAAAACTGTGGATGTAAAGGTAGGAATATCAGTGAAATTCACAACATTTCAGGCCACAAAATCCACATCAGAAAAGTGGCTGCGGCAGATGCCAGGAACAGTGTCAGAGATCTCCATTCAGAGTGCAGTCATAGGGATGCTAAGACACAGCGCAGAGGCCTCAGGCCTCTGGTAGAGGTCCCAAGTGTAAAGCACCAAGCATCTTAGATCCAAGTGTGAACAGCCTCTCTGATCCTTTCCACTCAGTGTGTGTGTGTGGTTTTTTGTTTTTTGTTTTTTTCTTTTCCTCATTATCGCTGCTGTAGACATGGCATCACTCTGCAACAGAGGCCCAAAACACAAGCACAGCTGCTGACCATCTGAAACATTCCCTGGGGGAAGGTGGGGGAGGTTTGACAAAAGTTTAACTTCTCTGTTCAATAAACTGCTAATTCTCTGTGGTTCCAACTGCAGTATTTTTAATCTCTATCCCTGCTTAAGACAGTAATACATTGCTCTGTGCAATTTTCATACACGTGCACACATGCAGGTTTATACACTCATCAGCCACTTTATTAGGTCCACCTATTCAGTTGTGTCTTACAACAAATATCTAACCAGCAATTCACATGAAAGCGACTCAAAGCATTTAGTCATGTAGACATGGTGAAGACGACTCACTGAAGTTCAAACTGAGCATTAGAATGAAGAAGAACAAGGATTTAAGTGACTTTGAACATGGCATGGCTGCTGGTCTGAGTATTTAATGGGATTTTCACACGCCGCCATCTCTAGGGTTTACAGAGAATGGTCTGAAGAAGAGAAAATATCCAGCAAGCAGCAGTTGTCTGGACCAGAATGTCTTGTTGTTGTCAGAGGTCAGAGGAGAATGGGCAGACTGGTTGGAGATGATAGAAAGATAACAGGAAAAGATAACAGAAAGTCAGATTCCAACCAAGGTCTGCAGAACAGCATCTCTGAACACACAACACGTCCAACCTTGAAGCAGATGGGCTACAGCAGCAGAAGACCACACCGGGTTCCTCCTGTCAGCTAAGAACAGGAAACTGAGGCTACAATTCACACACACTCACCGACACTGGACAATAGAAGATGGAGAAACATTGCTGTTCTGATGAGTCTCCATTTCAGCTCCACATTCAGATGGTGGACTCAGAATTTAGTGGAAACATCCTGACAACATGGATCAATTCTGCCTTGGATCAATGGTTCAGACTGCTGGTGGTGTAATGGTGTTGGAGATATTTTTTTGTCACAGTTTGGGTCCCTTAGTACCAACATGGCCTGGTTTAACCAGTACAGCCTACCTGAGTATTGTTGTTGACCATGTCCATCCCTTTATGACCACAGTGTAGCATCTTCTGATGCTACTTCCAGCAGGATAATGCACCATGTCACAAAGCTCAGATCATCTCCATCTGCTTTCTAGAACATGATAATGAGTTCACTGGACTCCCAACAGAGCAGCTTTGGGATGTGGTGGAACAGGAGATTCTCATCATGGATGCAGATGACAAACCTGCAGCAACTGTGTGATGCTGTCATGTCAATATGGAGCAAAACCTCTGAGGAAGGTTTCCAACACCTTGTTAAATCTATGACACCATTAAGGCTGTTCTGAAGGAAAAACTGAGTCCAAATTGATATTAACAAGATGACGTAATAAAGCAACTCATGATATTGTATTCATTAGGCCAATATTTCTCAAATAAATGGAAACAATCAGAATTTCAAGACCACAGATTGTACAGATGGATTTGGATTAATTTAAGTGACTTCCCAACTTATCTTTACATTTATTAAATGTGTGTAAAGACAATGTTTCATTAATTACATTCCTTTCTGAAGATATTTCAAATTATGCATGGAGATTCCTAGTTGTCATTTATTCTGCCCAAGACTGTCTAAATAATTCTCATATGGGTTTTATTCTTCCATTTTTCTTTGGCAAACAGCAGTGAGTCATACTGACTCGCTTCAAATCTTATTTTCTCCACATAATGATACATGTTTACATAAAAGAAAAAAAAAAATAAAACACTTGCAATAATCGAGTGTGAAAATTTGACGAAATTGCCATTTTCTTTTAATTTTACCCTATTTTTGTCCAGCTCAACATTACGTTCATATGTTCATTCTGAGAGACCGGTTTATGCTTTGATTTGCTCTAACTAGATATAACATAAAAGATAAATCTTTATTCTAACTGTAGAGCAGAAGAATGAATCAACTGCTTCATAATTTCCTCATAATCTTTAATTCAAAATTAAAGTTCCACTAAGCAGCCAGGGAGTACAAATCTTTTTAAGCTAATAGACACAAAATCAGACATTGCTAAGGTTATTGAAACTGCAGTTGCACCAGCTTCGTTAGGATATAACTAAGACCTTAAAATGGATGACTTAACATCCCCTCACATGGTGCACTGTATGACAATCCCATTCTGTTCATTAAAATCACTGCTGCTTCCTTTGAGCTTCAAACACAGCTCAGCTCTACTCTGTAAAAGACTTATTTTCAACAATAACATGACAGCCGGCTGCACTGTACTCACATAGAAAACTGATTAACAGCTCACGTCAACCACTGAATTACCCAACATCATCAAATTCTAAAATTAATGATAAGCTGTAATTACAGTATAATTGAACTGTTATCAAAAGAAAATGACTTTGTTTCCAAGGAAATGAGACAGACAGATAAATGTACAAAGATAATAGACTTTTAACTAAATATTAAAGTGCATGCTTAAATAGTTTTGTGGGCCTGTTGTTTATATAATGACCACTGATCAGAATATGTTGGGAATAAAACACAACATGACAAAAATAGTGCTTCACTTCTGGATACAAACCTCAGATGTTAACTCATTGTTGGCCTTTGGTTCTGTAGGAGGAATAAATGCCGTGGATGAATCATTGGAGCTCTCTTTTTCCTCCTAGATGAATCAGATATACATAGTCAGGTACAAAACAGCACAAATCTTCAGTCTGCTGGAAGGGTTAAGGAATTGCAGGTCTTTGATGTTTTGCTGCGATTCAAATGTAACGAAATAGTGTAGGATAAATATCTTTATTAACAGGTGTGGGCTTTCTGGAGATTTCTTGGTCAGTTCAGCCTTGCATTTGGAGGTTGTTCATGTGAACTTACAAAAGTCAAAGGAAGCCTTACTGCAAGTAAAGCAATAAAAAAAACTAAAGAAAAACTATCGGAGACAGAGGGAATATTGGGAAAGGCCAAATTTACTCTTCTGAAAAGAAAAAAAAATCAATACTGATGTCTGTATCTGAGAGTCCTGGATATCCACAGAAAATCATAGTAACTTTCTATAGTTAAAAAAAACAGTCAGTCAAGTGAAAACATACTGAATGGAATAACAATAATAATAATAAAGTCAAAATTGTTCATAGTGCATGCTGGACTCCACCAAGGCCGTCCCTGTTTGTAGTGTTCATGGACCAGATCTCAAGGTGCTGTCAGGGAGAAGAGGGTGTCTGGTTTAGGAACCTCCAGGTCACATCCCTGTTTTTTGCAGATGATGTGGTTCTGTTGGCTTCCTCAGACAAGAGGAGCTTAAGTATATCGGGTCATTGCTCACAAATGATGGTAGGATGGAGCAAGAGATGGACAGATGGCTTCAGACTTCATCAGCATTAATGAGAGCACTGCATCAATCCATTACGGCAAAGAGAGTCAAAAGACAAAACTCTCAATATACTGGTATATGTACAGTCCAACCCTCACAGGTAGCTCTTAGATTTAGAGGTGGTGTGTGCATCTAATTAGAATGCCTCTTCATTGCCTTCCCTTGGAGATTTTCGGAGTGCGTCCTACTCAGAAAAGACTCCGAGAATCTCCCTTCTGGCCTGGGAATGCTTTGGAATTCCCCAGAAGTAGCTGGTTAGATAGAGGTCTGGGTCTCCCTCTGGAACCTGACCTCAGATAAGTAGAAGATGGATGGATGGATGGATGGATGGATGGATGGATGGATGGATGGATGGATGGACTTTAAATGCTCAAACAAATAATGACAGTATACCCAAATATAAATTACTTTGTTAAAAACATGAAATAAAATATAAAGGACTCTTCTGTTACTTTCAACGTATGAAATACTGAGAAGGAAATACTGTTAAACCATTACCATAAAGTTTTTTAACATAAATTTATCACTAGAATGAAAAACTACAGTCCCATTTTTCTTGGTGGCAGCCATACGCTTCAGTAACAAGATGCTAATTGTTGTAATGGCTGCTGTGTTTGTACCTGTGTAAGCCTTGGACTGGGATGACCTGGAGGCTCTGCCTTTTGTTCTGGTTTCGGTTCCTCCACTTTGCCATTCTTCACAGCCTCTAATGCAGTTGTAGTTGAGTCCAGACTAAGTTTGGGAGTGGAGCGAGGGCTGGCTTGAGGGCTGGTCTCATTATTATTGTTCTGCTTTATCAGGTGACTCTTTAATAGACTGGGAGTTCTGGAAAAAAATGCACAAACAGTTTATTTATAAAGCATAAATTTTAAAAGTTGAATGAAGCGATGAAAATGTGTCAGTAGACACTAATGAGGTACAAATATAACTTGTATATCTCTACATGAAATTGTCCTTTTTTGGCTCATTGTTTTCTCTTCTGTCCATTGGTTCCTGTTTCTTGCCTCTTTTTGTTTACTTTTTAACTCCATTTTGGATTAACAGTCTAGTCTTGTTTTATTTTAGTATATTCAAATATGTTATGTGTTATATAGAAAAACATATTCCTGGTTCAAGTTGAGATGTATTGTGTGAGTTTTTGGTATATCTTGCTCTGTAAGACTGCAAGTCTTTTGTAATTTTGTACTGACGCTGTTGTTAGGTACTGAAGCAAATCAAACATTACAAGCATTATTTAGCTCAGCAGATTTTTGGATGAATAATGAGATGAATAACTTATGGTCACATGTTAAGGCCTTACAGATGCTGCAAGAACAGAGAAATCTGTTAGTTTTCTAGAGGTGGAAAGAACAAGAACAAAGGAAATTCTCATCAGGACATGTCAGACATTATGAGAAACCTTGGGGCCTGGGCCCTTTGCTCTGACTGTCCTTAATGGCCGATCTTGGCCCGCCTGGGTCTGGCCCCATGATCGCGGGGGGCTCTGGCTGGGGTTCTCCTCTGCCACCCTCTAGGTGGGTCTCTGGGCCGCCCTAGTCAGCCTCTAGACTCTGTGGAGGTATGGTCGAATTTGTATGATCACACTCATCACTTAGCTCTGATCACTCATCATTCGTCATACTCTGCAAGCTGACAAAGTCGCTGAGTTGTCCAGTGGGTCTATACACTAAGAGATATTTTTGTTTTTCTCTGAGTGTGTATCTGGTACTTCAGTTGTTGAAATACATTTGTGATATGGTTTTTGATATGGTTATTATTTAGGAACTCTTGATTACTGTCAGCTCTGTTTTTCTGTAAAAGTTCTAGGAAATTTCTGTACAAGTATAGCAGTTTGTTGTCTGGTGATAGTTTGGATTGAAGGGTCGTTGCCTTCTATCTGCTGTGTTTTTGTCTCTTTCTTTTTTCTACTTTCCTTTTTGCTTCTTTTTGCTGTCTTCCTCCTTTTTCTGTCCCCTCCAGTCAGGTCTAGCAAGATTACATAGATTCCATCATTCAAAAAAAAAAATAATAATAATAATAACAGTAAACAAATAATTTAATCAGCTTATCAAGAGGAGCTTTATACCCATAAACCTCCCCTTTTTACCCATAAACAACACAGCAACCAGACTTTATTCTGTTTGATACAATGCTGGACAAGACAAGTAAAAAAAAAAAAAGCATCCCAGAAGTGCCTTGTCCCAGCTCTCTACTATGACCATGTTGATATTGTTTGATGAATGAATCGTGATCCTGTATTTACTTAAAATGACTACAAAAAAAAAAAAAAAAAAAAAATAATTAATTCACTGCACTAGCACTACATGACAGCACCTAGGTCCAACTGGACTCAAAAGTGGTCTGACACTTAATTATGACGTCCCATCTTGTTTGAATTCATGCTTGTGTTGTACTTGCTCTCAAATGTAAGTCGCTTTGGATAAAAGCGTCTGCTAAATGACTGTAGAATAGAATAGAATAGAATAGAATACTAAACTCACACGCCGAGTACACGTCCAAAACGCATCAAACTCAGCAGTTCAGATAGGGGCAGGCAGGAAATCAGGCATGGAAGCAGTGTAAAAGCTTCTAGTAATTTTCAAAATAAAAGCCCCCATGTAGATTTGCACTTCCGTATGACACACAATCGGTGGAAATGACGGATAACCCTAGGGAGCCATATATCTTACTCAAAAACTTCAAAATATTAAAGAACAAGATAGCATGTTATAATATACTGTGAGCATTTATGGATAATTACAGTGTCATAATTGGTAGAGAGACTAAATTAAGGTTTTAAGGCACACAATAATTTGTGGACATTGGGCAAGATTTCAAGGTATTAACACAAAGCTAGAATGAGTTTTTTCATTCCTATTCCTTAGTAATCCATGGCCATGTAATAAAGTTATTTTCTTCTGGTCACCACACAGACTCCACACCTCCCCTCAATGCCAAATATTTAGCAGCTTAACCAGAGGGCTTGGTATCACCTTATGATAGCATTAGCATCCAACCTTGTCAAGCTACACTCAACCAGGTGTTTAAATGCGAACTAAGGCTGAGAATACTTGCTTTGAATTATGTGCATGCATGTTTATAAAGACTAACTCGTATATTTCGCATTTCTTTGAAGCGTCTTCTTAGAAATGAATGTTATATGTTCCCAAGCTGCCATACGCAGGTTAAGGTAGGGGCAGTGTAGGAACCACTTTGGTCCCGGGTTAAAAGGGGTAAAGAAAATGACAGTTTGCTGTATTTTTAGGAGTTTATGTAATTCCTCGCATTGCGAAACAAGTGTAAATTAACCAAAAGCTAACCTCCTCTATTTTTACAATGTTTATTATTTTGTTCAAACCATGCAAATTGGAATCCTCCAGCAACAAGCGCAGTACACAAGTATATAAACAATTACACTCACAATGGAGCAAGTTTCCTACATGAACATGAGGACAAAAGGAAAGTATATTCTCACCCTGATTCTACCTTCAACTGATTAAGTAACTCCTATGTAAAATATATAGCAACTGACTTTTATCCAGTTCGGTGGTAGAAGACAGCGTAGTAATTGTAGTTAATTAAATAAATTTTTAAAGTATCTAAAAGTTGTATTCACTTCAATGCACTTACTTTATTCCTTTCTTCTCTTTCTTCTCAGGTTTGTGTTTGGAGACCCTGCTCCTTGACGCCAAAGAAATGTGGATGTACAAAACTGTCATAATGATGACGGGGAGATAGAATGCAGCTATAGCCGTCCCAAACGTCACTGCAGGGTTCGACAGGAACTGCAAGAAGCCAAAAAAGAAAGAAAGGAAAATGACTGATGTTACCTTCAGAGTGATTTAAACATTTTTTGCAGCTTATTATCATTCCAAAATGTAAATTTAAACATCAGAATATTCAGGTAATTCAGCATGTGTGAAAAAAAACAATTGTGGGTAATTGTTTCATATTTTAGTTGTGAGTCAAATGCAGGTAAAACAATCTGCCTGACAATTTACTATTTGCTATAATTACATTACATGTGAGAACTGTTGTCATAGTGATATCCAGCAGACCACATAGTTGAAGTAGCATTTACTGATTCTTGTCCTCTAAATCTTGTAAACAGACCTGATGTAAGAAAGACATCCACAAAAGAAAATATAAAGGGAAACACTGAAATAAAACAGATGAGGGGTAAATTTTAGAGATAATGTGTGGTTTCCAAATTTTGACCAATAATAAAGATTATTATTAATTATTAATAGTAGGTTGTCTTCTGTTTCTTTTCATTCTCTTTTTAAAGTCTTTATTTATGGTAGAAATAGACAAACTATCACACCATTGACACTTTCAAAGTCCGTTAACCACAGGCTATTAATTAGTTCAAACTGATCTGACAGTTAAATGGGAAACAGTAATTAAAGATGAATAATGTCTACAATGACTTTTCCATTTTTGCTTGTCAGTGGGAGTGTTGTTTTATTTCTGCACCACGTATCTTGTCCTTTCCAGCATCGTGGCAAGCACAATGATGATCTGGCAGCCATGTTGTCCTAAATAAATGTGTTTCGCCAACGGGAATTTTATGGATATTAAGAAAATTAAGCTTTGTGGATTAAAAGTGCCCTTGATATTTGAGTATTATTCTTATTTTTTTTATTTGTTTATTGCTGAATTGCATATTAATGATGGACCTTACAGGGGGAACAAAAGAAAGAGGAGAGTGAAGAAAAGATAAAAAAAGGAGGTAATGAAAAGAAAAAAAGAGAACAAGATAGAAAACAAGGGCAACAACCTTACAATCAAAACCCAAACAGAAAAACAGACAACCGGCATCTATATATGTAAACAAACTAAACAGAAAATACCTTCCAGCCTTTGTAAGGAAACAAACTGGAGAACCGTCAGGAAGACATGTTGTATTTTTTTAAAGCGAGAGAAAGATGAGTCACCCTTTAATCCACAAGTCAAATTAACCACTGAGTTTTAATTACTAAACCTAACCAAATACTTAACACACAAACCAAACTATTTACTATTTACTACCAAATTTACTAAAAAAAAAAAGGGGGGGGGGGGGGAGGAGGGGGGGCATCTCAAATTACTTTAGCAATTTTTCTTTGACCAAGCACTTTGTGACAATAAGCAGAAAAAAACTTTAATAATAAACCTCTATGCCTACACCTAGCCATGTAGAGTTTAATGACTAAATATAACTAAAACTGAAAGAATTGCAAAACAATACCTGAAATTAAAAAAAAGTTTCAAACTTAAAGTAGTTTTAGAAAATATTATATCAGGAAGGAAACTAGTCCCATCATATACAGTCCTGTTTCTAACTCCACCACCAAATCCTTTAAGCTTTCAAACACAGTTTTAATCTGATAACTCATTTAACAAAGTAAACTGTATTTTCATGTGCAGCTATTTTTAATGTCTAAGCAGAAATTCAATTCCCCAAAAGTTGACACACTGTGTAAAATGTGAATAAAAACAAACTGCTATGATTGACAATTTCAAAAACCCTATTTTATTCCTGATAGAACATATTAGGTGCTGAAACTGAGAGATTTTATTATTTTGTAGAAAATGTGAGCACATTTTAAATTTCATGGCTACATCACATTTCTAGAAGGTTGAAACAGGGGAAGCAAAGGGATGGAACAGTACAAATCAAAAATAACTAGAGGAGAATTTGGCAACTAATGAAGGTAGCTGGCAAACAGGTCAGTAACATGAAAGGAACATTTTAGAGAGGCAGAGCCTCTTAGAGCTAAAGATGGTTCACCAGTCTGAGACAAACTGGGTCTAAAAACTATGGAAAAATAGAAAAATGTTCCCCAATGTAAAATTGTGAAGATTTTGAAGATCCCACATTCTACAGTCTATAATATCATCAAAAGATTCAGAAAATTAGGAGGAACCTCTGTGCACATGGGCCAGCAATAAAGGTCAAAACTAGATGCTCATGATCTTGGGGTTCTTCAGGCAGCACTGCACTAAAACCAGACATGATTCACTACTAGAAACAACTGCATGGACTCAGGAAGCTTCCAGAATTCACAGTCTGTGAACACAGTTCACCATGAAATCCACAAATTCAGGTTAAAGCTCCATCATGCAAAGAAGAAGCCACATATGAACAGGATCCAGAAACAGCACCATCTTCTCTCGTTAAAAACTAATTTAAAATGGTCTGAGGCAAAGTGGAAACCTGTTCTGTGATCAGATGGATAAAAATGTGAAACAGGATGTAAAAAACGGGACATGGAAAGCATGTCCTGCAGACTAAAGAGGAGAGGGAGCATCCAGCTTGTTATCAGTGGACAGGTGAAAAGCTGCATCTCTGATGGTATGAGGCTGCATTAGTGCCTATGGTGTGAGCAGCTTCCACATCTGTGAAGCTCCATCAATGCTGAAAAGTACATGGGGGTTTTAGAGCAATATCTGCTCTCATCCAGACAACGTCTCTTTCAGGCAAGGCCTTGCAGATTTCAGCAAGACGATGCTGAACCACATCCTGCATCCATCACAGCAGCATGGCTTCACAGGAGAAGAGTCTGGCTGCTGAACTGGCCTGCCTGCAGTCCAGACCTTTTACCAGTACAAAACATCTGGAGCGTCATGGAAGCAGAAATCCAGCAACCAAGGTCCAGGACTGTAAAGCAGCTAGAATCCTGCATCAGACCAGAATAGGACAACATTCCTCTCCTAAAGCTCCAGGAACTGGTCTCATCACTTCCCAGATGTTTACAGACAGATGTTAAAAGAAGAGGAGATGCTACGCAATGCTAAACATCACCCTGGAACTACTTTTTACAGACGTGTTGCTGCCATCAGGTTCAAAATTACAGCAAATTTCTATTAAATGGTAACATGTCTCAGTTTGGTTGTTCGGGTTAATGACCTTTGTAAATTATTGCGTTCTGGTTTATTTACATCTTACACATCGACCCAGCTTTTTTAGAATTGGGGTCGTACACCAAACCACATACCAAGACATGAATGAAATCTGTGGTTCCTTCTGTCCGTCACCATTTGTTATCAATGTGACTGTCAACTTCTTTCACTGAATGAAGACCCTGAATTGAGGGTTCTTAAAGCATTAGTTTGAGTGTTTATGTTACATATAAAGATGTTGTTTAAAAAGCTTGAAAAACTGATCATTTTTTTTAAAAATCTACTATTATTAAAAAGTCTGAATTTGATATTCGACCTTCGGAACAACTGGGTGTTGTAACCAAGCAGGAGGAAGGGACTATAAAACAAGTAAAGACTAAGAATCTTATTCGGATTCTTTCAACCAAGTCAAATATTATTTTATTCAGGATAAAAAAAATAAAGTTGTGGTTGGCTTTAATGGTGCTGTGGTTTATGCAGTTGAGGAAAATTACTGCACACATGCTACTTCGAGGTTTTCATTCAAATAACATGCACATATGATTAGACTTCATCTCACAACTTACAATACGTGAGCAGAGAAAACATGCACAGAGGTAGGGGGTGTCAAGGTATTCACATTTGTTTGGGCTTTTTTTAGTCTGTTTGTTTCTATTCTTTAGTCTGAGCTCCATCTCTTGTCTTTTTTGTTTGTTTTTCTCCAGTTTCCACCCACCAGTGGTCTCCTGTTTACCATCTCTTCTTCTGAGCCTGTCATTTAGCAGCTGTTCTCCATATCTCATCAGCATACCTGTCTCAAGTTCCATCATTATCCTCCACAGAATACATATTCCTCCTGGTTTTAACAACACTGCCCAATCCTCATATTTACCACAGGTCATGTTCCTTATCTGGTAACTGTGTTGGTTATTCAAACGTCTGGATTTTTTGTTTTTTAAATCCCCTCCCACTGCACTGCATTATGATTGTTGTTTCAGTGGGTTTGATAGAAGTATTTTATTCTGCATTAGCCTGCCATCTGTCTTTCTGCATTTGGATGCTCTGCTAAACTTACTGATGGTGGGGGAATAGTGCTCATTGCAACACTATATGTTCACTTGCTAATTGTTTGGTGCTATACAGAGGTTCAGATTATCTATTGAAGCTTTAAAGAGAAATGAGAAAAGGGACTATATTTTAAATAACTTAATAGACAATGGATTTGCTTAGATTTTATCCATGTCTCTTATTCCTTAAAGGAATGTACTATACACATATATATTTTTAGTGGGGCTCTGTGAGCTTCTTATGATCTGTCAGCAAATCAGAGATTAATTAAAATTAAATGAGGAGCCAAGCTAACAGCTGCTCAGGACCAAAGCATCAGAGATCAATTTTACAAACTAAAACAACTCAAACCTTAAATGTTTCATGGTGTCTTGGGTAAATGCACCATATAGCAACTTTTACCCCTTACCTCTTTTTTTTTTTTTTCTGTTTTGCTTAGCATCATCAGATCATTGGTGGTGCCCAAGAGTGAGTTTGACACAACATCTGAAGGACTCAGCAGATCGGTGTCAGAATATACATGGCAATGTGTTAGTTTATAAAAGTACTGATTAAAGTAAATAAATGTCCTATGCAAAAGTTATACAATTAAGGCCCATTTATTTTCTACACTAAAGATGGATACGGAGACTTCCATCCATCTTCTGCGTCCGCTACATGAAACCACAGGGGTAATGTTGAGCTGACGTGTGACCAGTGAAAGGAACAATGAAGAAGAAAAAGTTGTGATGTGTTTAACTGTCGTACAGACCACCACTGTCTAGTGCACTGCCTCTTTTTATGTATCTTTCTGGGATTGGACGTTATCATGATGTCCTCCACCGTCACCATGTTTGTAACTGTCTGAAACTGAGGTAAATGGTAAATGGACTGTACTTATATAGGGCTTTATTAGTCATGTTGACAACTTAAAGCGCTTTAACACTACATGTCACATTCACCCATTAACACACACACTCATACAGCACTTCTAAGTGCTTTTCCCTATCAGACACATTCATAGCCCCAATAGACACATCGGAAGGCAACGTGGGGTTCAGTATCTTGCCCAAGGACACTTAGAAGAAGCCTGGAGCTACATGTCATAATTCGGAGATGAACTCTGATGGATGTATAATAACCACACTAATGTAAAGGTTGCATGGGAGTTTGAGAGCAGTAACATCTGAAACAGATGTGCCTGTATGTACAAGAAGCATAAATGAGCCTATACAAGTGTAATAATTAGTGGGTTGGGGGAGGGTGGTTTGGGCACATTTGGTCTCTAGGGTGGTTTGCCAGTGTTGGCATCGCTGGTGCATGAATGTTTTGGTGCCGGTCAGAGAGGCTGTTGGCACACTGTGGCTGTCACGTTTCCATCAGTCTGCCGCAAGGCAGCTGTAGCTAAATACGTAGCTTACTATCACCAAGTATGAATGAGGATGGATGAATAATGGATCCAGTGCTTTGAGTGCCATCAGCAATAAAGAGCAATATAAATCTAATCCATTACTACCCATCCATCCATCCATCCATCAATCCATCCATCCATCCGTCCATCCATCTATTTTCCACTTCTTATCTGGGGTCAGGTTGCAGGGGCAACTGCCTAAGCAGGCAAGAACAGACTTCCCTCCCCCCAGCCACATTCGCCATCTCGTCGAGCAGGTCTCAAGGCATTCCCAGGCCAGTCGAGAGATGTGGTCCCTCCAGCATCTCCTGGGTCTTCCCTGGGGTCTCCTTCAGGTGGGATGTGCCCAGAACACCTCACCAGGGAGGTGTCCAGTAGCCATCCTGACCAGTTGCCTGAACCACCTCATCTGGCTCCTCTCAATGTGGAGGAGCAGCAACTCTACTCTGAGCCCCTTCCTGTTTACAGAGCTTCTCACCCTATCTCTAAGGGAGAGTCCGGCCAATCTGAGGAGAAAACTAGTTTCGGCCACTTGTATTTGCAATCTTGTTCTTTCGGTTACTACCCACAGCTCGTGAACATAGGTGAGGGTAGGAACTTAGATCGACCGGTAAATCGACAGCTTTGCCTTTTGGCTCAGCTCCCATACACAACACCACAACAGACTGATGCAGAGTCTGCATCACTGCAGACGCCGCACCAATCCGCCTGTTGATCTCACACTCCATCCTTCCCTCATTCATGAACAGGATCCCAAGATACTTGAACTCATCTACTTGGGGCAGGACCTCATTTCTAACCCAGAGAAGACACTCCACTCTTTTCCAGCTGAGGATCATGGTCTCGGATTTGGAGGTGCTGATTCACATCCCAGCCACTTCACACTTGGCTGTGAATCCAGAGCCAACAACCACATCATCTGCAAAAAGGCAGAGACCCAATCCTAAGGCCACCAAACCGGATCCCCTCAACACCGCGGCTGCGGCTAGAAATTCTGTCCATAAAAGTTATGAACTGAATCAGTGACAAAGGGCATCTTTGGTGGAGTCCAACCCTCACTGCTGACCTCGACTTGGGATGTTGTGGGTTAGTGGAGGGAATACTTCAAAGACCTCCTCAATCCCCACTGACACGTCTTCCGTTGAGGAACCAGAGTTGGGGGACCCTGGTTTGGGATCTCCTATCTCTGGGCCTGAGGTTGCTGAGGTGGTTAAAAAGCTCCTTGTTGGCAGAGCCCCAGCGGTGGATGAGGTCCACCCGGAGTTCTTTAAGGCTCTGGATGCTGTAGGGCTGTCTTGGTTGACACGCCTCTGTAGAATGGCTTCGACATCAGGGACAGTTCCCCTGGATTGGCAGATTGGGGTGGTGGTCCCCCTCTTTAAAAAGTGAGCTCTCACTCCTATTATTATTATTATTATTATTATTTGCCGTTGGTGTTGGGGTGGGTGTTGGTCTACATTGGATGGTTGTCCTCGGTGGCCCAGTGTTCCCAGCTGTCAGGTGAGGTCTCTGCCAGAGAGCTGAATAGTTCTCAGGCTTGTGTGGCCCTGGGTCCTGCACTAAACTTATGTTTGGATAGCTAGTGTCTGGCAGAGGCCGGTGGATCGTTGTTCCTGGTACCCTAGGGCCTATGTTCCATAGCCAAGGGGCTCTGTTTGGGGGGCCTTCCTCTGCCAACTTCCGGGTGGTCCATGGTCATCCCAGCAGTGGACTGCCTGGGTTCCATGGTCTGTGGTGGCTGCCTAGGGGTACTTTTTGTCTGCTTCTGGTCTTTGGATAGGGTGGAGATGCATCCATCAATCAATGTGCATCTATCAATAAACAGATATCTCTTGATATCATTTGCATGTGCTCACACTAACTCTCAGTCTCACACACATGCATCTATGCTTGCATTTGCTAATTATACAATTGCTCTGTTTTCTGCATGATTATTCAAACCTGCGACTGTAGTTATACTTTTCATACTAGCTACTGGTAGTGTTGACATTTTTCTCTTTGTCTTCCTGAAGGTACTCCTAATGGTTCTCCTGATGGTTCTTACAGAAATCATACAGGGATTTTTATTAGGTTCCTCTACAAATGTAGCAGCTCATTATTTTGATTTTGTTTTCTAGCGTTTGTATCATGTCGTCTCCTTTTCTGCTCCATTCACTCTCCCCCTTCTTTTGTTCCTCCTCCAGGTCCAGCATTAACATATGATTCAATAATGAGAGAGAAAGAAAAATACCAAAGAGAACTTTTATATGCTTAGTGTTACATATCCTTTATATCCATAAAGCTCCTCCTTGGCAAAGCAAATTTGTTCAGCACAACATGCAGCCAGACCATCTTTCTGTTGCCATGATGCTGGTCAAGACAAGGTAAAAGACAAGTTGCATACTTAATTTATAATTTTCGGGTTTATTGTTGTATCATCTTTTCTACTGATGTTTTTCTATAACTCTTTTATAGTCTATAACTTTCTATAACTTTTACTCTAGTTTGAATGCTATGCTGCTAAAATTATTTATCCTAATACTTTTTAACTTTCATTATGATGAATAAGCATGCCAACGAAAGAATTGTTTCTAAGTAGGAGCAGCTGATTGAACTTAGACCCCAAATCCCTGACAAGTTGGAAAGAAGATGCTCCAGATTAAGAAAAGGAGCAAGACAGAAGGAAAGACAAAACTTAACCAATTCTTGATCTTCGAAAAGAATATGTGATGAATGACAAATAAACTTGGAGGACTAACAAGGATACACTAGGAAAATCTGAAACGCAGTAAAATGTGTTTCACAGGGACATGGCTGCAGGACCGTTCAACAAACATAAACACATTTCAACCAGGATATTAGATTATACATGCAGACAAAGAGGAAACAATGAGGAATTGCTGTACTTGTTGTAACAAACGTGTAATCTTAGACAATTCTGTGCCCAGAACATTGCATCATTAGTTCTAAGTTTCCATCTATATCATTTTGATAGTAAAAATCACCACTAATGACACTACATGTGACATCACCTACTCAACTGTTGCCAGGTTACAAACAACACCCAGAGTAATCATGGGGATCTCTACAGATTTCAACGATGTTCCCTCTCTGTTATACTAACTTTCAAATTTTTGCCAACTACTCTACCAAAGAAAATAAAGCATTGGGTTTACTCTATGAACATTTGAAAGATGCAAACAGCCATTCTACTCGTCCTCCATTAGAAAAACTAGACCATAATCTCATATTTCTCACCTCCACCTACACGCCAATTATTCAGCTGCAAACTTTGACAAAAAGCATTGTGAGGAGGCGGCCACAGAAAGGTGAAGAAACTCTGAAGAGGTACTTTAAGATCAAATTCTGTGGACAACATAGCGGCAAAAATCTATGCTTTCACTAAATGTGTGAAAGACCTCTGTAAGAAAAGCATCATCCTCACCAACTGCTTCCCTCAAAAGGTCTTCAGAGTGAAGGGAGACCAGACTGATGACAGAGAGATTAATGTGTTTTTCTTCTTCAGATAATGGTGAACATCCTCCTCGTCTGCCGACAGTCACACAGACCTCACACCCTCCTTGGACCCACAGTTTCTTTGTCACACCTCTATAAAGTCGCCCTGGACCTGAAACTGGACTAAAGATTCAGGTGGTGTCAACGCCAGGGTCCTTCAGGCCAGATAGGTTAAGTGTGATTCTACAGAACATCTTCAACTTTTGCTTTAGTCAGAAATAAGAACCAGTGCCACATCCAGACTTGCTTCATTATCTCAAAGAATATCATCCATTTGTCCTCACTGACTACAGACCAGGTGTCATCCCACATCTTGAAAGTCCTGTTATGGTTTCATCTAAGCAAAAATAAGACACAGTTCAGCACCCACTGCAGTTTGCCTATCACTCTGGAGTTCAACTTCTATCAGCTACCTGCTTCAGTGGGCCCACTTTAATTCCGAAAACACATGTAACACTGAGGGTCATGTTCTTTGACTCCTTCTGTGCTTTTAATACAATTCAGCCTACACTGTTGTGTTAGAAAGTCAAGAAAACATTCAGATGCCTCCACAGTGGCCTGAATTATTGACTACTTCAACAGACCGCAGTTTCTAAGGCCTAATGGTTTTGTGTCTGAGAGGGTAGTCAGCAACACAAGAGCACGACAAGGGACTCTACCTGTCATCTACAGAAACACAAGGACTGTATTTGTGGATGTCAGTGGTGGACAAGAGGCTGAGAATAGAAAACTGGTCTTTTACTTTGTAAAACAGTGTAAAATCAATAATCCCATCTTGACTGTTGACTAGATCAATGTAGATAATAGGAGTATGCATTTTCTAGACATTATTTTCTTAGACAATGGTTTAGACAGGACAACACTGAAACCGTCTACAGCAAACATTTGAAGAGAGATGTTGCAAATCATTGATAAGTCTGTTGTGGAAAGTACAATCAGCTTTGCAGGGCAGCAGCATATACAGTCCAGAGATTTAAAAAATTGAACAAAACGGATCAATCTGGCTGGTTCTGTGCTGCGACTGATTGTCTGGGGAAGAAGAATGCAAAAGCTGTTGAACATAAAGGACAACACTGCACAATCTCTGCACAATACTGTTAGGTCAGAGCCTTCTACAACTCTACAAATTAAAACAACATAATTTCCTTATAGGGAAAAATATAATTTAATCAAATTCAGTTTATTTTAAGACAATTTGATCTTCAGTGGTTGTTCTGAGTTGTCTTATATGCCAAAAAAGGACAAAATATCCATTTGAAGCAGTAATTTTTAACCACGGGCCATGCTTGAGCCTCGAATGGCACCTAGAGGGCTGCAAAAGATTTTCAGTTTTGCACCGCAGAAGTTATCAATTGAACACATGAGAGATATTACTGCGCTTAATAAGTTAAATTGCAATACAACTCCTCACCATTTGATGGCAGTAATGTGTTGGTCGGTAGTTTAACAAACTCCATAAGGCAGAAGAAGATACTACGCTAGCTGCTAGCCTATAGTAAAAGTAAGAGAGAAGGATTTAAAATAAAAAAAATTAGATGAAAGTGTATAAGTGTGCAAATTCGACCAATTTGTTTGGTATGGCTTTATATATAGAGGTAATGCGGCAGAGCAACAAGCCTGTGATGTGGATTATGAGCTAATGCTATTCAGTAATGAAGCCTTCAACGCTAAAGCTGCATGTAGAAATTGAACATCCAACACTTGTGGGAAAGTTGGTAGGATTTTTCAAAGGAAAAAAAAAGAAAAATTGGGAGAAAGAAATTAATGAAAATGAGCAACTGATGCAGGATTTAATTTAAATTAACTATAGCTACATTTTTTTTCACAATTTATTTCATTTGAAAGGTTTATGACTTTTTATGTATTTTCTTTAGCACTGCATCATTTTATTGATTGCATTTCCACTGTTTCAGTGCCTCATCTTTTGTAATAAAATCTAATAATAAGCTATTTTTGTGTTATTAGTTTTGACTTGAGCTTTTAAATTTATTTATGTAGCAGCCTGATTTTATTCCATGAATTGTTGGCCTGTTTATCATCTTGTTGCATGTGCAGGTTCACATGCACAAGATAAATAAATATATTCGTGATGATCTCATTGTTTCCCGTCATATATTTGATAAGGTTTTATCTTGTTAAGTTTAGTTTAGTTATTAAAAACAAGTTAAACCAAGAGTGAGATCAATCAAACCAATACAGTGTTAATATTTTAATGGGCCTCAGACCACTTTTTACTGGTCAAGTTGGGTCTTGAGGTCAAAAAGGTTAATCACCCCTGCTTTCAGATCAAAAACAGCTTTTTAAAATGTACCTGAATGTAACATTCTCCAGGCGGTACTGTTCGCTGGCCAACGATGAATTGCCAGAACAGGATGGCAGGAGCCCACAAGATGAATGACAGGATCCATGCTGCTGCAATCATTAATCCTGCCATCTTAGTTGTCCTTCTAGTTGGGTACGTAAGGGGTTTGGTTACGCAGAAATAGCGATCAAAACTTATGATCAATAAATTCATCACAGAGGCGTTTGAAACAACGTAATCTAAAGCTAGCCACAAGTCACAGACCACCGGTCCAAGTGGCCAGTAGCCAACAATAATGTAGACTGTGTACAAATTCATGCTGAAAACACCAATGATTAAGTCAGCACATGCCAAAGAAAATAAGAAATAGTTATTGACAGTCTGCAAGTGGCGGTTTACTTTGATCGACAGCATGACTAAAATATTTCCAGTGACAGTCACAAAGCTCAGAGATCCTGTCACCAAAGCTATAAAAAACATCTCCAGAGCTTTATAAGGACTTCCTGCCCGCACTTCATCGTCAACAAGAGAGCAGGATGTTGAATCGTTTGTAGACCCGTTGCATGAGGTGTTGAACAGCAGGTCAGCTGACTGGTTGGCCAATGAACCTGGAAAAAAAAGAGATAAGAGAGAGGGAGGGGAAATATTAGAATAAATATGAGGTTTCCCATGGTAAGGGCTATGTGAGTCAATATGATTGTTGATTGTTTGTAAAATTTACACTAAGATTTAACTGAAAAAAAAACAGATGATAAAAGACAGAGGAGAAAGTTTGGACATCTACTGGAACACAATGTGGTACAGAATAGTTTAATAACATTTATACCGTGGTCTGGGTGAATACTCGATTCTGATTGGCTGGAGGGTGTCCATTAAAAAGTGATAATGGACACCTATGAAAGAAGTTCCGGTCAAATAGACTTATTGGACGGTTCACGCCTCTGCACCATCCATTAATTTATGATAATGGACACATCGTCGGGCATTATCCCTTACTTAAATGTATGTTGGTTTTGACAGAAATCATGGTAAGTAAGTAGATGGAACGACTCCTTCAGGCCTTTATGTCAGTTGGTAATTACTATAGGTCACATTAGAGAAAATAACCTCATATCCATCCACTGTGCTTACACCTGAACTGAGGTCCTGTTGCATGCCATGCATGTATGCTTAGTTATCCATATAACTATAAATAACTTCAGCGCAGCACCAAATGTAAGCACTTGGACTGAGCTAATCAGGATCTCTCTCTCTCTCTCCTTTCTACTACCTGAGTCTACCACTGGACCCTGAATGCAAGCTAACGGCTGTGGACAGTCGGTGATCAGCGCATCAAACAGTGGCACCATAAGAGACTGCTGTACTTGTCTGCAGAGAACTGATCTGAGAGCAACCAAGGCAGAGGTGGCAAGCTTTATAGTGTAAACCAGACCTAAAGATAGTGTGTGCACAGATGTGCTGAATTTTAAGTCTACGTTAAATTTCTGGTGTGTTTTAAGAGCCCGGGTCACTGTAAGTCCAGTCACTCACCCTGGTCACTCCTGGAGACATTTTTATTGCATGCATGCTTTTATTAAAGGTTGTACTTTTTTTTTATAACTTGTTCTTGCTGAGAAATGTCTCTCAGCTTTTTATTTTATCCTTTTTTACACTGTGTGTGGACCTGAGTATGGCTGTATACCTGGTGATTGTATAATTGCTAGACTGAACTGGTTTTTAGTGTTACTGCATGTGTTTTATGATTTTTACTGCTGTGTTTTGTCTGATAGTTCAGTGCATAGTTGAGTTCCAGTGACAGAAAATAATCAGAAGTGACCAGAGAACAGAAGGTGAAGACAAGTAGAAAGCTTGACAAACTGGTTGGCGGTCATGAACATGGAAACCAATCAGCTACCACATTAAAATTTCATGTCTAGTAACGTTCCTCTTTGAGCCACAAAACAGCTCTGCTTCAGTATGGACACAAGAGCCTGTGGGACTCTCCTGCTCAGACTAGTTCTGAGACTGTGGTGGAGCGATTGTTGTATCCTGTGGGCAGCTGGATGGGGGACCAGTGGATTAGTGGAAGACCAGAGGGCGTTTGAAAATCGCTACATTGGCACCTCGCGTGTTTCAGGATTGATTTTAAAGTTCTTTTAGTGTTTTCTAAGTGTCTTAATGGTCTTGGGCCTGGCATTCTTCTAAATTATGAGCCCTCATGGACCCTGAAGTCCTTTTTAGTTTTTCCAAAATTCAAACCCAAATATTTAATGAGGCCTCGCTCCACCACTACAGTCCTCAACTGTGGAACATCCTGCCAGAAAGCCTCGGGGCTGCAAAGACTGTTGAAGTTTTTTTTTAAAAGAGGCTGAAGATCTGTCATTTTAGCTTAGCTTTTAACTAAACTTTTCTTTGATTTCATTTCAGTCTATTTTATTGTCTTACTTTAGCATAATTTTATAGATTTATTTATTAACTCATTTAATCATACACTTCTATTTATTTAATCATACACTTTTATTTATTTTCATTTCTGCATATTCATATGGCTGTTTTTATTGTATTGCTTTACCCTAGTACATTGTTTTTATGAACCCCTTGGTGGTGAGGGTGATGCATGCATGTTGTGTGCATCTATGAGTGCATGCGAGAGATTATGATCACGTGTGTGTTATTAAAATTGTTAAGTCATATGTTTGGTTGTGTGAAGACTTGTTTTTAATGTGCCCAAATAGTTTTTATGAAAAACATTTTCTGCTATTTTTGAATGAAAATTGCTTTATAATAAAATTTTATTTAAATATAATTTTATTATGCCTGTTCCAGCTGATCCATCAATAGATTAAGATCTAGAGAGTGTAGAGTTTAAAAGCTTGGGTTATTTGTCATCTTCCTCAGGCTCTTCCTCTTAGACTAGTTCTCAGTTCCAGTTTGTTGCATAAGTAATAACTTTCATCCTTTAGCCTTAACCAATAAAGTTCCTGAAAATAAGGCTCCCCCGAAAGCCTCGGTGTAATTTGAGCCCTGGCCTTAACTTATGAACATGCAGGGTAATTCAGTAGACTTCAACAAAAGACCAACTTCTGACAAAAGCCATGGTTTATAATAATAATAATAATAATAATACATTTTATTTGTTGGCGCCTTTCTAGACACTCAAGGTCACCTTCCAGGATAAAACACAAGAATAAAACAAATCAATAAATACATTCATAAATTAAAAAGGATTCATAAAACATAATAAAAGCAGTGTGAAATATTACAGTGAGTATGCCAGTTTGAACAGATGTGTTTTGAGTTTGGATTTGAACAGTTGTATAGAATCAGAGTTACGGAGGTCTGGGGGGAGGGAGTTCCAGAGATGAGGAGCAGAGCAGCTGAAAGCTCTGCTCCCCATGGTAACAAGGCGGGCGGGGGGGACGATGAGGTGGATGGAGGAGGAGGATCTGAGGGAACGGACTGGTATGGAAACATGGAGGAGATCGGAAAGGTAGGGAGGAGCGAGGTGATGGATGGCCTTGTAAGTGAACAGCAGGATTTTGTAGTGGATGCGGTAGGTGACGGGGAGCCAGTGGAGCTGCTGCAGAACAGGGGTAATGTGATGGGTGGAGGCGGTTCTTGTGATGACCCGGGCTGCTGCATTCTGAACCAGTTGAAGTCTATGAAGAGTTTTTTGGGGAAGACCGAACAGAAGGGAGTTACAGTAGTCGAGACGGGAGGTGACAAGACTGTGAACGAGTATGGCGGAGGTGTGAGGGGTGAGGGAGGGGCGGAGGCGGTTGATATTGCGAAGGTGAAAATATGCTGACCGGGTTATGTTATTGATATGTGATGTGAAAGACAGAGTGCTGTCAAGGATGACACCCAGACTCTTTACCTGAGGGGAGGGGGAAATGGAAGAATCATCGATGGGAATGGAGAAACTGTCAGATTTGGAGAGAGTGGATTTGGTGCCTACTAGTAAAATTTCTGTTTTGCTGCTGTTTAGTTTAAGAAAATTTGAGGTGAACCAGGATTTAATCTCTTGAAGACAATCTGTGAGGGAAGATGGTGGGAGGGCAGAGTTCGGCTTGGTGGAGAGGTAGAGCTGGGTGTCATCCGCATAGCAATGGAAATGTATGCGGTGTTTTCTAAAAATATAACCGAGGGGGAGGAGGTAGATGAGGAACAGCAGGGGCCCAAGGACAGAGCCCTGGGGCACACCAGTGGTGACTGGGAATGACTGGGAGGTAAATGTTTTCAACTGGATGAACTGAGTGCGGCCGGAGAGGTATGATTTGAACCAGCTGAGGGGGGTGTGAGTGATGCCGATGGAGGAGAGTCTATCCAGAAGGATGGAGTGGGAAATGGTGTCAAAGGCCGCACTCAGATCAAGGAGGATGAGAATAGATAAGAGACCAGAATCAGCTGCCAGGAGGAGGTCATTAGTGACTTTAAGTAATGCGGATTCGGTGCTATGGAGTGGACGGAAACCAGATTGAAAATGCTCATACAGATTGTTGTGGGATAAGTGGGCTTGGAGCTGAGAGGCAACTGCTTTTTCCAGGATTTTTGAAATAAATGGGAGATTGGAAATGGGACGGAGGTTATTGAAATTGTTGGTATCCAAACCAGGTTTCTTAAGTGTAGGGGTGATGGCAGCTGTTTTTAACAGTGAGGGAACCAGTCCAGTGGTGAGGGAGGAGTGAATGATGTGGGTAATTAGAGGTGCCAGTGAGGACGCAGATGCTTTGACAAGGATGGTTGGGAGGGGGTCTAATCGACATGTGGATGATTTGGATTTTCTTATTAGTTCGGAAATGGCAGAGACGGTGGGAAGAGTAAAAGCAGAAAGGGAGAGGGAAGGAGGCAGAGAGGGAAATATTGGTGATGGATTGTAGGAGATCTTTGGAACGAGCTGTTGATGAATGTTCTGAATTTTGAAGGTGAAGAATGAAATCAAGCTGTTACAGAATGCAGAGCAGGCTATGTGTGGAGGAAGGGAGTCGGGTGGTTGGGTGATGGTTTTCAGAACAGAGAATAGGGCCTTGGTGTTGCCTTCATTGGAACTGATTAAATTTGCATAGTAGGTGGATTTGGTGTGTTTGCAGCAGTCTTTGTAGTGGGTCATATGGTTCTGATACATTTGATGATGAACAGTTAAACCAGATTTCCTGAAGAGGCGTTCCAGCTGGCGTCCTTTGGCTTTGAGTTGTCTGAGGGCGGGGGTAAACCAGGGTGAAGAGCGAGTGAAGGTAACAGATCTGGTTTTCAGGGGGGCTAGGTTGTTGAGTAGATTCTGGAGGTTATTGTTATAATATGAAACCAGTTCGTCAGGGCTGAAGAGACTGTCAGGATGGTGTAGAGAGTTAATACCGGTTGAGAGAGTGTCCAGGTTAATGTCCTTAATATTGCGAAAAGACATGTCACGAGATGGCTTGTTTTTTGAGAGAACCAGATTAACATCAAAAGAAATTAACATGTGATCAGAAAAGGAAAGTACATCAACTTTGCAACCTGTGGGAATTAGACCTGAGCAACAAATTAAATCAAGAGTATGTCCTTTTGAATGTGTTGGAACGGTAATAAACTGTTGGAAGCCAAGACTGTTAAGACAAAATGTAAAATCCCTGGTGAGAGTATTATTGACATTATCCATATGTATATTGAAATCACCGAGAATTATTATATTGGGTGAGCGTAAGGAGAGCTCAGCCAAAAACATAGAAAATTCATTTATGAACTCCTTATTGGGCTTAGGTGGACGGTAAACTGTTGCCACAATTGTGGGAACAGGGCCAGGCAGCACTGAGACCATAGACTCAAACGACGGGGAGGCCGGGACAGAGACCGGCGAGATTCTCCACTTCTCGCGGGAGAACAGTGCAAGACCTCCTCCCCGGCCAGAGTCACGTGGTTTGCAGTTGTAAACAAACCCAGGTGGGTTAGCTTCATTCAGGGAGACGAAGTCATTTGGCTGTTGCCAAGTTTCAGTCAAACATAAAAAATCCAACTCACGGTCAACGAGGAGATCCTGGACGAGATGGCCCTTGTCAGTTAGTGAGCGGATATTCAGCAGGCCGAAACTGACGGCGGTGCTGGAGATGGCAGTACGGTCAGCCGACCTAGCTAGGCTGGCTAACACACTGTGATCAGCGGTCCGGCCGGTATTCCGATGATGGCGTCTGGATGTGGACCAAATGGACTTTATCTGGTTGGAGTTGTCCGAGTGGTAATTCCGGCGAGAACCTCGGTGGATGCATCTCCGCCGGGGAAAAACAGCGCGGTCCGAGTGGAGGTGAAGCACAGATGGCGACGGTCCAGCCTGCTGAAAACGGAGTCGGAAGAGCTCTGCCTCTGAGTACTGGAGGATCCCGGTCACTGGTAGAACGATGGATGAATGGAGAACCCAGGCGAGGACAGACCAGAGGTAAATCCCACCAGAAGCGAGAATGAACCGCATGTCAGCTGTAGGTTGCCTCCAAAAGCCGTTGGTGTAGCAGCGGTTAGCTCCTACTAATCCGAACAGTTGGTAACTTTAGCAGGCTGGTGAGTCACACAGGAGTCTAAGAATTCAAGAGTAGAGTGGTGCTGCAAATACCAGAGCGAAAAACAAGTGTCCTGACTAGCGTTTAGGAAATCAGGAAACTAAGCAAAAGCAAAGCAAAGCTGCAAGTGTCAGATCGACAGAGCGGCAGACAGAGCGGCAGCCAGTATGCGCCAGCTCCCACCAATGTATGCATGTAGAGGACCGGTTTGTTAAACACGTCAAGTGGTTTTAGTGTCAACAGCTCAATAAACAGCAACTAATGTGAGTATAACAGAAGTGGACAATAACAGCCCCACAGGTGCAAAGTAAACTTTTAATTATAATTTCTCCACTTAAATAGTTCAGATTTTTCTTTCTATTTGAACATGTCATCCTATTAATAGTAATTTAGGCCACAACCCTGCAAGTCAAAGAAACAACACACTCTGTGCCAAGTATACCAAATGCTGCTGAAGTCAGGGAATGCCACTGCCATGGTAACCACAGAAACAAAATTCATCCATTCATTTTCTATTCCCACTTTTTATTAATCCTTTTCAGGATAACTGGAGGATGGAGCTTATTCCAGTTTTTTTCCAGGCCAAGAATAAGTTTAGGATCACCCATTAACTTGACATGCATGTCTTTAGAAGAAACACAGAGGATATCCACACAGTAGCCCACACATGAGTGGTTCACTGAAACAAGATTAATCTTAATCACTATACAGTTAAAGTTGCTCTGGCCCTGGTATTTGCAATATAATCTGTACCCTTAGTTATCAGCATGCTTTGGAGGCTACTTCTTGAGCGAAACATCAATCTGTGACATTCTACAGACCTAATACAGCACATGTTGTGTAGGGGATGTACAAATTAGGATCTTTTGATTTCACCTAAAACTACAACAAATATTTTATCAGTTGAACAGAAACAATAGTTAAATCCACAAAAAATCCACATAATATAACATTAACTATTTACAACAGGATGCTCAACACTGGATCCAAATGAAATTATTTTTAAAAGTACCAGGTCATACTTCAAATGTGACTTCTAGTCTGATTCTTTAGAAACTTTCTGGGGAAGCATATGCCCCATAAATGGTTGTGTAATGACTCCACTGATGGGCTAAATGCCTCAGATAAATTGAGGCAAATTCTCTTGCAGTCCAAATCTTGATCTTGTTTTAATCCGGACTTATCATTGTCCCATATTCTCCTCCCGATAAATCCTCAGCTGCAGCGTGCAATGCTGCCCCATAAGCCTCTAAATGACGAACACCAGCAGATCCATATCTACTGTTTTTGTTCTTGTATCATATAATAAACAGGCTTGGAAAGTTGCTGGACGGTTCCACAGAGCAACATTTGCTCTAAGCGCTGAGTAGCAGTTAGAGGACAATACATGATGAAGCTCAGGATTAAATGTAATGTGGAAAGTAATGGGGGCAACTCAAGAATTGGTCCCCTCCTGATGACACAAGTCCACAACAAGAGGAGTGCAGCATCATTTTCAAATAATAACCTTAACACTTTAAGCACGTAATAATATTGAGAAATCTGTCTTAATCTAGTAGTAACTGGTGTGGAACCAGTATTTGGTGTTTCATTTCAAAAGTTTAAAATCTTCAATTAAAAAACAAAAACTATTTATTTTCTATTTTAGAGTGGCAGAATTAATACAACCGAATTCAACCCCTTAGTTAATTCTGACAAGCACTTGGTCATATCTCCAGAAAGAGAGCTTAAACCTGTTACCACTTTCCACCACTAGATGGCAGACATGTAAATCTGCCATCAACAATGGGCTGAGTCATTGCACCACCTGCCACCCCAAAGATCTAGAGAAAACGCTGAAATATATATGTACAGTATGGGTTACTGTGCTAAGATTGACACTATGTCACTTATTTATCTTATTTCTCACAATGAAGGCATCAGGGATTTGATAAAAGATGGCTTTTTTAAAGCAATTTTCTAAAACATCTCTTTTTTTGTCCTGTATTTCTTCTATTTGCCATTTGATACATAAAAAAATTATGTATAAACTGTCAAACTTCTATACACATTTCTATAAAACCTAAAATGACAAAGAAAAACAAACCTGGAACGTAAAGCTTCAATACTTCACTTTCAAAAAATTAAACCATTGACAATTATTGAGAAAAAGATAAAAAGGTTTTGCTGAAGGACTAGACGACTAAAGAAGCCATCAATGTACTGGTGGAGGTCTTCCATGTGGAAGAGTTGGCCGAGTTTGCAGAGAGCAAAGACAGTTGGCCTTGGGGCCCAAAAGAGATTTGATTACAACCAAGCTTGTGTGTATGTGACCTCTTTTGTTGAAAAAGCTGTTATTGAATTCCTTGAATTTCTTGAGAAAATAGTGCCTTGAACCAGAATGGCCATTACTGGTGCATTGTGCTGAATGAGAAAGTAAAAGGGTCAGTAGTAGCACAGGATACTAGAGGGGGTCTTGGAATATCATGCTTTCAGAAAAGCTGTTAGAGGTTTATGTTAGTTTCCTGGAGACAAAGACATCTTTGACTTGGAACAGGTAGCCATGTGATCATACTTGATCTGTATTTATTAGATTATAAAGTGTAGTAAGTCTGCTTGGTCTCAGTTTTATTAAATGACAATGATCAAATTAATATCACAGAGAAAAAAATTGGAACAGCTGTGGCTCAGGAGTGCGATAATCCATCAGAGAGAAAAGAGCCACAATTCAATTAAAAATTACAATGTTAAATAAATTAATAAAATATATATTTAATAAATAAGTTAAATATGTATTTTAAATAATAGATCCATTCATTTTAAGTAAAAAAATCTAATTAATGAACTTTTTTTCTTTACCTGGATTCTGTGCATCGTTAATTAATTTGATATGTCAGCCACATCCATCAAACCTGGTGGGTGGGGCTAACATTGAACGAGCATCAACCATTGTTTTCATCGCTTTTGTCTGAAGTCAGCTGTTTGCTGTAATAGTGGGCTCTGTCATGATTCGCTTTAGTTCACCTGGGTTAATTAGTTCATTCTTCTCACCTGTGCCTTGATAGTTCCTTCTGTGTATTTAAGTCCACTGGTTTCAGTTCCTCCTTACTAGTCCATTGTTTTTACTGTTAGATGTAGTCTGTGTCATGTTTGCTTTTGTTAGTCCATGCCATGTCAGGGTTTTGCCACTGGAGTCTTTTGTTTTTATAGTTTAGTTTAACCTTATTAAAAACCTTTTTCTTGCGCCGGTCTGCCTAGCCTCTTCTACTTGCATTTGGGTCCTTATGTCCACGGCAATGGTGACAGGCTCTTTCTCTTCATGGACCATAATGAGATAGTTAAATACCCACTCTGCATTCCAGACTTGTTTGATGGCACAGTGACATCTATTATTTGCATTTCTGAAGCCGTCACTGCATAGCAGCGACCCGCAACTGAGAAACCGCACTATGCAACTTCTTCATCCGGGAAACTGCATGACGTTGCAGCTGAGTTTCGCTTTTCGCACGCTTCACATACTAGCAAGCAAACCGGCTGTTTTGAACATGTACCATGGCTGATTCAGCAAAGAAATGTTAGAAGACATTGTCGGAGAAAAAGATTAAACCATAGAGAGCCAGAGAAAGAGCAAGAAACAAGACAAGAGTCAACATAAGACTGTTTTTTACTGTGTGGAGAGAGCTCACAATACAGGTAGGATGCCAGATAGATGCCGAATTAGCCGTCGATAGTGGGCAAGTCACTGATGAAATGGCAAACGTTAAGTAATGTATCTTTAAGACTGCTCACCTAGAGTATGTGACAGGTAAAACAGAGAAACTTCTTGAAGTTCTTGGATTTATTTCCACACTTTCTGACCAAGATTTTGACTGTCAAGTGATTGCACACTTTAAAGATCAGCAATTCTCCGGTACCATAGCACAATAGTTGCAGAGATGTTTGCCTAAAAGCTGTCACATACTCCACATAAACAGAGAACTTCGTTCTCGAGGCCATCCCACAGCTTGGTTTGGGAGTTCTTGCGACTCATTCTCGACTTCAGCCAAGCAGAACTTTTTTCTTATGGGGCATCTGAGGACAATTGCGCGATTGGCTGGAAATTTGAAATGGGCGTGGTTAATGTGGAGAAGCGGGAAATAGTTGTAATTTCTGTTTTTCCACTGATGTTAAAGATTCAACAAGATTGAACGAATAGTTTGGATAAATAGCTGATCAAGATGGTGAGGAAGTATGAAAATGTGTACAACACATAGCAGATAAAGACACAGAGTGTGTCTTTATCCGTGTGCACAACTCTGCCCTGATAATTTTTTCTAGCTGGTATGAAATAACAAAGCCAAGAGGAACTTTGTACTTGCCACCTGGAGAAAAAGAAAAAAGTTCTGTTCTGGCAGAGTATGCAGCAGGTTTAGGACTCGTTTATGCTCCATGTCCAACACTGTCAAACATCACTGCCAACATACTTCTTTACGTTGGCATGATTGTTAAGCAGTACAGCCACTAGAGGGCAGTGCAGAGTTCAAAGTTCACTTCTGAGTTCCAATGTCAGTTCCAGACATGAGCAAACATGGCAATAGTGGAGGAGATCATGATAATGTACATTTTCAAAAAAAGACATTAAAAGAAGCAGTGCAGTAGATGGTGGTCATTTGTGTCACTGTTAAACACAAAGAAACATCTTTCTTCCTTTCACCCGTTGCACATGAGCTATACTGTGCAACAGTACCCCAAAAATTTTTGGTGGAACTTGTCTACTTATAAGTCTGGCGATGCATCTGCAAGTTTTCTAAAAGTGGACCAAAATAAACATGTAATGAATGCAGAGGACGGACAGAAGCATCTGTCCTTATGAATAATCAGATTTAACATTGAGCCTATATGAGCAGTAAGAGGACCATCAGGAGTCGCCTGAATGAATGCAGTCTAAGCTAAATATATAATAAAATTTTTAGAAAAACTAGGTATATCCAATAAACATAACAGTGATGTTGCCACCTAATGTTTTACATTTTACCGGCTCAGCAGCTGTTATTTGGAATCAATTTGTAATGACTATTAATTAAATAAATAAATACAATTTAATAAAAAAAATGTATGTACATACTTCCAGTTTCAGTTATTCACTCATTCATTTTCTATACCGCTTGTTCTCATTCAGGGTTGCAGAGAAGCAGGAGCTTGTCCCAGCAGTTAACAAGTGAGAGGACATTACACCCTGGACTGCTCACCAGTCTATCGCAGGGCCATAATTTTATGGTTTAATTAATTATACATTTAAGTAATCATTGGCAAATAATATCTTTAATCTCTTTATTTCCAATTTTAATCTATTAATGACACATTTAATAAAAAATTTAAAGTTTTATTTATTAAATTGTGGCACCTTTCTTCCTCCATACAGTGTCATTGGGCAGATTATTGCTCCTAAGCCTTTGTCTGTGTGAGTGTGTATATGGTAGGGATTTTAGTATGTGTATAAAAAAATTATAAAAAGAAGGAAAAACATTTGTAAATAGATAAATGTGTTTTATGATAATGAATAATGGATTAGATTTATAAAGCACTTTTTCAAGGCACCCAAAGTGTTTTACATTGAATCCATTATTCATTTACTCCACATCCACACACTAGTGGTGATTACCTACATGTGTAGCCACAGCTGCTCAGGGCCAGGCCTGAGGCAGAGACCCCGCTTGGTTGCTTGCCCAGTACGCGCACAGGCTGCACCCTGGGCCCACTTTTAATTCATCACACTATTTTAATATAAAAAGTCGTATCAGAAATTTGTGTCTTGTCATTTAAAGAGTGTTTGTGTGTATTTAGTTTAATCTTTTTTTCACTTTTTCTCACCATTTTAAGCCATGTATTTACTGCTCTCGTTTTGTTTTGCTTCTTTTCCTTTTGTATGCTGGTATAATTTATCACATCTTGACACCCTGTGTTCACTTTTGTTTCCTTGTAAATGCACACTTTATCGCAATAAAAATAATTAAGTAAAAAGAATTATGACATTGTGCCCCATCTTGCAGACGCTGGAGGTAAAGGTTGGTAAATGAATAGTTTTAGCCTGGGTTCTTACTCTATTAGAACAATATCCTTCTGTTAGAGAGCAAAAGGACATGCAGCAACTGGATATTAGCTATATACAAGACTGTCTCCTGCCCTTTTAATCAAGGACCAATCAGTCTCCCAAAGTTTGGTAACCAAGACACACCAAGCATTATCATTAAAGCTAGCATTAGCATCACACAACTAAGCACATGTTAGTCTCTACAGTACATTACATGCATTGATTTGCCACAAACTGTCATGGAGGTGTGAATGAAAGGTGATTGGGGGTAGTCAATGAGGCAGGAGCCAGCAAACTCAGGAACCAGAATTTATTCAATTCAACTAAAGATGCTAAGATAGCAAGATGACAAGGTACTTGAGCCAAACTTAAAAAAGAAAACTCTCAGAAGACTAAAATATTGACAAAGAAAAGCTGGGAAGGCACACTGACAAACCAGACAGATGAGGATCTAATGATTAACCAAAAAAAAAAAAGTATTTTCTAATTTTTCTAATTACAAATAAGAAGCAGGTGTGCCAATCAGTAACTGAAGACCAGATGAGACATTAACAGGAAGTAACTTAATTGAATACACAATTGGAAAACCTCTACAAAGTTAAACAGTAAGCAAGATTTACAAAGATTCATCCTGGACCAAAGAGCAAGAACTTAACCAAAACCAAGAGACCATGATACGGATTCCTGTATTTGCCATATTTTGCTGGAAAATTCCCACTAAATATGGGTCATGTTATTCAAAATGTTATCAAATGAGCTGATTTTTCATAAACAATGGTTAAACTACTGTCTTTTGGTTAGAAGATGACTGCTCTACTAATAATGCTACAGAAGAGTTTTTATTGTATCCATCTACTAAACATCACTGATCCTCAATAGATGGAAGCCATTGCTGCTCCTTGGCAGTTTAAATCACCTGTTGCATTTTTTTAAAGATCATTTCTATTATTTGTGTGATTTTTAAAAATCTTGTCATGTTCCCATTCTTGTTGTCAGCATAAGATTGTTCATTTTCTCCAAATATGAATTCCTATCATTCTTTGTAATCCAGTGAAGAAGTCATCTACATGTTTAGCTATGCAGTCATGGGTGTATAGCATGAACAGAAGGGAACAAATCATGGTGTACGTCCATGAGTAACACACTGAGTAATGTCCAGAATGTGGTGCTCGGGCCAAGATACCTAAGTTTATCAATGAGGGCAAGAAACAAATTGGGTTGGAACAGCAACCGTCCAATGGTAGATGATTGCTCTACTAGTGTGCTACAGCCTCATTTTCCATCTCCACTATCTCATCTCTTTGACATGTGACACTCGTGAATTTTATCATCAACAACTGATTCATGTCAATGGTCTCTCTGGAAAACATATATATTATATTTGTGACTGTATCAATGCATGTCTTTTAACTAATTTTGATATAATGCTATTTGACACACATTGATCAATAATCATTATTAGATCTAATCCCGCAGCTGGTCATTTAAATGGTCTAAAACAGTTGGAAATATCCCTCCGTGTAATGCAGTACATGAACTCAGGATTAATATTTCAGTACTGTTGCAGGAGATGCAGGTTTCTTGCTGTTTCTGCTTGTTGACGGTGCATGTACATGCCCTAGTTGGAAAGATATAAATGATGCCGCTTCATGCTGTCTGGAGTGTTGTTGGTGGAATGCCTGTGTACCAGTGTATGATGAAATCGATGGTAACGGATCTCATTAGCATATATTGTATATTCCATAAAATATATAAACAGTTTTTTTGTGTGCATTGATTTTTTTTGGACATTTTCTAAAACATATTTTAAATGTCTTTCCTGTTTAAACATATATTTTACAATGCTTCTTAACTTAGCATTGAAAAGTTTTATTTATCAAATGCACATTGATGCATCATGGAAATGTGTTGTTCTAGGTGTTAGGATCCTCCAATACAGTATCACTTCCAGAATCATGTTTTCACTTGTGTAAAATTGCACAACATTATGGTATGCCCACAGTTCAAAATGTTGTTTGGTAACAGACACGCCACACCTTTTAACATGCAGACCGAAGACTGGCATAGGTATACAAAGTTGGAACTATATATTTTTAAAAAAATCTACAAGAATACAACCATTGTTTGCAATCATAGAACCCGAAAGATAAGGAAAAATAAATGTTTAAAGGGGTAGTACAGACTAAAATATATATTTTTTAGCTGTTAAAATCATTATGATCAGCTAAGATGTCGGTTTAGTTTTTTCAAACTATCACGATTTTTTTAATAAAAAGAAAATCTTACTTGTTCCTTACTAGGTCAACCCAGGTTAAGTTTTTCACGTTCAGACCTGACAGGCAAGTCTTTCAGACTCCTGTGTCACAAGAAAACTCAAAAGAAGGCGGGCCCACTCTTTGCAAGCAAGAACATTTCAGACTTTTACCAACTTTACTGAGTATCTAAGTTTTTCTCAACATTTTACTTCAGCGGATTTAGATTTGTGTCTTTGAGGACAGTACAAGTAACACCGTACTGCATTCCTTCTTACACTGCCGATACTCATAAGGCTGTGCAGTGGTTGCAGATGGCAGGGTGGTCTCAGGACTGCAACACAGTGTGATGGCGGTATATACTTGTCACAGGAGAGTTTTTCCAATATTGCAGAGTTCAGGATAGGGCTGGGCCATCATTTGATCATGCTTAAAGATCCCAATAAATTTCAGGTCGATCACGGTGATCAGCTGTGAGCCTATATATATATTTATATATGTATGGTTTCCCTCACACAACCTTCCCAAGTTCAGGTCCTCTACCAGAGTCCTGGGAGCTTGAAGGTCCTGCGCAGTATCTTAGCTGTTCCTAGGACTGAGCTCTTCTGGATGTTAGATGTTGGAGCCTCTTCTCCAGTCTGGAGGGACACGGTCCCCAGTGCTCCGATGACTAGAGATTCTACTATTGCCTTCACCTTCCAGGCTTTTTGCAGCTCTTCCTTGAGTCTTTGGTATTTCTGCAGTTTCTTGTGTTCCTTTCTCTTGATATTTCCATTGTTGGGGATGGCTACATCAATCACTACAGCTTTCCTTTGTATGTATAGATGTGGCTCAGTGTGCATTTGCAAACAGCAACTGCTATCACAGTTAGAGATTGAAGACATACAACACGCTAATGCCACGGCAAGGGGAAGCCAGGACGATAGGTGAACTCTTACCCCAGAGATGGAGTACCGCATAGGGACTGAAAGTTATTACTGATTCTATTTTAAAAATACAAATTTGGCATTATCTCTGTGGGAGGAGCTGATTTTGGGCATGCAGGTGCCTTGTCACAGTGGTGAACCAAATCCACAAAAAAGACAATCTTCCATATTTATAGAGATTCTGGCAGTTTTCAAGCCTTACATTTAGAAACGAAGTTACACTACTACTGGTGCTATTTAAAATACCAATCTTACCAGTCGAATGCCAGCTGAGTTGACCATGTTTCTGTATAAATCCTGTCCCTAGTAGAGACTGACATTTTCTCAGGAATCCAATGGGTCACGGGATTCCCGCAGGATTCCCACTGGATTGGAGTCAATGTTACTATTAATCACGTGATTGGGATGGTACAGGATAAAAAGTTAACGGGAGCTGATGGGAGAGGGAACCAAACGAAAAAAAAAAAAGACAGGCGCCCCTCTTTTGTAGTTTTTGGTCAATAAACCTACACTGTAACCAAGTATTAAAAAAGAACTACACTACCCAGAAGCCAACACTGCTTTCTGGCTGCTGCTTCCCTGCTGGAATTGAAATAAAAAAAGGAATGGAGTAAGCTAACACCCGCGGAGAAACCGATATGGCAAAGTTAGAAGTAATGACGTGTCTATTAGGTTGGCAGAACTGGCGGAAAAGGCGGACATATTAATGAACTTTACGACGTCAAGTGAGACGGTTTTTAACACACTGTATGCCGCTTGTAAAACATGTTTAGTTAATGACATTTAGAAATGAGTGAAATACAACTTTATATGTTCTGTTTGGGTTTATTTGAATTTGGTAGACATGGTGTGAACCACATACTGTTTTATTGTTGTTCCCTCTTGTTTTGTTTTTTGTTGTTGTTGTTTTTTACAATTGTGATTGAACATTTAATCAAATTCAATGTATTGCCTAAAGACGCAATAAATTTTAAAAAAGTGGGAGCGGGAGTCATTCTAAATGGGAGCAGGATGGGAGTAATTTTATCGGGATTGGGACGGGACAGGATTTTTTTCTGTAGGAGTGGGATGTCACCCTCTGGTCCCTAGTATCCACAGCCCACCCATGCTCACAGTGGGTGGAGTTACTCAGAAAGCAGGAAGTGTAATTACACTTATCTCACAGCACAATTACTTGTTAACACAAATGGCTAATCAGCCTATCCCATGGCAGCAACTCAAACACACAAGACATCCAACTTTGAAGCAGATGGGCTGCAGCAGCAGAAGACCACACCGGGTGCCTCCTGTCAGCTACGAACAGGAAACTGAGGCTACAATTCACACAGGATGTCAGAGATGCTGTTCTGCAGACCTTGGTTGGAACCAGTGTTTATTGGACTTCCTGTTGTCTTTCTATCACCTCCAACCAGTCTGCCCATCCTCCTCTGATCTCTGACATCAACAAGACATTCTGGTCCAGACAACTGCTGCTCACTGGATATTTTCTCTTCATCAGGCCATTCTCTGTAAACCCTAGAGATGGTTGTGTGTGAAAATCCCAGTAAATACTCGAAACCAACAACTACCCCACGTTCAGTCACTTAACTCTTTCTTCCTTGTTCAGATTTATGTTAACAAGCAACTAAACAAGAATCTAATAAAGTAGCTGGTGAATGTGTGTCATGTTAACATGCTGAAGCCAAATTCTGCCAGGTCCAGTGAAACCGGTCATGTTTTTGTATTATCTTATTGTCCTGTGGACAATGATTTGACTAAACAAGATGCATGTTGTTGTTGCCTGTCTGAGAAGCTTCCAGCTATTAGCAGACTCTGGGAATCATTTGTCATATCTTCCTGTCCTTCAATAAGATGATGAATTTGGGCTGATACAGTCATCTTGATTTGTTCCCTGTTGTGCCTACACATACTAATGTATTTCAGCAGGATATTGATGTTGCTGATAATCATCCAATCAAGCAGCATCCCTGCAGCATGAGGTCCCTGAAACATGCTGTGATTCAGTTGCTTCAGTTGGCTGTAGAGGGAGACTGAGATCAAAAATGTTCTTGTTCTCGGTACAAGCTGCTGGAGTTTGTTCTGTCTGTTCAGCTCCATTTGCTGACTTGCTGACTGTTTTGGGTGGTGGCGGGTATTAAGTAGAAACACTGTCATTTACTTCACTCTGTGGCTGTTCATGTATGGATATACTCATGTGTTTTACAAAGGAATCACTGATATTCAACCTTAGTAAGGTTTGCATAAGAGTTTGCAAAAGAAACATCACACATCTTGGCACGGAGGTAAGTCAGTAACAAGTTTCAGCCAAAGTCATTGATTATCTACCTCTCACTAACAAATGCTAGCCATGCCATTTTCTTAAGTTGGCTGGTCAAGGCAGAGCAACTTGTTACAAATTTCCTACCAATGAGTCTTTCCTGCTTCAGCTCCTTAGCCCTGCTAATCTCTTATGGTTGGTGCTAGCTTGAGGTTGATGCTAGTAGCACAGATGCTGGAGCTGTCCTAATCCAACCAACCCTGTTAGCAATTTTCTCTTAAAGATCTAAAGCCCTCAAAGCACTTATGTAAGGAAGCCCTGGTCTTGGTGTGGGTCACATCCTCCTTGCCACCTCTCTTTGTACACACTAACTTTTATCCTTTGGTTTTCTCCATCAAACCAGTGATTAATCCATAAGGCCAAAAATGTCCAAACCTACAGTAATAGATACTGGTCATAAGAAAGATTTGAGAAAAGTTGTTGCAGAGAATTTGTCACAAGGATTAAATTAATTAAATGCAAAAATACTTTATAAATCTCCCGAGGGAATAAATTATGCTATAGCAGTTGTTTTTTTTTTTGTTTGTTTTTTTTTAAAGAAACAATTAAATGCCAAAGTCTTGTTCTAGAGGGTGAGGGTTGCTGGTAGGAATGGCTTCATGTACTATTCTTTGTTGTAGCTGACCTGAAAAGCCTCTTACTGAACAACCTCTGTTGTTTCTTCACTGTGTTCTGTAGAGGATGTGAAAAATTGTCCACTATGTTCAGCAGCTTGTGAAGCATTCTTTTTTCAGCTCCAGCAGCTCCAGAGTTATCCCCAACACAGAATCAGCCTTCTTGATGGATGCAAAACAGACTTCACCACAGAAGAAATGCAACATCTAGGTGCAAAGAGCTCAGCTTCTTCAAGAAGAAGAGTCTGCTCTGTTCTTTCCTGTAAAAGAAAGTGTTGCACCCCAGATACTTTTTCCTCCACCAGTAAATAGTGACTTGCTGATGATTCACAATCATTTCTTTTGTATTATCATGACACCCCATTGTTAAATCAGCTACATTGGCTCCACATCCACTACAGAGTTCATTTATAAATTTTGGTTAACATATAAAGCTTTACAAGCTCAAGCACCGATTTATATCAGGGAACTTCTGCAGTCAAACATTTCTGCGGTTTAAATTTAGTCTCCCAGAAAGACCAAGAGAAACTCATCCATGCATTCATCTCCAGTAGACTGGATTACTGTAATGGTCTTTTGACAGGACTTCCTAAAAAGAGCAATAAATATCTGCAGCTCATCCAAAATGCTGCTGCTAGAGTTTTAACCAGGACTAAGAGATCTGAACACATCACACCAGTTTTGAAATCTTTACACTGGTTTCCAGTCAGTCACAGAATAGATTTTAAAACCCTTCTGATCATTTACATCCCAGAATGGTTTAGGCCCAGAATACATCTGTGACATGTTCTGAGAATATAAACATAGCAGAGCTCTTAGATCCAAAGACTCTGGTCAACTAGTCCAGACCAGAGTCCAGACTAAACATGGAGAAGCAGCATTTAGCTGTTATGCTGCAAACAAGTGGAACAAACTGCCAGTGGAGATTAAACTTTCACCAAATGTAGACATTTTTAAATCCAGGTTAAAAACATTTATTTTCTCATGCAACTATTCATGGATTCTGCACAGTAACTTTTTAACTCATCTTGCTTTTAATTATTTTAATGTAATTTATGATTTTATTGTGATTCTTGCTATGTGTTTCTGTCTTTTACTATTTCTTAATATCTGTAATATTTTTGTTTTATGTAAAGCACTTTGAATTGTCCTGTACATGAAATGTGCTATACAAATAAACAGCCTTGCCTTACTACTGTTCATAAGCATGTACAGACAATGCAGCCGAGTTTGTTGGTGCAGAGTCCTGCATGGGTCCAACTTTACCAACCCACACCGGCCTGAACCCGTTAGGAGGATTACAAACCCGACCCGTGGATATCTTTCAGAGAAATCTGGACCCGACCCGACGATGAAGATATAAAACGTTAACACAATCTAATTGTAAATATAACCTCGTCCCTCCCTTCATTGCATTACTTTTCTTAATTTGTTCATATATTTAATGTGATAGTGGTGTTGTTGTGTTTTTTTTTTTGTCAAGACAACATCCCTGTAGCCAAATATTGTGCAAAATTACGATGTGACTTCTGTGACATTAAAGTTAGATAAAATGTGGCATGACCGTTCAGACAGGACGCTTCAACATAGATCTGATATGTATCCGATCTAGCACCAAGTGGCCTGGGTCGGATTTAAAAAAAATAAAAAATCTGATTTGAACCGTTAAGACTGTCATTAAAAAATCTGATATAAGTTACATATGGCCATAAGCAGTGTGAACGGAGCCTCAGACACACAATCTTTCAGCCTGACAAACTGAACTGTTTGTTAGCTAGTCATAAATCCAGGTGGTGGAGGTATCCACCTGGAATTTATAGAGCTTTTCACGTAATAGAGGACCTGGAAAGCATTAAAAGCATTTGAGAAATCAAAGTACATGCATACATGGCCATGGTGATAAGTGCAGCGTTGTGGTATAAACAGGACTTTAGAAAACTAAAACAGGAAATACAAGTGATTTTTCTCTTTTTACATTTGTAGTATCAAAAAGAAAAAAAAAACTGATAACACAGACCCAGACTCCCACAACTGTGTTAACAGGTGTTACTGTATGTGTTTGAACATGTCAGTTTTTCAGCATGACTCAGGCAAAGAGCTGAACTTATCACCATGGCCATGTATGTACATCTGTTTTATGGTATTATAATAATACAAAAGATATTCAAATGATTTATTTGAATTACAATATAGAAATATTTTAATCACTAAATTAAGGAGAACATTAATCTAATGAAAGAATTCTTCATTCAGCATTCATACCGCTCGTTCACAGAAATAAAAAAAAGCATTTTCTAGTTTACCTTGAGCAGTCTACTGCTATATGATTAGTAAAGGAGTCTAATTTTAGACTGTGGGAACTGGGAGCTAAGAAAGCGAAGGGGCGAATATGTCTTTGTTGCCCATTGCATGTGTTTTTGCAGCAGTTCAAAGTATCAAACGCAACTAGATCAGACAGCTTGTGTCAGTCGGATGGGGCAGCAAAACTAGAATCTATTTTCCCTAATTCAGTCCAAACATGAGGGGAAGACAGTTTGTAAAAATCACAAGAGCTCAGGACATGCTGCAATGCCTACATCTGATAGCATTGTGTCAAATAATCTCCATGCCACTTTTCTTTACATTAAAACCTATTTCTTTTATTTCTAACACCAACTTTATTCATAATGCACTTGAAAACAACAAATTTGACCAAATTACTACAAAGTGAAACACAACATTATAATAAAAACAATAAAAATAATATAAAATTCAATTGTGAAATTCTGAATAAATTTCATGTTGGTCATTAAAGCTGCAAGTGGCCTTCATCACCGCTTGCAGCATCAATTTTAGCTTTATAATTCTTTTAACTGCTGAAGTATATTTAGTTAAATAACCTTTTGGAATCTTTTTAAAACTAGTAATATGAACCTGAATGCCTTGTGTTAACTGCTTAATATTTATCAAATAATTTCCAAGGTCGTGATCGTGCAACTTGTGGACAAGTTCATCTTTAGTCATTATAGCTTCTCTCTCACTACCTTCTTTCCACTCCTACTCCACCGCTCCTTCCACATATACAGTACACGGACAAATTTGAAGTAATTAATCCCCTAAGCACATTTCACCATATTTAGAAATTAATAACAAAAGAAATCAGGAAAGCAGTTTAGCTGTGACAATTAAGCAACAGTGTCAATGAGGCTGAAATAACAAGTTAAATGCTGCTCTCTCTCTCAGCCTATTTCATTTGATGCTCTGGGTTATTCTGAAGTGATATTCTTTGCCTCAAGACATTATGCACAATAGTTTTGGAGGATGTTCTTCTACTGACAGTAATGAATTTTATCTGTGGAGCACATAGACAGAAGCAGCTTTAACTGAGCTAATAAAGATTTTGGAGGGGGGGTAATGTAAGAGAAAATGTCAGGGCCAACAAGCCTGCACTTTTTAATAAATGACTTCCCCAAACTTTAGGATATCATAAGAACAGCTGCTCAAAATTCTGTGTATCCTCTATAATTGGACACCGCACTTATCCTGGTAGCAGATAACAGTACACAAGTTTGCTGTGTAGAAATATTACTGACATGTTAAGTGAGAAAAGATATGTCAACACTTATCCATGTTTTTGTTTCTGCAATGTCTTTGTGAGATTTTTACACCTAAATCTCATTGGGCAGAATTATTTAGATTACCTAAAAGGGACTAATTTATGTGATATTACTATATTTCTGTATGAATAGTTTGTCATTAGAGATGTTATTTCACAAAATGGTGCCAAAAGCACCAAGTGGCAAAAAGCACTTCCTGTCAATTAGCTTGTTAACTTATTAGATTGACAACTTATGTTTAGTCACTAATTGATCAACTTAGAGCTTTGTTGTTGTTTAGAGACTTAGAACAAAAAGCTATTCTACACCACTAACAGCTTTTAGGTCATTGCCCTGAATACAAGTTAAGCTAGCTGTTGTTAGCTGTTAGCCTTCCCTACTTCTAGTCTGTGTGGATAGAGCTCTCCACACCAGAGCCAGGGCTGGAGCTCCAGCCTTCCACACCACAGCTTCCAATCCTACCTATGTTTCCTGCCCTGGTCATTTACTCATATAGTTTCCAAAATGGACCTAGAGAAACATTACTCCACCTCAAATCTCGTGGGAGCCATGTGGGCATCCCTCTTCTACAAGGAGACCCAGGTGGGCATCCCTTTAGCTCCTGTCCTAGTTTCTGTTCCTGTTACTAGGTCTGCTATTATTGTACCTGTCCTTGTCATTTATTAGTATGTATCCCTACATTCATACTGACAATCTTTTCTGTGTTTGAGTGTCGTCCTCTTATTTGAGTGTCTATCAGATATCCCTATAGGTTTAGCCTGGTAAAGTGTCTGCTGCTAACTGGGTCCTTTCTAAAACCCTACTGTGTTAAAAGAGTGGGTCAGTGCTCTGGTAAATCAAACATGACAGCAGCATTTTGTCTTCATTTAGCACTACAGACCACCTGTTAGCAGGAGTAAGATTTGACAGAACCAACTAAAATTTTGTTGCATGCAGAGCAGCAAGACATAAGAATAATTTTGCCTAATTTTGTGCAGGTTTAATAATAAAATACACTCAGGGGTAACAAAATGTAAAAAAATGTTTATAAATAGTTTGTTAAAAGTACCAACAGAAACTTCAAAATAAAACAGGAAACAACTCAACTACACAAGGGAAGTTGCACTAATACAAAAACAGAGAATTTCACAATAATAATAATTTCTCAAGGTCTGTGTGCCGTGTTGGACTGGCTTTTGGCCTCTTTTGAGGCCCTAATTAACAGCTGATCAAGGTGGGGAGAAAGTACAAAAATTAATACAACACGTGGAAAATAAAGACACAGACACTGCTGTGTGCTCAGTCCCACCCTGTCATGGACAGGTCAGTTGTTCATTCCACATAAAAACAAAGACCCCACTGCGGATTAAGCTTCTTGTGGAGGACAATATGTTTGGATCAAACTTTTTTCTTGTTTTTGTAGCCTTTGGAAAAAGAACAAACTTGGAGTATGTAAGAACAGTAGGGCTGGGTTAAAAAACTTGGAGATAGATTTTTTATATGTCCTCATTTCTGGTAACATGACCATAGTCTCACGTGACTTACCGAGGCCTGGTCCTGGTCGTATTACCGCTATTATTAGCAACTAACGCTAAGACCGCTGCACTCATATTAGGAGCTAATGCTAACGCGTGCCTCACCTTCAACAACAGGAAGTGATGTCACCACGCAGTTTAAAATAAGTTAGTTTAAAATAAATCAGATATGGTCATTTAAAGTCACATTTTCTCTAGAACAGGTTCCACTTTGTCCTTTTATCAAACAGTAAGCAGCCTGACACTATTTGTCTGATTCACATGACGGCATGTCATAGCTGCTCTCTGCGTCCACGTCAGTGAGCACACACACGCGCACACACTGGTTTCAGTCAGAGGACAGAGTGCACACGTCGTAAAACATGTCAACCAGCTATAAATCAGACATAAATATGAAAGCTTTCTAGATTCTCTGAGGCAGGTGAAGATGGAAGCATCTTGCTCCAGTGAGGAGCAGATGGAGGATTTCTCCTGCTCCGTTCTTAGGCTAATAGCATTACGGTCGTCATGGCAACACGCACAGCTGAACAAGCTGAATCTCCGTCATTGAAGAAATTTCTGAGTTGTATTAAATGGATCCAATATTCTTTGTAGATTTTATTAACATCAACACGTTATCTGAGATCTGAACTTTAAGAATATTTAGAGTGACTCCGCTGAATGAAACGCTTTCATCAGGACATTTAAAAAGTTTCACTTTTTTTCTGTTTGGAGTTTGGGTCAAATAAATTCACTCAGTATCTTATAATTAAAAAAAAAAAGTTATCTAAGAACGTCTTTAATATTCACAAAAAATAGGTGGGGTTACATAATTGACTGTAAATGAATCGATATAAAATCAAATCGGATTTAATCGAAATCAGGGGTTCGGGAGGATTCCCGGTGGGCCGCATTATTCTTGGGCCTTTAAAATAAAAAAGCAAACTGAGTAATGGAGGGGCCTGGGCCCCTGTAGAGCCCTATGCCCTCAGTCTCTGTGAGCATAACTTATTGATCACAAAAGTCTTTTTTTCAGACTCAACAGATAGATCCTGAATAAACTCAGCTATCAGCAATGCCGGAGTGGCTGATATTTATTACTGCACATCTGAACTAAACAGGAAGCCTTAGTTTTAAGTTTGCAGGGAACTTCTGTTGTTTAAACATCAACACAAAACTTAAACCTATCAGCAGGCAGACGTAAATCACTTCCCCCAAAACTAGTAACATTGCTACACATACAGGATCCACCAGCTCTACATTTTCTCCCTCTGATAGTACCTCATATTACCTGCCTGCAGCACCAAAGGACTCAGAGTAACGTCTGTCTCCGCCCTAGCAGCACCTGTCCTCCTCCTCTTTAGTTCGTCACCTCTGCTTCTGTGTTATGGCAGATTCTCTGATGTTTAATTAAGTTTGTTGGCATCACACACACATCAAACTGCGCAGCATTGCTGTTTGTGAAGCTAAAATATCTCCATTATCACTGCGTGTTGGACTGATCACTAAGCAGCGGGTGAAACGCGCGCGCCTGCGACGCGACGCTGCGTCTTTATCACATAATATATTTACAGGATAAGTAGTTCCTACATATCCTGAAAGTTTAGTTATATAAATTTAAATAGCGGAATAGACATTTCACTATTGATCTGCACATCACTACTGTTTATTCTTGTCAGACACTTAGATCATATGTCCGTTCCCACTTATTTATTTATTTGTTTCACAGGGACGCCGGTCCAAGAGTAATGCAGCCCACCGGGACTCGTAAGGACCCGGAGGTTTGGTGTGAGAGCGTGTGAAGCCACTCAAATGCGTGAGTCTCAGCCAATGTGTGAGAGTGCAGCCTTATAAATTAGCATGATATTTTTTGAGTAACTTTACTTTAACTTAGCTTCATTTACTTTCTCTTTCCCTCTGTAGATAGTCCAATATCTCCCTCACATTTCAAAGCCAGGAGAATGCATATCCAACAGAGAGCAAACCAAGTCTTACAGCTGATCAAATGTCTTGGTTATTCACCTCATTCCTCTGTGGCTGGAAGTCCAACCCCCATTCGTGACTCGGTTGAATTCCACCAACCAAAAAACGCCAGTAATCCCTCTGTGGGGGAAAAAACTGCAATACCTTTTCTTCCCACAGGGAGGCGCAGTGATGCTCGTAGCCCAAACACAGATAAAACAGGCAAAAATATCAACCCATTCACTCTAAGCGACACCCCAGCATCCAAAACTGTACTGTTTTTAGGTTTGGGGGAGGTTTTATGTTAACTGTCACTTTGAAGATTTGTTTTTTTTCTCATATTTGCTCTTTTAAACCTGAAAATTTAACTTAAACCTCAAACCAATAACCAGCTAACTGGGAGTGAGACTGGAAGTGGTAATTCTAATAGGAAGATCTGTATTGTTGCTATCTTGCATTGTTGGAAATCTCTGTTGAGACATCTCTGAAGAGCGGTTACAGAGTTTTTGGATGTTAGTTGCAGCAGCACTCCCCTACAGTAGCACCCTCTCCCAGAACAGGAGTAGATCCCACAGAAGGTGTTTTAGAGGGGCTTAAAGGAACACCACTAAGAGCGGGAGTTGTTCATATGGTCTCCAAACTCCCCAAGAAACCAATCTGATGGGATCTACAGGAGGAAAACCCAGCATCTGTTTCCCAGCCTACAGGCCAAGAGAAACGAACTGGTACTGCACACTCCAGGACACCCCCAGATGTTATTTTCACCATGTCGTTACTGGTCAGAGCTTTTCTGAGCCAATGATGTACTGGATCCTTGCAACCCCACATTCAAAACACAGTGGAGTATTCTTTACCTTTTTACAGCTATTTTCCTTATCTATAGGCAATATTTCTGTTTCTAAATAAAAAAAAATGTACTTAATATACCTAAAATTTATACAAACATTTAGTCGTTCATGTGTTGATTTTATAAAATAAAAACATCATCACTGATTTCTCAATCAAGAGAGGTGCCACAGTTGGTCTGCACAGACTCTAATTAAATGTGTAGTCGTCTACTGGTAATTAACATTCACTGTGCATCAGAATTAAGTTAATGAACTACACTAATTTAGCACAGGAGATTTCAGTGTGAAACAATGGAGATGTTTACCTGCTAACCTCTCTTACTTTATAGGGAGAGGCTCAAATGTTGGTAAGTTAACATTTTCACATAAACAGGAAAGGAAATACATGAAAAAGAATAATTATTCTAACACGCTCTGACGTCTAAAATGAGACAGCTGCTTAGAAAATTTGCTAAATTCCTAGCGAAAGGGAAATTAGGCATAAATTTGATTAGCAGCAGACAGCCAGTGGCATCATTACATTAAGCAGTAAATCTGCTAGGAACTGGTACTTGTATTTTTGGAAAGAACAAAATATATGCACATGTGCCTGACTATGATTTTTTAAAACCTAACTACACTCTGCTGTTGCAGTGTGCAACATTTATATTCAAGGACTGCATTTTACTCTGGATAATTTTAATTTTAATGCTAAAAACTGTCAAGCTTGTCTGAACATTCAAATACATGGTAGATAAAAAGTCATTTGGGTTTACAGTCACCCAGAAAATCCACATTTTTGCAACTCTTTTTTTTTTTCCTGTCCAGCATCACAGCAGCAGAATGATGGTCTGGCTGCTGTGTTTATGGACAAAAGGCCCCTATTGATCATTTTTGCTCATTATAAAAAGAGAAGTCATCAGCTGGGTTAAAGCCACAAAAGAAAACCGTTAAAAATCCAAGAAAAGTCTTTGAGAAAAAGCTCTTAACATTTAATTTCATATTACCACACAACTGGAAGATGCACTGATGAAGTGCTATGAGAATGAAAGCGATCTTCCAGGGAAAGGAAAATGTGATGTCAGACTCATACGAGTGTATTTTGCCTTTTGGTGCAATCTGAAATCCGTACTGATTTATATGCATTTTATTCCTACAGTATCTTTAAAGCACGTAAATATAAACTCATCAGCCACTTTTTCAGCTCCACCTGTTCAACTGCTTGTTAATAGGAACATCTAATCAGCCAATCACATGGCAGCAACTCAGTGCATTTCATCACGTAGACATGATCATCATCTACTGGGATTTTCACACACAACCTTCTGTAGGGTTTACAGAGAATGGTCTAAAAAAGAGTCACAGAGGTGTAACGTTGAGTCTCCATTTCAGCACATTCAGATGGTAGGGTCAGAATTAGGTGGAAACATCATGAAAACATGAATCCATGGTTCAGACTGCTGGTGGTGTAAAGGTGTAGGGGAACATTTAAAGATAAAAAAAGCAATTGACCATGATAAATCATGATAAATTTGTGATTTACACCCCTCCAAGGATAAAAAATAAAACATCCAGCATGTTCTATTGTCTCATTGTGTGATGTCTGCCAACATTGAATTCTTACCAGTGAACTGATATATTATCAAACTTCAGGCTCCCACATCTGTGCAGTGCAGCACAGGGCACTACGTGCCAGGTGGACTAACGAATAACTAACATAATCGTGATTATTACAATCTTGACATATTTAACCAGTGTTGTTGACAATTTATTAACAGAAAATCTTTGCAAGCAGGTCTAACATCAGCTCTGAACCAACTCTTCCATCTTTTCTATCCTCTTTCCACACACACAAAGGGAAAACATGACCAGAACTGCCTCCCTTAACTTCCTGCCAATAACTGATCCTAAATGAGAGGTATCAGTGTTTGAAAGGTTTATGATCTCTGAGCTTCAGATATGTTCAATGACACTCTGTAAATGTCAGCACAATAGAGATAGAATATCTTTATCAGCTGAACTGAGCTTGTGAACACACTAACACTGAACATGGCAGTGTTACACTCATTCTGTTACAACAGATTTAAACTAAAGATTGATTGATATGATTAATTAATCAGATGGCAGTGTGGTGTCGCTGATGTTGGGCTGTATCTGAAACTCTACTTCAAGAGAGATTATAAAGGAAAGTTTATGTTATTTAATTATTTTATTTTTTGGCAGGGCGGGGGTTAACAGCTAGCAGTGGTCCTGTTTAGAGCCCTTGGGTGTAGAGGTTTGAATGTTGGAGTTGAATGAAATGTCTTCCAAATATCCTTAGATAACGTTTTTTTAATTAGTGTAAGAAATGATGTGATGTAGCAAATATAGTGGGTAGATTTTAACTATTTTTTAAATATGCAGCGAATTGACTCATAATGGTTTAACCCTTTAATGTCTAATGTACCCAACTGGCTACACAGAGTTTCTGAGACCTATTGCATCAACATATGGTAAAAACTTTGCTCAAAACTCTGTTGTGCAGAATCTGATACTTATCTTCTGCCCCCTGCTGGATATTGGTTGTACTACAATAATCCTGATATATCATACAGTAAACATATAGGTTTTTTCCTACATTTTGCTCAGTGGATCTCAGATTCAAACTAATTTTTTCTTGGGTCAGGCGTTAAAGGGTTAAAATTTACCCAAACAAATTTAGTGCAAATTATTAGACCAGTTTCACGAGTTTGAAGTTGGTCAGTCCTTCATCTTTAGTATGTTGCATGGTCTTTATGTCTTTATGTCTCAATTTTTATCCGCTGAGTAAAATTTACCAAATTGTGTCCCACTAATGCAAGAAAAATGGATTCTAAAACTGCAAGTTTTCCTAAATGTCGGGTTTATAGGTTAATATTTAACATTTATCTTCCTCTCTGAGACTTCTTTTTAATTTTATTATGAGGCCTGAGCATCATGTAAGTTAACGGATTGTTCTATCGTACATTATGTGTCTCATATCTGGTTTTAAGCCTCGAGGTTTCACCGCAAGATGGAGGAGGTAAAAAGAGCCAGATAAAAGAGGAAAGAATCTGTTCAGACTTTTTATTTTTTACACTTGGAAACTTTAATCTGTTCATCTTTCTTTTCTGTTTGGGATATGATGGATTGTTCCAGCTTCACCATTGTTGCTGTTTTCTGTCTGGAGGAAAAGCTCTGTCTCTGCTCTTTTTCCCCACCTCAGCCTCTCCCACTCATTCACAGACAGATTAACATTTTGTTTTAATAAAAAGTCATCTTTTGCGTATGATAATGAGGTTATCTATTACCTGATGGGTGTTTTATGTCATCTCTGAGAGCTGAGATTGCCTCTTAATCCATTGTAGTTCAAGTGAATGAATATTGTTTCTTCTTTATGCTGTTTGTCAGTATGAATAAATCATGAATCTAATGTAGAGTTTTTATTTAGCATTCAAAATCCACCTTTTTATGTGCTTTTCTTTTCTATTTTAATCACATATATCACAAGGATGCTAAATGAATTAATGTTGGGTTTTTCAGCTCAGAACAAGGTGTTTTATGCTGCGCCTTTGTGCAATAAAGCCCATTAAAATTCATTTCAGCCACATATCCGTAAAACAACGTTTTCATCACCACACACCTGACTGAAGCAGTTTTACCGTTTTTCCTGTTTCATTAATCTCTGCCTCGTTTAATTAACACAAATGGATTTTTTAGGATAAATAAATAAACAAATAAATAAATAGGGAGTAAAAAAAATAAATAAATAAACATTAATAGACAAAATGTCAATATTAACGCTCACTTGAAAAGGTTAGGACTGTAAAGAAAAGTCAAATTGAATTTAAAAAATTTATAAAATGAACATTTTAAAATCGTTTTCAGAAAGCAGAAAAAACCTAATTAACTAATAATAATAATAATAATAATAATAATAACGCTTAAAAATCATTTAAAAAGAAAAAATATTTATTAAAATAAATAAATAAATAAAATTCTTAAATAATAGAATAGAGTAATAAAATAGTAATAATAAGTTTACTGGTAAAAGCTTAGGACAATCTGTGAAGAAAAAAATCCTAAAATGTTAAAAAGAGAGATTTTTTTTATTTTTTTTTTTAGTTAAAAAGAAGAGGGAGCATAAATAGAAATAAATAGAAGCATCCTTCTACTCACCATTGAAGTTCCAGAGAGGCTGAAACCCTCGGACTCCACTGCTCTCATTACTCATGTTTCATGGCAAAGAGCGACGATGTCAGAGCCGAAGTTTCCTCCTCCTTCCCTCCGTCTTTAACTGTATCCTCCCGAAGAGAAAAGATGTGTTCCTGGTCCTTTTATTCACTTCTGCTTTCTCTGTTTTTGGTGTGATATTAACCTGTTTTTATGTTGTAGTTTCTCTCCTGGTGGCGCAGGTTGTGTCAGTCGCACCGTTTGTCATAATAACAACTGATAATAAAAAACACAACAGACACCAGTCACTTATTCTCTCAGCTCAACGTTTCCAGTGAAAAGAAAAATGTGAGCGACCAGCTTTTATCACGTTTTGTGCGCCACGCGGCGAGGTGCGAGGGAAATGGATGGATGATGGAGAAAGAGAGAAAGAGACGGAGAGAGGGAGAGAATGGGGATAGGGGCGAGAGAAAGTAGGGTGGAGGGATTTATGATGTCATTTTCTTTAACCAATCTTTGGTGACTTACTGTTTTGAATATTCAACTATTTATTAAAGAACTGGGAGTCTAAATTTAGGTTATATTCACTCAGCAGCCACTTTATCAGGTCCACCTCGCTGGTGCAGAGTCTGACGCCTTTTTACCTCCATCTTCAGCTGCTGTAGCCCATCTGCTTCAAGAATGGATGTATTGTGTGTTCAGAGATGCTATTTTGCAGAACTTGGTTGGAACCAGTGCTTGTTTGACTTCCTGTTGCCTTTCTATCATCTCCATCCAGTCTGCCCATTCTCCTCTGACCTCTGACATCAACAAGACGTTCTGGTCCAGACAACTGCTGCTCACTGGATATTTTCTCTTCTTCAGACCATTCTCTGTAAACCCTAGAGATGGTTGTGTGTGAAAATCCCATTAAATACTCAGACCAACAACCATGCCACGTTCAAAGTCACTTAAATCCCCTGTTTTTTTTTTCTAGGGGTGGGAGATACTGCAAGATTTGGCATAGATCCGAAACCATGATAAAGGGCTATCATAGATACTGATATGAATACCAGTAGTTTCAACAGCCCTATTTAATATTAAACCATTAATGCAAATAAATTAATCTGCAAAATTAACACATTAACACATGAACAGTTATTATTTAAAATCTGGCATAATCTCACTGAGAGAAGCGTGTAGGTGCCTTCTCACTGTGGTGAACCGAAGCCATCAAAAACCACTTTATCCTCCAGATTTATTAAGATTCTGACTTTTTTTCAAGCCTTACATTAACGTGTCAATCATCACACTAGTATTGATCGAACGTTGGTGTATTTGGATTGATCCGCCCGCCACTAATTTCTTCCTCTTTATGATGCAGTTTGAACTAATGTCAACATAACTAAACGGGTTAAGGTGCTGCCATGTGGTTGGCTGATTTGATATTTTGTTAATAAACAACTGGACAGGTGGACCTAATAAAGTGGTCAGTAATTAATTGAATGAAGGTAAATTTGAAGTTGACTGAGCCTGCAGGTGGATCAGAACCACCTGACATTATGTACATACTACTGAAATTAGAAGGATATTTATATATTTCAAAAGAAGATCATTACTCAAATGAAAAAGAAAATGATACCTTCTTTTAATTCTATATCTTATAGCCTTTATTTTCTTCCTTGTGTATGTAAAGGCCGATGCTTGGTGACCTGCCTGGGATTGGATTCATCTTGATACACCCTCATCTACCTGCTACTTGATTCACCTGTCCTCCTTCTCTGTTGGACTTAGTTAAATGGTTTAGATCTTAATAATCCTTTCTGTTTTGTTTCTTTCTTTGATTTGATTTGATTACTCCTGGTTGTTTCAGTTAGTCTTTGTATCCTGACCACCAGTTCTCCACTGCTGCTCAGCTTAATAGCATGACATCTTTTATTTTATGTTACCTTCATTTCCATGGTCAAGCTAGAACGTAACAATCTCTGTCTGAGGAAGCCAGCAGGGGTGCAACCCTGAGGTTCTCAAACCTGATCCCCACTTCTCCCTGAGTCTACCTTGAGTTTGTCCATGAAAACCGTGAACTCTCACAGTACCCCCACAGAATCCCCCAAAGGACACAGTAGACTGGAGGGTCAGCAACTATTCCAAAACCTGGATGAAACTCACACGACTCCTCCTGAATCTAAGGTTTGACAATCAGATGGATTTCTCCCCCAGTAATCATATTCAGCTTGATCGGATCAGATCAAGACACAGATTTGCAGGTGTTTTATTTATTTATTTTTTTGTAATGTTTCTTATGTTTCAGAGCCGTAGCCATCGCCGTAGTTACAGAAGTTCAGGAGACACAGAGGTGCTGGTGGCTGAACTACCTGATAGCGAAGCCCACCGTTGTGGAAATGACTTGAATGCCACGAAAGCAGATGAGTAATGTGAGTGTATAGAAACACACACACACACACACACACACACACACGCACATACTCAGACTCTTCTCTCTGAAGTGGGTTGTGTAAGAGCATAATGGCTGAGCCAAAATCACACCACTTCAACCCATAATGGCAAAAGTGGAGTTTCTTATGTAAGCTTGTTGGCTCAAACACACACACACACACACACACACAGACTGCATTACACATCCATTTTCTTTTTGCACTGTATGCGATGGAGATACGTTTAAAAGATAATGACACTGATGATGAAATTTGATTTAGAGTTCAAACTTTTTTATTTATACCGGACATATATGTTCGTTGTTTGGTTGTAGCCTTTTGGAAATAAAGTGATTCATGTATGATTCGTGTAAATAAAAACATGACTCTACCAGGACTTTGATGAAGTGGGATGTTTGTGTAACTGTGATCACTGAGATGATGATGAGCTGAAGATGTTAGGCAGCACTAAACACCGTCATCTGACTCAGGTGAAGGTTGAAGAGGTGCAGAAGAATCCCAGCTTCCTTCACTTGGGCTGACGCCATCTCCACCAGCCGCCTCACCTGACTCCAGGAGACAGACGGGCTGGAGGGGAGGCTGGCGTGGCCTCCATGTGTTCTGATGTGGAGTGAAAATGTTGGTTTGAGCTCAACTTGTTTTAGTACAAATTGAGTACATTTGCTCTATCCAGACTTCCATCAGTCTGAGCGCCTCTTCTCTTTTTTAGCTTCTTTTTAATCCCTTCCCTCCCTAAAGGCTTATTTTAAAGCCCCTTCAGGTCTCTGATTTAAAGTTTTTTACTGGGCAAACGTCTGGAATGGTGATCTCCACAGAAATGTATGTCCTCTGTTAGACACTCTGGAAAAAGTTCCTGCAGCTTCATCTTGGTGAAACAGCTTCTTTTGTTCTCTGCTTTGCTGCTGCCCTACACCTGCACTGTCTCCCCTTCTACTCTTTGGAAGTTCAGGGGACCTGTTCCACATTTGGGAAGCTCAATTAGCCGTTTCTGCTTGGAAGCATCTCTCCGACTTGCATGGTTACCCGACATGACAGTTGATGAAAAAACTGCCAAAAGTACCAACAGAAATTCAGGATCTTATTCTGGGAATTAGTTGGACTTTTGAAAACTCAGTTTTCAGTCTTTTCTAGATTAGGTACTGGAGCATAGCGGCTGATATCTGCAAAAATTCTCACCACTTTCAAACTTTTACAGACATCCTTGGTTCATAATAGCAACGATTGTTTTGTTCAATAAGCTCACCGTCCTCTGGGAGGAGGGAGTTCAGGAAGGCAGGCTGAACAACTGTCGTCCACCATGTGGAAATTGGCTTCATTAGCACAGCAACAGCGTGACTGCTCTGAGACGTGGTGTGAAACTGGAGCAAAGCTCAGAAAAAGAAACAAAACTCAGAATAAAAGAAGCAGAAAATGAGCAGATTCCAGTTCATTCTCAGAAGGGGGGGGGCGGACGTCTAATTATGGTGTTCCTGCCGATAACAAGCCCCAACTGGACAGGAAGATGTTGTCACCCTGACCCCAGCAGCAGGATGTCAAGCACGTGAAACTAATCTGTACAGCACAAGGAAATAAAGTGGTGGACATGATTTATTACCGCCATGCTAAAGTAAGTTTGTTTTGAGTGCTTATATCATCCTTTATATTCATGGTGTGAAGGTAAAGAGCACCACCGTGGTGCACTATTTTGTTAGCTTCATATATTTGGAAAAAATTTTGTCATAACTTCTTTAAATATTATAACTTCAAAACTTTTTTAAATATTATATTTTATGAACAACCTTGTTCTACAGGTGTGATTTCACCAGATTAGAAATAATCAGCCAATCACGTGGAAGCAACTCCGCAACATCTTTATATTCAGATATTTAGCGGAGCATGAATACAGCTGAGGCTGAAGGCAATGTTATTAGTTTTATACACATTTGCTCAACACAAAGAAGACCAAGAAAACAAAGTGTCTTTGTCGACAGCTTTACATAAATATAATCTTTATTTCCATTTGCATATTTAAGAAGGCTATGCTTGAAATTTACCAGCCTTGTATCAGAAGAATAATTTTGTAAGAAGGCAAGTTGAAGCTGTAAGATGAAGACGAAGGACAGAAGATAACCAGTCAACATCGATAACTAAACTTCAAGACCAGCATCACTCGACTGGGTCGACACCAACAACCAGATCAGAGAGAAACTTGAGTCTGCGTTGGGTTGGACCAAAGTATTGGTCAACTAATAGTTATAAGGATAAATTGCTACTATACAAATAATACATATATACATACGTAGCTTACATACATACAGTACATGCACACTTCATCCACTTTTTATTGATGGATCCTAAAAAAGTAGATTCAGTTCGAGAGGGTTTATGGTTCTCACTGTCAGATCAGACTTTGTTCTCAATAAAGCAGCTACCAGAATAAAAAAGGATGGAAAGATTTCTAAATTTTACTGATAATATCATTCATTATTTTTCATACTGCTTTGTCCAATTAAGGGTCATGGGGATGCTGGAGCGTATTCCAGCGAGGTACACCTGATAATATGTTGTTTAATAATCATTTAAAAGAGCAGACGGAGCTGACCATGGCTCAGATCTGATCACTCTGCAGGAGCTGTTGTAAAGATCATGTGCTTCACCGACTTCTGCTGCAGTGAAAAAATAAAAGTCAGCTCAAAAGTTCAGATACTGTCTGGACGTCTATGTAGAGAAAAGTGGGCCCGTGGAAGCGGCAGTGAAAACCGGCCCAGTGTAGAGTCCTGGTCCGTCGACAGGAACCTTTAAAAAAAACAAAACAAAACACATTTTAGAACCTGAAACATTTTTATTGCCACATTAAACACAGTTGGAAACCTGCACTGCCTTGAAGACAAAGGTTACAGCTGGGAGTGTAAAACGTAAATAAAAACATAATGTAATGATTTGAAAATCCCATAAACAACATATCAGATGTTTAAAGTGAAACATTTAATCACTTCATGGAAAATATGAGCTTAGTTTATATCAGACGGCAGCAACTCGTCTGTAAAAAGTTGGAACAGTAAAGTAATGGTACAAATCATAAACACCTGGACGAGGACAAATGAGGTTAATTAGTAACAGGTCAGTAACGTGGCTGGGTAAAAAGAGCATTTCAGAGAGGCAGAGTCTCTCAGATGGTAAGATGGACAGAGGTTCACCAATCTGAGACAAACTGGGTCTAAAAACTGTGGATCGACGATGTCAGAAAGATTGACAACTTTGACAATATCACCATCTACAGTGTATAATATCAAAAGAATCAAAGAATCAGCAGGAATCTGCACAAACGGACAAGACTGGAGGTCAAAACTGGATCTTCAGGTCTTCAAGCAGCACTGCATTAAAAGCAGACATGATTCTCTACTGGAAACCACTGCATGGATTCAGGAAATCACTGTCTGTGAACACAGTTCACCCTGAAATCCATAAATGTAGGTTAAAGCTCCATCATGCAAAGAATAAGCCAGATGTGAACAGGATCCAGAAACAGTGCCATCTTCTCTGGACCAAAGCTCATTTAAAATGGTCTGAGGCAAAGTGGAAACCTGGATGAAAATGTGAAACAGTTTCTGGAAAGCACAGACGGCGTGTCCTGCAGACTAAAGAGGAGAGGGAGCATCCAGCTTGTTATCAGTGGACAGGTGAAAAGCTGCATCTCTGATGGTATGGGGCTGCATTAGTGTCTATGGTGTGGGCAGCTTCCACATCTGTGAAGCTCCATCAATGCTGAAAAGTACATGGAGGTTTTAGAGCAACATCTGCTCCCATCCAGACAACGTTTCTTTCAGGAAGTCCTTGCAGATTTCAGCAAGACAATGCTGAACCACATCCTGCATCCATCACAGCAGCATGGCTTCACAGGAGTAGAGTCCGGCTGCTGAACTGGCCTGTCTGCAGTCCAGACCTTTCACCAATGCAAAACATCTGGAGCATCATGGAAGCAGAAATCTAGCAACCAAGGTTCAGGACTGTAGAGCAGCTAGAATCCTGCATCAGACCAGAACGGGACAATATTCCTCTCCTAAAACTCCAGCAACTGGTCTCCTCACTTCCCAGATGTTTCCAGACATGTTAGAGGAAGAGGAGATGCTACATGATGCTAAACATCACTCTGGAACTACTTTTTACAGACGAGTTGCTGCCATCAGTTCATATTTTCCATCAGATGACAGAATGTCTCACTTTCATCATCTGAGATGTTGTTTATGTTTTATTGAATATAAAATATGAGTTGATGAGATTTAGAAATGTTTGAATTCTGTCCATCCATCCATCCATCCATCCATCCATCCATCCATCCATCCATCCATCCATCCATCCACTCTGATCAGCTGCTTGACCTCTTCCATGCCAACCATTCCCAGAGGAGGGGAGGCTAAACACAGCTGCTATCCCTCTCTAACTTGTGGTGAAGGAGATGCTACTAGCAAATGCAGCATTAACAAGTCTCTATGACTTGTAAGGACATATGCTTTCAGCTCTGATTTGATTATTATTTCTAAACATAGTGATCAGTAAAGTGGTTTTAGATTAGAATCCATGGTGTTACCTCTCCAAGAGCCTGCAGCGCCACTGTTGCTGCCATGGCCTTGGCATGTTTCTTGTTGGGACTGGCTGTCTGGGGCTGGTAGTCAACACCGTTCACTGTAACCTGAGGAAAAATGAGTAAACAACGATGACATTTACAGTTACTGCTGCCATTCTGAAAAATGAAATTTCCAAAAACAGCTGGTTTAAGGTTGATGATGTGGTTGAACTCACTGAAAATATTTAGATTACATCCATTTTAACCATTAAAAGATGGATATTTGAATGTGAAATGATTTATTATTTCTCTTCAGGGACTAATAAAGTATTTTTTCATATTAAATGAGTGTCTTTTGTCCTGGGAGACAAACAGAGTACACAAGGGAAGCAATCAGCGTGTAAACATCACTTATAAAGTCAGTAGATGTTGCAGCCGGCAGCAACTCTGTTCACCATCATCTGGTGCCGAGTTGAGCTGGCAGCGGAGACGAGGATGCTCCGGCCGACTTCCCTTCCCTTTAGCAATTAGTCAAACACATTTTCTCAAACTTATATTCAGTCTGTCTCAAAGCAGAAAAGCAAAATAGATGGAAGAAGCAAACAGCATCTGTTTTCAGATTTTCAGCATCTGTACAAACGATAACAATAATATTATTATTACTATTATTATCATTATTATTATTATTACAAAAATATTATAATAATTTAATTATAATATAAGCAATTTTAGCTGAATTTGCACAAAGGGTTTTATATTACTCCTTTTGATAACATACCCATGTAGGAGTTGCCATCTTTTAATTCTCTATTTTCAAATTATTTATAATTTATTTAAAATGATGGTAAGACATTACAAATAATATATTATCATATTTTTGATTTTATTGTACAGTAAATAATATATTTTTTATTAGGATAAAATATTATAAATAATATTAAAGTTTACACATATGATTTTATAATACTTCCTTTTGATAATATACCTGTAAAGGCTAATTTCTTTATATATTAGTGTTTTTTTATATTTATTTTAAATTTAATCAAAATCTGAATAGAAATAAAAATATATATAAATAAATAAATAAATTAACTTATAGTAAATAGTCATGATCACATGAATAATTTTATAATATTCAAATGTTGTATTTATATGATTGATAATTATTACAATTATAAATGCATATCATTAAAAATAATTTTAATTTAAATAAACTTACATTTGAATAATTCCATTTTAATTAGTTTTTAAATTTGAAAAAAATCCCTTCAGAGAAAATGTAACTCAATTTATTTATTTATAAAGAAAATTTCAACTGCAACACCTGCAAGTCAACACTAAACAAGAATAAAGCATTTTTATTTTTATTTTAATTGCGGTGTATCAAAGTGACCCACCTTAAAGAGGAAATTCTTGCGATGGTCTGGACCGCTGTGATGAACCATGACGAACTCTGGCTGAATTATTCGCTTCTTGTTACATAACTCAATGAGAGCAGAAACCGGGTGCTTCCCTGGAAACAGAAAAACAACAACAAGGAACAGATCAACAAGTTGAATTAACAGAATCTGACCTAAACTCGTGTCAGGAATTTATTTTTTTGTTTTATATAAGAATATTTTAATAACATAATAAGACAGAGACAATTAAATAGTCACAATAAGACAAAGTACGCCAGAGCCTGAGAACAAAATGAAACAAGACCAATACCACAGTTACCAAATATAATAGAAATTTCTAGAAATTTCACCGTGTAGATAAATAGTTCATTTCTACTCAAAATGAGGAAATAGGCAGATCTTAGGAGCGACAGCCTCATCTGAAGCACAATGGAGGCGTGCAAGGATTCCTGACACTGAATCAGACTGATGCCGTGATGAAAGACAGGCGTAGTTGGGTTGATGCTGGTCGATCAGGTTCAGGTTTGGTGGCTCAGGTGGTGGATCTGTCAAGCACTGATTGGAAGGTCAGCAGACGGATCCTTCACACCTCCATGTGTCGAGCCATGCTTGTTAAAGACTGAAGCCCACATTGCCTGGGATGTGCTTATAAAAAAGCACAGCATGAATAAAACAAGAGCTGCTGTATGAGTGTGTTGTGTGAACAAGTTAATGACTGTAAAAGCGCCACGAAGAGCGCAGCCAAGGATAGAAGGTTTTATATAAGAGTGGAACATTTACTGTTTACATCCAAGTGCATACAGAAAGGGACCCATAAGGATGTTAGCAGGTTAGACGGTTGAATATTCTACCATAGCTGAGTGTGCTGCCCCACTTCTAAATATTTGATTTGTTATTTGAAGTTGTTCGTTGGATTAATAATGTGAACTTTGCATGTGCTGCCACCTAGTGGATGTTTGTGGTAACTGCTGGTGCAGCTCCTGAAATTACTACAGTAAACATTAAATGTTATTTTCAATCTGTAGCATCATGGTACTGATAAGAGCTTGAATAAAGACATCTGGACTTCTTTTTCTTGCTCCTTGGAGATGTTTCTGGTTCATCTGTGGGGAGTTGGGGGTGATAAGTGTAAAAGGAACGTTGACATGTTTCGGGTTGTTAGGGCCACATGTTGTCACTGACTCACTCGTCATTGTGGGGGTTGTTTAAATCAACTGTGAGTTGTTTACTTGCCTGACCAGAACTGTTTTGAACAGAATTGTCTTCTCTGTCCCCAATGTGGACATTACTGAATGTGGACCTGTAGATCTGGCACTCTTGTGTTTGAATGTTTGGTGTGTTCTGTTTTAACACAATGCTACTCAGCTTGTGTTTTGCTGTTTTGTCCTTTGGGTGCAGCAGCCTCTGACTGACGGTGTTGGGTTTTAAACGTCCAAGTTTGGGAATAATCTTGTGCCTGTTATTTAAATCCTTCTTTGTCTTCTTGTTTTTCAGTTAAAGTGCATTGTTGGGCGTTGCTTCAACAATTTTGTTGTATGATTTTTAAATGACAACAATAACGTTGTTTGACTTTTTTTGGGATTACATTCTAAGCCCCATGGTGAAAAGATGGTGGTGTGAGTCCAACAGTAGTTCTGTGTGGAGGTTTCTGGTAAACCTCAGCGTTGAAGCTAGCATTCTTCTAAATGTACAACACCAAAAAGGCCTCTTATCCTCCCTAATGACCTTGATGTTGCTGCTGTTTATGCATTTTTCTCTATCCATTCTCTTCAATAGACATTTATAAGCCAAAACTCCAAATCAAACAGTTTGAACTGAAGACGTCTTTTAGATCAGAGTTGCAAGAGCTTGAATAAAGCCAACTGGACTTCTATTTCTTGATCCATGAAGGCCTTTCACCTCATCTGAAAGGCCCCATTAGTTCCTTTTGGTGGGGAGTTTCAGCTTAGCTTACAATGAAACTCTAAGCTAAGCTTTCTTGTGCATGGTATAACTAGCACCTTGTTTTGATTTAGTTTTTTCCATTCATGTGACCAGAGAGATACCTCTGCTCCGTGTATGTTGTGTTGACTCACATCCTAAACCGCTGATCACTGGTTCCGATCATCATGATAAATACACGCAGAATTAAATGTTTCTTTACTTTGTTTCACATGTGCATTAAGAAAATGAACATTATATTTCTTAGACGATGTTTTAGTCTCTACCTGTATCCACTGATACCAAGCAGGTGGATATATAGCTTATTTCTGACCAACAATTTCCTCCATCTATGGGCGCTCGCTGCTCTTCAACATGAATTTAATCGAGTATTTAACTCCATTATACTACAGAATTTAACCTTTCTGTGTGATTTATCACCGAAAGGACAGAGGAATGCAAGTGAGACTGATCACCAAATGTGGCTCCTTGAACCCGCTCATCTCCATGGTAACTGATGCTGGACTCTGAAGCAGCTTCTGTTCAGAGATTCAGCTAAAATCTCTGCTTCCTCTCACTGATTCTTCTCCTGATGATCTCCCAGACAGAAACATTAGACTGATGTTGATGATATATTAGAAATATCTAATATAAACAAAGCTGGTGAATAAGAGAAAATAATAGTTACCCATTAGGTCCTTGGTTACAACCAGTCCTCCTGTTTGCTTCTGTGGTTTTTCTCCTTCAGCAACCAGACCTGAAACACAAAAATCCTCATAAGCAATAACACTGCAATCACCACCACCGCCAACATTCTCATTATTAACTGTTCAACATCTCCCTCCAGAGCATGAGATTTAAACGGATCATTATAAATCAATGATTGCAGCCTCTCAGTGCTCACAATATCCTCAGGTAAAATTTGAGCTGCAGAATATTGTGAACAAAACGAGGCTTGGAAAAGTTTTATTTAATTGGCTGCCTTTCGATTCCAGTTTCTAATTTCTGATTAGGGATGTAACAAAGGAAAGCAGAGTTAATGTGAACAGGAGATTCCCTACAGGGAATCAGGCTGTTCTAAGATACTCATTTGCTTTACTGTTATTACAAAAAGATGGAAGAAGATGCAGAAATATACAACTTTTTGTGGTGCACCTAAATTCATATGATTTTATTTGAGCATATACATCCAGGAGACTAATCTCAGGAACCAATCCTGGGCACTTCATAAAATGAGAACCTACTGAGCTACAGAATAGCTTAGAATAAACAAAACCAGCTCCATTGTGAGCATAATTGTTTACATATTAAAGGATTCCACTAGGGAGCTCATGAGAGAACTCAGACCAGAGTTGTCGAATCTTAGGAAAGGGATTACCAATTTCAGACCTCTTGGCTACCATTTCATTTTAGCAGGAGGAAAACATCCATCTAAACACCTGGCTTACTGTCAGATATCCAAGCTTGTGTGAATATTTAGTTAATCTACGTTTGGACATTTTCCCTTAAAATTCCCGTTATGACATCAGCAGAAGGGGATGACGTGACATCTGATCAGCAACGAGGCAACGACATGTTTATGCTGTACAGAAGTTATTTAACCACTTTGTAAAATAATATCTCAAATTAAAAAGATTTAAACGAAGTAATCTGGTTAAACGAGCTCAGTGTGTCAGGACGTTCAGGTGATGCTACTGAAGGACGTCCATCCCCTTCTGTGACCTGTGGATGGTCTGTGTAGCACTTAAAATAAAAACTGTGTGATAAAATAAATGTTGTGTTAATTAAAATAATACTTTAAATTTTTAATAGAGTCTACAGCATGTTACAGCAAAGCAATTTTAACTACAGGTAAGCCAGGGCGGATCAGCCGGCAGCAGCTTCGTGTTTCATTTTCAGTCTGCGTGCAGAGGTGAACATCTGCTGCAGCTGGGAGGGACTGCCAGAACAAGTTAATACATTTGTCTAAATACTCGCTGCAAATGACCAACTTTTTCCTTGCTTGCACAGTTGCACGTGCGGTCGAAAAATTGGTGCACTGCTCCAATTTTACGTGCATAAACTTGCATGTGGTGTTTGGAGCTGTGTAGGGTGTGAACAAAATGATAACAGCGACAATAATTATCTGGTGGCAACTGAAGGTGTAGATGTATTGTGTGAATTACTGCCTTGTGCTTTTCCATGACAACAATCTACCCAGGTTGGAACATATCACTTTTAACAAGGCACAAGTGTGAAGTGCTGCAGTCACACTGACAGGCAGTTCAGAGGAATCCATCTGCTTGCAATGTTAAATATTAATAAACAACAGCATCTCCGTGGTACGCCTGTCACAGTCAACAATCAATCAAACAAAAACTAGAGAATTACAGCTCTTTTTAACAAGCTTACACATGTAAAAGTAAGTTTTATCAAGCAGTTTGAAAAGAAGAAAGTAAGTTTGGAAAATTATTAAAAATAATCTGAGAATGCAAGATGGACGCAACAGCTTTCAATAGCTTTGCCCCCCATCATTCAAATTTCTCCTGCTATGAATTTTTGTGTCCTTGAACCTGAGATCGAACTGAGTTCACCTTATCCCTACTACGTCTATTAATTAGGGACATATTTTGAACATCTGAATGACTGGGCTGTTTTCTCTGGTTTCAGACCTTTTCTGTCGACCTTGAAGTCGATGACGATTGGTTCCACCGTTCCCTCACGGTTCCTCCCCAAGCCTTCTCCTGTCCTCCAGCCCATCTTCCTCATCAGGAACTCTCCCACGCCCCCTGAAACTGGAGCTGCCCTGAGAAACTGATCCTAACCAAGACGCAAACAGTTAACAGAAATAACAGTGTTGAAGTTGACCTGCAAGGATCATTTCCACCAATTTAGTCCTAATATCAGGTTTATCTACATGGACATGAAAACCTATTACAGAAAGGGAATATAATTTCTGGTAAAAAGAAAAATCTGCCATAATTTGTATCTTTGCTTAAGTTTAGTAAAGAAATAGCGAACCTCCTCATCTTCATTAGAATTATAAAGCATGATGGGACGTGCGTGTAAAATAAAACATTTGCTGCTTGAACATATGCTTTGAGAGAAAAAGCGGAAACCATTTCCACAGAAGCTAAATTACAGTCATAAACATTTGCCACAACACGTAACACTGCCTAACTATTATAAAGAAATATTAAAGACTTTGGATATTCATAGGAGTGATGAAGAATGATCTGAAACTGCATCTCTGGCAAAGCTAATATTCACCTATAAAAACATGACACAACATGCAACAGTGCAGAAACAGCTCTACATTTGTATATATATCCATATTAAATAAACTGAGCAAAGCTCATTTTAACAATCGTTATAGGTGGTGTGGTACTGGGTTTCTTACAGCATGTTTTTGCATCTTAAAACTGTGAAATCAAGCCACATTAGCATACACACCAACACTGTAAAATAATCACCAAAATTGTGAGTTTGGTTGGAAAATGTAGCTCAGGTTATAGTATGACTGTTTCAGTGTTTCTCCATTTGTTGAAATTAATAGTTTGATGACATTTACAGAATAATGTGTGTATGCTTGTTGCATATTTCATTTCTATACGTGGGTGAAATCGAGGGCAGTAACATAAACAACTTCAATTAAACGTATTTACTAAATCTTTCGTTGTGTTTTTATTTACTTTAATGAACCATTCTGACTATTCTATAACTGATGTAGTATTGCAGTACACATATGTTTACATATTTTACCTTTTTCAGCCATGCTTGTGGCCCACTTGTAGACAGCTCCTCAGAACTGAGGACCTGAGCTCCAGTAGAACCAGTGAAAAGACCAGGAACATAACTGGACTGGGCCCATGCGTCCACCTAAATCGTATATTGTAACAGCAAATGGTTATAATATACCAAAAAACAGTTCTCAGCTTAAGCTGAACTTGTGTTTAAAACACTAACATATCAAACAACTATGGTAAACATGTAAAAAAAGACACTTTAAATGCTTCTTTTAGGACATATGACATATTTCATACCTGCTCTTGTGCCCGGCTGAGCATGCAGATGGCGCTGATATCATTTGGGTTCTCAGCAAGTCGCTTCTGAGCTTTGATTCTTTCAGTGACAGCCTGAGTGATGTCTACAGGCTGGAGAGGGAGAGGTTATATAAGCCTTTGAAACACTGGCATAAAAGAAAGCCGCTAACAACACCTAACATCTGGCTTTTGAGTGGAGCAGAAAAGTCCCCAATGACTTTGCAGTCCAGCCTGTAGGTGGAATCATGACGTGCGCCTTAAGCTTTGTTGAAAGTCTTCATGATCTGAAGATATATTAAGTGATTATTCAAAAAGGAGCAACTTGAATTTCCCACCATTTATCCCAAAAACTCTGAGGAAATCTTTCCCTGATACCCCTGAGACTGATCTTGATCAAAGATGTCTGTCCTTAAATCTAGAAATGTAAAAGTTCCAAACATAAATCTGAGTCCTGACATTTTAAAACGCACCAGTCTTCTGTTTTAAAATTGGCCTTTTGGCTGGAAGGTGAGACGTCATGGAGAGCCAATCTTTCCTGGTTGTAGAGCTGGGCAATATGGCCTAAAAATAAAATCTCCCATTTTTTTAAAACCAAATCCGATTTCCGATTTTAATTGATTTTTTGTCTTGTCTTTTACAAAACATAAACAAACCTATTAAAAACATTTATTTGTTTATATAGATGAATGCCAGCAAAAATAAAGCATATACTGTCATAACTTTTCCACCATATAAACGACTTCATATCTTACATAGAAATATGCGACACAGTGCATCCGTGATCTCTTTCCATCTGGATCCTTATCATACAGGATCCACTGCAGGAATAATTCCCCTGATGAAGGTTGTCTCTTAACTAGGGTTTGTGGGCTAAAGTTGACGTCTACGTCTCATAGAGAGCAGCATTTCTCACTGCACAGCACACACAGCTAAATCCCAGGCGTGAGTGAAGGGTCACTTCACTGAAAATCTGTCAGATAAACACCGTTCTGGTGTGGAGGGAAGGCTAAGTCTGCTGCTAGCTAACTATGGAAAAATATCCAGATTTTCATAAAAATAAATCTCCAGAAATGGAAAATTCGATTTATTGATTATATCGATTAATCACCCAGCCCTACCTGGTTGTGATCTCCTGTTCTTATCTTAACTCTTGAAGCAAGTTTTTTTAAGGGTCACAGGGAAGCTGGAGTCTGGTCACCAGTCCATCGGGCCAACAGAGAGACAAACCACCATTTAAATTCAAACCCACAGAATTTAGAGTGACGGTGGGAGGGAGCCGGAGAACCGGAGAGAGCCCATGCTTACACAGGGAGAACATGCAAACGAACCCCCCAGCCAAAGCTCGAACTAGCGACCTTGTTGCTGTTAGGCTGCGGTGCTAAACACCACACCTCCACCATTAGTCGTTACAATCTTTTTGAAAATTAATTCAGAATCAATGGAAAATTTCAGCCTGAAACAGAAACTGCCCTATAAGAGTTTGGAATAGCGCTGGATGACTTTTTAGATATTTAATCACGATTATTCACATGATTTTCTGCAATTAATTGCACTGTTACACAGAAAATTCAATATTCATATATATATATATATAATTCAATAATGAATTCAGAAGTAGTGTATTGCACACTTTTCTCTGAAGAAAAAAATCTACAACTTCTGGTTTTTCATCACTTTCCACAAATAAACTGCTTTTTAGAAGCAATATTCCCTTTTCACAGAAGCAGTTTTAATATTTCTTGTTAATCTAAAATATTAACGAAAGTAAATCAAATATTTATGACAAAGAAGGATGAAAATTTGTTAAAAGGTAACAAGTCAGCAGTAAAAGTTTACAGTTGTGTGAAGCTGCCTTCCTTCTACACACACAGGATATCTGACAGAATTTCCAGCCATCAAATGTGTTTGTTAGAACAGACAACAAGCAGGATTACAATCGCATCCCTTCTGCTTTGTGAGGGAAGTTTATTTCTGATGACTTCTGGCTGGTTTTTTGGGTTTTACATAGGAGTTCTGTAAAATGAGCGGAGACGTCTGTACCTAGTTTTTACCAAGCATGTGCTTCTTTTCGCATGTGGACGGAGCAGAGATTTGGTGGAGCTGGAGGCAGAAATGGCCACTCACATAACACCGGTTTATGTCAGCATGGCTCAACCCAAATGTTGATGTTCATCCTAGAATCTTTTACCCCATCTTGAGCAGCGTTTGGGGATTAATGGCTCTACACAAGGTCATATTTAACTGACGAGGCTTTTCTGTACAGCTCAGTGAATTTTCTTCTTCTCTCTCTTGACTCTTCTCTTTTGGGCCCATTGCTGTTTTCTCTTGGTATAAAATTTTAAAAAACAAAACATCTACACAAAAGACAAATAGTCAAATTGTAATGTTTGGGTATCACGATAATAAGGTGAAAACTGCTGCTCATCCCTTAACTGGGACCACAAAAAGTGAGCATTTTATCCCAGTTTGGGCTGGCTTCCTGTCTGTTTTACAAAGGATTTTAAGATTTAATTGCTAATTTTTAAGGTTTTAAATAGTGAATATTTACAACAAATAAAAACTTAAACATAAAACACAGGAAATGTGATTTAAACTGTCTCTTACCTGCTGTGGTGCATCAGGAAAAACACTGTTCTCTGTCACCGGGACTGGCTGTTCAACATCTGGTAACCCTGCAGCTGTATCAGCTGATGATAAGGTGGACGTTGCTATGGGAACATTTGTCAGGGCCTTTCTGGAAGCAGCTGCAGTTTTGTCAGTTGTTTTGTCAACTGGAATCCACTCTCCATAGGCGCCCAGGCCATCTCCCTCCTGAAGAAAACACATCACGAGATGACACTTTGTCTTTACAAACATTTTTAAAGAAATGAACAGCAAACTGTAAACTGCAGACGCTCTCCTCTTAAGAGGGTGAATGTGAAAACGGTAACACTGCATGTGCGGTAAAGCCTGCAACAGGTTACACTGCAGTTGTCACACATAAGTCCCAACTAGAAGTGGTTGAAGCAGAACACAATGACTGATGTGTATGCTGCACACAGGACTGCAAGAGTGGACACACTTTTTCATTCTGAATAATAATTTTAACTTTAAGCAGTTTATTGACTGTGGCATCTCACATGGAGGATTTGAGGCAGACAACATCAACTTAGAGATAAAAGGAGACACGATAGATTCCCTCTAGATTCCCACATGGCTACAACTTAATGCATTTAGTCCTGGTCGAGATGACTTGCTGAAATACTCCAGTGGCCTCCTCAGCCATCAGATCTCAATGCAATGGAGCATTGGTTCTCCAACTCGGGGTCCCAACCCCCATGAGGGTCCCAAGATAATTTCAGGGAGTCACAGGATCATTGTAAAAAAAGACATTAGGTGAGACCTAATTAACCAGGCTTTCTAATCAGTTAATCTTGATTAATCACATTTTAATCACATAGCAACAGTTGTCCCCAAAAGCAATTTGTTCTTTTATTTAAATGAATTTTAGTGGATGGTTGAATCAAATAATAGACACATTGATATTGTAAACTCAAGCTCTAGTAATGTCTGGAAAAAATTTATTTAATCATATTTAAATTCAAAACAGTAGAAAAAGAAATAGAAAGTATCCCTGGCCAAAACTGAACACACCTAAAAATAAAGTACCATTTGAGGTACTTTAACTAACAGCTTTGGCTATTATCTTAGTCTACAACATGTTACAGTACTTTTAATTTTTTAAATGTTTTTGTCGACACACTTCAGGCATTAATATCTGACAGTAAGCCAGAGTGGGATCAGTCAGTGGGAACTGCACGTTTCATTTTCAGTCTGGTCATGAAGCTCTGAATGCAGCTATGAGCTGGGTGCTGCTTGAGGACTGAGGCTCTACTGAGCACTTTCGGATGGGGGAGGGGCCTACGGCAGCACCCGCAGCTCTCTGAGAAGAGTAAACTATACATGCTTTTACATCAGTCTCCAATAACGCCAGAAAAAGTTGCTAGATTTGTCGCTAGTCGCTTTTTTAAAATAAAGTTGATGGAGGGGGTTGAAAACTCATTAAATATAGCCCCAAAGTAGCTAACATGGCAACACTGTCGCGTGTCCCAACACTTCGGCGTGCACAGACTACAGAGGCTACCAAGTTAGCCAAACTCTGACGTGTGTATTGACATAACTGGTGTACGAGGAACTTGTGTACTGACAAACATTCGACATTGTTTGGAACACAAACTGCGATTGAATTTGACGTGTTGAAGTCCAATCCCTAAAATAATATAGCCTACATTTATCAAATAAATTTCAGAATTTTATTAGGGATATCAAAATCAACACGTTAATGAGATTAATCTGTGATTTTAGCAAGTACATCTTTTTAACACATATTAACCCAAAGACATTAATGGATAAACGTTAATGCAAAGGCAACAAACGCAATATGTTATCTAGTGGGAGTCGCAGCTCAAGAACCACTAAACAGAGCAGCTTTGGGATGGTGGAACGGGAGATTCTAATCATGGATGTGCAGCCAACAAATCTGCAGCAGCTGTGTCATGCCGTCATGTTAATATGTAGCAAAATCTCTGAGGAATGTTTCCAACACCTTGTTGTGTGTGTGCAGCCACCAACAAACTGAGGATAAACACAGCAACACTGGAAAATAAAAAAGACTAAACAGTCATTAATAAAGAGGTGAACCCATGCCTAAAAGAAAAGTGCACACTAATTTAAGTCTTATTTTAAATGAATCAAATGACACTTAAAACACAGTTCAACCTAGTCCCGCAGCCATTAGAGCACTCGACTCCAGTAATAAAATGTCATGACAAAATGAAAAACTACCATGAGCTTATGTATCTTTCAAATCAAGAGGATGCAGTCAGAAAATCTAAAAGTACATATGCCAAGAAAAATCCACATTATAAAAGCTGACAGCTGGCTCAGAGAGATGCACAGATGCTGAAATATGTGGTTAACACAGGCTGACGTGCAAGGAAGCTGCAGCTGACAGCACACTGAGACAGGGAGTCTGCTGCCATGTCTCTGCTTTACAAGTGAAAATCTCGTTTAAGCGGCAAAGTGAACAGTCCGAAAACATAATACAAGAAGAGGAATTTTTATCAGAGATTATGAAGGAGAAACGAGGGAGTCCAGAGCTGGTCAATGCCCACCGTGAGTTTATCTGAGTCACACAGACTCAGAGAAAGTAGTTGAAATGAGACTATCAGAGTGCAGCTAGTGTATCCATGGCAACTGGCTGTTCTGTCCTGCAGGGACCCGCTGCACCCTGAGACCTGACTGTGAATTGTGTCAGGGTGAAGCAGGTGAGAAATCCCAAGCCAAAAATACATTAGAATGTACAGCTCCACTGACAACAGCATGTTATGATGTTTGATTTGCAATTCATTCCACGGTTTTTATGGAAATCACAAAAAGCTGCTAAATCTATCTCATTAAAATAAATGTGATTCTGCTGAAATAAATTAAAAACCAACTCCACTTTGGAGCCCTATAACTCAGGCATACCTTCACGTAGAAAGTCCATTCAAACTTTAAATTAGACATGAAAATTTTAACTTTTAGTGCCTCTAAGGACATTGTAAAATATTTTATGGTTTGGACACAATCACTGTTGGGAGTTTCATGAAATTTGAAATCTTGCCTTGGAGTGTTTACACTAAAGTGATGATGTCACACACTCTAAATTTTGCTCCTAAAAAATTATTCAGAAAAAATTTTCAAACAATCGACTTTCATGATCACTGTTTATCTTGTATATACAAATTATATATTAACACGTAGGTATTTTTGTCTTGTGTCAACCAATGTTACCGTCATTGCAATCGGCCTGATTGTTTTCCCACAAATTGCCTCAAAATGCAGAAAAGCCACACCCCAGGTCTCATTGAGGTGAGAGATCTATTTAACCTGCCATAAAAACTGCACAGAAGATAGCAGAATAATAAAAAATACATCTATGTGCTCAGCTCACTTTTCTGTTGCTCACGGTTCAAGAATTGTTTTGATACCACGGACAGTTTTCGAACAGCAGGTGTTTGTTTGAGGAGTATATCATTGGGTTTCTCTTTTAAGTATATGTAACTTCTGTTACACACACACACACACACACACACACACATATATATATATATATATATATATATATATATATATATATATATATATATATATATATATATATGTATGCTTCTGTTGAAGTATACGTAACCTAAACAGCCTTTATGAGTGCTACCCCTCCCCACCCTCATTATACCGTGATCCACGCCACAGCAACCATGTACACAGCTGCTCTTTCCTTTTGACAAATTCCAACATGGCTGCTCCTATAGTCCATGTATCATGTCATTTCTCATCAGAACTCACAGAACAATGAGAGTTACATGACAGATAATTACGAAGTTTTAATCCCAAATCACAGAAAGTGCTGACAGGAAGAAAGCTTAAATTCATCCTGGACCCTCCCACACCCACCCTGCTGAATCTGTGAGGTTTTTCCTCTCTGCAGAGATGAATCTGTGCATCTTGCCACCTTGTCATTGCTGCCTCTTCTCCTCACCAGCTGTGAAGACTCTGACAGAACCTGTCCAAGTCCTGATCTGAATGCTGTCGAGTTCATTGTGTTTGCAGTTGTGATGGTGGCAAATAGAGAAGATATAGCAGCAGGTTTTCAGCAGGTTTTGATAAAATCATGGATTATTATGAATACTGTGGATTTACAAATGTAACTGTAAACTAATTGTGTACGTTTATGTAATGACTTCTTCATAGACCCGACAGTGTGTGGAAGGGAAAAACTGTTGACAGGAGTCAGACACACATTCGAGGAACAGACCACATATTTTCATGGCTGCTTCAGGGTTTACAATTCTGCTCACAACATGTTTACTGATTGGATGCCTTTAATCTGACCACTACAGATGAAAGGCTAGCACCACCACATTACATCATTACAGTCCTAAATTCTTAATACTAAGCGTTAAAAGCATTGTTGGTGAAGGACATGCTTGAATCGTATATACTCTGACAAACCACTTTAGCCTATGGCAGAGCGATATGAAAACTTCTGACCTAGCCCAAAGAAAGATCAAAGTTTGCATCCGCATTCCAGACGGTCCAGTGGACAACCTGATGTTCAGGAGCCTTCATAGCTGAGGACTTAAAGCCTTATAGCGTCACCTAGAACGCTGGGTTTCACCAGCTGGCAAAGACCCTAAAACAGCCGTACAAGATCCCATTTCAGCAAACAATTACAGACACGACGTTTGTACCAGAGACATAGAGAAAGAAAAACCCCGGTTTTCTAACGATAACAGTGAACTTCCTGAATGACATCTGGGAAAGGCTGTTACTGAAGTGTTGAGGTGACTCAAGTTAATGTTCACAAACAGACTGTGTTTTCTTCTCATTTCAAAGCACTGACAAAATATGTATGTTTAGTTTTTAAGAGATAATTAACAAGTACACATTAACCCCTTACGATGCAGACATACAGGTCCCGGTACATGACTACTAATCAACAACATATCAGCCATGTGTGCAAGCCCCTAAATTTATGTAAAAAAGTTATTTTTGTTCCAGTACTTCCCCTCATTAAACCATCTGCAGTTAACATCTCTAAGAATCCAACTATCTCCATTATTTTTAGCCTCCTTTCAGAGAAATAAAGAATTTCTACGAACTCATCCCTTTTGTCGGACTCTTCCTACCTTCTTACGATGCTGTGACCCTGAGGACACTGGAAACTCTTTGGCGATGCCGGCATCACTGCGCACCGACGGACGAACCGTGGTGTTCTGAAGAGACGGAGTGTGTTACTTTGACGAGCTCAACAAAATTTACACCATATTCATGCAGGTTGAGAAGACAAGAAAAAGCCACATCTGGTAGCCTGCGTGTGGATGTTACATTGATGTTGAAGTTGATGACTTTCTGCTCTCGAATGGCCGCTCCTCCAAAAGGTCTGTCATCATCCTCCTCATCTGAAACATGAGGCGCTGCCACTGGCAGCTCTCCTGCACTGTCCACAATCATCTTGCATTTCTACAAACACACACAGCATGAAAAATTAATTTCAAGCTAATAAAAAAATTAACAAAACTTTTCTTTGACCACAATAATTTAACAGCTTTGTGTTAATGTGTCTTTTTGTGTTAATGTGTGGTCAATGATCTTCCCTTTAATGCAAGAGAAACTGAACAGTTGTAAAGTCTTTCAGCCTTTTTATCACAATATCTCTGAACAAGTGTGTGCAGGCTCCGCCCTCTTACGTCAGTAAACTCCTTAATGCTGATGCTGTTGGCCTGTTTTGCTACTTTCTTCTTCATCTCCTCCAGAGAAGCAGCATTGGTCTGAGTTGGGAGGGGAGGCAGCTTGTTGTTAATGGAGGACAGAGGGAGCAGCGAAGTCAGGGTCCCCATGTTAGACAGTGCTGCTGTGACGGTGGCTGCAACGGACACAGATACACTCATTTAAATTAAAGTCAATAGTAATTTTCCGATTTTTTGTTGGACTGAATCTGATAAGAGTTGACTTTTATATAATACTGATCAAACAATAAAAAAAAATCTTACGTAAAAGTAATCTAAATATTTCAAAGGATGACTTACTTTGCTATCTATTCAACCAATTTTAACACTTTTAATTTGTAAGAAATGTCAGAAAACTAAAGAACAAGACGTAGCGCATGCACAGATAACGACATGTCTGCTTGCTCCCGCTGTTGATGGTACAGTAGCGCAATACTGTGTTGTAAAAGCCGTAGATTTTAGTGATAAAGCTGTACACAAGCCAATACTGTCTGCAGCAGCATCACAACAAAGTTGGTCATGGACGTCATATCCTCTAGCGGTGCGGTTACAGTACCACAGACGGTAGAGGTCTCAAACCTATCACCTTGGTACCCGGTTTCAGACATGATCGGTTTCATGGAGGCTAATCCCTGGTTTCATGGGGATGAAAGGAGTCGTGCAGACGGCCCCTAAGACAGTTTGTTTGATAATAAAAAAATTTTTGTGAGTCTCAAACACCTTCAAACATGAAAACTAAAGCAAATCCATCTTTTATTTACTCTCAGTGGTCACTTTATTAGGTCCACCTTGCTAGTAAAGGGTTGGATCCTTTTTACTTTCAGAACAGCTTTAATTCCTGGTGTCATGGCTTCAACAAGGCGGTAGAAACCTTCCTCAGCATCATAGTTGCTGCATCCATGATGAGAATCTCCCATTCCACCACATCCCAAAGATACTCTGTTGGATTGAGATCTGGTGGCTGTGGAGGACGTTGGAGTTCAGTGAACTCATTGTCATGTTTAAGAAAGCAGGTGGAGATGATCTGAGCTTTGTGACATGGCGCATTATCCTGCTGGAAGTAGCATCAAAAGATGCTACACTGTGGTCATAAAGGGATGGACATGGTCAACAATACTCAGGTAGGCTGTGGTGGTTAAACCAGGCCACGTTGGTACTAAGGGGCCCAAAGTGGGCCAAGAAAACATCCCCCACACCATTACACCACCAGCAGCCTGAACCATTGATCCAAGGCAGGATGGATCCATGAGTCAAATTCTGATCCTACCATCTGAATGTGGAGCTGAAATGGAGCCTCATCAGACCAGCAACGTTTCTCCATCTTCTATTGTCCAGTGTTGGTGAGTGTGTGTGAATTGTAGCCTCAGTTTCCTGTTCTTAGCTGACAGGAGGCCCCTGGTGTGGTCTTCTGCTGCTGTAGCCCATCTGCTTCAAGGCTTGATGTGTTGTATGTTCAGAGATGCTGTTCTGCAGACTTTGGTTGGAACCAGTGCTGATCTGAGCACCACAACGAGCTACATTACTTAGCTGTTGGTGGTAACAAGCAGTTGAACAGGCAGACCTAATGAAGTGGATGGTGAGAGTATTTCTCCCACTTTGGCTAGGACAGCTCTCATATCCAAGAATATTTACAAATCTATTAGTCATCTAAAACAAAAAAACTCAGAGTTAAAACCAGGAGGCAGAGTTTCAATCCTACAGGCTCCTCTGCTTCCATCCTTACTGAATGCAGTAAAAACAGGGGAGGGAAGGTAAACATACCAGCAGTCATACTGGCCATGGCAGCATTCATGGCCATGCTTGGCAGAGTCAGGGGAAGCACCGTGGACCTGAGGCTGGCGGGAATGGGCATCCCAGCTTTCACACACATCGCAGCAGCGTTGGCCTTGGCAATTTCCAACAACTGCTCCTTATCTGAGAACACACAAGAAATAAAGGAACAAGCTTTGTTAACAAAGTGTCTAATAACAGAAACAACGAGCCGAAGCTCAAACTTAGGGACCATTGTGTCACCAAGGCTTTCAGGGTATCTGACCCAGTTCACTGATGCGGTGTGGGCTGTTGCTCCGGCTCCTGTTTTTTCGTGAAGGGGATCTATTTTTGCGGAGGATGAGAACAGGGGAGTGGCTCGGTTCACGTTTCCAGCGGTCCCTCTGGCTGTACGTGGCCCTCCTCCGGCTGCCGGACGCTGACCGAGAGCGTGACCTCCGTGACCTTCGGTCTGTTGACCTACACGCAGAAAACACGGTTTCAGACAAGTTGGTAGAGAGCTAAACCACTTTGAGTGAGAATACAACCATTTTTGTTGAGTTTCCATTCAGTTTATAAGCCTAAATTTTACTACATGTATGAACATAACAGCTTTACAAGGATACCTTGATCGTGATCTCTTTCTCACTGAGGGACTCCTCGATCTGGATCTCCTCCTGTAGCTCCTGTACGGTGATTTGGATCTTTTCTTCTTCTTTGATGACTTTCGTTCTCGGCTCCTCTGTGGAGACTTGGATTGTTTTCTTCTCTTTCTTGTTGGTGATTTAACACTAGCGTGAGATGAGCTGGGGGTGTCTGATGGTTTACACTGACGGAGGTCACACTCGGGGGGCTTTTCAGATTCAGTGGACGTGGACTCGGACAACCCAGAACCTGTAGTTTTAGCATTGAACAATAAAACAGATTACAACACACCTCAAATAACTAAATAGTTCTACAGAAATTGGAAAGACATTTTTGAACGATGGCCACTACAACTGCACCTGCAACTTTGTCAGATGTTGAAACTGAGACATTTTACCATTTTATGGAAAATATGAGCTCGTTGTATGGATGAAAATGTGAAACAGTTTCTGCCATCAAATTTAAAATGAGCTCATATTATTCATGAAATAATAAATGTCTCAGTTTCTACTTCAGATATGTTGTTTATGTTAATAAAATATGAGTTAATGATATTTGCAAATCCTTGCATTGTTTTTATTTATAATTTATTAAATTTACAGAACATCCAAGCTCTTTGGGGAACTGGGGTTGTGCTTCTCACTGAATCCTCCATTTTATAAGATCTGATCAGAGATGCCAGAGATTAGACAGGCCCCGATTGGGGAGGAGATGCAGCTACATAAGAAACAAGAACCTGCTACGTCTGGTTGCTATGGTGATTCTGACAGGAGAGAGGAGAAAGCGAGAGAAAACAGCATCAGTCTATAGCAGCCTTAGGCAGACATTGAATGAAGACAGCTGCTGCCCAAAAAACTGCACATCTTATCATTTTCAATGTTGACCTGGAAAGTTCAAAGCTCAGATGAAGTTGGAGTAAAGTAAAGTTTAGTGGAGTAAAAGAAGATCAAAAGACAAGTACAGAGTAAATTGTGGTTATGGGTGTAGTTTAAATCTTGAGTGCATAACATTAACACATTCTAACCTGAACATTATGTGCAAAAACAAACTGCACTTAAAAGAAATAACATAAGAAATATCAACATTTAGGCAGTGAAATGGAAACTTTCTGTCACCCATTTAATCTCTGAATGTTTGTTTAGTTTACTGTTTTGATGTCTTTCAATAAGGATCTGGAGTTTCCTTCCCTATCTTTAATCAAGATCATAATTGTTTGATTTGAGAGCAAAAGTCTGCTCTCATAATATAGGCTGACTGGAGAATTGGGTCCGATAACTGGTCTGAATCCTACTTGAAAGACAGGGACTACTTTGTGTCTATAGATCTTCTTAAACAAAGATGACTTGCATCCTCAAGGCTCTGTTTTGGATTTCCGCATAGATTTTCAGCATCTTCATCCGGGATCACGGAATCCAGACCTCTTAGACCAGTGCAGGTTTTCAGTGTGCACTTACTCCAACACACCTGCCTCAAATTAATCTGTCATTGTGCAGAATTTAATAGGCTGATGAGTCCATTGAATTTGAGTCAACTTTGTTGGAGCAGGGACATATTGAAAACTTGTAGGACACAGGCCCAAAAAGTCTGGATTTGGTGATCGCTGATCGACATTCTCACATGACTCTAGATCATGGAAACATAGTAAATATCTTTTCATAATTATGCTAATGACACTCAGCTCTATATTATCGTCTCCGCAAGAGTTCAGCTAAATAAAAATATAACCTGAATTTATTGTCTTTGGGGAAAAAAAGAGCATTCAAGGATTAATGTCTAGCTTTGGTCATCAATGTTTAAAAACAACGGATCCAGTCAGAAATCTTGGTTTAATTTCAGACTCTGAGCTACATTTGAGCAGCCATATTAAAGCAATAACCAAATCAGCCTTTTAACAAAAGAAAATGATCTAGAATACGGAGACTTTTGACAACTGTGCTGAGTTACAGAAAGCAGATTACCAACAAGTGAGCCAAACTACGAGCTACTCCAAATGAAACCACCAGAAAAGCTTTTTTCTTTTCACCATCTAAAACAACTCAACCTTAAAAATAACATTACGATTTGATCAATTTGACATTTTCTTAACCACCATTTAAAGTTTGAACAAGTAGCAGGTAGACAGCAGCCCCTACCTTGTTTTTCTGCTTGTTTTTCCATTTTTTCTGACGCCAGCTCCTTTTGGTCAGGGCCCTGTAGGTCTTCAAATCTTAACTTGGCCGTCTCTTCTGCTTGGATGTGTGTTTGATTAAGGCTGAGGGCATGCACAGGTGGCTGAAGATGCTTTGAAGGACACAGGTTGGACTGCATGGACTCATCCAAATCTCTCTTGTCAGAGGAACTAGGAACAACCAACCACAGAAACGTAAACAATGAAAGATTTGCTTTTACAAAATGTCCATAATGTTGTCATGTAAACTGGACAAAGCTACACAGGACCACCTTTCTGTAAATGACTGACCACAAGAAGTGTACAATGATGGGAACAATGTGAGGTTAAGGCCAAAACTTTCAGAGTTTCAACCTACTTGGAGCGGGTCCTGTGGCACTGTGAATTGGACTCGGAGTGAGGACTCAGTCCTGGGCAGTGGTGTGCAGACGTCAAGGAATTTGAATGACAACAGGAATGTGGCGGTGAACAACTTCTCCTCCCTTGTGCTTCCTCTATTCTTTTTCCTTTATTGGAGCTTTCCTGTTGGAAAGAAAGACATCTAATCTGTCTCATTTTGTTCTTAGACTCTGGTCCGTCTCCTTCAACGTTTTACATTTACATTTTCTGACAGTATTTCATGTAAATAACAAAAACTCCACATTGAAAAACTTTGCCAAACTTTTTTTTTAACCTGTTTTGGAATTATGTCCGGCAGCTCCTCTTGTCGTCTTAGCGATAAGCTTTGACCACAAGCAGCATCCCTCTGCTTTGATACAGATTCAGAGTCAGAATCTGACGTGTTGTCTTCACTTTTCTTTCTCCTCTTCTTCTTCTTTTTCTTCTTTTTCTTTACCGTGGAGTGATGCTTGTGGCACCTCGACTTACTGCCATTATCCTCACCTGCACAAAGACAGAAAAGACATGCGAGCAGGACATTTACCATGAGAAACTAGTAGCCACTGATCAATTAGCCACATATCTATTCATCTATAACAATATACACAGAGGAAACAATCCATATGGGGAGTTTGGAGTGAGTACGTATCACTATTAGACTTTTTAAGTCTGCTGTGTAATATCATGTGTAATCAAACAAACATATCTGGCGATTTTCAACATTTTATGTGTTAAAGACAGATTTTCTGCTGTTGAATGTTTCCTGATAAAACATAATAAGGAGCGATAACGTGTGGGAGTCTGAAAAGATGTTAAAAATTTACTTAGTGTTCATTTTACAACCTTCTTAAACATTTTTATGACATTAAAGCATCTTTCTGTACGCAGAGCTGGGACATCATCTTGGTGTAAAGCAGGTCAATATTCATTTCAGGAAGAAAAAGAAAAATCCTAAGCTCACCTTGCTCCTTGCTCTCCGATATCGGTGTTCCACTTCTGTGAGACAAAGAGAAAATATGAGTGCGGCTCATTTAAAAGGTGTGAGACTAAAAAAATGTCTGACATTTCAATCCCAGGTTGAGGTCTGGACTTTGACTGGATCACTGCAAAACCTTGATTTCTTTTTCTGTTCTGATCTGCTGCTGTTTGGGGTCATTGTCCTGCTGCATGAGCTGATTTCTGCCAAACTCTAGCTGTTGGAAAGATGGCCTCATATTTGACTTTAGAACAGGAGTTAATGGTCCAGACTGCAAGGTGTCCAGGTCCTGTGGCTGCAGAACAAGCCCAGATCATCAGTGCAGCACCACTGTGCTTCACAGCTAGTTTGAGGCGGGACATGCTAATCATTTTCATAAAGAAAAGGAGAAGAATTTTGTTGTGGGGTTAATATCAGTACTGTATACAGAAAAGAGACTCTGGAAGATCTGCTGCTGTGTTCTAATAAGATCTCCCAGAGATTTCACTGGAGGACTGGGTGGAAAAAATTCGCAAGAAGTCCAGAGTGATCGTTGTGGGTCTCCATGACGGCACCACTCAGTGTATACAGGTCATCCTTTGGCTCCTCTCTGCTGTCTTTACTCTCCATGTAGAAATATCTCACAAAAAGATCATTAATTTGTGTCTTTCTCAGCAGGTATCACTGGCTTAGAGCTATGGTGCTTTCCTCTCTACTCCACCACCAACCAGTCAAGCCAGTGCCATGCACTGTGCTGAGCCACCATGCCCCTTTATTCATAACCCAATGACATTAACTTATTATTACATTTATCTTCAGTTATTTTTAGTTTTAGGACTAATAGTAGCAAGTAACTGTAGTAAGCCACCAAACAAGGCGTGATACAGACACCGACCACCCTGCTTGGCTCTTAGGTTCTACACACTCCTGAATCATCAATATATCTTTATACGTTCTGGGACAGTATTTGTTTTCTTCTAATACACTTAGGTCCAGAAATATTTGGACAGTAACTCTATTTCCATGATTTAGGCTCTGCATGCCACCACAATGAATTTGAATTGAAACAACTAAGATGTTATTGAAATGCAGACTTTTAGGTTTAATTAAACAAAAATACCCTAAACAATATCCTAGGAAACGTTTAGGAATTTTTATATAATCTCCTCATTTCGTAGGCAAAGACTGTCTGCAGTCTGGAAACCATGGACACCACTGAACGCAGAGTTTTCTCCTTTGTGATGCTTTGCCAGACCTTTACTACAGCTGTTGCTTGTTTGTGGGTTTTCATGTTTTGTCTCAAGAAAGTGAAATACAGCTCAATCAGGTTGGGCTCTGGTGACTGACATGGCCATCATGAAATATTCCACTTCTTTGCCTTTAAAACCTCATGGGCGTCTTTCACTGTATGTTTTAGGTCACTGTCCATCTGTACAGTGAAGCATCATCCAATCAGGGTAGCAGTTATATCCCAGTACACTTCAGAATCCACCCAGCTGCTTCGGTCTGTTGTCACAGCATCATTATACACAACTGACCCAGAGCCACTGGAAGCCATGCATGCCCATACCATCAAACTTCCTCCACCATACTTTGCAGAAGATCTGCTGTCCTTTGAATCATGAGTCATTTCCTCCCATCATTCTGATCAGGTTGATCAGAATGAAACCAAGAAAGAAATCAAGACAGAAACCAAAGTCAGGCTGATCTTTGTTTTATTTGTTCAGAGAATGCTGTTCCAGAACGGGGCCGGCTTCTTTAGATGGTTTTTATCAAAATCTGATCTGGCCTTTCTAGTTCCTGGGGCTGATAAATGGTTTGCATTCTGTGGTTTTTACTCTCATGAAGTCTTTCAGCATAGGGATGGATGCTGCTTTGATCATATGTTATGGCTTCACAGCAACAGCTTTTAAAAGGAATCGGCTCCAGACCTTTTACCTGTTTGGTTGAGGATGGATTAAAAAGGAAATAGCCCAATAAATACCTATTACCTTAATATCAATTACCTTTGATCCTTTTTAAAAAGAGGCAGCTACATATTAAAGAGCTGTAATTCATAAACCCTTCCTCCGATTTGGATGCAGATACCTTCAACCTAAAGCAGAGAGTCTGTACTTTAAGCCCATATTGATAAAACTGTATCTTCCCAAGATTTTACCTTGTCTGGTGTTTCCTTTCTCTCTCCTTTTCTGGTCCAGACTCAGAACTGCTCTCTTTCTCCTGATTCCTCCTCTTCTTCTTACTTTTGTGTTTTCTGTGCTTCTTTTGTCTCTTTTGTGAACCACTGCGGTGTCTGTCTCTCTCTGGAGAATAATTTTTTTCTGCTTCCTCTGTGTCGCTGTCACCATCCACTCTTTCAGCACCACTGATGGAAACAACAGTCAGAAAATATGGAATATTAGGATTTTTCCAACACAAGTCAGATACTATGTGCCATTCATTGAGAAAAAACTTGATAAGGAACGTTTTATTGGACAGTAATAAACAAAAACCTAAACCTAAACAATATAAACAAATAATACCTACATTTTTACATTTAAAAAACATTGAATACATATCGTCAAATTAAATACAATATGGACCTCTTTCCACCAGCTAAAATACTTTGAACAGTTTTATTATCAACCCGTCTGGGCTGCTGCTACGTTATATTTAAACGAGTAAATTCTCTACATGGCTGAAATTAGCTTGTATGATACATTTCACAGAACGACAGATCGTCTAATACAGTTAAACAAATCCGTTCTGCTCAAAATCCTCCCGCAAAACACTAAAACGAATAAAATAAAAACATACGGCTTATCATCATTCTGGTCTTCAATTTCTTTGATTTTTTTCAAGATGAAATCTTGAAAAATTTGCTCTATGTTAGCCGCCATGTTTTTACTGTGCATCTAGTTAGATGTCCGGGTAGAAACGAGAACTTCTTCCTCAGAGAGGACGTCGTTGGCATTTCGCTGCCTTCATAGACATCTATAATAAAGCCGTTACTATATAAATCTATGGCTGTCTTAATAGAAAATAAAATATTTTTCTGTGAAATTATAATAATTCATAAACACAGAGAATCTGCTTTAATTGAAAGAAAATCTCAAAAGAAAAAAGGAAAGAAAAATATTTTTTATTCAAAATTATCTTTTTAATTCAGAAAAGAAAATTAAATTTTTCTCATTTAAAAAATGATCTCATGTTAGCTGGAAATATTTTTTCCTTTTTCCTACTTTTTTCTTTTTTTTCTCTTTTTTGGTTTTGCTTAAAATAATGTAATAAAAGCAGCTTTTAAAATTTATATTTCGTTTCATTTAATTTTTTTTCAAGCGTTTACACTTTCGTAAACATCCTACAAACTGTAGTTATCCCATCACTTTACCAGAGGTTGAACGTGGATCAAATTAAATGAGCGCACGTTGCTACCGCGTGCAAACTTCGTTGAGGAGACGCCGGTTCGGTTCGGTATGGAGGAATTTATGAAAACAGTTTTGAAATAAAAATAATTGTCTTCTCTTGTATTTAATTATCAAGACATTTTCCAGTTATGAATAATTTCCTTCTTTGTTTTCATGAATCTATATAAAGGTCTCCTGTATTCTGTTTTTCTGATTTAATGGGATTTTTTGTGAAGAGAAAAACATAAATATTTTCTTGTTGCTTTTCTTAATTAACCAGACATTCTGCCAAAATGTTTTTTCTCTCTTATTTTAGATGATAACGAGATTTATAAAATGTAATCTCCTTTTTGTTATTACAATGTTTTTAATAAATTAATCATGTTTTTGTAATTTTACTTAAATATTTTCCATACTGTTTTTCATGAGTTTTTTAAATAAATTTTCTTTTGTTTTTCATAATTTATTATATAATTTTACTTTAAACATTTTATTTTGTTTTTCTTAATTAGATAATTCTATTTTTTTCTGAATGAATTAAATCATTGTTAAAAGTAAACATTTTTTCCTCAGTTTTTTTTTAAATTAATAATACAATTATAAATACAAATTTCCTGTTTGGTTTTTCTTATTTATTTAGATCAATTTTCAATTTGAAAAATATAAATAATAATTTCTTTTTAAAAAATGCCACTTAATAATGGCTTTGCAAATCTTTAAAAAATCCAAATAAGGAGTAAAATGAAAAAAATATGCTGTTGTTTTAGATCAAGGAAAGACAAAGTGAATTTTAATAACTCCTTTTGGAATCATTCAATTATGAAGAATAAAAGAATGAAGTGATAAACCAATATTATTATGTCATTAACACAATTATTGTTTTGTTGCACCTCCTCTGACTTCTATCACAGCTTGAACTCTTTAAGATATTGTGGGGGGGAAGCTACATTAGTGATGTTCCTGCAGCTGACAGATCAGCTTTAGAGGATGAACCTTTGTCATGTCATTTTTTTTATTCAGTTCCAACATAAATGTTTAATCAGGTTGAGATGCAGGTTGTTTTCTGGCCATGTCATTGAGTTCATGTTTTCCTCCAGAAAAGTCTGAATGCTGTTTGCTCTCGGGACAGATGAAAAATGACTTCAGCATCCCCACACCTCCTTTTGACTGATGGAACGAAAAAAGTCTCCAAAATGTCAGAGCCGCCTGCATTGACAGGAAGTAACTACCATCTCCCCTGATCATTTACCTGGCAACAACCCCATATTGTCAATGATGGTGGAAATGTGTGACTTTTCTTCAGACACTCACCTTTCTAAGTTTTAAATCAAAGTTCCAGCATCATCTCCATGTCCAGTTTGAGGATTCATCACTGAATATTATCAGAATCCAGTCATTCAGTCCATGACTGCTTCTCTTCAGCCCACCGCATGTTTTCTTCTGTTTAGGTGTTAGTGATGGTTTATATTTGGCCTTTTCTGGATGGAATTCCTATTTCTCTCAGCTTCTTTCTTACGATTCCCTCACATACATCAACTACTGCTTATTTCCATTTACTTCTATTTTCTTATGCAGGTTATTTCCTATTTTTAGTGATATTACTTTGAGTTTTCTGTCCTGATGCTTTGACGACCATCATTGTATATTTGCTTCATTTCTGTTTACTGTACATAAAATATTCATGAATGTAGAACTGTTCCTGTTTCCATAGCAAATAAAAACTACTTTTGGTGCTATAACAGACAAAAATACCCATCTGCTTAAAAGGAAAAAAGTGACTAAATGCTATAGAAAGGCACTGTTAAAAAACTGGAATACTGAGTAATTAGCTGAAACCAGAAGATGGCAGTGATACAACTATACCAATAGGAAGAATTTCTGGATCATAGGCACAATTGTGGATATGATAGAATAGGAGGATCCTCTATGACTCTGTGGTGGCATCAGCCATCCTGTACAGTGTGGTCTGCTGGAGCAGCAGCATTACAGAGAGAGAGAGAGAGAGAGAGAGAGAGAGAGAGAGAGAGAAGAAGAAGAAGAAGAAGAAGAAGCTATACAAAGTCATCAGGAAGTCCAGCTCTGTGTTGGGCTGTTCTCTGGACTCAGTGCAGGAGGTTGGTGGCTAAAGGGTCCTGATAAAACTGCCCTCCATGCTGGACCATGAATCCCACCCCCTGCAGGACACCCTGTCTGCTCTGGAGAGCAGCTTCAGTGACAGACTGATCCATCCTCGCTGTGTAAGGGAAAGATACCGCAGGTCTTTCCTCCCTGCAGCTGTCACACTTTACAATGAACACATGTAAATTGCTCCCATTACACCTGTCCAGTCCCTCTGTAACCACCTTTTTAGTTCTAATGGCTTATAAATCCTAATATGATAAAACCTTATCAAGTGTCACACAGATTATAGATCATATGCTAAAATATCATCTAAAAGAATACTTTATTATCAAGGCTTGTTATTATGAAAGAAAAGAAAAAATGCATAAAAGTTAAACATGCTTTTGTCTTCATATGTTCTAAACCAGACTGAAAATATATTTCCAGCTTGGTTTTGGAAATTGGAGTTGCAAGGAGCTACAAGGGCTGCATTATCTGATTTCTTTCACGAAGGATCAACACTGATCAGTTTTCATCATGACCGCTCCGCTAATAGTACTTCCGGGTAATTTTGACACCGGAAGGTCCATCGTTAAAATAAATCCGACCGGATTCAGCCGCTCGTAGTCTTCGGACGCAACTTGAAGGTACAAATTACCCTAATAACACAAGCAACATGAGAGTTAAACATTAAAAAGGCCATCGTTTAAATAGTTTTTGTTTCGTTAGAGATGCGGTTAGCTTGAAAACGCAGTCACCAGTTGTCTAAGCAGCAGAAACGCTGAACCATGTCTAGTTTCGGCGCAGAGCTCATCGATTATTTGGAGGGTCGAATAACTTTCGAGGAATTCGACAAAAGGAGAGACGAGTGTAAAGTCGAGGTAAATATAAAAATGATAGCTTAACAGTTTAATGGAGTTTATCTGATGTGTAGAAGAGCTGACGACGTTTACTTTTATTTTATATATTTTTATTTAAACCAAAGGAAGAGTAGATAACTTATTGACTTTACTCTGATTAGTCATTATTTTCCAGTAACATACAGATAATATCTTCTATCTCTGTTTTCCACCAGGATTCAGAGGTTAAACCTGAAGATGTGGAGGAAGATGCTCAGCCTTCCACCTCGTCACAAACTCAGGCGAGAGTAGGAAACTTGTTAGTGGGTGAGGATTACGCAGGATGACACAGTATCACATAATTGTGATGAAAATCACATATACTGTTGATTTTTTTTAAAATGGGATTTTGTGGGTAAAAAAAGGCTCATAATGCCCTCTGCAGGATAAAACCAGGTTATGTTTTTTATGACAGAGAGGTTATCTACGCCACGAGAAAATTTTAAAAACCCCACAGCACCTCCCTCCAGATGCGGATAGGCGGGGCCTCACCTTGCAGGCGTAGAAAACCACGCCCACCAACGCACATGAAGGGATGAGGACATTTCTGGTGTAGATTTGCTAGTTTCAGACTTCTATTCTTTCACAGAGTTTCTGATGAAATATTCTTGCAATGGGACGGATTTGTGCTTTTGAGGGATGTAAAAGTAACACCGGACTTTATTCTTTACCTGCTGATCCTCATCTGGCAACAGACAGCAGCTCAAATCGTAGCATCAGCAGCTTCCAGCAGCACTTCCTGCAGCTGCCACAACCTGCTGTGAGTCTCCACAGCTTTCCAGAGCTGCTGGAGCTGCTGACAGGCCAGCATAACAGTGCTGACGGCTCAGACTGATACGGTTCAGGACCGCCTGGTTCATGTGTAGCTGAGGAGATTCAGGAGGAGAAGAGTCTTTCACCTCAAAGACTGTTCTGTGGTGTAGTGTAGGTGCAAAGCTCATGTAATTCAGTTGTCATGGGACGCACTGATACCAGTATCAGGTATCAGTCCAGTACTCGTTTCTATATTTATAAAAGTGTTCCAGTACGACAGAACCTGATGCCAGTGTGGAAAAACGAGGACTGGCACACAAAGAAATTCAACTGTGGAATTAAAACATACATTTTTCAACACATTAATGCATAAACAAATACTTAGGTTGAATACTTTAATGGGTTCATTTATACTGGAGAGGTGTCCAATCTTCATAAATTTGCTCACTGTTTGATTGACATCATTTCTTGAGGCCGTACCAGTGTGGATTAATGAGGTTCAAACTAATTATTTGCTGAAAGCACAAAACTGGATTTCATGAAAGATACACACAGTATTTGTTTCTGATGGAGTAAATTCAGCTTCAGTAGGATGTGTTCGACAAGGTAGCACATTTCAACAGAACACCGGACCACCACTGTTTGTCTGGAGTCTCGAGGTGGCAGCAGGTGTTCAATGAATGTGATCAGGAAGCCAGAGTTTCAGTTTTCTGTACTATTCCCTTTATAAGTCCAATATGACCACTTCCATGAAACAAAGTGTTGATATTTGACGCTTTGTTTCTTTTCAGTCCACATTACCGTGAAAGGACTTCTTCCTGTTCAACACAAGCTTCAGTCGGAAGAAACTAATTTATTACTTTTCATTACTTTTTAATGAATATTTTAACTTAATCAGTGACAAATCAAACAAAAAAAGGAGCAAAAAGTGGCGAGAACTGTAAGTTTTAATTTAATGATTGGTTTTCTGGCTTATTGTGTGTTCCAACAGTAATGGTAGTGAGTCGGAAACCTGTTTCTGAGGTGGTCTGCTGTTGTTCCTCTGGGCAGATAATGCTGCTGCGAGCACACCGTTGTGAAATGACAAACATTTCCTACTCTGGAAACTTGTCCGGCATTCCCACGCTACGATCCTAGCAGAAGATTAGTCATTCTGGATTAGTTGGATAAAGATATTGGGTCTAAATAAAGTGGTGTGTTATTAAATCTCTTGAGTTACTTCTTCAACTATTGATGTAGCGACTTTATAACCATGGACTGATGAATATAAGATGGAAGTTCTAGTGGAGCCTCGTGGATTTGGGATCATTTCATTTGATGACCACATTGATGCAGTTCTCATGTCTTCTCAGAGGATGGAGTCAGCCCTGGAGTTCAGATGGCCTTCGCTTCCATTCTGGGAGCAACAACAGAACCACCATCTTCAGAGGAAGAGGAGGACAGCTTGAGCTACCTTGATGATGGAGATGATAAGGATTACAGCGCAGAGGAGGATGAAGGGGGAAAGGTCAAGGTTGGGAAGACAGGAAGGGCTCAGAGGAAAGGGGGGAAGAAAGGAGGAAAGGGGGTGAGGAAGAAGCAGAAGGAGGGGGAGGAAGAGGAGGTGGCTGTGACGGTGGGAGATGTTTTCGCGCTGGAGATGGAGCTGAACCGAGAGAACAAGAAGCTGATGAAGGTGAGAAGGAAAGAGGATGATGTATCACTCTTCTTTCCTGATTCTTACTAAGTACAACATGTTTCTCTTCAGGGACGTCGTCATGGCAGCAAGCTGCCTCAGGCTCTGAGGGGTCTGATGGGTGAGGCCAACATCCGCTACGCCAGAGGAGAGAAGGAGGACGCCATCTTGATGTGTATGGAAATCATCCGACAGGGTAAGAAAAATGTAGAGTCCATCTTTAGATCGGCTGAACCTTGATGCGTTTAGAGAAATGATGAATCTCTCCTTCAGCTCCTCTGGCCTACGAGCCTTTCTCCACTTTGGCCATGATCTATGAGGATGACGAGGACATGGACAAAGCGCTGCAGTTTGGTCTCATCGCAGCCCACCTCAACCCCTCAGACTGCGAGGAGTGGGTCCGTCTGGCTGAAATGTCTCTGGAGCAGAACAACATCCGGCAGGCCATCATCTGCTACAACAAAGGTCAGTCTGGCAGGTTTGTTTTGATTCTGCATTTTCTCTCACAGTTTCTAACAACCTGGAAATTAGGCTGGAATTTCCTGGTTTTCTTTCTGATTCAGAGATGGAGAGTTATTCTGTGCAGCTAGCTTACTACAGACTAGTGTTAATTTTATCAGCCATTTCAGTCCAGTTTCAATCGCGCTTATTAGTTTTTATCACATTTAGTCAACCTCATGTTGTTTTTATTTAGTCCAGTTTTAGTCGACTATAAGTCGAGCATTTTAGTCTTTACTTTAGTCCAAGAAAACATAAATGCGTTCTGATTTAGTCCCAGTTCTTGTTTATTAATGGAGGTTTTAGTCTCGTCAAGTCTAGTTTTCATCCAGTACAAAATGTGCGTTGATGAAAATATTTTCGTTTAGTTATCGTTAACGAAATTAACACTACGACAGACCAGACCAGAGCTGCTGTATAATGAGATCATGACCTGCAAACTCAGGCTCCTGAGTCCAGACACTCAGAACCACCCCTCAACGTAGCGGCTTGTCCTTGTTCTGACCACTGTGACTACAATTAAACTGGTTTCGCTGTATTTGATGGTATTTTTTCCATGCATGACTGGGTGATAACCCCATTTTCCAGTGATTGAGAGAAAAATTAGTGCAGCAGATTGGTTAAAAATACAATAATCCACTGTCATGAGATTTGTACGTTGTACAAAAAGGCCAACGTTTTAACGTCCACAGTGACTTGATCATAGCCCCAAATTCATCTTTCTCCACAGAACTTGGCTGTATGGCTTGTGATGTTGGTTATTTGGATCCACCTCTTACTAAAGCAGCAAACACGTCTACAAGTGAAATCTGACTGCTTAGTAAATAGTAAATATTTATTAACTACTTGTTTGGTCCACGTTCAACTTTTTAGAACCAAAGCATCTCCATGACAACAGATACGGCTCCCTTTTTCTGTCATCATGTTCAAATTCAACGTTTCCTGCAGCTTCACTCCCTGAACTTTCTCCATCCATTTTCACCGCTCAACATCTCCAATAACACAGCTGCTCTGCTGCAAGTTTAGTGGTGCAGCAGTGAAAAAAATCCCCCCTCAAACGGGTTCCTGCTGCTCCATGTTCCCAACAGTGTTTAGGCTTTTCAAACTGGTGTCCGGCTGCAAAAAAAGTATGGACACTCTGTACAGTGTAAATAAAAACAGAATGTAATGATCTCCAAACCTCATCAACTCATATTTTATTTCTAATAGAACACAAACAACATATCAGATTTTAAAACTGGGACATTTTACCATTTCATGGAAAATATGAGCTCATTTTGAATCTGATGGCAGCAACACATCTGTAAAAAAAAAAATTTTGTCCGGACATTGCTTGTCAGGACAGATGCTTGAAACAGGGGTTTTTATTTAGTTTAGTGGCAAAACTTTGTTGTTTCTGGGTGAAATTTGTGAAACACCTTGTTAGGGCTGGGCGATTAATCGATAAATCGAATTTTCCATTTCTGGAGATTAATTTTTTTGAAAATCGGGATTTTTTTCCATAGTTAGTTAGCAGCAGACTTAGCCCTCCCTCCACACCAGAACGGTGTTTGTCTGACAGATTTTCAGTAAAGTGACCCTTCACTCATGCCTGGGATTTAGCTGTGCGTATAACTGCAGTGAGAAATGCTGTTAGGATCTCTCTACGAGATGCAGAAGTCAACTTAACCCACAAACACTAGTTAAGAGACAACCTTCATCAGGGGAATTATTTCTGCAGTGGATCCTGTATGATAAGGATCCAGATGGAAAGAGATCACGGATGCATTGTGTCGCATATTTCAATGTAAGATATGAAGTCATTTATATGGTGGAAGAGGTATGACATTATATGCTTTATTTTTGCTAACATTCATCTATATAAACAAATAAATGTTTTTAATAAGTTTATTTATGTTTTGTAAAAGCAAAGGAAAAAAAATCGATTAAAATCGGAAATCGGATTTGGTTATAAAAAATCGGAGATTTTATTTTTAGGCCATATTGCCCAGCCCTACACCTTGTTAAAAAACACGTTTTCTCTCTCTTATGTCTAACCAGACACTTCAAAAAAAACGGAACCCCCTTTTATTGTAGCTTTAACACTTTTAAACCTAAATAAATGCATCTACATTCTCTTTTTAACAGCTATAAAGTACGACCCCACCAACGTACGGTATCTGTGGGACCGTTCCAGCCTCCACATGCGCATTGGAGAACACAAACAGTGCATGGACGGCTACCGCCGGATCCTGTCTCTGCTCCCGCTGGAGGACGGAGAGCACTTCATGCAGCTCTCCAAGGACATGGCTAAGTAAAGGATGCAATTTTAAAAAAAAAAAAGTGCAAAAATTTTATATTTATCTTCCACATTTGCTCCGTTTGTTTCCTTTTGTGTGTTTTTAGAAGTTACTATGAGAGTAATGACCTGCCCTCAGCTCTGAGTGTGACTGAGGAAGCTTTATCACGACACCCCAGCTTGGTCAGCGATGACTTCATCAACATGGCGGCTGAGCTCTATATTTCTAATCACCAGTACAACGAAGCCCTGAATGTAGGCATGAGGATGGTTAATGTTTGTGTCATTAAGAGCAATAGAAATGCATATTTCACGGTGTCTGTGTTTGCAGGTCCTGGTCCAGTTTGCGGGAATTGTGTTGGTCAGAGCTGAATCCACATCAGAAATCACAGCAGCGTCGCAGAAAGAGGGAGCGACGGAAGTTAAAGAGGAGGAAAAGGAAAGGGAAGCAAAGCCAAACACAGCAGAAGAAACAGCTGCAGAGAAACGTACGTTCGTGTTCGTTAAGAATGAGGCTAAATGTCCTGCTTTGGCTGCATTAAACATTGTTTTAGATGCTGGTGGGAACACATACAGCTTTTTTTTTTCCTTTAATAAAGTTGCATTTTTCTAAAGTAATTCTATGTTTTTAATTCAGTTCAACTTTATTTGTATAGTGCCAATTCTGAAGGGAAATACAAGTTAATGATACCAATAATGTGATAAATTTAAACTCGGAAAATAAAGAGCAGAGACATGAGAAGGGAAGGAAGGGCTCAGTGCATTGTTGGACGTTCCTCAGCAGTCTAATGTTATGGCACCATAACTCGGGGATGGCTGAACCTCCCCTAACTACAAGCTTTATCAAAAAAGAAAATTAAAAGCCTGATCGTAAAGGTAGAGGGTGTCTGCTTCCTGAACCTATTCTGGGTTTAACAGGGAGCCAATGAAAAGAACTTGGATCACATGAAGGCTTTTCAGAACATTTTTTTTTTTATCAGGATTTTCTTAATTTTGGCAACGTTATGTAGATGAAAGAAGGTGGTACGAAATAACCGTAAGGTTCCTCACTGCAGTACTGAAAGCCAAGGTAAAGCTATCTGACATTGTCTTCTTCAGATGCTCAGGTCCAAAGACAAGAGAGACATTCATCATCCAGGTCTTTATGTCTTTGAGACATATTTGTAACATGACCAAGTGATTGGTTTCGTCCGGGTTCATGGATAAATATCACAGTTTCATTAGCATAGCAATGAATGTTTATATCATACTGTCAAATAATATAACCTAATGAAAGCATGTATAATGTGAAAAGTATCGGTTTAAGTACAGAACCCTGAGGAACTCCATGACTTACTCTGGTGTGTGAGGAAAACTCATTTATGTTAACAAACTGGAATCTATCAGATAAATATGACTTAAATCAGACTAATCTGGTTCCTTTAATCCTGATAACATCCATCAGGACTGGTATAGACAGAATTCCAGCTCAAAGTGGACTTGGATGAGTCCATGTTTTTTTAATTATTGAATTATTGTTCCTGTTATTTTTGTGTCTGTAGTGGAGATTAAAGATGTTCAGGTACCAGACAGTGTTCCAGTGGACCTGAAAGCCAAGCTCATTATCTGCCTCATACATCTGCGTGTTCTCTCTCCTCTAGAGGTAAACGGGACTAGCAACATATCATAAGTGGTTATTGACTAATTTACAAATAATGGCTAATGAATAAGTAAAAGACAATTTAACTGTTTATTTTTATAGGGCTTGGTATCCTCTCTGACGGAGCAGAGTCCGGAGGACATCGGTGACTTGTACCTGGATGTAGCTGAAGCCTACCTGGAGCAGGGCGAGTACGTGTCTGCTCTGCCTTTGCTCTCCGTCCTCATCATATCTGAGAAGTACAACCTGGCTGTTGTCTGGCTGCGGCACGCAGGTGAGAGCAGAAAAGGGATGAGAAGTGGTCTAAACGCCTTCAGAAGAAGAGAAGTCATCCTCCTTGCTGTTTCTAGGGGTAACAAGTTGGCTACAGAAATGAATAAATATTCATATTACCTCTGTTTCAGAGTGTCTGAAGGCTCTGGGCCACACTGAGGCGGCAGTAGAGAGTTACACCAAGGTGGTGGAGATGGCGCCGCAGCACCTGGAGGCAAGGCTGACCCTAGCAACACTGCAGCAGCAGCTGGGACGGATGGATTGTGCTCTGAAAGCTCTGGAGTCCATGTACGACAGCGAGACGCTGGCGCAGGATTCATCAGCAGCCCAGAAGGTGAGGAGCTTTTTCTCTGAAGGAACAAAATGTGAGGAGGTCGTGGCTCAGCTGGTTGTAGTGGTGTAGACACTGAACCCCACACTGTCTCCACTGTCTCTCTGGACTTATCTTGTTCAGACTGAGAGAAAATCTTGTTTGTGTGCATGTTTATAATGTTTATTTTAATGCTAGTATTTTTTCTGATCATATTTCTGAGCAGAAAGTGTCTTTGTTCTGTATTTGTAGGAGTTAAAACTTCTGCTGCATCGCTCCACGCTGCTGAAGACACAAGGCCGGATGCAGGACTACCTGGATGCGATGATAACTATGATATCCATGCTGCTCAAGGTAAGCAAGGAAAACAAAAAAATAAATCAGCCATGCAAAAAGGATTAAACATTTCTTACGTGACTGTTTAAATATGTGTGTTTTAGGTGGCCATGCAGCGAGCTAAGGTGTGTGTGCGCTCCGTAACTATGTCAGGGGAGAATCACCTGAGACTGGTGAAGGTTGGAGACATGATGCCAGAGATCGCTGATCATGAAACTGCCTATCTGGACAACACAGGTATATGAAGGGAGTCTCTGTATGTTGGGTTCAAATTCAATGAATGACAAAAATACTGCATACCTGACACCATTTGTGTCTCATTTCTTCTGTGAAAGACTGAATGCTGGGATTACATCCTAAGGTGCTACAAGTAAATGTAGTTTAAGGGTGTCCATACGTGTGCAGCCAGTGAAAAGCTTGCAGCATACTGAAAGACACATCCCATCCAGTGCATCGTATGTTCCAACTGTTACCCTCAGGGAGGTGGTACGGGTTGATAAAAGCCACACACTGCCTGCACACAGTAATGTAACACTGGTAATGATTCACTAAAGGTGGGAATTGTTTGCAATGATTTATAGATAAAACTTTGTCTATAAATCCAACTTAAAACAACACAAATCATATAATTATACATGTGCAAAACATGCTATTTATGTAGCTTTTATTAGACAATATTATTGAATTCTTGGGGATTAAACTAAAAGAATTATCCAACATGAATGCCATAAAATCCTGCAAATCACTGAAGAATAAAACGGATAGAGTGGTGACCTGTCTAGGATGTACCCTGCTAGCTACTGGGATAGGCTCCAGCTTCCCCGCAACCCTGAACTGGAATTGATGGATTTGTGATGATAACTTGCTGGTATGATCTTGTCTCTGTGTTCAGGTAAAACCAACTTTTTGTCCAAAGAGGACTGGTGGCAGCTGCTGGTGAACTGCGTGCTGACGCTGTGTGAGGTGAAGCGCTACAAAGAGGCCGAGCTCCTCGTGGAGTCGGCCATGGAGTTCTACTCTTTCTACGACAATAAACCCAAGAGGAGGGAGCTGGAGTTCTTCGGCTTGTCTGCCACCATCCTGGACCACAACTATTACAAGGCTTACAACTACATCAGGCAAGAAGAAAATATGTTGCTATTAACTTATTTTACCTTCGTTTTGGGTTGTTAATAAGCACTACATACATGTTTTTCCTTTAACAGGATAATGCTCATGGAAAATCTGCATGTGCCTCAGTTTTGGAATATTTTTAATCAGGTATCTTTACCTTAAAAATTGGTTTCCTCAGATTTTTGTTGATCTCAGATAATAGAAGTTGGGTAAATGTTGCGTTGCCTCTATGTTCTGTGTCCACGTTGTGTTTTTTCTTCCCGTTAGTTGACGATAACCTCCCAGCATCAGCGTCACCATCGTTTCTGCCTTCGCCTCCTGATCAAACATCCCGACATCCACGCCTTGTGCGTCCTCTGTGGACACAACGCCATGGTGTCTGGGAGCTTCAAACATGCTCTAGGTACCTTACACACTTTTAGCTTTTGTTCACACATTTTGACTTTTAATTCATACATATTTTCTTAAAGTTCACATCCACAAAGTCTTTGATGAATTACAAATGTTTCAATATCCACAGCAAGTGTTTTTTATATTAAATTTGTGTGTAAAATTAGATGCAAACGTGTAACTTTCTTAGTAAACATTTTGACATTATTAGAGCCACTTTTATTTGCAACCTTCAATCTCTACAAATCCACAATTATGTAAGATGGTCTACAAATATCTCCATCCATAGATGTTTTTTTGTATTTTTCTTTCATATAATCAATTTGCATGTAATCTAAACATATTTAAATACAAAGGTAAGTACTTTAGGAAAGCATAAAAAGGGAAATTTCTACATCAAGTCAGAGGTTGTAAATCTGCTGCTTTCAGAGCATGGTTGGTACATTGTGAATGTTTTACAATAATGAGCTGCGCTAGTAGGCTAGCTAACGTTAGCAATCAGCTAGCTAGCATTTATGCATACCACTTTCATTTATTTTATATAGTTTTTTCCTAATGTAAGGTTGGGATTAATAATTAATTACTACAAGTAAAATCCATCATTGCCTTTTTATCTCTGGGAACATTACATTTTCTTTTGTGTAAAGTCGCGTTGTTTCGTTGTTTCTCTCTATAACATCCCACAGAGGTGTTGGACAGAGACAGACTTTTCTGCCTACTGTCCAGCATGTGTGTGGTATAGACAGCTAGCAGTGGGGCTACTTCAAAAACAAAGTCTCAACATTTACATGTTGTAACAGAAGAAAATACACTTGTTATACCAAACTTTCTTAAAGTAATTCTAAAAGCTGGATATGTAGCTTGTCCCATTGTACAGTAAAAACAAGCATCAGAGATTCTATTCTGGACCCAGAACATGAATAGCATGTGTTACTATGGCCTCTGGAGCTGTTTTAATCAGTGCTAATGGTGATAATTATAGCATGAGAACAACATTATTTAGGACTACTGAAAAGACTGACACGTCAAAGCTGCTACTGCCATCTACTGGCTAACACATCACCATGAAAAAGGCATCCATCCATCCATCCATCCCATCTTATCCTTCCTTCCTTCCCTCCTTCCTTCCTTTGGCTGAGGCCTTCCTCTGCTGTCTTCTTGGTGGGTGTGTGGTCATCCCTCCAGTGGGCTTCCATGCCCCTGGTGACTCTTGGTTTCTAGGCCTTGGGCCCCTCTTTGCCTGCTTCTGAAGGGGGTGTGGTTGCATTTAAGTGATCGCACCCATTGTTACATGCAACTTGTTTCTTAATACATTGCAGACACACACACACCTACACACTCATTAACATGCTTATACAGTTTCTGTGTTCTTCCTTACTGTGGACCCCTGAGCAAGGCCTTTAACCCTCCAACTTCTCCCTTGCAGCCCGCTGCTCTACAGTAAATCTACTGTAGACGGATAAAACGCAGAGCCCAACGTCCCAATCAGGATTAATAAAGTAAATATTATGATTATTATATATTAACACTGAACTCTGTATCCTTGATACAAATAAGAAAGATAAATGTAATAAATATAAAACTGTTATGTTGGTGGTTAAGAGGAGTAAAATGATTTAAGACGGGTTGCAGCTTGACAAAAAAGGGCTTTTTAGGGGGTAGTAGGAGTTAAATCCACAAAGCTTAATTTTCTTTGTGTCTCCTTGTCAAAGCGAATATATGTGGCACAACACAACACACACACACCATCATCCTGCTGCCATGATGGGCGGGAACCAGCGAGGACGAAGACAATAGTTCCATATGTTTGTGCATGTGATTTTACACAACTTATTTAAAAAAACAGAATATTTGTGGATCACGTTGTACAGGTTACAAATATTAAAGTCCAATAAAAACCAGACAGCTGCTTCATTCTAGCATGTCTCGTGTGTTTTCAGGCCAGTACGCCCAGGCCTTTCAGACTCACCCGGACGACCCACTGCACAGCCTGTGCCTGGGTCTCACCTTCTTCCACATGGCATCTCAGAAGTATGTGGCCAAACGACACGTGCTGGTGGTGCAGGTACATACTCTCTTTTTAAATAAAATAAAACAAACTAAATAAGTTTTCTAATAATTAAAAATCCTTGTTTGTGTTTTCAGGGTTTCTCCTTCCTGTGGCGATATGTGGAGCTGCGTGGGGAGTGTCAGGAGAGCATTTACAACCTCGGCCGAGCGCTGCACCAGATGGGCCTCACACATTTAGCCATACATTACTACCAGAAGGCTCTGACACTTCCAGCTAAGAGACTAGATGTGGGTACACGTTTTCCCTGACCCTTAAATGTTCAATGTCTTGCCTACAGTGTTAACACACTCACCACCCTGCAGTCTGAGCCGTTCATCTCCCAACCTTTTCTCCTCCCGTTCTTCTTGCAGGGCATCGCAGATGATCAGGTTGATTTGAAGAAAGAAATCGCCTTTAACTTGTCACTCATCTACTCGGCCAGTGGGAACGTGGAAATGGCCCGGCAGCTCATCACAACTCATTGCATTGTGTGAAAAAGTCCTTCGTCTTCTCTGGTGTTTCTTTGTTTTTCAGTTGCAAGCAGTATTTCAGTTCTGGCAGCTAAATCCCAGGAAAAATAGATCCCTGGAGGACTCCGAATTCATCATTCATCTGTAAATAAATACGTGTATAAATGTTGCAATGATACAGAAGTTCATACAGATTGTATTTATTTTATAATAAAATCATTTTTAAGGTTAGCAGTTGAATATCCCAGTTATTTATTTAAGCATTTATTAAATTACTGAATTACATTTTTTCTGCAACCCCAATTCCAAAAAGGTTAGGCGTTTAAAGGAAAGCCTGTTGTGAGGGTGTGAGGTGTGGTGTTTCTGGATCGTGTTCTCAATAGACTTCTTTCCATGATGGAGCTTTAACTTACATTTGTGGATTTCAGGGTGAGCTGTGTTCACAGAGTAGTTTCTGAAAGTCTTCCTGAGTCCATGCAGTGATTTACGGTAAAGAATCATGTCTATTTTTAATGCAGATCATGTGCATCCAGTTTTGAACTCCAGTCTTGTCCCTTTGCGCACAGAGATTCCTCCTGATTCTCTGAATCTTTTCATATCATACACTGTAGATGGTGGGATCTTCGTAGTCACAATTTTATGGTGAGAAACATTTTTGTCAAATTGTTCCATAACTTTTTGACAGTTTGTCTCATTCTGGAGAACAACCGTCCATCTTTGCATCTGAGAGACTCTGCCTCTCTGAAATGCTCCTTTTATACCCAGATGCTTCTGCAGTTGTTTTGGTTTCCTCTGTTCCAGTTTTTACACGTGCTGCCTTCCATCATATTCAGAAGGAGCCAGTATTTTCCATGAAATGGTAAAATGTCTCAGTTTCAATATCTAATATGTTGTTTATGTTCTGTTGGGAATTAAATTCGGGTTTTGGGGATTTGCAAACATTTATTGTGTTTTTATTTACATTTTACACAGGGTCCCAACGTTTTTGTGATTGGGATATATATGAAAATATCAAGTTTCTGCAGTGTGAGAAATCTAAGACCCAACTTCATGATCAGTGTTGCTAACTTTTCCAACTTCCTCTACAGCAGATTTAAATTTTATTTTGGTAAAACATTCAAATAAATTTGATGTGAATTTTTGTTTTATTTCAACAGTAAAAAGAAAGAAAAATAAATGTGCTCTGGGGAGACTTCCTTTATGTCTTAACATAGTCTTCTTCTTTTTTCCAGTGTTGTATAGAGGGTGTGAATTGGTCTTTTGTCTCTTTTACTTACTTCAGGGAACCCAAGCCGCCTTTTTGCGACCCCCAGAAGGTCTCGACCCACAGGTTTGAAACCGTTCTCCACAAATGGGGTGGAGGTGGGAGGTGTTCCCATATTTTTATATCTGCATGGACAGAAAGGACTATCATAACAAGGCCTAGCCTGTTGGAGTTCTTCACCGGTATTTCTAGATAAAATGAACAGTTATGACTGGAACTGACCCCAGCCCGGCGGCAGCGGCAGCAGAACCGGAATGAAAACGGGATGCGGATGCGAAGACATATAAAATATGAAAACGTCTTCCTTTTTTCTTTTCTTTTAACCAGGCTTCTTAACATTACGGCGGAGTAAAGAACGTAGGAGAGAGGAAAAGGTCGCAGAATGGTGTAAAAGTCCTGCGTTGAGCGCAGGTTGGACCAGAGGTAGCGGGGCTGTGGCTGGGCTGTGGCCGGGCTGTGGAGCCGCACATCTCGCTTGGAAGCCGAGGAGCGGTCGATGTTGCCCGGGCCCGGAGGAGATCCGCCATTTATGAATTTATGACTGATGATTGAGCGACTTATTCTTGGCTTCTTGGCATGTTGAAGGTTTTGTAAGCCACGTCTGAATCCTACCGAAGGTAAGATGCTTCATCCATGTGTTTTATTTAAACTGTGAGTGACTTTATTGCTGGCTAAAACCACTAAATTATAAATATTATTGCTCTTATTTGATATTTTTAAACCAGCATATAATTAACTGATTATCCCGGCAACTATTTAATCTTTTTTTTTATGGAGGCGATTTACTCTTTATTTTAGATATCTCTAAATGGGATTAGCCTAATTACAAATCAGATTAGGTTGGTAGGCTTCTGTGGGCAGATGAAGTCATACTTTGAGATGCTGCTTTTGTGACAACCTTGATAAATAATGGCTTAACGGGGGAAAAAGAAAGAAAGTGACTCTTGGAACAGCTTACATATGGAAAGAGTTAAGAAGGGACACGTGAGATTATCTTTGTTTTCCACAGAGTTAACTAATGGATATCTTTATGACTGAATAATATGATTATCTTAAGTTTGCATCCCTGAAAACAACGAAGAAACGGATCCACTGTCTCATCGGTGATACGCATTGCATTGTGAACTGAATGTTTATTTTCCTCCCAAGGTGTCAGAGCTGGGTGGTTTCTACCGCTCGATCAGTCTCTGTGTTGTTGCCCGACTTATCCTGCCGCTGATCAGCTGTTTCTCCAATTTCTGCCGGCCTAAATAAAAAATACAAACTACGCAAAGTAAAAAATATAGCCCAACGCCCGGTTAAACAAAAACACGCAGCAAACCTTTGTTAATTTTTGTAAAAATACAACAAGCCCGACACAACTCTTTGATGGACTCACTTAAGCGGCGGCAGGATACATTTGGAAGCGCCCGTAGCGGACGTTGTTCTTCGGCTGAGAAAAAAGCGACGATAACAACTGATGAAAAGTGATCTGATGTAAATACACAGTTATTATCTAGTTTTTATACTAAACATTTTTTAAAGAAAGCTTCCAAGTATTTATACTTTAACACTAAATAAAAGTAGAAGTACCAGCTCAGAGTTGAGGAGCTCAGCTTAAATCCATTTTAAAACGTTTGCTTTTGTTTGTTTTATCTCTACTGCATTAGTTATAAATTGAATTCAGTTCAATACATTTTTTTTGCATGGAGACTATCCCTAATTAAGTCAATGCAATTTTAAAATGAGTGAAATTCAATCAAATTGAAATTAATTAAATTAAATTAAAACTCCTTAATTTTTTTCCATGACAAAAATGTAATGTTGTAGTAGTTTTCTGTTTGTTAATTCACAGCCAAATCTTGTTCCTGAGGGCGATGGCTGCTGACAGAAATGACCTTGTGTACCTCTCTGTCTTACAGTGGACTTGAAGAAGACTCTGTCTGAACAAACTCCATTGTTTACTCATAGTGTTGATTGGAGAGTGTAAAGAATTGTCCACAAAGTTAAGCAGCTTTTGGAGCATTGTTTTGCTTTGTTTACTCCTGTTCATCTTAAAATCCACATGTAATGACTTCAGAAAACACAAAAAGTCACTGACAGGCTGAGGTTAGGCCTTTCCTTTTGTCTGACATGCCAGTAAATCCGCTGAGAACCAAAAGATATGTTTAATTTCTGCAGATGATAAGACTCTGAGTTGTGTTGAAATTCTGAGGTGCACAGTGTGAAGAGAAATGTGGTGCGCCAGTGCTGCTGACCACCATCTCAGACACAACCTTTCAGTCTCAAAACGGTCTGTTTGTTAGCTAGTCATAAACCCACGTGGTTGTGGAGGTATCTACCAGGAATTTATGGAGCTTCTTACTTAAGGCTTCTCACATCGTTCGAAAGAACATGATCCTCAAAGTGCGGCAGGATTTATACAGATGAGAGTGGAGAAGGTAGACGATGGCGTCTTCAACCCCAACTCCATTATAATATTCAAGCTGGTGTTCGTCTGTTTGTTGAGGTGAGCCAATAACAGTCTCTCAAGGACTTTCATGATGTGAAATGTAAGGGCAACAGGTTTGTAGTCATTTAGGACAGATGGATGAGATTATTTTAGGTAACAGAACAAGATGGGGATGTTTTTCTATAGCACAGGAACTTTACTTACTCATGCTAATGCTGGGGAGGTCCTATAGAATCCAACATAGTTGTTCTATGAAGATTTTCAGAACCCTGGAGTTTACACCACCTGGGCCTGCAGCCTTGTTCCAGTTCAGTTTCTCAATTTGTTGCACTCAACTCATAATCCAGTTAAAACAAATACAGTATATGATTCACAGTTTGTCCAGTTTGTAAAATCTGTGTTCAGCCAATTCATAAGAAACTAGAAGCTCTCAGAGAGCAAAGACCTTTGTATTTTTTTCATTGCCAATGATTCTGTGCAATATCTGATGAGTTAGTAGCTGCAATGGCAAAAATATCCTTATCCTTTAAAAAAAATCCTGAATCCAGACCATGGTTTGAATCACTCCCAAAATGTAATGACTTGTTCCTTTATTTCATTTCATGAAAATTTCATCAAATTAATCCAGAACTTTTTGAGTTATGTTGGTAACAGACAGACAAACACCACTGAAAACATAACCTCTGCCTTATTTAGCTAAGGAAACAATGGATTGCATCAGTTCTTCTCTTTAATCCTCCATCTTGAGCTGCACAAGGTGACGGTGGAGGAAAAAAAACTTATATTTAACAGGACAGAAAACGTCCAACAGAACCAGAACCAGATGGACAAAGAGGCTAAATAAATTTGTTAATATTAACCTCCTACTTCAAGAATAAACATATTTAAAAGGTTAGCAGGCCTGTACACATCGTGAATGGCTGCTCTCTTTACAACATGCTTGAATTTCCTTAATTTTCTTGTCATCTTCGTCCTTTTTGCTAATTAATGAGATAACTCTTAACTGTCAAACGTGGACAGACCTGCTGTGGTTGATCAGAGCAGGGATGCAGTAAAACAAGCAGAGATGGGGATGTTGGTAGAAAATCTATGAAGTGATGTCATGTTAAATTCCGTGCAGAAGAAAAAACAACATGTTGGGTTTTAGACCAAGTAAAAACCAAGAGTGAATTTTTATTTATAATAATAAAAAAAATCAGACTGGACACATTTAGATAGTAAAAATAAAGCTTTTTAACTTTATTAACACTTGAACACATCTGAAGCCATGAATCAGTTACCTGACTTTGTAACTCAGATTTAGGTTTTTATGCAAGCTGCACAGTAGATTATGGTTGATAGAAGAGAATGGGCAGACAGGTTGGAAATGTTAAGAAGGCAGCGGTTACTCAAATAACCACTGGTTCCAACCAAGATACGTAGAATATCATCTCTGACACGTCCAACCGTGAAGCAGATGGGCTACAGCAGCAGAAGACACACCGGGTGCCTCCTGTCAGCTAAGAACAGAAAACTGAGGCTACAATTCACACACACTCACCAACACTGGACAATAGAAGATGAAGAAACGTTGCTGGTCTGATGAGTCTCCATTTCAGCTCCACATTCAGATGGTAAACTCAGAGTTTGGTGGAAACATGAAAGCATGAATCCATCCTGCCTTGTACCAATGGTTCAGGCTGCTGGGGGTGTAATGGTGTAGGGGATATTTTTTAGGCCCACTCTGGGCCCTTAGTATCAAATCAGCATCGTCTAAACACTGCAGGCTACCTGATTAGAACAGGGCTGATCTGCCCACAGCCAAGCAAACAAGAGGAGAGTTTCCCTCCAGGATCAACAAGGAATTACACATCATTCTTATTTCATTAAGCTTGCCTTTGCATCTCCACCAGGTGTTACACAGACTCATCAGCATCTGGAGGGATGAATGAGTTTTCTATTCTTCTCTCATTTGTTAGATCATTATACTGTAACACATAAACGATCCACAGCAGACATTTAATTCTTTACTTCTTTCTGGACGTCCACCTACAACGTTTCATCACCGGTTGTTGTCTTTTTTTTTTTTTTCGTCTGCTTTTGCCGTTGTTCTGTCAGGTTTTCTGCTTTTTGTCAGAGCTCATGTATTGGTTGTTGATCGTGTTTCAACACTGCGACTTGCAATAATATTAAACACGCTTGATATTGTCGCAGACGCAAGACTAGGCAAAGACTGACATGAAACAGCACAGATTACCACCTTAAACCTAACGATCGAGATGAGCCGCTGTGATTACCGTAAAAATCTAAAGACTTCTGTTTTTAGTCTGTGACTGTAAAAATCATTTGGTGTAAGCCCCGCATAAGTCACCAAGAATTCAGGCAAAACAGGTCCAACCCAATACTAGCAAGGTGGATCTGATGAAGTAAACGATTAGAGTGTTTTATAATGTCAAACTGTGCCTTTTGGGATATTTGTGTATGGTCACAGCTTTATATATTCATTCTTTTCCAAGACGTAGCCAAGCCACATGACACACATATTCTTTGACCAACCACAGCCCATAGATTTTCAGGACCTGCGTGATGTCACCCATGATGGGTTCTCTGTCCTTTAGCTAAGCTTGTTTGTCACAGAGATGTTCTGGGAGTTGTCATGTCATGAAAGAAATTTAAAGAAAGACTGCAGCCCTGCACTGAATGAAACCACCCTGACATAATACTACATGTTATAGGACAGACTTTCATCCGGCTGGTGGGGAACTCTAAAATGTGTGTAGACAATGGGTTCAATACCTATCTTTCACATTAGATTGGCCTCCTCATCAGTGCAAAAGAATGCACTGAAGTGCAAAAGAAAAAAGAAACAGCCCAGAGGAATGTGATGGTTGTGCTGGGAACAGGAAGCTGTTGCCACTGACAGGACCTCCACATTGTTGTCCAATTACGCCACAGCTATTTCAGGACTGAGAGTGTCTGGGGCGGTGGTCCTGTCAGGGAAGTCTGAAAAGTAAAAATAAATAAGTAAATAAAAAGATAAATAAGGCATCCTTTACCCAAACTAAACATGACCACACATATGAATATACATGACCATGTATGTTAGTATTAAAGCATTTAAGGCCACAGGTTAGATTTGTTTTTAAGGACTAATGAAACAGTTCTTCATAGAAAAGCCAGACAGAGCTTTTCATCCAGGTCATGCTAATCCTAAGCGTCTAAATAAAGACAACCGGACCTCTTTTTCTCAGTTCTCATCCAAAAGGCTTCTTCAGTTCAGAGCTGAAGAAGCCTTTTGGATGAAAGATTGCCCTAACATCCTACTTCACTTCAAGTCCTGGAAAGACTGTTACTTCCTTAACTGATCTTGCTTACCCTACCGTAAGCAACTTTTCATCTGGAGAAAACAGGCAACGCTATGCAGATTACATTCTTTTATTCACTCAGTGCTTTTAACACAATTCAGGTTTTGTTATAAGAGGAGTTCCAGAAAACAAGAGGATACAAGAGGATAGCCTGGATTAAAATCTACCTAACAACCAGACTATAGTTGTTGGTTGTGTGCCTGAAATGGTGGTCAGCAGCACTGGAGCACCACAAGCGACTGTACTCTCACCGTTTCTCTTCACCCTGTACACCTCAGACTTCCAACACAACTCTGAGTTCTGTCATTGGCAGGAATACTCTGATTACTCTGCAGCTGTGAGGTGAATCGGTGATGGACAAGACAAAGAAACCTGTTGTGGAATGGGAAGAGGTGGAGTTAGTAGAAAACTAGATGTTCAACTGGACGTCAGACTGGACTGGAAATACAACACAGAGACTGTTTATAAGACGGGACACCACAGAATCTACTTCTTGAGGAAGTTGAGATCCTCTATCGTTTACATCAAGATATTCTGGGACCAGTCAGTGATGGAGAGTTCGACCTGTTTTACATCCATCTGCTGGGCAGCAGCATCAGAGCCAAAAACTTAAAGAAACAAACTAAAGAAAGATGTTTTGTGCTGAGGACTGATCAGCTCTGGAGCTGATTATCCAGATTTTAATTTTGCACAAGCTGCTCAACATAATAAACAACAATACACACCGTATCACAAAGTTTAAAATCACATTACCAGTGCAGCAAAATGAAGAAATATATTTATTTTTGTAAATAGCGCTCTGAGGCAGAGCTTCAGTCCAGCTGATAGACACACCTAATTTATATTTCATTCTCAGAAAAACTAGTGTAAGTTAATACTTGGACAGCTGGGTGGAAACAGACCCCCAGATCCAGCTGTGTGTGATTGAAGCTGTGTGCTAATGCTTTGGATTAGAGCAGACACTCTGATAACATTAAACTCCCCTCCCCATTCTCTATTTTAATCCTGCTGCTGGGTCAAAGACATTTACTTCCCTGAGAGCTTCACATGTGTTCGTTTGTGTTTCTTATTCATTTTATAAAGACAACAGCCAACAGTGTGATTTTGTGTACCAGGACTTTAATTAGTGCAGCTCTAGGGGAGGGCATAATGCACAGGATACTCTAAAGGAGAAAGTGATTGAAGAGTGGGTGAGTGTACTTTAATTTCTCATCAGTAAGCATCCAGACATCATGGCAACTGCTGACCTCCATCTTCTTCTTCTTCTTTTTTTTTTTTTTAAATAAAATATTTATGCCATGGTGTGTGTGTGTGCAACAGAGTGAACTTAGATATTCCACATAAAAAGCTGGACCTTTACATTTTAAAATTACTATATCTGGACCCTCCTCTGAAAGTGACCTGATGTGCTGCTTGTATTCATTAGCTGTGAGTCATATATGGGCGGCTCATATCCACACATGACTCATAACGGTTCTATCACCCCTCCACCTCGTGCTTGGCGGTTGGTATCAGATGTTTGGGCTTGGTTTTCACCAAACATGTTGTTCACATGGACAAACATCTCCGCTCTGGTCTCGTCTGTCTGGAGAATTTTATTCCTCAAGTCTTGTGGTTTGCAACACGAAGCCATGCTGAATGTTGCTTTTAGAGAAAAGAGACCTTTACGTGGGGATCCTTCCAAACAAGCCACATTTAGGCAGTCGTTTTCTAATTGGGCTGTTAATTGTATTAATAGGAGAGCTTTTGGGAACTGATTCCCACAAACTGATCTATGCTTTCCCCAAGCAGATCAGCACACTCTCTGAAGACCCGGCTGTGGAGCGAACGGCTAATACATTTTTCAGATGTCATCAGATCAGCAAATATGTAAAAAACATAGTAAAAACTGGTAATATTTCAGCGGCTGGAGCGGCAGAAAAATAAACTGAAATAACAGAATTTTTTTTTGTAAAATTACAAAAAAAATTCCACAAAAAAGTTTCTGCCTTTATTTTTTACATGGGATTAATGTTTTATGAAAGACTTTTACAGGTACAATTAAATTCTATATAAATACAGTAAAAAAACTGCAAAAATACAAAAAAAGTCTAAAAATTGCTATTATTAGTTAGATTTATTTAGCAATTTTATAGAAGGTTGCTGTATTTGGTCAATATATAATGTAATAAAATTATATATTAGTTGTGACGACCTCTTTGCTCCTGATGTGGACGGACCCCTAGTTATTTGTTTATTTGTTTGGATCCCCATTAGCTTCCCTGACAGTGGTTGCTAATCTTCCTGGGGTCCAAAATCAGTATAAAAAATTAGTATTTATTAAAAGCATTTATAAAATCAAAGACAGTAAAAGACAGCAATATAAAACTGTCATAAGACACATTTAAACAGTCGCGCAGAATACAAAAATACTTATTACTCCAGTATAATAGTGACAATAAATATAATTAATAGTTTGTCTCTAAGAATCTCTGCTTTTTCTTAAAATTTGATAAAGTTTTGATTTGCCTAACACTGGATGGGAGTAAATTCCGTTCTACAGCCACCCTGTGTAGGATAGTTTCTCCATGAAATAACATTTTGGGCTTGGAACTATGACTATACTGTTGCTGACTTGGCATGTCACATGCTCATGACAATAACCACTGAATAATATTTTTTCTTTAAAACGATTCTGTGTGTTATTTGCCAAGACTTTGTACATGAACAACAGAAGACTTTGCCTCCACAGGAAGCCGAGACAGTTTGTTATGCATCTTCTGCACATTAGTGCGAAAGCGACAATGCAAAACAACTCTGGCTGCTCTGTACTGTGCGATTTGGAGTTTTTGTAGGTTATTGTTTCCTCATCTGGTTCATCTGTGTCAAGATATTTCTGTTTATACTGTTATTTTTAATGTTTTTTTAGACAGAGATTGTTTTAGAGAGGGATCAAGGGGTGGGGTGTGGAGCTCAATACCCATTTCATTTGTGTGTGTGTGTGAGAGAGAATGGTTAGGCATGTGTGTGTGTTTGAATTTGTTTTGTGATGAACTCGAGTGTGTCATTCCTTGGGTTTTAAAGATACAAAAACTGTTGTTTTTATTATGTAAAGCACTTCGTGCTGCTGTTATACACAAAAAAATTTATATAGATAAAGTTTGCTTTGATTTGATCAGTTGGGAAACTGGTCTTCTGCCTTTAACCATGTCTAGTTATCAGTGGGATCAGCAGTGATCAGCCATTCTGGTGCCCAGAAAGCAGTTGAGGGCCCACCATCGTTGGCAGTCCAAGGATTTTAACCTGGGTCCTTCAGAGTTTGTTTGTTTTTCTTATTCAACCAGGTCCTGGGCCCAAGGATTTATTCTGATGCTCAGAAAGACACTTTTCTGTCATCAAATTGTGGCCGTGTTGATTATTGTTTACCAGAATTTATTTATTTTTTTTCAAATTGTGTGAAATCCCTCACTGGTTCCTCTGTCTTGCAGCTCAGTCTTTATGTTTTAGTCCACCAACCATTTTTCTTCTTCTCCTTCGAGGTGTTTATTGACAGTTGGTAAACAGCATTGTCCAACCACTGCTGTTTGAAATGATGTATGAAGAGTACAAAGCTGCATTGGCACCTTGGAGGGCGGGTCATTTCTTACACATTATTTACATTTTTTTGTTTAATTATTTCTGTCACAGGCGTCTCTTGCTAGTTTTATTACCACTAAGTATACAGAATAAGTAATAAGGTGGTAAATTCCATAAACTGTGTGGTTCTTACGCAGTCATTACATGTCTGTACATAGGTCGTATTGTTCAGCATACAACTACTAAATACTGATCATCTTTCCCTGTTCTCCACCCATTTTACTCATTTTACTGATTTTCTCTCTCTCTCTCTCTCTCTCTCCTTTAGGGCGTCAACCTACCTTCACTTCTTTCCTCCTTGTAGTTCGTCATAAAACTGCCCAGGCATCACCCCCACCTCCCTGGACAGATGATTGGAAGGATTCTGGATCCCTTCTCTTCCTTTCCTCATTTTATTCCATTGCCCACCTCCATCTCCCTCTCTCTTCATAACATACATGGATAAATTACAACTCTAGTGCCCTTAAACAAACATGGTTTGGTTAATTCTTGTGCTTTGTGACAATGGACGTGTGATACAGTGATAAGAGAGGGAAATCTGTATTGACATGTACAGTGGAAGCTTGCTATGAATGACAGAAGAGGTGGCTAGGGGAACCTGGGTCTTATGCTTTGGCCGAAAGAATGCCACCAGTACCAAAGAATTGCCAAGGAAATCATAATCCATATTTTAAACACTTTAGCCTAGAGATTAGTTGCTTCATACATCGTAGTATCTGTACCACTACACCCCTGTTCTCTCTCTTAATTCTCTTTATCTTGACCTTTCAGTCGTGATGTCTTTCTAACCCCTCTCATCTTGTTTTGGCCCATTCATCCACTTTCATTCATCTAAATCCCCACCACCAGCAGCTCTTTTCACCTCCACCTTTGAATTAGCCATGGCAGCAGCTGCTACTGCCCCATCTTCTTCCTCATCCCCATCATTGTCATCACCTCCCAATGGTAGTGCCCGGGAGCACCTGCTGGCCGAGCACCGCCACACCCCACACGCACGGCCACACACGATTGGGCCTGACAACCTCAGCAGCCTGTCGGTGCAGGGCGCAGGCTCCACCTGCGCCTCCACATCCTCCCCTCCATCCTCTCATTCGCCATCAGGGACCCAGGCTGAAGCAGCAGGAGTGGGGCTTCAGAGGGCCAATAGTGACACGGACCTGGTAACCTCTGAAAGCCGCTCATCACTTACAGCGTCTACATACCAGCTGACTCTGGGCCACAGCCACCTGGTGATTTCATGGGACATAAAGGAGGAAGTGGATGCCACTGACTGGATCGGCCTGTACCACATTGGTGAGTCACCTGTTGAATGAAAGAGTGTTATTTAGACTTGACAGATTGTGAAAGTGTTAGCTACGAGGAACTTACATCATATTTTCATCACAGTCTTGTGATAAATTGCTAACCTGACTAGAGTGTACCCCATCTCATACTTTATGGTTGCTGAGATGAACTACAGCAACACAGACTACATAAAAATTTATTTTATGACGGGGCTTAAAAATTGGAAGTGGAGAGGTCCGTTGATCGTGCAGGGTCACGCAGCATTATTTTGGTGCTATAACAGCAAAGGTTAAGTCTCCTCTGTTCACCAACCTGTTGGAATAGCTAAAAGCAACTGATTGGTAGACCTGGATGATCTAGATGCCACATATGGTTGCAAGAGGTCAGAGATATAAAATGAAGGTTTCTCATCAAGTGCCTTATACGCTGCTACTTTACTTGGTCCATCTTGCTAGTCCTGGGTCAGACCCCTTTTTGCTTCAGAACTGCTTTAATTCTTGGTGTTATAGATTCAACAAGGTGGTGGAAACCTTCCTCAGAGGTTTTGCTCCATATTGACATGACAGCATCACACAGTTGCTGCAGATTTGTCTTCTGCATCCATGATGAGAATCTCCTGTTCCACCACATCCCAAATATGCTCTGTTGGAGTCCAGTGAACTCATTGTCATGTTCTACAAAACAGGTGGAGATGATCTGAGCTTTGTGACATGGTGCATTATCCTGCTGGAAGTAGCATCAGAAGATGCTCCACTGTGGTCATAAAGGGATGGACATGGTCAGTAACAATACTCAGGTTAGACTGTGGTGGTTAAATCAGGCCATGTTGGTACTAAGGGGCCCAAAGTGTGTTCAGAGATGTTATTCTGCAGACATTGGTTGGAACCAGTGTTTATCTGACTTTCTGTTGTCTTTCTATCATCTCCAACCAGTCTGCCCATTCTCCTCTGATCTCTGACATCTCAAGACATTCTGGTCCAGACAGCTGCTGCTCAATGGATATTTTCTCTTCTTCAGACCATTCTCTGTAAACCCTAGAGATGGTTGTGTGTGAAAATCCCTGTAAATACTCAGACCGTCAACCATGCCATGTTCAAAGTCACTTGAATCCCCTTTCTTCCTCATTCTAAACCTCAATTTGAACTTCAGCAAGTCGTCTTGCTGCCATGTGATTGGCTGATTAGCTATTTGTGTTAACAAGCAATCGAACAGGTGGACCTAATAAAGTGACTGGTATGTGTAGAAGCAACTGAAGGCAAACAATCTTACAATGGATGTGGCTTCACCACAAATTCAGTGATATGAGACTGTTCACTAAGTGGAAGGAAGTGGGCTGGGGGGCTAGTAAGCGTCACAACCACTATCCAGGAAGAAACAACAAAGATCCAGGAAAACATCTGGAGGATGCCCCCAGGGATGACTTGCTAGCTGACTGTCTCAGCCAGCACCCTATATAGGAGAGGAGGAAGAGGAGAAACCACCATGCATGACACATACCACAGATAAAGAAGTGGCTGACATCGAGAAGTCCTATCAGTGTCTAAAAAGGGCTGGTGTTAAAGATTACAGAGGCACTTATCATGGCAGCACAGGACATTGAACTCTAAAAGAATTGAAGACAGGATCTCTATATGCAAACGCAGACATACAAATCTGAGAAGCTATGACTGTATCTTCCACTCTAAACCTAACCATTGCCAGTTCACAAAAACAAAAACTCAATTCACACCTTTACTCTATCCTTAAACTACAGTCAAACTGGGACAACTGGTCCCAACAAGGTCAGCAGTTATTCAAAAACTATGTCCTAAATGAACAAAACGAAAATATAACACACACACACACACACATCTCAGATATCGAACACACCCGAACACACACAGAGACACAGTCCATTAGGAGATTAATGTGTCTGCAGTAGGGCTGATGTAACCTCTTTCCCTGCATCATCATATCACTGTCAAGCAGTGATTTTTATTATAGAAGCAGACAAAGAGGGCTGATATGTACAGAGACGAAGGTGAGAGGAAGATGATGAATGATTTAGGAGAGCCAAACTGAGAATAAATCTCTTATAAAGGTGTATTTCAAAAATGTGTGTTTCATTAAGGGCTGTGTCTGTCTGTCACACCCAACTACTTTTTCCTCTCCACTGTCTCCCGCTGCATCACGCATGGCCAGGTTGAGAACTAAACTGAAGATCCAGTGTGATTCTTTTTACAATTTAGTATTTTATAAATAATATCACACAAAACTAGATTTATCAAACCTGACTGGAATGAACTAAACTGAACTAGGGTTAAATTGGATTATATTAGATTAAATAGTGTTTAACTAGACTAGAATTAACCATATTTAAATGTTAAAGAGAAAGGGCCCAAGTACCAAGCTTTGAGGCACACCATGGTAAACAGTGGCAGTGGTAGAGCAGGAATTAGTTTATTTTAGTAATTATCCCAATGGAATTGGTTTATCATGACACAATTACGCTGGGAATTTTGTGGAATGTGGGATATTTCAGCCAACGAATGCTTGGTAGGGCTGATATTTATGATTACCATGCTTGACCATACATCTGTAGCCATCAGCATCAGCATCAGCTCCCCTCAGGGCTGCATGCTAAGCCCTCTGCTCTATACCCTCTACACATTTGACTGTACCGCTGCACAACACAGTAACACCATTGTCAAGTTTGCCGACAACACCACAGTTGTGGGGCTCATCTCTGGGGAAGATGAGTCCGCATATAGGACTGAGGTGGAGCAGTTGACTGGGTGGTGCAGAGAGAACAGCCTGCTCATTATTATATCAAAGACCAAGGAGCTAATCATAGACTTTAGGAGGAAAAAACAGACATTCCACCACTGATCATCAGCAGGGACTGTGTGGAGAGGGTGGAGGGCTTCTGCTTTTTGGGAGTCCATATTGAGGAGAACCTGACCTGGACTGAGCTACTGAAGAAGGCCCAGCAGACACTGCACTTCCTGAGGATGCTCAGGAAGAATAACATCACCCAGAGGCTGCTGGTATCCTTTTACAGGTGCACTACGGAGAGCATCTTGGTGTTCTGTATGTGTGTGTGGTACACCAGCTGCATGTGTGTGTGGTACACCAGCTGCACGGTGGCTCAAAGGACGTCACTGCAAAGGGTCATAAACACAGCCCAAAAGATCATCGGCTGCCCTCTCCTCACACTGGAAGAACTGCAGCATTCCCGCTACCTCCGGACGGCTGGCTAAATAGTCCAGGACTGCTCTCACCCCGGTCACCACATGTTTGATCTGTTACCGTCAGGCAGGTGGTACAGATCAATTACTGCAAGGACAAACTGGTTTAGGGAAAACTTTTACCCAACAGCAGTAAGAAACCCTGAACAAATAGTTGATTGAGTAGTTGATAATTCCCTCATGTGCCTTAATAAGCTACCTCACGTGTCTTTATTTTGCACCTGTGCCGTAATTAAAATAAGAAGACGTTGCAATAACTATATTTTATATTACATAGTATATATTAAATTTTATATATGATATATTATACATTATATTCTGTATAGTTTACTTTAATTTAACTAATTTTTACTGGATTTCATCTTATTCACTATACGTTGTATTTTGTCTTATTTATTATGATTGTTGCAATTATTATATTTTATTCTGTTTTGCACTTACTGGAAGGCTTTGTAATTTTGTTGCACTTGTTGTAATGACAATAAAGTTCTATTCTATTCTTGGATAGTAACTGTTATTGTGTTATGATGGTCACGGGCTGTGACACCCAGAAAAATTGTACCATAAATAATTCAACTGTTAATATGATGTGAGATTATTGTTTGGTGTTAATTGGGTCTTAGTAGTACCCCCAAAGTGTTTGTATTCCTTTTTCACATTCGAATAACTGAATCAAAACAAAATTAAATAACATATTGACTGAGTGAGGCAGAGTCACAGAAACAGTCTTCCAGTCTTAGTGAGACATTTTCTGAACATCCCGCCATTAGGCTCCAAATGAAAACACAGGAACTTTTATCCTGTAGGAATGCATCAACATATTGGTCTAATATTGGTTTTGGCTGATGGTCAGCTTACTAACAGCAGCCAGCAAATAAGTTAACATCATTTAAAAGCTGTGGCCAATATTTCTCTGGTAAACAACCTTTTTAACTTGTCCAGGTTGTGCAAATCCCATTTGCATGTTTGATTTCCACTTGATTTTAGTGGGTACTAAAAGGTTTGTTGGGCTATGTAAGCACTGAAAAATCATTGAGTTGGCATTGGGTTATGTTAACTTTAACACTGGTTATATTTAACATTGGTTTCAGCCCAGAATTTCACATGTCAGCATCCTTAAAACCTAGCACAAAAATGTTGATGTGAAATTTTCACCAATTTGCAAAAGAAAAACAAAAAACGATAAATGAATAGATATATTCAATTCAAATCCTTTATTGTCCCCAGAGGGAAATTGGTTTCCTATATAGCTAAATAAGATAATTGCTGGGATAGGCTCCAGCTCCGAACGAACGAACGAATGCAACCATGGAGACTTTATGAATAGTAGTATGCGTGTTTGTCTTACAGATGAAACATCTGTTGCTAATGTATGGGACTCTAAGAACCGTGGAGTAAATGGCACCCAGAAAGGACAGATTGTGTGGAGATTGGAGCCAGAGCCCTACTTCATGGAGCGTGAGTGAATTTCAGGCATGTTTTAAATACTTTCAGTGTACTTTTGTATTGGTTAATGGGGCATTTCAACAGTTTTACAAAGAAAAATGTCTTCTGAAAATCATCTACTTTTTTTTCATCATTGGTCACTTCTCATTATATTGACGCCATAGAAGTTACAAATCTGAAGGAGCCTCTGTATGAACACACTTTGTTGTTTGAGTGCTGTGTTATGTAGAAGATGTGCAGTGTTGTCTGTTATGTTGAGCAGCTTTTGCAACATTCTTGGTATAATCATCTTCAGGAGCTCTAAATCAGCCCCAGAACCTGCACCAATCTTTTTTACTAGTTTATTCAGTTTCTTTAAGCCTCTGGTTTTGATGCTGTTGCCCAAACAGATAGCTACAAAGCAGACTGCACCCACCACAGACCTATAAAAGATAGATAAACATTGAGCTGCAAACACTGAAGGACCTAAGCTCCTTCAAGAGGAATAGTCTGTTTTTTCTCTCTTGTTGACATGCTGCATTTAAAAAAGGATCTGTCAGTGTATATTAGCTTTTGGAGGAATGTATGCTTCCACAGTCACCTAACTCTGTCACAATATGTGTTTATTTTTGTTTTAGTTTTAGGTTTTTTATGTATTCCTTGGACGCTTGTATTTAAGTTTTGTATAATGGTTATCTGTCCTTCCTATTTTATTTCCTAGCCACTGAAGCATGGGTCTTCCTATGTGATTATAATTTTCTCTAGAAAAACTAATCAATACAAGTTGTCATGTTAACTTTTTCTGTCAGCTCAGTTTGACACTTCTGAACAGATGTCAGAGGTACTCCCTAGACTGTGATACAGCATATGGGCCAAAACTGACACTAATGAGAAGTCAGTGGAGGCTACATCTTTTTCTTGCCAACTACAGCTATTAACTGCTTCCACATGAGGTCTGGAACCAAACTGTTGGGTGGTTTTCTTGGAAATCTCCCTGGGAAGCAAGATGGTTACTTTCTGGTGGTGAATTTTTGGAGGGAAGGATTTTACTGATGTTTATGGATGTGCATCAAACAGTACTTTGGATTATCCACCCATCTTGAAGTCTCTGGATGCATTTGGAGGCGGTACCATCACTGGATTCCTTCGGTTTCCTGGGAGACTTCAGTGCCCATGTGGGAGAAACAGCTTATCTAATCCAAGCAGTGATTTGTTGTTGGACAAGTGTCTTAGTCATGGATAATCCATAAAAGCCCCAGGTTCTAGGTGATGGTGGTTTTATAAATATTCTTGGTACCAGTAGGACAAAGGTTGATGATTGAGTTTGTTGCCGTACCTTCATACCAGTGATTGATGTCATAGGCATTCAGGTGACAAAAGGGGGTAGACTTGGTAAACCCAAACAGTTAATAATGAAGGTGAACAAGGCACTTGCACCTCTGGGAGAGTTTTGGCTTCTAGAGCTGTGGCCATTCAAATAAATATGCAAAAAGGAGCATCAGATCAAAAATGAATGTGATAAGAAGTACTCAATCACAGAAATTTGAAAAAAGAAATATTGAAAGCATCTGTATTGAGAACACAAGAAGCACGTTGATTAGTTTCACAGCATATGGAAAACGACCAATAAGGCTCTTTGGTGGTTGCCATTGTGTTTACAAGCATATATTTTTTATTGTACTCATACTGCGATGGTTAAGAAGAAAGTAATATACAGGTCAGCAGAAAAACTGTATGAAATAAAATATTCTGTGAAGAATAAGTGTTCAGCATTTATCATCCAACAAGTCATTCTCCCACCACCGGATATGGTCTTTGCTTGCAAAGGGCTGGTGTACACAATTTGCTGCTGGTTTTCTTGGTTGCTTTGCTTTTATATAATAATAGAAATATAATTTATTTCTTCAGTCAGTATAATAGATGAAATTAGATTTCCTTCTAAGTGGTCTGTTTCTGAATGAATGTTAATGCTGTCATGCAACTGTTTTAGCAGCAAAACACTTACCAGCTCTTTTGTTTGAATAAGTTTTGGGCAAGAAATGTATTTTTTTTTAATTAATATACATTTAGACAAAGAAGCTCATAAATGATGTGTCATTTGTGTCTCTTCACAGCAGAGACAAAGATCTGTTTTAAGTACTATCACGGTGTAAGTGGAGCATTACGAGCAACAACTCCTTGCATTACCGTCAAGAACCCCGGAGTACTGGTATGTTACCTCATTAGAAGTTCTTATCTCTGACCTTGTTGTTATAAGTATTCCTTACCAACGCCCAATTCTAATAAGGCAGAACTTTAATTCTAAGTTCTTGGTTTAGGGCAGGGATGTCCAGTTTCAGTCCTCGATGGCCGCAATCCTGAAGGTTTTAGATATTTATAATTAACACCTGACTCAGAATATGGGTCATTAACAGGCATTAACAAGCTGTTAGGGAGATCCATTTAATTTGAATCAAGTATGTTGGAGCAGGTAAACATCTAAAACCTGCAGGACGGTGGCTCTTGAGGTTTGACATTTGACATCCCTGGTTTAGGGAATTCAAGATTCAGCCAAACATCGGCGTAGCGTGAGCACGCTAATGGGGTGGTTGTTGCAGTGTTGTATCAGGGTATCTGTTAATGCTACCTGTCTCTTGTAAAATCCTACCAGGTGAAAAAAACTGACCAACTTTTGTTTTTGTCACAATTATTAAAAGGGCAAATTCAAGTGTATAATGCCTTGCATTTTGCCTGTTTATAGAATTAGGATTAGGATTATCTTCAGGTCATTTTTTGTACTCCTGTTGTGTCGTAGATCCCTGATTTCAGACCCATCTTAAAATTAGTCAACACTTCAAAGGGCAGTTTCCAGCCAATTTCAGTCTCAGATCTTGCAGAGATTCAGCTCATATGACATATTTATTTATCCATTTATTTGGATATTACAGTATACATTACTGTAGTACATTGCGGTAATATTGCAAATTTAGCAAGATAATCATTTCCATTTGCAGTCCCAGAAGAAGCAGCACACAAAAATAAAGAAAAATTTGCATCAACAACAGTTCAACACCACAAACATTACAATGAAAATAATAATTATAATTAAACAGTTACAGTAAAAGAAAGACAGTATTGTTAGGTCCAACCTACCTTAACGTGAATTAGGAAAAAAGTACTTGTTTTTAAAAAGTTTCAGTTTTCATTAAGATGAGGTACTGATTACTACTCAGCCATGTCTCCTAATGGAAATGTAGGTGGGATGATCTCTAATGGGTAAAAGCAAAGTATTCCACCTCGTACATCTTTTAACAGGAAGAACATACTGTGCAAATGTGGATTTTCTGAGCTGAACTTCAGTCCTCCCTGGAGGCCAACCTGGTACCACTGTTTCCCTTTTTAATAGAATCCTCCAGGGCTGTTTTTGGGCCATTCAGTTCCTTGTTTTATATAGCAGACAGTGTTTTTAACAGTTTAAAAAGCAGTATTTCTCCAGTATTGTGCAGATATGACTGAGGTTTCTTGTCAAACTGTTAGACAGGATTAAGTACAGTAACGTCAGAAAACGGACCAACTTATAAAATAATATTCGATGTGAGATAAAATCACACAGTGGAGGTAAGATTTAGCAGCTTCCATCATAATGAAAGGCTTAAAGTTTTGTACATTAAATTTTATTGTTTGGGTTATTTTGATGTGTTTTTGACAAGAGAGGTTGAAGTCCAGCTTAATAATTTAAAGGAATTAAAACGCAAAGGATCTTCTTGCCTGGAGCTTCCTGATTGGTTGGTAGACACTATAAAGTCAAAGCAACCATGAAGGAGCCAGTTTTTTCGAAGTAATAGTGTGTGTAGTTTTGTGGTATGAACAGCTTGTAAAAGCAGCAGTTGTCTTACTGTAGCAGATTTCTGTGCTGATGTTTGAATTACCTTTACTCTGACTTTAAGGTGAGGCGTAAACTAGTTTGGACTAAGGGTCAGAAGTTAGAGAAAATTAAAAAGTAAAATTTACTGACACTAAAAACACTGCTTTTCTATTGGTTGTTTTCTCATCAGCAAAGAAGTGAAGGCCAAGTGGAGGACCATTCAGGGAACGAGCACGGTCGGAAACTAGTCAGCTTCACGCTATCAGGTGAGAGGAGGGAATTTGTGGAATAATGTTGTTTTTTAATTTTAAGAAGTGCTTATGAAGTTTTCCATTCAAGACATCCGGGCAGTGGGTTTGAAGAAGGGAATGTTCTTCAACCCTGACCCCTACCTGAAGATGTCCATTCACCCTGGGAAAAGAAGCTGCCTTCCCAAATCCACTCACCATGGCCAGGAGAGACGCTCTTCCATCATCGCCAACACCATCAACCCTGTGTGGCACGGGGAGGTCAGCACAAACACACCGTGACATAAATTTATACACCAGAAACTTTAACAAGTACTTTCTTGTGTCTATGAATGCTATCATGAGCTCATGACTTTAGTAATTAAAATATATAGTCATTTGAAAATAAAGAACACAGTCTGAGTTTAGCTTTATTTTTATATTTATAACAAAGTCAAGGACCTTTTACAAACACAGTGCAATTCAGCCCAATTCACAGTAGTACCATTATAATCTAATTAAAACAAATCAATTATATGATCCAAAATCATAACTGTGTTCATATAAACCAATTCATAAAAATATTACCTAGCTAAGGAAACCAATAGATTGCATCAAATCTTCTCTTTGATTCATTTTTCCATCCTGAGCTGCATATAGTGACAGTGGAGAGGAAAACTCAATTTTAATAGGAAGGAAAACCTCCAGCAGAACCAGAAGCAGGAAGGGCCTTGACTGGTTGGAGGTGGAGAAGACAGGAAAGAGGGGTAAACAAGCACCACAACTCTAAACCAGGGATGCTGATCCTACTATATTGTTGTTAGCCAGAGAGCTCAACAGGACAGGAACAGTCCAAACATAAGTCAGGTTCTACAGTCGCCTCTAACGCTGCTGTACTTGATGATGCATTATTAATGACAGGAAGGATTTTATTAGTCAAGCTGCAGCTGAGAGTCAAAGGAATTCATGGCTCATCAGAGCACTGACTCTTAGTCAAGAGAGCCGGCATTATTCAATAATGGTTCTGAAGTTTGACATATCAGTGCATTATAAAGAAATAATCTACCCATTATATGTTTTAAAATGAACAACATATGATGTATTACTCTTGTTTTATTATGTATTTAACAGCCAATAATCCAAAATGCAGAAACAATGAATGAAAACTAAGCCTACTTCCACTGCAGTGATGGGAATAGTGCTTGGGTTACTTCTGGTAGTATCGTGTGTAAAACGGAAATGAGGCAATGGCTTAATGTGAACGTCTACAAACTGAGAGGCAGGCTCTCTCCATTAGATGATAAATGTTGTAAAAGTCCTCTCTGGAGGAGCTCTGCTATCACTGTGTACCTGTTAAAACTGGAAAGATTAGTGCTTGTTATGCAGCTACAGATTCTGGGCACCTTGCCGAGAAAAGAGAGTCAATTGTGAGGCCATCTGTCTGGCAGCTAAAGCTTGGCTCAGATGAGCTCATGTAGCAGGACGATGATCCCAAAGATACCAACACATTTACAGATGAATGGCTGAAAGAGAAACAGAGCTGTTGCAGTGGTCCAGGGCCTTTGTATGCCTCCTGAATCAGCCCTCGATCTGTTAGATGCTGTGGAAAGGATCATCTCTGATTTGATTTATAGCACACAATTCTTGTCTAGCTTCTCAAATTAGTTTTATTTTTAAACCCTTCAGTACTTTTTCTCAATAAAAGTGAGAAACACAAACGTTGTACAGCAAAATTGGGAGGTTTTACACAATTTTCTGCTATTAAGTAACAATTTTAGCATAACAAATTACCCTTTCATTTCTTTAGAAATACACCTTTGTGGCTCTGATGTCTGACATATTGGAGATCGAGGTGAAGGATAAGTTTGCCAAGAGCCGGCCAATCATCAAGCGCTTTCTGGGTCAGCTGATCATCCCCGTACAGAGGCTTCTGGAGGGGCCGACGTCCCTGTGAGTCCACTCAGAGATCTGAAAACATGCTTAATGATGGAAAGCTGTTAGAATAGCAAACTGTTGGTGTAATTCATTGTTTAAGTTCTCAGACAGGAAGACATGTAGACATTTGACCTTCAGCTTTTATGTGAATACCAGTCAATATGTCCCAGTTTGCCCACTGTTCAGGCACTGATTTAATATTGATTTACAGCTGAGATCATGCCTTTCTGTGGACCCTGATTTTTAGCATGTCTGCACAGTGTTTAAAGCCGGATGAGATTTTCTGGTGATAAAGAGGAAAAAACCCTGAGTTCAAATAGGAATTGTTGGAATCAAAGGTACAACTGTGGCACATTTAATTTAAACTAGCTGCATGTAGCCTTAAATGGTGCAAAATCAGTACAATTCTATATACTTTTTATACAACAACTCCTAAAAAGTCGGGATGCTGTGTAAATATTAATAAAAACAGAATGCAATAATTTGCAAATCTCATATACATTCATCGTTCCAAATAGTGATTTAAACAACTAATTCTTATTTTTGCTGAATTATCAACATATACTGCATACTTGCTAGTATCAGGTCGGACCCCTTTTCCTCCATATCCACCCTAATTTTTGGTTTCATAGAGACTCATCAGACCAGGCAACATTTTCAGTCTTCTATTGTCTATTTTTGGTGATCAGCTTGATCCTGTTCCTAATCAAGGCAAGCTTATTTGTAAAGCACATTTCTTACATAAAAGCAGTTCAATGCTTTATATAAAGAGAAGAACATAAACACGAGGAACATAATTAAATCACATAGAATAGCTAAAATGAAACTATTAAAAGCAAGCAATAGTCTAGATAAATTAAAAAGTTACCGTGCAGAATTCATGCAGGCGTATGAAAAAAAAAAAGTTTTTAACCTGGGTTTAAAAATGTCTGTTTGGTGAAAGTTTAATCTCCACTGGCAGTTTGTTCCACTTGTTTGCAGCATAACAGCTAAATGCTGCTTCTCCATGTTTAGTCTGGACTCTGGTCTGGACTAGTTGACCTGACTCATTGCATCTAAGAACTCTGATAGGTTTATATTCCCTGAACATATCACAGATGTATTTCTTTTGCTTAAAACTAACATTATATTTAGAAACTTGCAAAAGAGTTTTAAAATCTATTCTGTGACTGACTGGAAACCAGTATAAAGATCTCAAAACTGGTGTGATGCGTTCTATTCTATTCTATTCTATTCTACGGTCATTTAGCAGATGCTTTTATCCAAAGCAAGAGAGTAAGAACAACACAAGCAAGAATTCAAACAAGATGGGACGTCATAATTAAGTGATAGTCAGACTGTTGTGAGTCCAGTTGGACCCAGGTGCTGTCATGCAGTGCTAGAGGCAGTGCATATACATTTTTTATTTATTTATTTATTTATTTTTTTTCAGATCTCTTAGTCCTGGGTAAATCTCTAGCAGTAGCATTTTGGATGATCTGCAGATGTTTTATTCTCTTTTTGGGAAGTCCTGTAAAAAGACCATTACAGTAACCCAGTCTACTGGAGGTGGACACATGGGCGAGTTTCTCCTGGTCTTACTGGGAGACAAAACTTTTAACTCACCTGGTTGGTCAGCCGTTTCTGAAATACTCAGACCCACAACCATGCCACATTGGCAGGTTAGTCATTTATGTTAATAAGCAGTTGAACAGGACGACCTGATGAAAGGACTGTGAGTGTATGTATTTGTTGGGCAGTATTTAGTATTTCTGTTTCTACCTGGTGTGAGTGTGTAATGTTCTGACAGTGTATGTATGTGTGTGTAGCAATCACCTCGTCAGCTACAACCTGTGTCGCCGCCTCCCTACGGACCATGTAAGTGGGCAGCTTCAGTTCAGAGTGGACATCACTTCCACTGGACAAGAAGGTGTGTTTCTGTGGGGGTTATGGGGGTGGGGACAAATATTTGTACCTTTTTAGCGTGGACATATATGACAGGAAAGCTGAAAAGAGCAGGGGTTGGAGTTTAGTTGGAGGTGCAACTCCTAGCTCATTAGTTTCCTTTGAAGTGTGAATGTGAAGAGAGTCAGATGTTTGGATGGTGATGTCAGGCAGACATGTTGGTTTTTTATTCCTACATATGAGAGAAATCTCTAATCTTTTACCTTATTGGTGGTAAATGTAGTTTAAAAGCTGTAATTTTTATCTTTTTTTTGTAATATTATCTTGCTGATCTTGCTGATGAAGTACCTACCATTTCTTGCCTTCTTCTTACTCAGAAGCGTCTCCAGAAGCTGTTGGGACCATCCTGGATGGCGCTGACCCCGGCAGTCCATCTGATGACGAAGATCTCCCTCACCCCTCCTCATCTTCACACGTCACATATGGACCTTCTCCCACTGGTTCTGATGAGGGCTCTGTGTTAGTAAATGGTGTTTGTTACTATAGCAACGGCAGCACGTGGCATGCGCTGGGCCCAATGGGAGGTGATAACATGTGTCCTGTGGCTATGGGCGGCCGCACACACCGGCAGGTGTCGCTCAACGACTACCTGGATGCCATCGAAGCTCCCTCAGGGGACCAACCTTTGGCCGGGTCTTTACCAAAACTCCGCTCCAGTTTTCCAACTGACACACGGCTCAACGCAATGTTGCACATAGACTCGGATGAGGATGAAGACACAGCGGGGCATCACAGGGACCAGTCTCATGACATGAAGACAGGCGAGACCACCGACTCATCGAGGGGATCAGCTGGACTTGAGCTTCAGCGGGACAAACCAGAAGGACAGACTGGAGCCAGAGGAGAGGCAGAATTTTCTGGTGCTGAGTCTGCAAACGTGGATGAAGGTGGAAATGTAAGCTCATCACAGAGAAGAGCATCAGTAGAGGCATTGGCTGAGCCTGCAGCTTCCAGCTCGTGTCAAGCTTTGGGAGCTGAGGCTGCTGCAGTGGTCCAACCAGCAGAGTCGGCATCGGGATGTGCCTGTCAGGACCAGATCAGCAGAAATGGGGCCTGTAGTGCCTCACTTGGCCCCCTTTCACCTATTCAAGTAAGCACTGGTGACTTATGTAGTCATACTAACAAAACGAAGATAAAAAACATCACATGAGAATGTTCGTCCTGATGTTTGTGGGATCAGACTGCAGACTGCTGTCCAAGTTCAGAAGTCATTAAAGACCTGTTTATACATGAAGCTGTTTTTATTATTTGAAGCTTAACGTGTGGTTATTTATAATCGTGTGTATCACTTTAAAAATCAGGACAATCAGGTTTCAGTGCACATCTACATTATCATTTCTTGTTTTCATCCTTTCTTTTGAGATTCTGTTTGTTATTTTTCCTCCTTTTCTTCTATTTGCACACGGCCTGTAAAGCTTGACCTTTTATGGGCATTTACCTGCAAAGTCAGACCAACTGACACGTCCTTTATTGAAAGAAGTTGGGATGCATCAGTCTAAGAGGAAAGATACAAACACTTTAGCTGTCTATGAACATGTTCGTCAATCTGACGGAGGGTTTTTGTAAATTAAGTTAAGAACAAATCTAAGAAGATTGTAAGAAGATAATGGTGAATGAGGCCCAGGTTATTAAAGCTAATCTTGTCCATAAAAGAAACCCCATAAAACCAGCTGATAAAAGAAAATGTTAAAAGACTTTAAAGAATTTATAAAAGTTACATAAAACTGTCAGTTTATGCATTAAGTGGATTCTTTGTTGAGCTTTCTTTGCAATGGTGTTTTTGTCAAATTTGAACTTGAACCAAGTCAAACACAGTTCCCAAGTACTTGTAACTGTCAACAATTTCCACTTTTTCACCATGGATGATGCCATCTAGGGATGTGCTACAACTGTCTGTACATGATGAAGAGTAGTGGAGAGAGAACAGCCTTGAGGAGAACCTGTATTTGAAGGGATGACGTTTGACTTGAAAACCATTCGCAAAAACCTGCTGATTTCTGACGGTTAAGAAGTTACGAAAGCAACAGATAAAAAAAGAATTGAGACTTCTCTGAAGAAACATTATTCAAACACACAGCTAACTTCATATTCAGACTGTTTTGGAAAATAAATGTAAGTTTATGGAAAGTCTTTGTCATTTCCAAACACAAACAGATGCAGAAACTTCATATTCAGTCCAAACACGAGATTTTTCAGCTGCAAATCATGATGTTGTAGTAAAATCTTCATACACATCATCAGCTTTGACCAAATCTGATGCTTTTTTTGTTTGTTTGTTTGTTTTTTTACCAGGAGGTGGAGGGAGGAAAAGAACTGGCTCCAAAAGCAGAGGAGGAAGGGGCCGAGTCCTCAAGCAGTGAGGCGAACGGGCCGGTTGGAGCATCTGCTGATGGAGGAGGACGAAGGAATTCTAAAGCTGGTAGGTGGTGTCACAAAATTTGAAGTAATTTTATGTTTTTATTTATGAACCCTCTTGGTAATGTGCATGTCTGAGTTTCTTGTAATACAAAATCTTTTCAATTTCAGGTTAGATTTATTAACCTGTAAACATCTCATCATCAAGAAATAAACAATAAAAAAAAGTTTGGAAATTTTAATTCAGTGAAATTTTTCTCCCCTTTAATAATTTCATTTGGGGTTGTGTTATATTTCGTTGGAAAGCCTGTTTAGTCACCATTACAACAAAGTATAACTTGTAGGGATTGCTCCTTTTTTGAATGAGTAACACAGATAAACATGTAGGTAGTAGCCCCAAGAAATGTTCTAAAATCCCCTGAAATATTCTTTAAACAGCAGGTTAAAGGTGAAGGCTATAAGAGCATCTCCAAGCAACATGGTGTTCCCATGACTACAGCTGCACATATTAGCCAAAGGTTTAAGGTCTGCAGCAGGTCTTCCTGGTCTTGGCCACATGGGGAGAACTGATGAGAAACTGAAGAGATGAATAAAATAATCAAAGCGCTCATAAAATCTTCCAAAGAGATTAGAGTTGAACTCCAAGTTCAAGGTCTGTGTCACATCGCACCATCTGTTACTGTTTGAGCCAAAGTGGACTTAATGGAAGATGAACGAGGGGGACACCTCGACTAAAAGCAAATCATTAAAGAAGCCAGACTGGAATTTCCCAAAAAACATTTTTATATATTCTTTTGTCAGTTTCAGGTTATTTCAGTGGCTGTTGTGAGTTTTTATTTCTTTAACCTTTAAAGCTTCTCTAGGTCTCTGAGACTCCCCAAACTCATATAACTTATATTGACAACAGTTTATCAGGAACGGTGGTGTGTAGCTCTTCAGGGTAAATTGTGATGGCTATCTTACCCTTTAGCTGATCTACATAAGTTTTCTAGGCATTTATATCCCGTCCATCAGGTTTACAATCCTGTAGTGTTTATTCAGAGACTATATGGTAAATCCACAATGAGTGATCCATAATAAACCATTATTTATCATATTTTCGTTAGAAAAAACTGTCACTATCACTACTACTGTATGTTGTTAAGAGACCTCTATTTTGACCTGGAAATTATGATGAAGCCACTTCCTGTCAAACTTTTCAACAATCAGAGAGCTTAAAATAAACATAATGTCCAATCAGAAGCAGCCAAAAATGAGCAGAAAGTTCTATTTGTGTCTGAAATAACAAAAGAAGCCAAGAAGATGTTTTTGATGCACAGAGGTGAAAAAACAAATGAGTTGGAGGTGGTTTTGTGAGAATAGTAGATAATTAGTAAAATAAATTACTAGAAAGGAGTAAAAAGTGTAAATATGTAAATAGTTTCAGTTGTGTGCTTGTTTCAATGCCAACAGTTTTACTCCTGAGAGCCAAGACTTGAGAGAATGATGTGCAGATGAGAAAAGGCTCGGTCACTGTTGATCTGTGTGCTATTTCTACAAAGTTCTGTTGGTAATAAATTCTGCTTTCTTGTTTGATTGGCCTTTATGCTGCTATATGATACATGCATTTTACATAATTTCAGCCTCATAATCGCACATCTGAGGCTGTCCTGAAAAACAAAATGTCTGGATGTTGACTGGAATTAAAAGGGTTGAGCTTATTCATGCATTTTTATGTATATATATATATATATATACATATATATATATATATATATGTATATATATACATATATAAAAGTTGGGGTTTTATGGGTTAATGGAAATTTTCCAACAATTTTGTCCACTTTTAATGCAACGAAACCCGCACATCTGTAGGATATCTCCTCAAATGTGAAGACAATGGTTGATCTCTCAAGTTCAGTTCAGTTTGTGGGCTTAAAAGATTCATAGCAACACAATCAGATAGAAGGAGTTGACTAAAAACGAGTGAAAGACCAGCTGATGTCCAAAAAAAAAGACCTTCAGAAATCCCATTGAAGAATTGCTAAAGACCACTTTAAAAGTTTATCTCATTTGAAGGTCCAGGCAGATGGCTGGCCTTCCTGGCTCTGGTTCTGATGGAGGTTTTCCTTCCTGTTAAAAGGGAATTTTTTTCTCTCCACTGTCACGTCATGCAGCTCAGGATGGAGGACTGAATCGAAGAGAAGATTTGATGCAATCTGTTGTTTTTCTTATCCCGGCTATTTTTTTTTTAATGAAATGACTTATTTGAACACAGTTATTATAAATTTGGCTAATCTGGATCATAACCGGACTAAAATTTTAATTGAATTTCAAGTAAAATTTAAGGAAAACTCAACATTCTTGAACCACATTGTATTTTTACCTAAAGTTTCATAATTCTGCCACTTTGTTCAGTCACGCATAATCTCACATTTCTGCTTTTTAAAGGTGCGAGAGCTGAGGAGTCGGAGGATAAACCAGTGGAGTTGTGGAGGAGGCAGTCCCTGGAAGCTTCCGGGGGTCTGGTACAGAACCAGGAAGCATCTGAGGTCAGAGGCAGTGAGAGGAGGACAGGTGAGAATGGGTCGTGTTTTAAAGCAGCACTCAGACTCCGTGTTCTCACTTATTCAGAGCTTCATGGATATTTCATTCACTTTCTACAGATGTATTATACATGTGTTTCCTTCTCTTGGCCGGTAAAATTAGGTCAGTTGCTAAGCTTTAAAATCACTTCAACAATTCTTTTAAAATAAATTTCACAATGCTTTATCCAAGTGCATTATTCAGCTTAATTTTTCCTTCTAAGTATATTCAATATGTTTGTTATTCATCCTTATTCATAACAGTTACTTCTCTATGTTGCCAAGAGAAACATCACTGTGCATAATCCTGGCTGCCATCTGTCCATGCCAACAGATGGAGTGACTGAGAAGTATTAATAAAAGATTATTCAGCTTTATTGTTTTCTTCCAAATGGAAAAAACAAGCTGCGTTATTACAGAGAGATCAGTTAAATTAATTCAAGCTTTAGATTAAAATAACACACCTTGGGGGACCAAATATACTCTGACTTTGATGATTGCTCAACAGTATATGTAAAGATTTTTTAAATATTTATTAATATTTAATGCACTCGGACATGTTTTGTTTATGAGATGTTTTGTGTGTGTATATTTTAATGCAGTTGCCACGGCTCAGGTCAACGGCCATCAGTCTGTTCGCTCCCTGCCGTCAGTCCGTCAAGACATCAGTCGCTATCAGAGGGTGGATGAGCCGCTGCCACCGAGTAAGTGTGTGGGTACCACAAAACATTATAGTTTAATTAGCTGAAAGTTCAGTACGCCACCAACCACAGAAAAAAATCATGTGATTTAGATAAATAATTGAGATTGAAACTCCTCCTATAAAACATTCATAACTTGTGCTGGTGTAACAGTGCCGGTCTGTCTGGTGCTTATAGGTCATTTATATTAATGGTTCTAATCTGGTTAAGTGCATTTCTTATGGAGAGAAACTAGATAAAGAATTTTACAAATATGTGAGCAACTTTTGGGTTCTGCAAATGTCTGTTAAAATCACAGATGTGATCATTTCTGGGTTAAAATGTGTGCACACGCATCGCCTGGCATGCTCAGATCAGATTGCATTGTGCATGGTTTAGCTTGGTGTTCCAGGTCCTCACAGTTCTCACAAATACATGGTGCATTTAAGGGCTGGTGGAAGGCTGATCTTCTGGATTTTAATTAGATTTTATTTAACTATAGTTATTTAAAAGTAGGAAGTTTGTTTTCTATGACTGAAGAGTTCATTATTTCATCTTCATATACAACCACGACTCCAAAAATCTGGACCACTGCAAAATGTAACTAAAAACAGAATTTAAACATTTCTAAATCTCATCAACCCATATTTTATTCCCAGCAGAACATAAACATAGCATGGAAGTGTCATGGAAAATAATAAAAGGCTGGAAAAATAATTGGCACAAATACAAAATATCTGGAGCATCATGGAAGCAGAAATCCAGCAACCAAGGTCCACGACTGTAGAGCAGCTAGAATCCTACATCAGACCAGAATGGGGCAACATTCCTCTCCTGAAACTCCACCAGCTGGTCTCCTCACTTTCCAGATGTTTACAGACAGATATTAAAAGAAGAGGGGCTACTACACAATGCTAAACATCACTCAAAATATGTGGTGACAATTCTTTACAGACATGTTGCTGCCTTTAGATTCACAATGCATTAATATATTGGGCTGTATTTCTTTTAAACAAAATGGCGTAATGAACGAGGTGTCATGCTGTAGTTTCTGCCAGCGGTTGCAGAAACATAAGAGTTTACAATGAAACTAAAAGTCAGTTTTTAGTGTCACAAAGGTGCCTTACTTTGAACCCATGTAGATCAGTTCCAGGGTAAATTCTTAAAACTTCTCTTATTTTTTTACAGATTTTTTTTCCTGATGATTACACGGCATTCAGACTAAAACATTTAGTCACTTTCAGGCGTTGTAATGTTTGATATTGTGATAAAAGACAGAAAATGATCAGTTTAAATATCATCTTAAAAGTCAGCCAGTGCAGCAGCTTCAGATTCAAATGCAGATTAATATGTTTTTACTATTCTGTTACTGTGATTGATCTAGACTGGGAGGCCCGTATCGACAGTCATGGTCGCATCTTTTATGTGGACCATGTGAACAGAACGACAACATGGCAACAGCCCACTGCTCCCCCCGCCCCACAGACTCTCCAGAGGTCCAGCTCCATACAACAGATGGAGCAGCTGAACCGCAGGTCAGAACATGCACACACTCAGACATACATACATGACTGGTTTATAATGCTCCTGCATCCCCTTATCCTAACCCTAACCATCACATCTGAATGCCTAACCATAACTCAAACCCCTAAATCTAACCATGACCCTGAAACCAAATCTTAACCCTCAAAAACCTCCTGCATGTGCATCAAGTTGGAAGAACTGGGCTTTTATTTTTTAGTGTGCAAAATGTAACTATATACCTTGATTTTTGTGAATTTGTATATGCTGGCTATGCAGGAGCTAGTCTAGTTATTGGCAATCATTAAATGTCCAGGAACACATCTTAATATTTGATTAAATCATTCGTGGAAATGATAAAATACAGGACACCATGGGGAAAAGTATGCAAATTGTTGTGGGTTTTTTGTGTACAATCATACTTATATGGGGATAGTGAAATATTTTAGGAACTTGCAACACATTTGCAGATCATCCTCTGTGGGTTACAAATGATTCACTCTGAGAAAAACTTACACAACCAAACCATAACAGTATAATGCATTTCCACCCTAATCTCTAATGCTAACCTTCCATGCTAAGTTTGGCCAGATACTCGTGCTGTAATGTTGTTTTATGTTGGACACAAGACAGACAAACAATAACACATGAAATCTGACTTCAAATAGACCTTTAAAAATATTCCCACCATTCCTAATTGTTGTGTCACCATGGTGATTAAACACACATTCACTTGCTTCTGCAGGTATCAGAGTATACGCAGGACCATAAATGACAGCAGACTGGAGGAGCAGCCAGCCAATGAGCTGCCGGGTGACGAGACTGATGCACACCCCTCCACACCAGGTATTCCTCTACCAGTGCTGCATGGCATTCTGTTTTTAACATGTTTTTTAGCCTTAGCTGTGCCTTTCCTTTTTGTTTTATTTTTCTTATGTGTGTGCGTGTGTGTTGCAGAGCTACGTAGGGACAACAGCCCGGCTCAGTCCAGCTCCAGATCTCGCATCTCCCTGCTGCTTCAGTCCCCCAGCGCCAAGTTCCTCACCAGCCCTGACTTCTTCACTGTGCTGCATTCCAACCCTGTACGAACATGGTTTTTATATGACTTCTTTCTATTCTTACTCTCAGCTGTTTCCATCCTCGTTTCCCCTCACACCTAAAAGATAGCTAAAATTGTAGCTTCCTACACACTGTGCGAAGGTTGGAAGATGAATGGGTGACAGAGAGGGAGGGAGAATGAAATGATGAAATAATGAGGTAGGGTGGGTATGGATGAAGGAGGGAATGAAAGATTGGAGATAGGAAAAGGAGATTAATTAGATAAATTGATGAGGGAGGATGAAGGGGGACAGGGATAGGGAAGAATGGGGTCAATAGAGTGGATTGAATATTGCTGAGTGGGTGCAGCAGGTATAAGAAAGCTCACCAGGTAATTAGAGGTTAGGTGGAGACGTGGCTTCCCACCAGAGCCAAAATTAACAGGTTAACATCATATAAACCTAGAAGGCATCTCATCCTCTGTGGCGTTTCTCTGCACTCCTTCTATCACATTTCCAGCCAAGAGAGTGCATCTTCATTGTAGTCTCCCACTGTGTGAAGCATATGTGTGAACAGCTGCTGTGGAGGGATGACAACATTAGCACTTTCTCTTTGATTGTTTTTAGTTGCAGGGTTATAATTGTATTCTTCAAACCTCTCTCCTTGTATGACGTTGGATTTTCCATTTTAGCAAATCAAAGATATTGCCTTTGTTCTTTCACAGCTTTCATCTGGGATTGCTGAGAATCACACAGAGTTTTGTTTTCCTTTTTTATGACAGATAAAAATGGCTCAAATAGCTAAAATGCTGTACAATATATTTTAGAGAAAACAGATATAAGTTGAATAAATATGCCTTTTGTTAATCAATGCTAAAATACCATCATGCATCGTATTGTGTCACAGCTTTTATTTCATGTTAATTTGTTGTCTATCAAGTGAGTCATGGTCATTGTTGATGTTTACAGTTTAAAAATATTAATAAACTTAGCTACTTCAAGAAATCTTTTAAACACGCAATATGTTTGGGCAAAAGGGAGGTTTTAGTCACACTTTAAGCCCCACGTTAGCACACTAACAGTTGCTATCCATCTTAAAGTGCACTGGTAATGCTTATTTTTATACTGTTTTGCCATCACTTCATGATGAAAACTGCTAGTTTCAGCCGTAAAATGTCAACTATGAAAAAAATAAATAAATGTTAGAAAACTGCTTACAGCAGCTTTGGAGCAACAACTGAAAAAAAATATTTTTAAACAGGACTAAATAATGGAAGTGTACTAAACCTAACCCTAACCCTAAACCTAACCCTAAACCTAACTGTATGAGGGAACATAAGAATGTGCTAGAAAATATGTATGCAGTTTAAAATATGAGGAATATATTGAAGTCTTGTTTGAATTTTTTTTACATCATTATCTCCTTGAAAACTTGGAATAAAAGATAGTTTGTTTGCTTTATCTGGTTAACAAGAACTATTTTCTTGAGAGAATGGAATAATTTGCTGTTATCCTGAGATAACTGAGTTTAGTTATTTTGATAAACTATGAGACTACAGCTTTGCCAGGAAGCAAACAGAATAACATTTCCTCAATTTCCTGTTATAGATTTTAACCAATTCTGAAAATTACCATAGATGCTAACAGCTAATTTTTGAGCTCACGTTGCTCAGCTTATGATCCCAGGCTGATTGAAGCTGATTACCTTGTGATAACCACTTACTATGTAGTTGTTTTGAGAATTTTGCCTTTTCTCGAGATAACCCCAAAAAAGACACCCCGAAAAATTACACTTCTTAACACTTTCCCTCTCGAGCAATCATGCAATCATCATCATGTGGAAAATGGGTTATTATTTTTTAATTATAATAAAACTAAAGATGTCTTTTTTTTGGAGTTCAGGAAAGCTATTGCCAGGAAGTTAACAGATTCTATTAATTGTGACAGTTACCAATTAAATTAGATACTACTGGCTAATTAATTAGTCTGACCTTGATCCTGTTGTGGAGAAAACAAAGCTCTTTATAAAAATTAAGTTTCTCAAGATTACTGCATCCAAAATAAATCATTGCTGGAATTAGTATGAAAAAAAAAAAACTGTTCAAATCAGTTCTATGTTAGGAAGCCTAAGCAGATTAAAGTTATTCCCCACCCAGCCCAGTTATTTTAAAAGAGTTTCTAAATTAAAACACAGATCTGCATGATAGTTGTGTTTGGCTAGTAACTGTGTTGTCAAAGTGATTACTTAACAAATTCCTCTCTTTTCTTTGAGTTTGTTGCTGATTGTTCTCTCCTGGTTCTTTCAGAGTGCCTATCATATGTTTACCACCAACACATGTCTGAAACATATGATCAGTAAGGTTCGTCGAGATGCTCATCACTTTGATCGCTACCAGCACAACAGAGACCTGGTGGCTTTCCTCAACATGTTCGCCAACAAACAGCTGGAACTGCCCAGAGGCTGGGAGATGAAGCATGACCAAACTGGCAAGGTTGGACTTGGACTCATCCTTTGACTCCCAAAGTTTGCCGTTTATACAGTTATTAAATGGTTTTTAAGGCAGAATTTTGTTATTTATTATGAGTAGAGGTTTTTATTTTGTAGGCTGGTGCAAGAACTCAACATTCATCTGTGTTATTTCTATAATCTCTCCTTGCACCTTGACTTATTTTTTCTGTATGTGCATATATGTAGCCTTTCTTTGTAGATCATAACTGCCGTGCTACTACCTTCATCGACCCCCGGCTGCCTCTCCAGAGTTCCCGGCCCCCAAGCCTCCTGGCTCATCATCAACACCTCACCCGTCAACGCAGCCACAGCGCTGGGGAAGTCAGCCCACGGCGACTGGTAAGATGCATGCATTAACATGTTCTTCGTCCTTTACCATTTTTGAAATAAGGGAATCATGGGCAATGAAGATGCACTACAGAACTTTTGTAGATTTTCTCAGCTCCGCGCTCCCTATTGATGGCTAATCTAGCATCCATCTTGCATCCTACCTGTACTGTGAGCTTTCTCCAGCTGGTATAAGATAGTCTTATCTTGCCTTTTGTCCTATCTTCTGCTCAGCCCCTTTCTCTCTTTTCTTTTTTTGCGTTTCTTTTGTTGAATCAGCCACGGTGCACATTCAAGACGGCCGGTATGTTTATATGTGATGTAGTGCACATAGCGAAACTCAGCTGCAACATCACACTCAGAGCTCGAATTACACCGGAGGTTTTCAGTGGAGCCTTTTCGTCAGGCTTGCACCACGATTTCGCCTGTCACCAACATATATATTAGTGCACATAGTGCAGTCAAAATTATGATTACAACCAAAAAAACACTCTGCTACAACTGTATGCAGCTTGTTTATATATATATATATATATATATATATATATAGAAGTGGTTGTTTTATGGACAATCACAGCATAACAAACGATGCTGCTGTCCATGGTGCTGAAGGAAACATAACGGATCAAGATTTAATTAATTATTTAAAAATTGAATGAACACACTAAGCTGACAAATCAGTGCTTTCTTTTCAATAAACACCAAGAACTTTATTGAAAAATTCTGTGTTACCTTTTTTTAAGGTCCCTCATATTAAAGTATGAATGTAATTAGGGGAGCTCCTCTGCCTTTCAGGGGAGCTGAGCTCCCCTTAGCTCCCCTGTAATTCAAAGCCTGGTCACGCTGCATCCCAGAAGATAAAGTTGTATAGTGCGTTTTTTAAGCTTTGGGACGTCACTGCACATAATAGATGTAACTGTGCCATCAAACAAGTCCAGAACATGCTGTTTTACGGTTGGAAAGTTAAGTAATGCGTCTTTTTTAAAGAGCAGCTTCTTTGACTGTAACAATGACCTAACAAATGCAGTCACATATAGTTGTTCATGGATTATCTGAAATCAGAAGGGCACCACATTTATTCTCCTCCCTCTGTAGTTGGGTGAAGATCCTCGCCATGCTGGCCCACCTGTCCTGCCAAGACCATCAAACACCTTCACTTCAGCGAACAGGGGGCAAAGCCAGGAAGTTGTGCCAGTGGGTTAGTATGTGCAGATGTGTATTGCATCTGATTCCTTGTTACGAAGACATCTGAAAACCACGTTTGTTTTTCTGTACCATCATATGTTCTCACCAATTTTAGTTTTAGAGATGCAGAAAGCTCTTAACTTTTTAGAGAATAGACAGTCTGGATAATCTGTAGCCTTAGTTTTAGTAATAGCTCATTTCATTCCTCCGCCATAAAATACACATCTTTGTCAGCCTTGAGTTACCAATCGCTTCTTTACATATTTCCAGAAAATCAGGAAATGACTCGATGATTTTTTGAGGTCTTTAAATGTGCAAACATAAATGGAAGAACAAATATAAATCAAAAGAAGAGCTTATACAGTTCTAAGTCAATATTTGCCATTATTCTGTAACACAGTGTGAACCCTGTTAGACTAGCTTCTTGTCATTTCTGTAAGTAGTCTCTAAAAATAGATCTCCAGGCTAGAGTCTAAGAACTGTAAGGAAGCACAATAAGGTCATATTGCTGACAAGTGACCTTGGTTAGGGTGTGAAGCGATCCCTTGAAGTGGCTTCCTTGGATAGAAGTTGAACAATCGTATGATAGTAATGAAGGAAATTACCAAAATTTAATTGAGGTGTTCTTGTTGAAATTGCTGGTGTCTGATGGAGGCTTTTCATCTCAGCGGATCTAATAAATAAACAAATAAATAAAAACTGAAACATGTTTTCTTTCTCCTCTAGCTTACAATGACAAGATCGTGGCATTTCTTCGACAACCAAACATCTATGAAATTCTGCAGGAGAGACAGCCTGACTTCAGTCGGAACCGTACGCTCAGGTAACCATGCATGCTAATATTAGCATTTATGTTAGCATTAGCTTCCCTATATAAAAACTGTCAGTCAGTACAGTACATATATTGTTTCCTTTTTTTTACAGTTATGTTGTTTAAATATTAAGGTTAATTGGAGTCTAGTAATAACATGTAATCATAAATGTTAAGAATAATCAACATGTCGGTTTTGTTTTGCTAATGTCTGTTAACATGGGTCATAGAATGGTGTCAATGTTAATAAATGTCAACCACTCTAGCTCATGCCTCAGTATTTCTTCAGGAAGAAAATTAATCTGTTTTAAGACATACAAGACTATTTGATAAATTTAAATTCGTGAATAAAAATTGTTTGGAAAAAAAGAGTGGAAAAATGTACAGGAAAAAAAAAGTGACGTTGATGTGCCAACAGGGAGAAGGTACAGCTGATACGCACAGATGGAGTGTCAGGACTGACCCGGTTGTCAGGAGACGCCGACCTTGTCATGCTTCTAAGGTGCGTTTTTTCATCCTGTCCACCTCAGCAGGATCTTCACGTCCTTATTTCATACTTTGGTTTCTGTTTATTTTCCTTCCTCAGGGCTGCATTGACTTTGTTTCTGCTTCATGGGTTTTTCTCTCTCCGATGTTCTATACAACTTTTCCCTCTTTCCTTCGGGGAATTACTTCCTTCTTTTGTCCCTTGAACTTTCAGCACACTGAATTTCTTTTGTTTCCGTCTCCCCTGCAGCCTGTTTGAAGATGAAGTCATGTCTTATGTGCCTCCTCATGCCTTACTTCATCCCAGCTACTGTCAGTCACCTCGGGGGTCGCCGGTTTCTTCCCCACAGAGTTCACCTGGTAAAAATCACATTCATATTACTAATATGAAGAAATGATAATATGTTATTAGCATTATTAGTAATTTGAGGATAAAGAGGCCATAAAACCACCAATTTTTATCCTCATGTATCCTTGGTTTACTTGGTTATAGATGACCAGATGTCGTGTCCTGAGTATTTCCTCCATGAGAAATATTTTTCTATTAATTTTAAGATTATAAATCTCTTAAAGGAGCATATTTAGTGTTGTTTCTTAGTTATAATACTTTACTTTTCACTCATGAATCTGAATGTGTTTGTAATTGTTGGTTTAACAAAACAAAGAAATTTGAAGGTGATACTTTAGTCTGTGATAAACTGTAGTGACTATTTTTTACTGTGTACCATCAATTTCATAGTAGTTTAATGTTGTTGCCATTACCAGTCTGTAAGTTTTTAGGAGGTGTTTTGTTCCAATTAATTCTGTGATGATAAAGAACAGAAATAGAGAAAAATGTAAAAGAAACTTGCAAAAGAAGCAGACTATAGCCCCTCTCTCTGTTTGCCTGTAGGTACTCAGAGAGCTAATGCTAGAGCCCCTGCCCCCTACAAGAGAGACTTTGAGGCCAAACTACGCAACTTCTACAGGAAACTGGAAACAAAAGGCTATGGCCAAGGACCAGGGAAGCTGAAGTATGTTGCATTCTTTTCAGTGGAGCTACAGTTGCTTTTCTAATCTCTGTTATTGTTCTAATTTGTTTGGATGTCTCTGGTTGCATCTCAGACTCAGCATCCGTCGTTATCACCTCCTGGAAGATGCCTTCAACCAGATTATGTGCTACTCCCGCAAAGACCTTCAACGCAGCAAGTTCTACGTCAGCTTTGTCGGGGAGGAGGGGTGAGTAACGGGGAGCATGGAAGGGGGAAAAAAAACAAAATTATGATTTGTGATTCAACAAAAATATCAATTTTGAATGAAGGAGACATGAGAAGATAAAACCCTTTATCTACTAGTAAAAAAACATCCCACTAAAACTAACTAACACTTGGTTCTTGAGTACAATGGGAAATGTTTTATCACCATTAAGCCCTGACTCAAATGACTGTTGTAGTCATGGACATGGATAATAATAATAATAATAACAATAATAATAACAATAATAATAATAATAATAATAATGCCACTCAGTTTGCTTTACATAAGATCATGTTATTGCTTCTGCAACATTCAGTTGCAGGATACAGTGCAATGCTGTCTTTTGTTGTCGTAGTTACAGGTTGTTTCATTGGTGGTATTTACTGTTTTACTTTAGTTTATTTCTATAGCACCAGTTCCTAATAAAAAATAACCCTATTAAAGGCATAGTCCAGTGCATCAAATCATAATCTAGTTCAATCTGATTCATCATAATCCACTTGTGACCAAAGTAAATCCCAAAAATATGAATTAATCATAATATATTGACGGGTGCAGAGAATATACTTGCTTTTAATTAAATGTTTTAATGTTTATTATAGCTTCCTTACATATTTAGCATTACGTGAAGCGTTGTTTGTGCACATTCTCTGAAATTAACCCTTAAAGTTTGTTAGCTGCAACATGTTAGTTAGGTCGCAGTATTGACAGCCATAAAAATAACAAAGTTTAAAAGACCACACACAGTGTGCTTAGTGTAAGGGCCACAGATGTTGCAAAAATTAGCAAATACAAAACCCCATCTGTTGTAACCATGTTTATTGTTTTGTTTACACCCAACAAATTCAGCAGCTCTGTCTGGTCTGAGCACTCTAGGTTGCCCCCTAGTGGAATCCTCCTGTAACAAGCGTAGCCTGTTACGCCTGCGTGAGGTTCAAAAGCAATATTATATTCGCAGCCTTAAAATAAACACACTACTACTGGCAATAGGAAAGGGTTTAATACCCCTATATTTAAAAAAGACACTAATTTGGTCTAAAATAGGAAAAGTTATGAGAATAAATGTGTATTTATGTGTGCTGTGTGTGTTTCAGGTTGGACTACAGCGGGCCATCCAGAGAGTTCTTCTTCTTAGTTTCCAGGGAACTCTTCAACCCTTATTATGGTCTGTTTGAATATTCTGCCAACGACACCTACACCGTTCAGATCAGCCCCATGTCTGCCTTTGTAGATAATCACCACGACTGGTAAGATTTGTCGTCCATACACACACAAACACATTCGAAAGCAAGCTCAGCTATAGGTGAACTGTTCATTTTGCTTGTATTCATCAGGTTCCGGTTTAGTGGTCGCATTCTTGGTCTAGCTCTGATCCACCAGTACCTCCTTGATGCTTTCTTCACCAGACCTTTCTATAAAGGCCTGCTGCGCATGTATGTTAACCCATGTGAACTAATCCAGTCACATGAAGATGTATTAATACATATGTGCAAATATTTCAATTTCATTTCTTACTCTTTAGCCCCTGTGATCTCAGTGACCTGGAGTATCTGGACGAGGAGTTCCACCAGTCTCTCCAGTGGATGAAGGACAATGATATAGAAGACATGCTTGACCTCACCTTCACGGTCAATGAAGAAGTTTTCGGACAGGTCAAACTCTGAGTGTGTGTTTGTCTTAACAGTGGATCAGTCCATCAGTAACCAGCTGGAGACCATGCAGCAGTTGTATCAGTTCATACCCTTATCCTTGCGAGTAAATTCCACATCCATTGCAGCAAATACAGAAAAAGGCACTATTTTGTTTGGTTCATCAGTGATTTTATGTGGTCATATTTCCAGGGAAAAAAAACCTAAATCGACAATTATGACCCAAAGTAAATGACAACAATAGTAAATAAATTGTATTTATACAGCACCTTTCACAGGTTAAAAAGTACAAAGTGCTTTACATATAAATAGCCACATCAAACACAGGACATAAGAGGAAATATTGGATAACAGGATTAAGACAGAGGGGAGATAAGAACAAGCATAAAACAAAAAGCCATAAAAACATGAGACCAAGCCCTTATTTAATTAAAAACCGGTCTAAATAAAAGAGTCTTTACTTTCTAAAAGGTATAACAGAATCAAGACATCACAAAGACACCAGTAGGGCTTTCCACAGCCAGTGGTTTATATGTCAGGAAGGTTTATTTTCATATTCTTGGTGTCATGTAGGCACCTTGGAGAATATATTCCCAGTGTAAAGAATGCCTGTTACTGCTACCTGAGTAAAATTAATTTAAACAAGAAGAGAAATATAAAATATCTATCCTTACCCATTTCTTTTTCCCCCTCTGACAGAGAATAACACCGGCTAATGCTAATGATTCCGTGCACACAGATGCTTTTGATCACCTTCAACAATAAAATAATTTCTCATCATCCACGTTTGCCTGCAGGTCTAAATTTTGGGCAACAGTTAAAAATAAACAGCATTATCCTGTTGTGTTGTGGTCTTTGGAATTTCTGAGTTTCTGAACGGTGCTGTAGGTATTCTTGGTCTGCTTACTTCACACTGTTGAACCCACGTGAAAAATCTTGGTGTGATCGTTGTTAGTGCTTTTAACTTCCAGCGGCAGGTCAGTTTGGAGGCTGGATAGTTCAGTTAGCAGAGCATCACTCTCCCATGTGGGAGACCAGGGTTTGAATCCCCCAATATTAACACCTTCTGGTTGGGTCCTTAGGCAAGACCCTTAGAGCTGCTGCCTAAACTAAGTCGCTTAGTTTCAGTTAGGCATAACCTAAACTAGTTCAACTTTATTAGTTCTGTAACCGATAAAAGCTTCAGCTAAATGACTGTAATGTAATGCTTGGCAAGATAAAGCCCTGCCTCCCTAAGCAAGACCTAAAACATCGACCACCTGCTCATCATGTCCAGTTTAGATTACTACAACTCCTGTATTATGGCCTTGATTAGTCATCTTTGTCCCGACTGCAGCTGCTCGGTTGCTTACAGGGAGGAGGCGACGTGATCACACCACCCCTGTGCTTCGTATTGTCTTCCTGTTAATTTTGGGACTCAGTACAAAATTGTATGATTTGTTTTTGAAGCCATAAACAGTTTAGCTCCCTTGTATCTGTCCGAGCTGCTGCACCAGCAGGCTCCAGCCAGGGCTCTGAGGTCCTCTACCCAGCTCCTTCTGAAGGTCCCGTCCTCTAGGCTCAGATCCAGGGGTGATGGAGCTTTTTTGGTTCCTGCTTCAAAGCTGTGGAACAGTTTACCGTTTACATTAGAGCTGCCCAGTCTGGCTCTGGTGTTATGTCCTTGCTCAAGACCCACTTCTTTCTACTGGCTTTTGAACATAGTTGAGCTTAAAATTTCCTTCTTTTACTATTTATTCTGGTCTTATGTTATTTCTTTTTACTGATTTTAGTTTGTTTTACTGTGTCGTGTTTTATGTTCAGCAGTTTGGGCAACTGGAGTTGCAGTAAATGTATAAAAGAACTTGAACTTGTTTTAATATCAGGTCATGATATCTATTATATTTTTTACCCTTTATAAGAGCTGATCTGGCCTTAAGGATTACAAAAACTACACAACTAAAAGCAGAAATATCTAGAAAGTTTTGTAGAGACATAATTTAACCTGTTTAAACTGTAATCATTTCACTTCAACACATTGTTTTCCTGTTCAGTCTTTCTGTCGTCATCTTGCTCAAATACCTATTTTTATATATAAAGATAACCTATTTTAACATATCACATTGGATGAGTATCCTTTTTAGACTCATAGTGATTCAAGATGCAAAAGCATTAATTTAATGTCTTTGTGGTTCTTTAGATAACAGAAAGAGAGCTGAAGCCAGGTGGAGCTAACATCCCCGTCTCCGAGAAGAACAAGAAGGAATACATTGAGCGGATGGTGAAGTGGAGAATAGAGAGAGGAGTGGTTCAGCAGACTGAGAGCCTGGTCAGAGGCTTCTATGAGGTAACAGAGTAAAACATCCACTTCAGTAAGTTAAACATGAACACAATTTAGTTCTGCTTTATTAGTTCTTGTAAATCTTTGTACACACTGCACTGTACCTTTAGAAAGGGGCTTAAAAAAAGATTGTGTATATTTTCTAGGTGGTGGACGCTCGGTTGGTTTCGGTGTTCGATGCCCGGGAGCTGGAGCTGGTTATTGCTGGCACTGCTGAAATCGACCTATCAGACTGGAGGAACAACACAGAATATAGAGGAGGTGGGAAGGAACAGGCTGCATGTCAAACTAAGTTAGTTTTTAATGTGGTCACCTGTTTTTCCCTGCCAGTGTCAACAACAAAAAAGAGGGACTTTTTTTTATTCAAATGAAAATGCAGTGTTAGGCAAATAATTAAACAAAACAAGGTCAGTTCATTTATTTTAATTGTACATTTTGATATTAAAATAAGGATGGGGACAATATTTCAGCTTCTATTTCCATTTTCTTTATGTAGTTATGTTACACAAGTTTGTTTGATCAAAAGTGTAAGAACATTTAAACCTGATATAGATTGAAGTAAATACGACCCCAACTTAGATTAAAAAAGGAAAGAGCAGATGGTGAGGGGGAGACATTTTTGGTGTTTCACAATGTACTGAAATGTTTTTGGTCAAAGGTCTGGACTGCAGGTACCTGGAGTCTCATTTATAAAGCTGGAGTACGCACAAAGGACATCGTACGCCACCTGTAGGCACGTTCTGGGATTTATAAAAGCAAAACTTGGTGGTAGAACATCGTACCTTCACTGCAACTCTGACCCTGCCACACACACAAAATCTGTCGAAACAGAAAGCTGCAACTCCTCCAGCACAAGGATGAAACCAGTGAAATGATGTGAAATGTCAGACATTTGAGCAAAATCTAATATTACCTTTCACGCCACGTCATTTAGCCTTTTTCAAGTTATATGCAAAAATAAATAGAGACGCAATTGACAAACTCCTGGCAGATTATAGACTAACACACACACACAGTGTCCACTGTCCACTGACAGTGAATATGCCGTCAAACGGTGGCTGCTCACCCCGTTTCCCAAACCACAGAGGAACGAAATTACGATGTGCAGTGCATCCCAGCCAGAATCGAGCTGTCATGGAGCAGCCATCAGGATGCTGAAAGCCAGGTTGCCTCGATGCCGCAGTGGAAAGAGCCGGAGTTACACACCTTCTATGCGTTTACCTTTAATTGTGAATACCTCAACCCCTATCCACTCATGCTTAAACCAAATGCTGCTGCTGTGTCTTCCTCCAGCTGTTGTGAACACACTCCTCCTGTAGAGTGATAAGCTTTTTTTTGTCTTCACTTTGATGACACATCACTTTTTTTTAAATTCTTGACCAGTCCAGCCTTCTGATGACACAACTTCAATCATTGCATCTTGTTTTTATTTATGTTTTACACAACATCTTGGGGTATTATTTAGTTGAATACTGCAGACATAATGCTGTGACTAGATGATCAGTTAAAGCTCCTCTAGTGTTTCTTCAGCAGATAAAAAATATGCATAAGCTTTAGTTAAGATTGACTTGTGCAGTCTAAAACTTCCCCTGATGAATAATGCAAATACCTGGAAATAAAAGCTGAAGTGTCATTCTGTTCTTATTCATCTTTTACTCACTTTTACCTTAGAAACGTGATGGTACACATAGTGTGCTGCGTTTACTTGTGTTTTTGGTGTATTTTAAAATGCTGCATCTTAAGTTTGAGCAGGAAAGTTTCTCATTTAACATCCTGATCCCGTTGCTTGTGTAATATGTTAAGGTTACCACGACAACCACATTGTGATCCGTTGGTTCTGGGCAGCAGTGGAGAGGTTCAACAATGAACAGAGATTGCGCCTCCTGCAGGTAGATCTGCTTATAACAGTGTTTTATTTGAATAAGATGTCATAGTTATATATTTAGCACTTTTTTTCTCATCTAACTTTTGATTTTTCTTTTCTTGCTCTGTCTGTGCTTCTTCAGTTTGTAACCGGGACATCCAGCATCCCGTATGAGGGCTTTGCTTCTCTGCGTGGCAGCAACGGACCTCGAAGATTCTGTGTGGAAAAGTGGGGGAAGGTGACATCACTGCCCAGGTAACTGAATTTTATCTCAATTTTTATTTTAATATGAAGGTTTGATTAAGAGCTCCGACCAGTCAGAGGGTGGACAACATCTGATGGTGTCCTGGAGCCTCTGGTTCTAAGTCAGAAATAGATGTTCAAGCTGTTCAAGGCTGCAGCAGCGTGTGTCGGGAACAAAAAGTGGTGTGTGTGAGTCATGATTTGAGGATGTAGGGGTAGGCAACACTGCCAAAAATATATCACAATATTTTCTAAAATATATCTAACAATATCACAGCCAATACCGATGTCTTTGGTCACACAACAAGTTACAGCATTGGTAATATCCATCCACCGTTCACTCAACTCATCAAAAGGCAAACAGCAAAATAAAGCCTCTGCAATTCCCTGCTGTTCTAGATTGGCTGGTTTTAACTTACATGTATATCAAAAACACATCTATGCATATATGCATCACATAACTCTTACACACACACAAACACACATATACAGCTCTGGGAAAAAATGAGATTACCGCTATTTATTAAATCCTACTTAAATCAGCATCTTTGAGTATTACTACCAAAGAAGCACATCTCATTCTGCTTTATTAGAACTAGTCTGGCAGAGGCTGAAAACAGCTTTAGAACTGAAAGGGATGACCACCAACTCATCACTTAAGATCCATAGACTGACATCAAGGGACCATCAAACATAGGGGCAAACTGAGACTGGGGGGACGTTAATGGCAAGAACAGCTGGAAACAGGCTCCTACAAGCAGAACTGGAGTCATGCAAAACTCACCTTAATTGGTGAGAAGCAAAGACCTCAGGCTGAGGTTTGACAAAGACCACAGGAACTGGACAGCATAGGACTGGAGTAAGGTCAACTTCTCTGAGTCCAGTTTTACAAGATTATGTAAAGATTATTCTAGAAAAACTTTTACTTCCTTATGCTAAGACTCTGCTCATTAACGTTGAGTATTACAGCAGGACAATCCTCCAGGCCACACAGCCAGGGGAATCAGGGCAATTCTCCCCCGAAAATGTAAATTTACAAAGACTGTAGATTTAACCCTGACAAAGGTTTATTTTACCATCACATTAAAATGCAAAACCTGTGTTTTTAATGTGCAAGGAGCATGTGTCGTGTTTAAATATTTTAATTTTAGGAGGCACTACATTGAGAAACATCAGACGTTCCATGCAGACATCCCAGGGGATTCCCGGAGAGGGATGCAAAAGTGCAGCTTAATTGTATTTCCAACTATACTACTACAGTGCTGTCTGATCTACTACTGGAAAGCTATAGCAGCGTCCCTTCGCTGATGACAATAACACCTAAATTAAAACAAGTATGACCTGATGTTTGCTTTTACCTGCTACTTACTGGCCAAAGACAGTTTTTTGCCCCGTTAAATTTCTTGTGAAAATCTGGACAAGATGGTTCAACAGAAACACAAACTTTTGGTAATGACGTCACCTACTCTTGGGCGCTGGGATTTACAGATAGCTGCAATGCACCATGAACTCGCCTGTGCTGCATGGGTTGAGACACAGTTAAATGATGTCATCGCACCCAAACTATGTGATGTCACGATGTTACATTTATTATTGTGAACGGCGCGATATTACACACCACTTCTTGAGGACAGTGTCCATCAGGTGGAGATAAAGACAAAGACGAGAACAACATGGTTGTTGCTCAGTTACAGTCCTTGGACTCATATTTGCAAACGTTCTTGGCCAGTACTGTAGGAAGGAATCTTCTCCACTTTAACACACCTTCGACACTGGACCCCACTTTGCTGATCTGTTCATGGGCATGGAAGTGTGTGAATGGGTGATAGCAGCTTTTACTGGGCTTGTTTCCCATCAGATTGATATGTGGGGAGATGAGCTGCTATTGTGCTGCCTCCATGTAAACATTCCTTCTTTCTTCTGTGTTCTCTTCCCCAGAGCTCATACCTGCTTCAATCGGCTGGATCTGCCTCCGTACCAGTCTTTCTCCATGCTGTATGAGAAGATGCTGACTGCCGTGGAGGAGACCAGCACGTTTGGTCTAGAATGAGATTATTTTCAGTTCTGCTTTTGCATCTTTGAAGGACTTGTGTTACTTGTGAAGAGAGATGATCACTTTAGAAAATAGACTACTGGTAGGGAGTTTTTTTCTTTTTGGGGGGCACAGATACACTAAGAGAGCCTTAAATGTTCAACAACGCTTGTTCTGACTCACGCCGTTGTTATGATTGTTTGCTGTCATGTTGGCCTCACAAATGAAGGGAGACAACAAAAAACACAAGAGTTTAAAAATCAGGAGTTAAACTTCAATTTCTGATTTGTTTTTTGTTTTTTTCTATATTTAAGGTGTGTAAACCATCAAACTGACTGCTTTAAATGTCTCCTGTAGAGATGTAAATGTTGTTTGCTGCACTTGATTATATTTGAAACCTATTTAACAACACACACTTTCACCTGTTTTACACAAAGCACCATTATGTCTTCTCTTCTACACAAAGGACTCGGACTAGAGCTTCCAAGATCCGACCAATCAGAGAGCTTTTTTCCACATGAACACAGAGAAGCAACTTCTTCTGTTTCCTTTTTCTTGTTCGTTTTCTTTTCTTTCTCCTTTTTATTTATTCTTTGTAAGTTTTGATGGATCTTGGAAATCCAGAGGGCTCATCAGGAACACTTGTAGTATTTAATCCCCCGAAGCTCCACATAGTACCTGCCCTCATGTAGCTTTTACACGTCTTCACTTTTATCATTTTTGTGCAATTTTTCTAGCTGACTTTGTCTATCGCTGATTTTGGAGTCCCCTGAGAAGCTTTTGTATCGTCGTTAAAGTATTTTCATCTACAGGATGTGATTTTTCTAATGATGATGATGTTTTGTGGGGAATGCTGTTTTTCTGTCAGATCTGGATCCATTTGGTTTAAAAAAAAAAAAAGACGTTTTGCCACCTTTTGCTCCAGTTAAAAATGTTTTCACAACTTGGATGCAGTTTATTGTAAACGATATTTACTGAAAATGACTGAAGTCTGTTTCTGATGTCTGTTTAAACTGTTTTATGTTGAAAAAGAAAGAAAAGAGGTTCAACAAAATCTGTGACGTAATTGTATGTTCAGTTCAATTAAGCTTTATTTATACACCAACAATTTACAATAAATTAATCCAAAGGCATTTTAAATAGTTCAGTTCAATTAATCATACTTTACAATCCAGTTGTAATGTATTAATTTTTTGATTCTTATTAGTCCAATTCCTAATATCTGCATTCATATAAACCGGTTTATTTAAAAATTGACCTGTACAAGCTGGCAATGGAGAAGAAAAACTCGCTTTTAAGAGGAAGAAAATCCTGCAGAAGAACCAGAAACCTGGTGGAGAGGACAGGAAAGAGGCAGGTCACATCAATAAAAAATTTATTTGATGGCTAGAGGTTTTGGTAGATTGGTAATGGAAAAGTGATTCATGAGTGTCCCTACATGAAAGTACGTAGTATTCATGCAAATAAATACCAAAGATGTACATCTTGTCCCATTTTTTTTAACTACTTTATTATTTATTGTATATCCTTAAAGACTTAAAATGATCATATAAATTTGATAAATTTTGATTAAATAGTGGCATCTTAATCATCAGAATTTAATCAGAATAAATGCTGATTCAATGACAGTTTTAACATTTACCCTTTTCACCAGCAAAAAAAAACTTTTTAACATTAAATCAGTGATGGATTAACATTTATATTTTATTTTATTGCTGTTTGGTTGTGTTTTTTTGTTAGTCAACTGCAACAGCTAATTTCTCTAAAAAATAAAGGTATTTTGTTATTGGAACCACAGGTAAATAATGCCATCTACTGACATACATAAAGAATAACAGGACATACAAGATATACCTGTGAGAAATTATTGGGATTATTGTGTCCTTGTCTTTATTACTTACATATTATAAATTTTCCCTCAAGAGAAATGCCCAAAACACCATAAAGAACAAACTATAAATTCGCAAACAAAAACATTCATTTAAATATAATGTATATATTGAACACAATATCTTTATATGGTTGCCCCAGTTTGGTTTGTATTTGCACATCAGTCATGTCTTTATATGTCTATCCATCCATCCATCCATCCATCCATCCCTCCATCCATCCATCCATCATGGGGTGGAGTTGCGGAGGCATTGATCTAAGCAAAGAGACCCCGACTTCCATTTTCCTGGCCACTTCTTTAAGCTCCCACAGGGGGAATCCAAAGATGCTTCCAGGCCAGCTGAGAGATTCTTCATGTAATAAATATAAATAAAAAAATTCCACCAACAAAAAATATTTTAATTAATAATTACATTCATTTACAACCTTTCTCCTAAAAAATAAACAAGAATAAAAATTCAAAGAGTGAAAAAAGTGCATGAACAGTGAAACTTTATATTTCTACACATATCTGTTACAACACTGGCGGTATTAACAGAAACACTTACCATCTGCAGCAGAGCTACAGTAGTTTTGTCTCAGTGACTTCCATCAACTGGATCAGCTTCTTTTTGAGCTCAGCTTCTGCTTTAGGACCACCTCTCTGCTGCCCACTTCAGCCTGCCCACCCTGAGTCTCCCTCACTCATCACTGATGCTGAATTCTGACCCTGACTCTCAACTTTAATTGTACTTCAAAATGTTTCTCAACTACCTGGTACAGAATTAAAGGAATAGTCCAGCTAATTTCATAGACAGCTACCACTGAATTTTTATTCAAATAGAGCCTTTTTTTCCCACAACACTCACTGAATTCAAAACAGTCCAACAGGCATGAGGACATGTGGAAAACTTGAAGTGGCATGTTACAGGCATCAGTGAGGTTGTAACTTTGACGTCCAACAGCCTGTTAGGCTGATGCTTTGCCCAGTGACAAGGTAAGGCAGGTTTGTTTGTCTAGACCATTTCATGTACAAGACAGCTCAAAATGCTTGACATAAAACATTAAAAACATTACAGGTTTGACAGAAACATGAAAGAGAATTAAAACAAACCCAAAAAGTTAAAAAGTGGAATAAAAACAGAACCAGATCTCTATATGCAAAAATGTCACCCAGTCTGGTGTTTCACATCTGGGCTGTCTCATGTTTTATTGTTACATTTGCTTTTTCTGTTCCCTGTACGAGTGATGGAAACAGAAACCCAGAACTCCTTATCTAAAGCTGAACAGTCGTCACTGTGAATCTTGGTTCTGCTCTGACGGCAGAAAGGTTGAAACGTGAGGAAGAGGGTCAAAGGACTGTTAAAGGTAAATCCACACCACCTAATTTTCTATTGTTCCCCACTAGAGGATGGAAACAGATGCCAAGAAGAGAAACTAAAATCGAAAAACACAGATTAAATGCAAGAAATAAAATTTACAGTGTGAGGAATTAGCAATTTATTATAGATAAATAAATAAATAAATAAATAACAGAATAAATGATGAAACCAGATACGTAAAACAAAACAAAACAAAACCAAAAGTAAGAGAAAAGCTTTCAATAATTAACATGCTCAAAAAAGAGCAGGAAGAACCACATGCGTATTTACTCCTACACCCTCTCCACTATCAACAAACAATCATCTTTTATTTTTTATTTTTCTTTCTAATTATAATAACTATATAAGTATATTTATATGAACCCAGTAAACCAACCAAAATCTATATTTACAGATATGTATGCACATATCGGTGCTCTGCATGGTGTGGTGAGGTGGGGAGGGACAGGCTGATTAAACGTGCTGGGTCTGTGGTGGAGACGGAGCTGGAGTCTGTTGTAGCAGTTGCAGCAAGGACGTCACTGGACCAGCTGCTGGCCATCATTGATGATGTCAGACCTCTATGCATACCGCCACAAAACCACAAAACTTTAGCGATGGGCCAGAGAGCTAACAGATATGTTTCATGGCCTCAGCAGTGAGTTCAGGACACATGTGAGAGAGGCAGGGCCAAAAGCTTCATGATTAACACACTGAAATCAGACTTTTAATGTCCCGTCATTGGGTAATTGCAACAGTTGCTCCTCTAACTCACCAAAGGACTATCAAAACTAAAATATTTTTTTCTTTAATATCCATTAAAGACAGATTTAAAATGAATAATTGCATCTTGGGCTGACTATGTCTGTAACACTATGTCTGAAAACTATGGAAACTAAATTCAAACACGGATCCAAAAATAAGTAGAAAACTGAGACTATTTAGACGTTAACTCCGGACAGATGTCGCCTGTATTCCTGTGGGGCACATTGATTATCGTACTTATAGAAAAATCATATCTATTATCACATATATGAAAAAAGTCAGGGGAAAGGATTAGCAGACCTTCAAGGAAAATTAAAGCTGCTACAAGTTGAGGAAATTAATTCAACTATAAAAGAGGATATTACAAGACTACTAAGTGAAAATGACAACATATTTACACAAGAGACCCAGAAAGACATAATCTTACTGAATCAAAAGAACTATGAAACTGGAAGAAATTCAGCAAAGCTTTAAGCATGCAAGTAATTTAAACAGCAAGTGGATACACAATTTATAGAATAAACAACTGCAAAACAAAGGTTGCTAATAGAGTTTTGAAACACTTTATAAGGCATTATATTCCCAACTACAAGCCACTGATGAAACTCGAATTGGCTCTTAAAATTGACCTGTTCTCACACCTCACCACACAAAACCTTAATGAACCGACAACGTTGAACAAATTAAATTAAGCTCCTATCAAATTCAAGTCGCTGGGTGCAGATGCCTTCCCCATGGACTAGTATAAATGTTTTAAACCAGAATTATCCCCTTTACTACTTAATGTATTTAACTGTCTTACAGAAAGGAGAAATAACACCCTCCTGGAGAGAAGTTATCATTTCAGGTAATTATCCACCCATCAGTGTTCTCAATGTAGATCACAAACTATTTACAGAAATTTTAGCTCGAAGACTAGAATATTTTTTTAAATCACCTCTTATCCATTTAGATCAAACTAAATATTTTCAACAGAGACATTATTAGAGCAGTGAACAAAGGAGTCTGAGTCTTTATTTATTTAAACTCTAAGTCAAAGGTAATAAGCCAAAAGGAAGTTGTTAAAGGTATTAATATGACGGGGCATGAATGGAGGGTAGTGGTGTTTACAAATGATATTTTAGTACTCCCAGCAGAGCCTAATTTATATGATCAATAACATTATTGGAGGTTTTTAGGAAACTATCTGGTTATAAGCTCAACATCGTAAAAAATCAGGTCATGACTCTAAATTGTAGTTTACTGTTAAATTTACAACCTTAAATTCATTTATTTATTTAATTCTTAATTCATTAAAACAAAAACAGACTAGACGAAAGACCTTTTCAAACTATCACAGGTTAGCTATGGACCATTATTGTCATAAATATAATCAGATATGCATCGATGGAACTTAAACCCCTGTTTAAGTTGCACTGGACACTTCTTTCCCTTTCATCTCTCTGTTCTTTATTTTCTATAAAGTTATGACAGTTTTAGCTTCATATACGCTTGGGATGGAGGACTGAATCAAAGACAAGAACAAAGTTACAAACTGGATCACAATCAAATGGCTTAAATTGACTTTGTCTGTAAAGTGCCATGAGATGCTTTTATTATGAATTTGCACAATACAGAAAAACTAAGTTTAAAATTATTTTTGTATTCAAATTACTTTTGCACTTTCTTTTTATGTTAAGAAAATATCCATGTAAATGTCCATATGAGCTGACTTTGCTGATTCCAATGCATTATTTATTCATTTGATAAAATAAATACTACATTGATGAGTTTATTAAGAAGACGTTTGCAGTCATTTCCTAACATCCTGGCAATACACGTCTCCATGAAAGAAACACATACGTAATTTTTTGCTTTTGAAGATTTGAAGATAGATAGATAGATAGATAGATAGATAGATAGATAGATAGATAGATAGATAGATAGATAGATAGATAGATAGATAGATAGTCAGAATTCTGACTTTAATTCTGAGAAAAAAGTCATTGCTCATTACTCAGTGTTCATTCATTTCTTTATAAGAGCACCTACTGTCCCAATGAATCAGTCTGCTAATTCTTCTGAATGAAAAGTTGCAGAGGAGTAGGAGATGTAGACAGAAGCAGCACAAGCATGTGCACAAGCTGGGTGTTCTGCTACCAAAAGCCCTAAGTTATTCATTATCCATTATGTTATAGTACATCAAAATGTTTAGGATTCAGTCTGCTTTCTCAAGGGGACCTCATAAACAGGGGAAAGACCTGTGGCGGCGGGGTCTATGTTTACGCCCGCGATACGTCGTGCCGGTGTTGTGCAGGTGTACAGGTTGTGCCGAAAAAAGCACCCCTGCCGTGAAAAGCACCCCCTGTCAATGAGCCTTACTAAAGCCTGAATTAACCTGCTGACAAAAAGGAAAATAAATATATAGAAATTACACACACACACACACACACAAATGCTCAAATGGCCTGAATATGGTCACACAGAAATTACACAGACAGATTTTCTGAGGGGTGCATAGTCTGGCAGCCGGGTCTGCCAGGATATGCACCCCCTTCTATATCTGACTTCAAATCACATGCAGCCCCCACATTCACAACAGTTATTGCTGATCATGGTATGAGCATACTCTGAAAAGATCAAAGTGCTGAGACTAACAGGAACATATTTACTCGGGGGGGGTGCATATTCTGGCAGGGCAGTCTTCCTAATCCTTACATTATCCTGTATAAATAATGATGTTTATTCTTTACGTGCACCTTAGTTTACACCTGTAAAATGACAAAAGTTAGTTTTAATATTGTCTAGTACAGGTCTGTTTCAGTTTAGTGCGTTATTGCACATGAAAGAGACGTAGGACTTTATTAGTTATTTTTTTCTTCTGTGCAGACGGGAGATTGCCTTGCGCCTCGCGTCTTCCGATGCGTTATTCGTTTCGGCCGCTAGATGGCAGCGTTGTGTTGTGTTCTTGTACCATGGGAAGTTAGACTAACAGGCAGATAATGACCACCTGAAAACATGTTTACTCGTATTTAGCCACATGATCAGAGTTTAGCATGTAAATTTGTATTGTATTGTATTTGTATTACAGAACCACACACACATAAAAAGACAGAGAACAAGTGGATGAAAACAGTATTTGTACCCATTGTGATGCTGCGCTGTACCAAACCTGAGTGCGAAGTAAATCTAGGACTGGATGAACCTGCATGAATCACCTTTCCTTGTGTTCTGACCGACACTCCAGGGACACACCCACAACATCCTCGGACTCTCAGATCACCTCACTGTTATGCTAATGCCAGCATACAGACAAAGAGTGAAAGTCACCAAACCAGTTTAGAAGCAGGTAAGAGTGTGGCCAGAGGGGGCCTCCTCTGCTCTTCAAGACTGCTTTGACACAACCGACTGGGAAATGTTTAAGCAGGCAGCCACTTACAACAACCATACAGACATTGAGGAGTACGCAGACACTGTGATCTCCTACATCCCCAAGTACATGGATGATGTGAACTACACAAAGAGCATCATCACACGGTCAAACCGGAAGCCACGGCTGACAGGGGATGTCCAGAGGCTGCTGAGGGCCAGAGACAACGCCTTCAGAGCCAGGGATGAGTCTGGCCTGTCCCAGGGCATCAGGAAAGAAAAACGGGAGTACACACACAAGATAACCTCCCACTTCAAAGAAAGTACCTTTATATTAAATTAAATGCTCCTAAAACAACATAAATTAAAAATACTTTATACCATAACAAAAATACAGCTGTGCAAAATGCAGAAGAAACGATGCTTTTAACTCAAAACAAACTCTCAACATAAACAATATTCCCTTCTACTGCATCTGATAACGTCTCGATATATTTGAAAATCTCGATATATTGCCCAGCCCTACCCTGAAGGACCCACTGTTTACAGTGGTGCCAACTTAGCAACTTGCCGTTATAACTAGTGTCACAGGGGTGACAAGATTGCTTGTGTGAGTGTGTGTGTGTCTGCAGCTCTGCCATTAGAGATAATTAGTTACAGGTGTGTGTGATGAGCAGAGAGAAAAGAGTGTGGCAGGGCTTCAGACGCGAGCAGTGTGTGGGAAGCAGTGGGTTCGACGGTCCAGGGGGAATCGTGTGCCAGGTCGAGACGCATTGGAGACGTCCAGCTGGGTCGGGGCGTGGATAGTGAGGACTGACCGAGTGATGTGACGGCCGTGGGCACAGACGCCGGAGAATTGCCTGTGCGACAGGACGCGCCGTGGGAATTGTGGAGGGAGGAATGTGCGGCAACCTCCCTCCTCTGAGCTAAGTGTTTCTTTTGGTTGTGTGGGCTCCGCTTTGCATGGACTAGATGTGTTCCTTCTTTGTTGGGCTTGAAGTGAATTGTTGCATGACAGCGGTAGCCCTACTTTGACCAGACAGCAAAACCTGCAGAGTAGTTCCTGTCGCCGGCCTTCTGAGTCACGGCCTGTCCCCTACACAGGTGTTCTGGCTTTCGGCGTCCCCAGAGCAGAGGAGCAGCGGAGAGACAGAGAGACGCGCAGGTGGAGCCGTGGAGGGGGAGAGTCCGACAACCCCCCTCCTCTCAGGTAAGTGCTCCTTTCGGTTTTCCTATGGTGGCCTCTCGTGCCATATGATACAAGACCAGTTAAAATATTACTCACTGGACTCACGGATTCCTCCCCCCCCCCCCTTGGTACAGGATCGGAGGGACCCGGTCACCTATAGGAGCTGCCAGTGGAGGGCCACCCCATTACTTGAACTTCACTGCGGCCTGGCTTCTACATTTTTTTATTTCTCTTTTACCTTGTTTTTATAAAGAACTATAATAAACATTTACTGGTGGGATATCTGTTGCATGTTCTTTTCTATAGAGTACTCCCTCTCGGACCTACAGCTGGTATATCAGGGCTTTCCGCCTTCTGTGACACTAGCATGTTTTTAGACCTCTTTAGAGGCACTTTGTTTTTAAAAAGCGACTAGTGACAAATTTAGGGACTTTTTCTGGTGTTATTAGAGACTTTGAGACTGACGGGAAAACATATTTTTTTACTCTTCTCAATGAGTTGCAGATGCTATTGCAGGCATCCACATCCTGAAATGCTCACAGGAGGCTCGTCCTCGACCTGCAGTAAGACCAGAAGATGTTGTTTTCTGCTCCATAACCAGCCAGAAAATGAACTGCTCGAAGCTGCTACTGGCTGATCACACCCTGGCTTACACGCAGATATTAATGTAGACCATAGACAGAAACTCTCAAAAAGCTCATCTTTTCAAATGTTTTTAAATTAGTTTAAAAAAGTAGATAATCTTAACTAGTTTGTTTGTTCTATTGTTTATTTGATCTTGTCTCAATTTTTCTCAAGAAGAAAAGGACACTTATGTGAACAAGTACAAAAGTGGTTGAAGTTTTTTTTAGTTTTGTATTTTTTTCACTGAGCTACAGCTGTTGCATATTCAGCTATATCTTGTTTTCTTTAAAAGTATCATCTGTTGAATATTTTTCTTTCCTACTTTGCTTGATTTTAATCACTGAATTCTTCATCCTTTTCATGGCTTTTTATAAATGTGTGTTTTAACTTGAGCTGGTAATAATCATCTTGCAAATGAGTATCAATATACTACAAATATTTCATTAATGTAGTAAAACTTTGTAACTGACTTATGTTAATATTCTGCGGTCTTTGTGTTACTTACCGTTCTGTGTTGATGAGCTGGAGAAAACACAATTAAAGAACAAGCAGCGACGCCTTCCTCCAACACATCCTGCAGTTGCTTGCTAGACCGGATAGGATTTAGGACAACATAGCACTCCTTCAGCACAAACTTCTCCTGTGAATTACAACAATGAACATTACACAAAGAATCAATAAGCAACAACTAACCATAGATATATACCGTCAAATTAAGCTTTATTTTTCTTTTCAGTATGTTAACTGTTCTGTGTTGACACACATAAATTATGTTAGATTCTTACTTAATGAAACTTGTGTAATAATATTAATAATTTCATTGGGGGCCTGAAAATACAGCCGTAAAAATCAGTAACAATGGCGTCGCAACATAAATGAATTATGGCCCACGTGGTTTTCCATATCGTCTGCACAACATTTGTGAAAAGTAAGACAAAAATTTATCTGTAATGCCGGCATAGCTACTGAAGTCTGTCTGGGAGGAAACGCGGATAAATTGCGGTGTCAACGACATAAAACATGGAAAACTGAATGAGCTGATGAGAAGATTCGAGACTCGTCCACGTGTTTTTAGTATCCTCAAAACTGACCTGTAGACCGGTGGATGCATTTAAGTACGTGGATAACTCCAAATCTTTACTGGAACATCCATCAAGTTTAACCCGAAGTGTTAAAAACGAAAAGAATATTGAAACGCCTTTAAAAATTAAAGTGACACATAAGATACTTTATATATAACTGTATGAATTTAATATATCAGCAATGCCTAAACAGAGGATGCGTTTAACATATTGATTCCAAATAGGAACTCTGAAATCCCGCTGTCCCTGTGTTCCATGAATGCAGCAGTATCAGAGCAGTTCTGGATCCGGTTTCGTTTGCTTTCCTGTTGATCGTGGAGCAGTATCGCCGCTTGCCATTTGGGTGCCTTAATTGTTATGTGGTGCCTTAAAAAAAAAAAAAAAAAAAAAATAGGCCTATATCTTATATCTAACACAGCGGTTGTTTTTTCAGTCTTGACAGTCAGAGCAGACTGCCTACTTGTACCACTACGATTATTAGGTAAATTGTGTAAATTACAAAGAAGTTCAGATTCTAAGAACTTTGTGTTATTTTGTTCAGTAGATCTCGAACAGTGATTACCAACCTGTATACTTCATAGTACCAACATAAATTATTTATAAAATAAGATCCTTTATTGATCCCGCAGTGGAAAATTTCACTGTAGCAGCAGCTCAAACACAAAGTAAAAGAGACATTAAACAATAGACAGACAGACAGACAGACAGACAATAAATTAATGAATGCAACTAAAGTCACAAAAAACTGTATGTAGCCTACAATAAATAGTAAATAATTGTACATACATTTAATATTAATGTAGTGGAGATTAAAGTAAAAGAAAGAAAGAGAGTTTAACTACAGCTATATAACAAATTAATAAATATATTAAATTGAAACAAAACTGGTATCAGTTCTTAACATAAAAGCTAAATCAATTTAAAACAATACACAACAACAGATAAAAATACTTTGGAGTGATGACTAAAAGGATAATAATGTAACTTTAGGGAAGGTACAGAGGTCCAATAACTTTATATAAATTATAAAGTGATATAAAGCCCAAAGATTTGTTCATTGCAGATTGATAACATGGATTAGGAAAGAACAGGGTACTTTAGTTATTTTGTTTGGAAGGTTTTAAATACTGAAATCAGCCAAAATGTAGGACTGGATAATTGTTATTCATTTCTAAAAGCCATGGCTCAAGAAGCGAGTAAGTGCTCCTAAAGTTTTTCAGTCATCATTATATTTAAAAGTTGTACATATGTCTTTATGAACTCAGACCCGTTGTGTTTAAACATCTGTAAGGTGATTGTTACAAAGAGAACATGCAAATGTGAGATTCAGATTATAGTCCTCTGCTGCCATCTAGTGGTCACAGGTGTTTACTGTCCTTTCATTACCTGTAATAAAAACTTGGACATGTTATGATTCTGTAATTAATTATTTTATCTTTATGTAAACTGTTTGTATATCTGCAAACCTTTTCATGTGTGGTTGTCTGCTTTGGTCAGAACACAATTTTGTCTGAGAAAAATATTTTGTTAATCATGAAAAAGTAAAGAACTGTCTCAAAGTAAAGGCTTCATTACATTATCTAATCACAGAAAGCTTTTCTTTCCCAAACAGGCAGTCGTCACAGACACAGATCTCCTACATGGAGGGAAAGAAGGTAGGAAATCTTAACACCTGGCTGAGAAGTCAATGTGATTAATGAAAGACTATCGCAGATAATCACTAATAAAAATCAAGACACAAGTGTTCAAGCATACACTAACAGCAGAATCCTTCCATCTCCACGCTACAAGTTAATGTTAGTTTAAAAATTGGCTGAGGGTGTTCCACAGACAACAACTATGTAAAAATAATCTACAGTAAGTCAAAATCACACAATCAGGAGCTTAGTTAAGAAACATTTACAAGTTCAGTGTCAACAGCTAAATTTGCTCTTTAAATTTCAAAAGTACTCTTCTGGTATTATAAAGATCTGCTTAAGTATCACTGCTGAACAGTTCCTTCGAAATCTCCGCGGGCAGCTCGACAGCATAGACATAATAACGAGACCGCGGTTGGCGTGGTCACGTGACTTCTGTTATGCCTCGAAACATTGCTCGCGACACTTCCGTGTCACATTCTCGAGCAGACGGGCTCGAGCTTAACATCTCTTAATATTTCCCATTACTAGAAGAAGCTCAAACGCGTATTTCTCTTGTATAAATAAAAAAGGTAAACTTTTCACACACTCCTTTTGGTCGTAACATCGGTATTTACGCCCGGCGACATTTCTTCGGTTGAACCGGCTGTAAATCGTGTGGAATATTAGCGGAGGGTGAGTCGCGTTTGACAAGTTTCACTTTCTTTCTTCTTCACCTTTTTAATTTAGATGTTGGACAATAGATTTACATATTTTATCCAAACATATTAATATGATATATTAAGGATCTAAAGCAGTTTTTGTAGAATATTTTCTGAGAGTTCAAGTAATGACAGTTGAAGGTATTTCATTATTATTATTATTATTATTATTATTAGTAACTAATTAGTTTAGTTAATTATTTAGATGCAATAATATGAACGTCTTGGGTTTTTTATTTATTTTTTATAGAATAAAATTAAAAATAAAAAGGTAATGATAACAATCATTAAGCTTAGTTTCCTCCTCCTAAAACTTTGTTGCAGGTTTTACAGAGGATCTGTTCTACTTCGCCTAAATGTCACTTTCACTGTTTGTTTAGTGTAGGATTGAAGTTTCCATGACATGCTTGTATAAACTGCAAACTGGACAGGACTTGTTCTAAAGTATTTGGCTGACACATAGTTTTTACAGGTGGGTTCACGTATTCAATGAATGATTCAAGGTGACCAAAAAAAACTTTGACACATTAGTAACTCAGTTCATAACTATAAATGTTCTTCATTAATACTCTCTCTGTATTCTTGTTTTCTTCAGTGTCATGTCCCACAGAGCTTTGAGATGAACTTTATCCACGTACCACAGAGAGGGAGGAGACTTGCTCTTGGATGACGTCATTAGTGTTGTGCTGCCACACGGCGGCAGACTCACTATTTCATATGATTTTATTTAAAGTAAGTACATAGAATATTTGCTTTTTTCCTAATCTGCTTTTAGATTTTAACTTAGGAAAATTTGATGATTACTAACACATATGGCAAACAATTTTGAAGCTGTTTGAACTTAGAACCATACACTCCTGAATGTCAGAGCACTGCTGCAGTTTACAAGGGTGTAAAAATCTCACCTGCCTCCCGGGGGGAGACCCTAAGTATAGACAACAGAATACTAATAAATATGAGTGTAAACTGACTTTTACTTGGGTAAATTTCAGATGCCCAAGTACAAGTGAATGCAGCACATTGTGTTCTCAGAGAGCATGTTCCCCTTCTGTTGTCAGGTGTATAAAACATGGCAGAGGACGGAAAATATCTTTTTAGCATGACAATGAAAATAAATATGTGGTGAAGTAAAATGAGGTTTGATTTGAGTAATGATGCTTAATAATATGTTGTGATATACTAATATCGCTATAGAACAAGACATAGCTCGAGTAATTAACATCAGGATTTATACCAGGAAGTTGAGAAAACAGCTGTTTTCAGCTGCAGATCTGGCTGCAGATTATCAAACCTTGTTACCATATTTTATTCTTTTTCCTAAGGCATCATTCAGAAATACAGCTGACATGGGTGATTATATTTGTCTATCAAGATCATTCTGATCCTTCTGTGTATCCTATTACTGTTTTTGCTATGCTACATTTTTGGGGGGCAATTTTATTAACATTGTAAAGATTTACATGGTTTAAATCTGCTTATTGTTTTTATTATTTTCCAGTTCTCTGGTGAACTTTTGGGAAATTTCTTTCTTGCATCAGTTTTTTTTTTATAAAAAAAATCTACAGTGACTCCACATCATTAATACTGGTCTAATTTATTGTCTAACAATAAATTGTTAATTCAGACTTGGTCTTTCAGTTTGGGTCCTTTTTTGTGAATTTTCTTTTCTTCTCTCCTATGATCAGGAAAATTGCAGCATGGAGATGCTCTAGCAAGTGATGGAGTTAATCGTCAACAGAGACTTTTGAGGCCAATGTGTAAGTTTATTTATTAAGATACTTTGGTAGACGGACATAGACACAAATACAGGAAGGACTGGCAGGGAGACAATATATAGCAGAATAATACATCCCCATGCCTGAGCTGAAATACATACACTTGACAGTAAATTTGGTTTACTACATTTTTTTGACTCGTCAATCTGAGTTTTATACATGCAGCGTACATGTTGTATATACATGTTGTCTAAAAAAACAAAGGGTGTAAATCCCTGCAACCTTAAAATCAGTATGGCTGGATCAAGTATTCACAGAGAACTGCTGTACCAGGTCCAGTAGCCTACCTATTACAGCACCGCAGTGTGAGTATGACACACAGGCTAATGATAAAATATTAATTTGACAGCTACACTCAGCTGTGAAGTCATGTTGAATTTCCAAACCTCATTATGGACTAATATTTTATAAATGACTGAAATGCTTTGACAAGAAACACAGATGACAGAACAAAGGTCAACTTTCAATGTCACGGTTATGGTCTTTATGTTCATGTTTTTGGGTTTCTGGTTATGTTTAGTTAGTTTTTCCTTGGGTGCTGTGGTTTTCTGTTCCTGCCTCGTTAGTTCACCAGGTCTGATTAATCATCCACTTCACCTGTGTCCTGTTACTCCCTCTGTGTATAAGTACTCCTGGTTTTCTGTTATTCCTTGTTGGATCCTCACCATTCATGGATGCCTGTTCCCTCTGATTTAAGCTTTCTGTTTTTCCTGTTTTGGATCCTGGCAATAAACCTTCTTTACCTGCACTAAATCTGCCTCCTGCACTGCCTACCTGTAACTGGGTCCTCACCTCCTCCGACGCCCGCCATTCGTGACATTTCAAAATGTCCTGTTGAAGTGAAGAAAGGCTGTTTTACTCAGTGGATCTAGAATCCGTAGAAGAGGTTGTTGAATTAGTTTAGAAGCTCCTTGGCTGTGAGGTTTCAGGTGAGCATGAGATGTGTCAGGGATACAAAAGTTATCAGGACTCAACATGAACAGTTCCCTGGGCGAGTCTCAGCAAGTTGGAAGTCACATGCAGCTCTCTGATTGGACAAACAAATATGATGACATCTTTCATTTTTCCTGCTTGAAAACATTATTGTTGTTGCTACAGTTGTTAGTCATCTACTAGATCTGTGCAGAGTTTCTACCAATCACAGACTGTGTTTACTACTTGTGGTCCAATCGGAGGCTGTTAATCTCTTCTGTGGTGTTAACAACCAAGTTTTGTAAATCCCCAAGTACTCATGTTGATTACCTTTTTCAGCACTTGTAGAAATCATCACAGCTACAGTATAATTTATTTTGTATATTATTTTGGTTGATATTGGCCGAGTAAAACATGTCAGGTGATTGGCTGAAAATAAGTTTAACGTCAGAGACCAGACTTGTTTAACCTGATATCTCTTTCTCCAGGTCAGTGAGGTTGGGTTTGTGTGCAGAACACACCGACGTCAGGAATCATGGCTTGTACGACACAGACTGCCTTAGATTATGTCACCAATGCCAGATGTAACCTGGTGGGAGAATTAAGGGGTCTCTCTGTGATCCTGGAGAACTTGTATCAGCAAAGAGTTCTCAGTGATGAAGCTGTCAGCAAAGTACAGGCAGAAAAAGACGACTATGATAAAAACAGAACAATGCTGGACTTTGTCATTCAAAGTGGGGAAGAGGCCTGTTACAAGTTACTCAAGATTATTTATATGACGAGGAAGAGGAATTTACGGAGGGATGAAGCTTCTGGTGAGACCAGAAGGTTTGACCTGCACCACTGGATCAGCTGCTTTTCTTTCAAGGAAGACACAGAAATGGATGAAAACTATTTACAAGGTATTTTTATCATATGAATTATTGATGATGTGACACATTTTGTTTATTTAAAATAACTGAATTTATGATTTCTTTAACCAATGAGCCTGTGTGAAAATGAATCTCCATCATTAAGGAGACGTTTGCAGACAAGCAGTCTATTTATTTTCTCACTGTTTTTATTATAGGACCAAAGCCGTGTCACAGATATCAGAAAAAGTTGAAGTCAAAAGCTCAAAAAATATCAAAGGAGTTCTGGACGTCCAGTAAAACTCTTTTTGAAGAAAACAAGAAGCCTGTCCTGTCTTACACTTCACTTGTATTGGAAACACAAGGGAGGATTGCTCCTTCAAAAATAAAGAAATTTAAGAGCAAGAAGAGCAGGATGTGTCGTCCTAAAAAGCTCAGGACATACGTCCCTGAGAACAAACTAGAAATCTCTCCCAGTGACCTGCTGAAAACACATAAAAACATACTGTTAGTTGGGAAACCTGGAATTGGAAAGACAGCACTGACTCTTGAGTTGTTGAGACTTTGGTCAGAAGGAGACAGGAAGGAGCTGGAATACATGTTTTACTTTGACATGAGGGAAACGGAGCCCATCACATCAGCCAAGAACTTAGAAGATCTTCTTTTCAGTTTGTACAGTGAACCAGATGAAGGCAAAGATGAGGTCTTACAGGACATCAAGACGAACTCTGACAATGTTAAAATCATTTTTGATGGACTCACAGATCTCTCTGTATCAGTTGTTCAGAGACTCGTAAAAAAGGACCTTCTGCCTGATGCAAAGATCATCATGACTTGTAGACCAGATGATGAAGATGAAGATTCATTGCTTGAGGAGTGTCTCAGAGTGGAGGTGCAAGGCTTTAGTGAGCAGACCATAAAAACATACTTGTCTGCAACGCTAGGCGAAGATCTGGAGAAGGTTCTGAGCAGTGTAGAGTTGTTAACTCTTTGCCACGTCCCCATGTATGCACTGATGGTGGCTGCCTGCTTTTCATCAGACGACTCGACACAGCCAAGGACCATAACAGAAATATACATCCATATTGTTCGTTTTTGTCTTAAGACAAACAACAAAACAAAAACCAAACATCTGAATTCCTTCATCAGATCCAGGAGTAAAGAAATCCTGTCTCTGGCTGAAACTGCTTTTCATGCAACTCAGAAAAAAAACGTGAACCTGGAGAAACTGGTCTGTGAAGACAGCTGTGTCCTTTCCTTCCTGAAAACACTTGATATAAAAGTTGACGTTACTGAAACAATAACTACACATGCATTTCTCCACTACACAGTTCAGGAGTTTTTTGCAGCTGTGTGGCTTTTGAAGAATCCCGATAACATCAGGGATGTTTTTCAGCAGTGCCTCACTGAGGAGCAGAAACACATGAAACATCTGATTCCTTTCATGTGTCGATTGATGAATGAAAAGAGCCCCAGTTTGATGAGCTGTCTGATTCCAGTTGAGGACAACAACAAAACATCTAAGTGGTTCTTTAAAGAGATGATTACAACATTTTCTGCGTTGGCTGGCACTGAGGACAGTCGGCTTGATGATGACATACTGTTCTTATGTCAGTGCTTGTATGAGTACCAGTGTCCTGAAGCATGCATCTACCTTCTGGATAAACTGGATTTCTGTCTTGACCTCAGTGGAGAGAAACTGGATCCTTACACTTGCTGCGCCGTGGCCTATGTGGTCACTCAGTCAAAGGAAAGGAAGATATGGCTGAACCTTGAGGATGTGACAGTATCAGAAGAAGGAATGAGACGACTGTTTGGATGTCTTGAAAACGTGCAGTGGTATGAATGAACATGTCTTTTTAGTCTCATTTGTGCTAATTTTACAACATACAGGGGTTGGACAACAACAAAGGAAACAGGTAATATTTTAACCCTCTATTTCTACCAGTGATTGGACATAAATCCCACTGCCTCATAATTGTAATATACATGCCCTGCAGATGTATTGTACCTTCTGTAATAACCAAGACCCTTTTAACAACTCTGTACACCAGTATATGTCACATTGTCTAACCTTCTTGACTTCCAAATAGTTAGAGTGCAAGTTGCTTGAGCCTTGGTAAGAAAATCTGTTGAATTGTGAAAATTTTCTACAGGAACTGTGTTTAAAGTAATGCTAGCATATAAAATGAGGAAAACCTGGCCCAGGTAGCTTGAGACCGAAGTTAAACTTAGTGACAGAGGCAGTAGAGCATTTAAACACATTTTGTTAAGAATTCACAGAACTACAGCTTTTACAGTGATCTCAGGTCTAACGTCTCGCCAATTCAGTATCTGTGCAGCTGAAGATAGAGAAGCTTTATTTCGTTGCAGTTTCATTGCCCCCCCCCCCCACAGTAACAGTGTAATAATAACAGTATATAATGGTAGCAGCAACTGTATATGCTAATAATAATACAATAGCGATAGTAATAACCATAGTAATAGTAATGATACTACTACTACTACCACTACTACTACTACTAATAATAATAATATAATAACAATGGTAATAGTAATGGTAATACTACTACTACTGCTGCTACTACTACTTATAATAATATTAATAATTATTATTATTATTATTATATAATAATAATAGTAATAGTAATGATGTATCTTGATCAGGAGATGTGGAAAAATTGTCTTTCAGGCAAAAACGTCTCTGGACGCTGACTTGAATAATAAAAAGAAGTTTATTACAAAAGTTCAGACATCAAAACAGATTTCTGCAGCAAAATCTGGAGGTCCCAAAGCCAGAACGAAGACCTAAAGACTTGATGTCTCATTCTGTCTTATATAGGGTTTAAACAAAGAAAATTCCTCAGTCCTGTGTCCTCCAATCATAGAGTTTGCCTATAGGATGCTCATTTGCATGGAATGCATGTTCTTGTGTCAATCCAATCTGTGGGACAGAGAACCCCATATGGTAAAGACTTTAAGTGTGTACCATACAAATGCTATGCTTAGATACCTCAGTAATACTACTACTACTACTAATAATAATAATGGTGTCGCAGAAAGGTCACAAACCCAAAATGAAATATCTCCATCTGCCTGATGGTGATATAGCTATTAGTGGACGAGGCAAATAAAAAATATTGCTGAGCTCCTTCATATGTTTCAATAATATTTGCCTCGGGCTTTCAACAAATATTTATATGATCAGCAATAACATGATCTCTCTATCACATTTGAGGTGTCTAGCCTCCTCATTGCAACAATAACTGCAGCCTTTTCTGCATAACGTTGTGCCAGTTAATACCTGCCTTTCAGATGGACTAAATATAGATGCAACAACAACCAGTGCAATCAGTTTCGTGTTTAGTAAATCACATTGTGATTGGTACATTGACTTATTTTGCATCTACTTCTCCCAATATTTTGCGTTTTCTGGTAGAGACACTCATGTTGCATATTCACCAAGGGCAAATGCATTAAATGGATTGCACGCATTATTTGTCCATTTAAGAGACGAAATCCTCTGTAAACATGTTTTTGCGTGTGCTGTCAAGTTTGCACGTTTTTACACACACAGACCTTTCGTAAATCAGGCCCTTGGATTGGCTCCTACAATCACCAGATGTTATCATAATCAAACATTCTTGCTAAATTTTACAGCAGCTAGCAAGTATATCACTGGATCAGCATCAGCATTTCTAAAAGGAACTAAGTCTGCTTAAAGAACAGGAAAAAACGCCCAGACCTGCTTTCTAAAACTTGTAGTTACTGCTGCCAAAGACAGATCTACTCAGTATTTAATAATGAAATTATTTATCATATTTCTCTTGTTTTGTCCAGCCCCTGTAATAAACTGTAACTTACATTTATAGGTGAATAATTAAAAAAGAAAAACTAAATAAGTATTGTCACTGTTTACATGACAGGTGTGACCCTCTGCCACAGCAGCTGTGGAAGATTAACCTTCTCATTGGAGGACAAATAGATTATGTAACCTCACTTGGTTTGGATGGGAACCAGTTGCACCTTCCAGTGGACGGAAAATCATGTCTGTTTGAAAGAGCTGTGAAAATTATACAAAGGATGACTGCAAAGGTAAATGTCTGCCTTCACTGGGACCGAGAAGGTCCTGTCTGCCAGAGTCTGTCTGAGGCTCTCTTTGAGGTTTTACCAAACATCAACTCACTCAGGTAAATAGAAAAAAACATTTCCACACTTTTATCCAGTCTGGATGTTTTAAGATTAAAACAGCGTATAGTAACAAAGCATGTAATAAAAACGGTCCTATTAAAATCATCTCTTATCACACAGTTTCAGGAGGACCTCCAGAGGTCCAGGTTCAAGCAACCAAGAGAAGTCTAATGAGACTCTGGAAAGGGACCAGAAAGAATTATTCCTGGATTTATGCCTCAGAACAGCACTTTGTGATAAACAAAGATTTCATGATGTAGTAAATGTGCTCCTGTCATTTTTTCCCATTAAAACAGACTTTACTAACATCCTTCTGGATTTATATCAGCATGTCAAGAGCAAAAGCAATTTTAGTCTCCTTCCATCAATACAGTCAGTTTTCCAGTCAGGTCCTGCAGTCTGGTACATAAAGCTCTCAGAGAGAAAGACCTCCATCCTCCTGGAAGTGCTGAAACTCCAATCAGAGAAGAAACAAGTGAAGCTGACAGACTGCTCACATGAAGAGAGAGAAGTGAGAAGTTTCCTACAGTGTCTGCCTTATATCTCACAGCTCAGGTAAATTCATTCTTCTTTACATGATTAACTCTTTACAAGCTGAAATGTGTTTTTATTATTATTATTATTATTATTATTATTATTATTATTATTATTAGATCAAGTTTTTCTTTCAGTTTTTTTCTTTGAGTCTGATATTTTAGATATATTTTTCTGTAGGTTTATGAACCTGAAATGATGTGAAGAGTCGATAAGAGTCGATTGTTTGTTAGTGAAATTTAATCATCAGTAACACAGAACTCGTATGTTCAGTTTGTCCTTTTTGTCCAAAACGTTCAGGCTAAAAAAGAGTTGAACAAACTTAGTTTTTCTCTACAGGAGGCTGGCAGCTCATCTTATTATTGGAAATGAAGAAATCTTTCATTTAAAGAGTAAAGTTGATTCTCAGTAAAATGTTAATTTAAGGTTGTTTTTTTTTAGTTTAAACTTTATTTATACAGGAAGCCTCATTGAGACACACAGTCTCATTTACAAGAGAAACCTGGTTTGGACAGAAAACAAACATTTAGTTACAGTTACAGACCAAAAGTAGATTCTCTTTCAGTTGAATTTAACATGATTTTCTATCTAAATGAAGAAAACAAAGTTACATTTATCTGTTTTTTTCACTGCTGACTGGAGTGAACTTTACTGAGTATGATGAAGGTCCTAGCAGCTCTATAGAGAGCAACACATTCAGATTCCAGACACCAATGAGTCTTCATCACTTTGTGTCTCCACCTGCAGATGTTGTGGAGCAGAACTGTGATTTCCATGTGTGTTAAATCAGCAGAAAGATGAAGCAGCTGCAGCTGTTATATATAATTCAGTGGTTTCAGTCCCAGGATCAGTGATTGTGTTGTGAGTCAGTAACAGTTTAAAAATCAATGTTCAGCTGCTCTGATCAATGATGTGTTGAACATGGAAGTTCATCATTTATAGCAGTGATTCTCAACTTTTTTATCAACCTTTTCCATCTTTGTTTTTTTTCATTCTCAAACTTTCCGTCTAAAAGCACCGGCAGGTTTTTTTTCCAGATTCTTCTGTCTCGCTCTAGTCGCAGTCAGCCATTATTTAGATTAAAGTTATTCTTCTTGTTTTCTTGGCGGTGGACACGCAGCGACTTAGTACATTACCGCCATCAGCTGGTAAAGAGTGTGGACCAGAATGTCAGATGCAACAACTGATGGTTAATTGTGTGATCTATCAAACGGGTCATCCTGCAGCATCCTCTAAATGTCAGGCTTAAACACTGTCAGAAAGCTCATAAATAAGGAGGATTAAGTGGTTTTTGGTGGATTGGGTTCACCGCTGTGACAAAGCAGTTACATGCCTAAAATCAGCTTCTCCCACCAGGATAAAGTCACATTTAGATTTTTAATTTACTTTAAGTAATAACTTTTTTGTTAATGTGTTAAAAAAAATATATGGATAAATTCCACAGATTAATGTCTTTGCATTATTATTTTAATTTGAGAGCATTAATGAAAAAAAAAATCTTAATTTTTTAAAATAAATGTATATTTTTATAGTGATCTGGCAACCCCCTGAAATTATGTTGGGACCCCCAGTTTGAGAAAAGCTGATAAACAGGACAGACATGTAGAAGATGGAGTCCATCAGTAGTGTGTGGTTGTATTTATGCAGCTGAGATCAAATCATCACTAAATGTTTCCTTCTTATTGTTCCAGTTTGGTTCCTCAGAGGTCAGATCTTCAAGAAGAAACCAGGTTGTTTGTGAATCTGTTCTGTGCAGCAGCAGAGAGAGAACAGCAGACAGGAGAGAAGATACTGAAGCTGTTATCATCAGTCTGCTCATATCAATCATTCACTTTTCATGAGATATACATGGATGATGATGATTTAATTGAAAATCAGTGTGATTTCCTGCTGGATCTGTACTCCCAGATGAAGGACTGTGAGACTAAAACAGGCCTGAGTCTCCTTCCATCCTTGCAGTCAGTTTTCCAGTCAGGTCCTGCAGTCTGGTCCATAAAGCTCTCAGAGAGAAAGACCTCCATCCTCCTGGAAGTGCTGAAACTCCAATCAGAGAAGAAACAAGTGGAGCTGACAGACTGCTCACATGAAGAGAGAGAAGTGAGGAGTTTCCTGCAGTTTCTGCCTTATATCTCACAGCTCAGGTAAATTCATTCTTCTTTCCATGATTAACTCTTTACAAGCTGAGATGTTTTATTATTATTATTATTATTATTATTATTATTATTATTAGATCAAGTTTTTCTTCCAGTTGTTTCCTTTGAGTCTGATATTTTAGATATTTTCACTGTAGGTTTTTAAACCTGAAATGATGTGAAAGATAAAAACTCTGTTGGCTCCTCATAAGAGTCGATTGTTTGTTAGTGAAATTTAATCATCAGTAACACAGAACTCGTATGTTCAGTTTGTCCTTTTTGTCCAAAACGTTCAGGCTGAAAAAGAGTTGAACAAACTTAGTTTTTCTCTACAGGAGGCTGGCAGCTCATCTTATTATTGGAAATGAAGAAATCTTTCATTTAAAGAGTAAAGTTGATTCTCAGTAAAATGTTAGTTTAAGGTGTTTTTTTTTTAGTTTAAACTTTATTTATACAGGAAGCCTCATTGAGACACAAAGTCTCATTTACAAGAGAAACATGTTTTGGACAGAAACCAAACATTTAGTTACAGTTACAGACCAAAAGTAGATTCTCTTTCAGTTAAATTTAACATGATTTTCTATCTAAATGAAGAAAACAAAGTTACATTTATCTCTTTTCACTGCTGACTGGAGTGAACTTTACTGAGCATGATGAAGGTCCTAGCAGCTCTATAGAGAGCAACACATTCAGATTCCAGACACCAATGAGTCTTCATCACTTTGTGTCTCCACCTGCAGATGTTGTGGAGCAGAACTGTGATTTCCATGTGTGTTAAATCAGCAGAAAGATGAAGCAGCTGCAGCTGTTCTATATAATTCAGTGGTTTCAGTCCCAGGATCAGTGATTGTGTTGTGAGTCAGTAACAGTTTAAAATCAATGTTCAGCTGCTCTGATCAATGATGTGTTGAACATGGAAGTTCATGTTAAACAGGACAGACATGTAGAAGATGGAGTCCATCAGTAGTGTGTGGTTGTATTTATGCAGCTGAGATCAAATCATCACTAAATGTTTCCTTCTTATTGTTCCAGTTTGGTTTCTTGGACGTCAGATCTTCAAGAAGAAACCAGGTTGTTTGTGAATCTGTTCTGTGCAGCAGCAGAGAGAGAACAGCAGACAGGAGAGAAGATACTGAAGCTGTTATCATCAGTCTGCTCATATCAATCATTCCCTTTAAGAAGCAGAAACACTGATGATAAATATCAGTGTGATTTTCTGCTGGATCTGTACTCCCAGATGAAGGACTGTGAGACTAAAACAGGCCTGAGTCTCCTTCCATCCTTGCAGTCAGTTTTCCTGTCAGCTCCTGCAGTCTGGTACATAAAGCTCTCAGAGAGAAAGACCTCCATCCTCCTGGAAGTGCTGAAACTCCAATCAGAGAAGAAACAAGTGGAGCTGACAGACTGCTCACATGAAGAGAGAGAAGTGAGGAGTTTCCTGCAGTGTCTGCGTTATATCTCACAGCTCAGGTAAATTCATTCTTCTTTACATGATTAACTCTTTACAAGCTGAAATGTTTTTTTATTATTATTATTATTATTATTATTAAATAATTTTTTTTTTTCAGTTTTTTCTTTGAATCTGATATTTTACATTTTTTCGCTGTATGTTTTTAAACCTGAAATGGTGTGAAAGATAAAAACTCTATCAGCTCCTCTTTACTGAGCATGATGAAGGTCCTAGCAGCTCTATAGAGAGCAACACATTCAGATTCCAGACACCAATGAGTCTTCATCACTTTGTGTCTCCACCTGCAGATGTTGTGGAGCAGAACTGTGATTTCCATGTGTGTTAAATCAGCAGAAAGATGAAGCAGCTGCAGCTGTTATATATAATTCAGTGGTTTCAGTCCCAGGATCAGTGATTGTGTTGTGAGTCAGTAACAGTTTAAAATCAATGTTCAGCTGCTCTGATCAATGATGTGTTGAACATGGAAGTTCATGATAAACAGGACAGACATGTAGAAGATGGAGTCCATCAGTAGTGTGTGGTTGTATTTATGCAGCTGAGATCAAATCATCACTAAATGTTTCCTTCTTATTGTTCCAGTTTGGTTTGTCAGAGGTCAAATCTTCAAGATAAAACCAGGTTGTTTGTGAATCTGTTCTGTGCAGCAGCAGAGAGAGAACAGCAGACAGGAGAGAAGATACTGAAGCTGTTATCATCAGTCTGCTCATATCAATCATTCCCTTTAAGAAGCAGAAACACTAAATATCAGTGTGATTTCCTGCTGGATCTGTACTCCCAGATGAAGGACTGTGAGACTAAAACAGGCCTGAGTCTCCTTCCATCCTTGCAGTCAGTTTTCCAGTCAGGTCCTGCAGTCTGGTCCATAAAGCTCTCAGAGAGAAAGACCTCCATCCTCCTGGAAGTGCTGAAACTCCAATCAGAGAAGAAACAAGTGGAGCTGATAGACTGCTCACATGAAGAGAGAGAAGTGAGGAGTTTCCTGCAGTGTCTGCCTTATATCTCACAGCTCAGGTAAATTCATTCTTCTTTCCATGATTAACTCTTTACAAGCTGAAATGTTTTTTATTTTTATTATTATTATTATTATTATTATTATTATTATTAGATCAAGTTTGTCTTCCAGTTGTTTTATTTGAGTCTGATATTTTAGATATTTTACTGTAGGTTTATAAACCTGAAATGATGTGAATGATAAAAACTCTGTCGGCTCCTCATAAGAGTCGATTGTTTGTTAGTGAAATTTAATCATCAGTAACACAGAACTCGTATGTTCAGTTTGTCCTTTTTGTCCAAAACGTTCAGGCTGAAAAAGAGTTGAACAAACTTAGTTTTTCACTACAGGAGGCTGGCAGCTCATCTTATTATTGGAAATGAAGAAATCTTTCATTTAAAGGTCCCATATTTTACACTTTATTCCCAATCTGAGACCATTCATTAATATCTAAATGAAATATTTCCGCCATGGTATGGACAAATCGACCCTCAGTTTGAGTGCAGCGGCTCCTCTTCACCTCCCTCTTTTTAGCAGCTTCAGAAATGTGCCGTTTATGGTGGGCGGAACCCTGGTGGAGCAGCTCAGCTGTTGGCTCCGCCCATCGCATCGCCCATCATGAGGTGATTGACAGGTTAGGCCTTAGCGGTTACTAGACGCTGATTACAGCGTAGTGAAGGATAAACAAACGCCCGAACACCGGAACCCATTCCTGAAGAAGTTCGAGCAAGAAGACTAACAGGACGTTAGTGAAAGCTAGCTACGCTCATCAATCTGATGCACAATGGCACCGGATACAAACAGTAGAAACAGTGACTTGGCTACATTTACAACAGTGCTAATATATTTTCAAGCTATCAGACTAATAAGGCCGAAACGATAAAATAACTGCCAGCTCTTACCTCTCCAGCTGTGTCACGGACAGTTGGTATTGAACCTGGCTTCAGCTTCAAACGGTTGGCGAAGCCTGCTTTCCATGCCCCCATGTTGTGGAAACAGTCCTCTTTGAAATGCTGGCCACAGACATGCAAAACCTTTGGAAGTTTTCCGGGTACATTTCCTCCAAAAATAAAATTAATCCACTTAGTCCTCGTGGGTTCAGTGGATGGAAGTAAAAAAACGTTTTCGTGTTCATTTATGCAGCCACAAACAGAACAGTGCTTCTGTCGCTTAGCCATGTCCGCTAACGAGGGTTGCCGAAGAGGGAAAAACACTGGGCGCTAGGTGATTTTTAGAGGGCGGGCTTTGAGAGCCGGTAGGCGGGTCCATCGCTCTGTGGGGAGTGGTTATTGTCCCTTATGACGTCATAACGTACAGGCTTTCAAACAAGCTCATTTCAGCGCTTACTTCCCTAGAGGTGGAGCAGGGGGGAGAGAGAGCGCCTGAAAGAGTTTCACACTTACGGGTCTCCTACACATGCGGGGGGACCAGTATGACTGTTCCAAAACCATTAAAAAGTGAATTTTGCATAATATGGGACCTTTAAAGTGTAAAGTTGATTCTCAGTAAAATGTCAGTTTATGGTTTTTTTTTAGTTTAAACTTTATTTATACAGGAAGCCTCATTGAGACACACAGTCTCATTTACAAGAGAAACATGTTTTGGACAGAAATCAAACATTTAGTTACAGTTACAGACCAAAAGTAGATTCTCTTTCAGTTGAATTTAACATGATTTTCTATTTAAATGAAGAAAACAAAGTTACATTTATCTGTCTTTTCACTTCTGACTGGAGTGAACTTTACTGAGTATGATAAAGGTCCTAGCAGCTCTATAGAGAGCAACACATTCAGATTCCAGACACCAATGAGTCTTCATCACTTTGTGTCTCCACCTGCAGATATTGTGGAGCAGAACTGTGATTTCCATGTGTGTTAAATCAGCAGAAAGATGAAGCAGCTGCAGCTGTTATATATAATTCAGTGGTTTCAGTCCCAGGATCAGTGATTGTGTTGTGAGTCAGTAACAGTTTAAAATCAATGTTCAGCTGCTCTGATCAATGATGTGTTGAACATGGAAGTTCATGTTAAACAGGACAGACATGTAGAAGATGGAGTCCATCAGTAGTGTGTGGTTGTATTTATGCAGCTGAGATCAAATCATCACTAAATGTTTCCTTCTTATTGTTCCAGTTTGGTTCCTCAGAGGTCAAATCTTCAAGAAGAAACCAGGTTGTTTGTGAATCTGTTCTGTGCAGCAGCAGAGAGAGAACAGCAGACAGGAGAGAAGATACTGAAGCTGTTATCATCAGTCTGCTCATATCAATCATTCTGTCTTGATAAGAGATACATGGATAATAAATGTCAGTGTGATTTCCTGCTGGATCTGTACTCCCAGATGAAGGACTGTGAGACTAAAACAGGCCTGAGTCTCCTTCCATCCTTGCAGTCAGTTTTCCAGTCAGCTCCTGCAGTCTGGTCCATAAAGCTCTCAGAGAGAAAGACCTCCATCCTCCTGGAAGTGCTGAAACTCCAATTAGAGAAGAAACAAGTGGAGCTGACAGACTGCTCACATGAAGAGAGAGAAGTGAGGAGTTTCCTGCAGTGTCTGCCTTATATCTCAGAGCTCAGGTAAATTCATTCTTCTTTCCATGATTAACTCTTTACAAGCTGAGATGTGTTTTATTATTATTATTATTATTATTATTATTATTATTATTATTATTATTATTATTATTAAATCAAGTTTTTCTTCCAGTTGTTTTCTTTGATTCTGATATTTTAGATATTTTCACTGTAGGTTTATAAACCTGAAATGATGTGAAAGATAAAAACTCTGTCGGCTCCTCATAGTGGGAGCCATAAATATTAAGAATGTTAAATGTTGTATTTTCTGTTTATTGGGTTGTTTTGTATTAATTTATTACAGTGATTATGGTTTGGGTTGGTCACTTGGTAATTGGCAGTGATTCTCTAGTTTAATTAAGACACCTGTGATGTGTGTGTGTGTGTTTTTTGGTCTGGTAGAGAGAGGGTGTGTGGGTCGCCGTATTCTTTGTTGACCGCCACCTTAGTTAATCGCTGTGATTTATTTCTTTGCCTTTGGATTAAGTTAGTACATGTTGTATTAAGTTAAATTTATTCTTTTGCAATAAAGTTATAAAACGTATAATTTTGGATCTCAGCGGATTTTTTATGTGCGGGTCGGACAAAGAGGAAAGGCCCAACTTCAGCCTCTCAGTGACTTTTTTTTGGTGGTTTTTGAAGTCATCACAATTATTATTATTATTATTATTATTATTATTATTATTATTAATATTATTATTAGATCAAGTTTTTCTTCCAGTTGTTTTCTTTGAGTCTGATATTTTAGATATTTTCACTGTAGGTTTATAAACCTGAAATGATGTGAATGATAAGAACTCTGTTGGCTCCTCATAAGAGTCGATTGTTTGTTAGTGAAATTTAATCATCAGTAACACAGAACTCGTATGTTCAGTTTGTCCTTTTTGTCCAAAACGTTCAGGCTGCAAAATAAACAAGCAACTAGAAACTGGAGATTTAATATGTCATTACTTAAAGATCCTGAGTTTATCAGCTACTTCAAAAGAGAATGGTCCTTATATCTAGAAAATAACGACCTGCCAGAAACTTTAGCATGTGTTCTTTGGGAAGCAGGAAAAGCAGTAATGAGAGGGAAAATAATTTCCTTTTCTTCTCATAAGAAAAAGAAGGAATCTTTGAGAATTTCAGAGTTAGAACTCAGAATTAAATCCTTAGAGGATGCTTACCATGTCTCCCCAGAAGAACACACACTAAATGCTATAAGGAAAGTTAAACTTGAACTTAATGAAATAATAGATAAAAAGACGCAATTCTTGGTGCAAAGACTTCGCTTGGAGAATTTTGAGCATGGCAACAAATCTGGAAGGTTCCTGGCTAATCAGTAAAAAACAAACAAGGAGAAAACAACCATCTCCTCTGTCAGAGATCCAGAAGGAAACATCAGCCACGACCCTGACAAGATAAATAACACTTTCAAAGAATTCTGTAAAACATTATATACATCACAACTAACTACAGCAGATGACAATATTGATAAATTTCTTAGTAACATCAATCTTCCACAGTTAAAACATGAAAATAAAATGGTCTTGGATTCCCCCCTTTCAGTCGGCGAACTCCAAGAAGCTCTCCAGCATATGCCCAACAATAAAGCTCCAAGTCCAGATGGTTATCCAGCAGAATTCTACAAAGAATTCTGGACAATGCTGGCACCCACTTTCTACAATATGATATTAGAAATAAAGGAAAAACAAAAAATACCTTCAAATATGAACCTAGCTAATATTACTGTACTATTAAAACCAGGAAAAGACCCGACACTTCCATCCAGTTACCGTCCAATTTCATTAATAAATGTAGATCTCAAAATAATTAGCAAAGCTTTGGCCAGAAGAATGGAAAAAATAACCCCTCTAATAATACATCCTGACCAAACAGGCTTTATTAAAGGTAGACATTCCTCTACTAACATGCGTAGATTAATTAACATCATAGATTATTCTACTCTACATAACCTGGAATCCACAGTAATTTCTTTAGACGCAGAAAAAGCGTTTGACCGACTAAACTAGAAATTTTTATTTGCAACGTTAAACAAATTTGGGTTTGGGTCATCTTTCATAGATTGGATAAAAATATTATATAACAACCCAAATGCATGTGTGAAGACCAATGATCAAACTTCTCCAAGCTTCTGTTCGCAGAGAGGCACCAGACAGGGCTGCCCGCTTTCTCCTTCACTTTTTGCTATTTTTATTGAACCCCTAGCTGCTGCCATAAGACAAAATAAAGAGATTAAAGGAATCCATGCCAAAAATATAGAACACAAGATCAGTCTTTATGCTGATGACGTATTACTTTTCCTCCAGAACTCACCGACATCTCTCCCCCAGACAATCACACTTTCCTTCTTATTGTTCCAGTTTGTATCCTTGGACGTCAGATCTTCAAGAAGAAACCAGGTTGTTTGTGAATCTGTTCTGTGCAGCAGCAGAGAGAGAACAGCAGACAGGAGAGAAGATACTGAAGCTGTTATCTTCAGTCTGCTCATATCAATCATTCCCTTCTCATGAGAGATACGTGGATGATGATGATTATAGTTTAATTGAATGTCAGTGTGATTTCCTGCTGGATCTGTACTCACAGATGAAGGACTGTGAGACTAAAACAGGCCTGAGTCTCCTTCCATCCTTGCAGTCAGTTTTCCAGTCAGGTCCTGCAGTCTGGTCCATAAAGCTCTCAGAGAGAAAGACCTCCATCCTCCTGGAAGTGCTGAAACTCCAATCAGAGAAGAAACAAGTGAAGCTGACAGACTGTTCACATGAAGAGAGAGAAGTGAGGAGTTTCCTGCAGTGTCTGCCTTATATCTCACCGCTCAGGTAAATTCATTCTTCAATGCTGTGATTAATATGAGTTTAACTCTACAGTTATTAAGACACTTACAGAGAATAATTTCTGGGGGTAGTGGAGCTTACCAGCCAGCATCCAGCCCAACACAGACAGACAAACCACTTTTCAATCTCACCTCACTGGAGATTTTATTAGAAACAGAACTGATGAGTTTTTGATCTTCAATGACTCTTAGAATGAAGTTTTTCAAACTTTTTGAAAGGAAAGAGCCTTGGAATCATCTGGACATTCATGTTTTAGCTCCTCCATCCAGAGCTTCTCAGATGTTGAATCCAGGAAGTTTATATCCAACGATTCTTCTGAAAACTGGTGACCTACAGACCAACATGTCAGCGCTATTTCTGAATTTTGAAATGACTTTTAGTTTTTATTTTTTAATCCAGTGTCATCAACTTCTTATGGACCTCCTTGAAAACGAGATGTTGCATCTCAAGGGGCTATCCATTAAATAAATTTTAAAATATTTAGTCAAGTTTTATATCAGCTTTTTGTTTCACAGTCAAACTAAATGTCCATCATTTAGTTTGTAATTTTGTGTTTGAAGCTTTTTTTTTTCACCCTCACTGTGTTTTAGTTGTGGTCCAGAGTTCTTCCAGAGTGTGTGTTCCTCCATCTTTGTGAGATCCACAGAGGATTTGCAGCAGCTGGTGTTTCTGCTGCAGCTCCTGGATTTCCAGCTGCTATTAACAGGAGATTTAAGCAGGAAAACCTGCTGCTCTGTGGGGAGACTTCTCCGAGTGTGGGGTTTTAAAGTGGATCTCACCCTCACACCCAGCAGGATGTCTGTCAGAGGAGCTGCCCTCCTCTTCAGATACACAACACAGCTACACAGTCTGAAGTAGGAAGTTCAGCAACGTTCTCTCCTCTTAACCTCATTTATCTGCTGCTAGATTCAGTCTTCACTTCTTGTTTTTCATCATTTCTCTTCGTCTCTGACATGCAGGCTTTCCAACAACATGACCTCCGTCCTGCTTCAGTGTGTCAGAAGAGGCAGACTGATCCTTCCTCTGGCTGTTGAAGAGCTTTATCTTGTTTCTGATAAAGTTCCACCAGCAGAGAGAGTCTTGTTGAAGGTTGTCAGCAGTTTGGCTTCCCTGCTGAGATACTGGACAGTGGGACGATTGGACCTGACGGAGTCCTGCATCCCTGCTCAGAGTCTCATCACACTGCTGCTTCATGATGCTCCTCTCACTCTCAGGTAAATTCTTCCTGAACTTTCACAACAAAACTAAATCCAGATGAATGTGAAGAACAGATGCAGTTTTATTTGTGAACTCCTCAGATTGAGTGAAGACAACATCCAGCAGCTTCTGGTCCTGCTCCATGAAATCCAGGATGAGAACTTGAGTCTGTCCTTCTTGAGTAAGATCGGTGGAGACCTGACCTCCTGCTGTCTGAACTGGAAGTTTCTTCATCATCTGCTGCAGCTGCCGTCAGCTCAGACCATCACTGTGAACCTGAAGAAGAACCACTTCTTACAGGAGACAGCTGCACATCTGCTTCCCTTTCTGGACAGGATTGTATTTAAAAGGTGGTCAATTTAGAACTTTTACTTTTTACCAGATAAACCATCATTTGATCTTCTTTGATATTTTCTGTCTGAAATGTTGTGGCTCATCTTTTATCATCACCATGAGTTCTGTAACTTTCTGTAAATCTGCTGTCTGCCTGCAGGCCCAGTCCCAGATTTGTGAGGACGTCCATCAGAGAGGTCTACAGAGCTCATGCCAGTCACATGGTCCCCAGTTTACTGAGGTCACTGGATCATGTGATCAACCTGAACTGCACAGAGCTGGACTCAGTGGACTGTGCTGCTCTGCTCTTCATCCTCAAACACAGTGACAGAGTCCAACTAAAGCTGCTGGGGACCTTCATCCCAGCAGAGGAAATAAAGTCCATCCTCTGGACCCTGGACAGAGTTACGGATCTGAGGTAAAACTGGACTCAGTCTGACTGCAGCCATCAAATAAATCCAACTGAATATTGTCTTTATAATATTTGTGTATTTGGAGATGATGCTGAGAACTGATCTTGGAGGTAAACCATCATCTGTGTATGAACTGGTATTGTTTTGTTTCTGTATCAATGTTCCTCCCAGTGTGGACAGGAATCTGCTGCTGAGGTTCATCCACTGCTGTGCTGCCTCTGATGACCACCAGGAGGCAGCATCAGACCTGCTGAGGACTCTGCAGCACAGGTTAGACCTGTCCTGCTCCTCCTATGTGGAGCTACCAGAGGAGGGTGGGATTGAACCTCTGAGTCTGACTGTTGGAGACTGCCAGGCCGTCTGCACCATCCTGAGACACATCAGACAAGACACTAAGCTTCACCTGCAAGACTGTGAGGTGGAGGACAGAGGACTGGACCTACTGTTTCCTGTTCTACACAGGGTCCGTCTCAGGTGAGGAAGACCACTGCTGAAGCCGAACCAGAGGGAAGTTGTTGACCTTCATGTTGCTGCATCCTGACTGTTTTTTCTTTGCTCTGTTCCTCCTGTTCAGAGTTAGTAAGACTGTCCTCGTCCAGCTGCTGTCCCTGCTTCCTGTGAACAATGAGAGGGACACGGTGAGACGAGCAGTGTCCTTGTGTCAAGCCCTGGGAGGAGAGCTGGATCTGAGCCACACCACACTGGATCAGAGGCTCTGTGGAGCTCTGGTCCAGATGCTGGACTCCTGTGAAGAGCTGACAGAACTGGACCTCAGTCACTGTGAGCTCACTGACCAGCTGCTGCTCCAGCTCACCCCACATCTGCACAAAGTCCACGTCCTGGAGTGAGTGTCAGAAACTGTTCCCTCTCTGGAGACAAACACAAACACCACATCAACATCTGTTTAGATCCAGAAGTCCAAATAAAGTCCTGCAGTTAATTCCAAGAGTTTTCTATCAGCCCAAACAGACCTTCAGGAAGCCATGATGCTGCCTTCAGGTTCAGCAGAGACTTATGTCCCAGCTCGTGTCTGTAGGATGTGGACAAAGTTCTTCTAGAGGAAAATGATTTGTTCTGCAGGACCATGTTTACAGATGTTTGCAGCATCAGTTTCATTTGGATTGTTTAGATTTATTTCTCATTAACACACATTAGAATATAAAATAATGTAGTGATGTGTTTGTGTTCCAGTCTGAGCCACAATAACATCACTGATGCTTCCACTGATGATTTACTCCAGCTGGTCTCCATCAATCCCTCCATCAACACTGTGCGGTGAGCAAACCTTCATTCTGCTCAGAGACTCCCAGAGGAATCATGGGTAATCTGACCTGAGCTGAATTCATCTTGTTGTGTCTGAATGAGTGACGTCTGCTCTCCGCTTTTCTCTTTTTCTAGACTCTTCAGCAACAACATCGTGAACACGACGTGCTTTAAAAAACACAAGCAGTTTGAAATGTGGTGAAGTGGACGTCAGTCAGGTGGTCATGTGACCATCAGGACGTCTTCTCCTGATCTTTAGATGTAAATATTGTCTGCAGTGTAGCAGTAACTGTGTGTGAGGTGCTCCGTGGTGGACGATCACCACTGCTTGATGATGATGACGACCATGAAAACGGTTCCTGTCTTTATACCTGATGATGATGAAGAGGACAGTATATGTGGAGCATCCCGTCTTCGTGACACTCGATTCTTCTTTTATTCTGGTTTACATGTTTCAGTGGAAGCAGAACAGAATGACTCTGATGACGTCTCAAAGTAACGATGCAATGACTGAAAACTCGGGGAAAACAATGTTTTATCTTTAACTGTAAGAAATGATGAGAATGATCTTTATTAGTTCATATACGAGTTTAATTCATGCAAAAAAGTCATGCTGATTTTCTCTTTACAAGTTTTGTTTCTATTTTGTAATTTTACTTTTTATTGTTTTATGTGTGATTAACAAAACAGACGGTACATCAATACATTCTTACGTGTTCGCGTCCAGTGAGAGGTTTACATATTAAATCATAATGAAACTAAAGATAAACTAATTGAGTTGGAATTTAAATGAATTAGCAACCACAGCAGCATGTCAGTCATATTTTATAACTCCCATTGTAGGAGCCATTATTTCTATTCAGTGTTTGGTTCAGGTGGTGTTTGTTTATGTTTGGAATGGCACAGGTGACCTATAGGTCGCACAGTTTTTACCGCTTCTCAATGTTTTAACGCTTCTGAACGCTTCTTCCACCGCCTTTCACTACCTCCATCCCTGTCATAACCTCGGGGCCATCCATCCATCCTGTGCTGTAGACCGCCATCCTGGACTTCAGATCGTCATTCCTTCATTCAATAAATAGGAACACACCCCAAACTTACCTTTCAGTCTGCACATTGGTTTAATGAAGCACGTTATGACCGGGATCCCCCGCACCCAGAGCGACTAAAATGATAGGACCAGGTAGTCGCTACACCCATCCAGCCACATGTATGTCAGGAAGCTGTTCCAGCACCTCTTAAATCTTTCATCCTCATCTCTGATTCTGGCCAACATTTGTTCAGAGACCATTTCTAGCCTAGAATCCAGTCATTTCTTGGGTTCTGGAGGGGATGTATGTTTTCCATAATCTGAGGAAACTCTGGCAGCAGTGATAACTGCAACATTTTTACTGTAAGGTCATATTTACATAGATTTGGTAGCTCTTTATGATCCCTAAAAGGCAGAGTCTTGGTGATTTGGATACTGTGATACTCAGGCATTTTCCAATAAGAAATACCACTTTTCCCCGAAATGGCTGTTCTAGTTTACGTTCCCAAAATACCTGCAGGAATTTTCCAGTCTCCATTAGGCATTTCTAGCACAGGTTACTGGCCAGAATAGCCATCCCACACTGGAAAAATGAACTAAGGCCGTTGTTCACTTTATGTTTACAATTCATTTTCAGTCAACACGTAAAAGTTTTCTGGGTTAAACTGTTTCTTTTTTCCAGTAAACCTCATGTAATTATGTCTCATGTTACAGCTGCTTTCTGGAGCGAGCGAAGGTGGCAACCTGTGGCATCTTTAGTTTCAAATAGTTTAAATGTCTTTGTTTTAATGTTTTGTATTTTGTATTTATTCCAGTTTTTTGCTCTATGTGAGCCATTTTAAAGTCAGTTCGTCCTTGTTTCTCAATACAGGAGCAGAATATGGTTTTATTATAACTGTTACTTGCTGCAAAGACAGTTCATTCCTCTTATTATTCTTTATATACATTTCAATCACACCTGTAATCATTTCCTTTTATTATTCATTCCTTTATTCATTCATTTATTAATTGTATTCACACTGATTGTTCCTATATTACACGTTTTACATTTTTCAACATTTTATCCATGTTATCCATTTGTGCATGCAACATGTTCTGATTTGATGCTGTCCTGTAAGTTCATGGGGAGGACAGAGTGACCCCATCTCAGGCTTTTGATAGTGGGTACAGGCTGGTACTCGTGCATACGAATGTAGCTTAACTCCTTAAAGATAGCATAGGTTGTTTATGGCACCAGCCTACAGAATTACACACCCACCTCCAGGTTCTGGGGAAGGGAGGCTCCACTCTGTCCTGGCCTTATCTGCTCAGGATGACCTTCAGTGGTAAACAGAAAGGTATAAAACTTATGTCTGTCCTTGGCTCCAGCAGAGTCCTCGGCTGACTCGTTCCCAGGTCAGATGACTGCTCTCCTTGCAAGTAATTTTGTCTTTGTTCATTTTGCTTTAATAAATTTTGTTATACTTTTATACTCTCAGACTCTTGGTAATTCATTTTTCTACAACAGGGGGAAATGGCATCATGTTCAGCAAACTGACAATGTGTTCAATAAAGAAGATAAAATTGGGTTGGATCTCAGTTTATTTGTGTGGAACCTGATGACAAATTTGAATTTAGATAAACTCACTGGAAAAACATTAGCTGAATTAAAAACTTAAATCAGTTGACTGGATGAGATAGAATATAGCTGCTCTATGTGTTGTACAAGGTGAGTCCAAAATGTCTAAAACTGGGTTCTGATCCGCAGTAAAGTCTCCTTTACTGATACAGTTTCTGATTTGAAAGTATTTCTAAAAGTTGTCTTTACTCTCTAAAGCGTATTTCTGCTCAAGGTCTGAGAGAAACATGAATCATCCACATGAATACAGGTTGTGAATTATTTTTAAATGCTATTGCTTCCAGTAGACCAGGTGTGCCCAAGTCCAGTCCTCAAGATCTACAGTCCTGCAACTTTTAGATGCAACCCTTCCCCAACACACCTGAAACAAATGAATGGCTCGTTACCAGGCATCTGCAGAGCTGAATGACATGTGGATGAGGGAATTGAGCCATTTGATTCAGGCGTATTGGAGAAGGGTTGCATCTAAAAGTTCCAGGATAGAAGATCTTGAGGACTGAACTTGGGCACCCCTGCAGTTGACCATATTTTACCCAATACGTGCCTCTGGGTTTTCCCATTAAGATGCATACAGCTCTTACACTCCACAAGATTTGTATACTTGCCTCCAGTCTATTTAGAATAAACCAGCACTGGGTTTGGAGAATGATCCAGACCACCTAGATCCATGTGAGAGGACATCCAGTGGTATGAAGGGATCCAGCTCACCTCAGCTTCTGTTAATGTCTACCAAGTCTGGACATTTTAAAAGCAAAATTGTACAGCCTTACATTAGGAAAGCCTAAGTCACCTATGTCTTTTGATGACCACATTTATACCGTCATACCAGAGAACACGTCTCCACTGATCCAGAGTCCAGTGGCGTCGTTCTCTTCACTGCATTCAATGCTTTGTGTTGCTTTTGGTGATGTGTGGCTTGGATGCAGCTGCTCAGGTGTGGAAACCCAATCCATGAAGCTCTCTTTGTGGAAACTACCCAGGTGGTGAGAAGAGCACACGGGTCTGTAGGAAAACCTCTCTGAGATCTGGACTCGTTTTATGTTAACTGAGTCCAGAAGAAGGCCAGCTGTATGGCTGCCGATCCCACCCACCTGGGCCATGGACTGTTTGTGCCTCTTCCTTCAAGGAAGAGATACAGAATCATGCGGACTAGAACGAGCAGATTGAGACATAGTTTCTTTCCAAGAGCTGTGAAATCTGTCTCACCACCATCCCTTCAGCACACAAACACAAACACAGATTCACCAACCTCTGCTTAATATTCTCTGACTGTCTCAGATGTAACTTGCACCATTTGCTTCTTTGCACATCGTCTCAGGGACATTTCTGCAGTGTGTCAACTGCATTTATTTACACACCCCCTTTTTAATTTATTTATTGTCTAATTTACTGTATTTTTAGTGTTTCTACCATTGTGTGTTTTTACTTTAGTGTTTTCATTATTGGTGTTTTGTGTGTTTTTAATTTATTGTATATATATGCATATATTTGTCTTTGAGACGAGAGTTACCAAGAGAAATTTCTTTATATAAATGCAAAATGACAATAACGACTTTTTGATTCTTCTTAACCCTAACTTGGTCCAGACAAGATGACCGTTATTCAGCACAGCTATTTTAATACATTACACAAGTGGGATCCCCCACCAAGGGGAAAAACACTTGAAAGTTGGCTAGATTCTGTTTCAATGCCTTTTCAAATGATCTTTTTCCTGAATTTTTATTGTTTCTTTCTATCATTCTCTATCTTCCTTTATTTTTATTTTTATCACAGACACAATTAATTGTAAATATTTGTTGTAATTTGCAGTAAAAAAGAAGAAAGGAAAAAGAATGATGTGCTGGAACGGACTGAACAAGGTGCAGCAGATAAATTTAGTTAGCCTGAACAACATTCAAGAGAAACCTTACTATTATTAAATGACCAGAAATGGCTGTTTTTGCCTGCATGTGTATTAATACCAAAAAGACATCTAAACAGAGTTTGCTTTCCATTTTCCCAAAACGAAGAATAATTCACCTTTTGCAGTGGACTTACTTGGAGACACTCTGAACAAGAATCAAGTGAAACTTTCTTAGCCAGTATTGTCACTCCTTCCCTGTGTTTTCTACATTTCCCTTTCTTAAATAATTGATACAAAATATTAGGTGCAGTAAATTTATTTCATTTTTTATTTTTGTCCCACGAAAAAAGGGTAATGTGATTGTACAGAAGCGTAGAGCTGCCCCCTCACCCCCACCAAAAAAATGGACCTCATCGCGTTATAACATGATAGTTTTATTCTTAAAACTTGAACCATATCACATTATGTGATACATGAAAACGTGGACTTTGAACCATATTTGTCTTTGTATGGGGAAACTTAATTTGAGTTTACTCAATTGGAGAGATTTGGTGAAGCTTGGAGGACTGTGATATTGTTGATTTTGCACCGTTAAAGCTGACAGGACTACATACTATCACATTATAATGTGATAAATTTCAAGTTTTTACAATAAAACTATCACATTATAATGTGATAATGTCACAATTTGTTTTTATTTGGGTGACAGCTCCATGCTTCAGTATGATTGGATTATGGACAATATATTGTTTTAACTTAAACACAGTTGGTATATAATTTATCATTTACCATAATAATTAGCAAATAAGTTCCGCTCAAGTATTTTGGTCCTCTCGCGGATTCCATACTTCAACGTACCGTATAACATAGTGTTCTTGCGCAGATAAACTCGAGCCACCGAGAAAGAGCACACGAATGATTGCTCTACAGCAGTTCAATCTTTCAGTTTCGTTTAAAAAACAGTTACACAGATATTTCTTTCATGGGCTAAAAGTTGTTTTTACCGCAGCCCCCCTTATCGGTGTTTTTTTAATGGACAAACTGGTAGTTTGTGTAGGGCGCAAACAAGAGATTTTGCAATTTTATTGAGTTTGAAAGTCAATATTTGGTACACTTATTCTTCAACAATCCTTTATTATTTCTGTCACTAGTTTTTAGGGATAGTTTTACAAATTCTTGAATGACTTTCCAAAGATCCTCTTTGGATGTCAAACAGAACAGGGAAGCGATGGCATGCATTTCTGGTTCAGCAAAGATAACTAAAGTGATTTGTACCGTAACATCCTGAATTTTCACCTTTGTTGCCAAACCGGCAAACATTTACAGGGTGTAAGTGAACGCACCATGGCCAGTGTTTTGGCCTACTTACTCAGCCGTAAGAGACAGAGTAGACGCGCATTAAATTTTCAATTGGGGAAAGCGCGGTGTGGAGGGTCAGAGAGAGCAGAGGAGGATGCGGTGACGGAAGGCCAAAATGAGGGAAACTAAGAATATGTCCGAGTCCCCGTCTCAAGTGGGGAAAGAAATACCGACAAAAAAACAAAAACTGAGCAGTGACGAGAACAGTAATCCCGATTTATCAGGAGACGAGAATGTAAGCTCGTGTTTCTACCACCAGAACACACTCTTTTGGCGGGTTAGCTACGTGCTAAATAGCCGAGCTGCTAGAAGAAACCTTAGCTAGCATCATTGTCCACCTAAACCGGCTTGCCTAACACGCCTGCGGCTGTGGTGGTATTGACTGTTAACCAGTTGCCTATCTTTAACTTCTGGTAAACAGTGATGTTTATGTTATTTTAGCTGCACGCGCTCTAACGTTGTCGTTCACGTGCAAGACTAGCTGTAGAAAGAGCTCCTGAGTTAACCAGCGCAATGCGAGTGCTTAGTCTAAATATAAACTATGCAAATAGTAATAAGCTGTTAATTTTGATGTTTTAACCTAAACCTAACTACACTTAAAATGTGTTTCCACTGTGGCTTATTGGGAATTAGTTGTTGTTCCCAACATGAACCCATATCAGAGCCATCTTTGTGCTCTGCTAGTTGCTTTATTATTTTTCAGTAGAAGTAATCAGAGTAAACAAACTGGCCCAGAAGTGCATGGAAGAAAAGGAGACTGTACTATTAATTGACAAAGATTATGACACCTTTAGACTCCAGAAATTGCCACTGAAAACAGGTTAATGTCCCTTCCACCCCCACATTTAAACCCATGGAGAAGATCCTGTTGACAATAACTTGTTGCATTTAGTCTAAGCCATGACTGTTATCCATTTATTTCCTGCCAGGTTCTACATAGCCTAAAACAATTAAAATCCAATATACATCAGTGAACTCAAATAAACCTGTATTACCTTCATGTAAAGCACTTTGTAACCCAGGTTTTCAAGTTGCTATGTCAGTCATAGATAGAAACATGCTTACTTACATTTGTAGGATGATGCTGTCAGTGTTGAGAGTGGGACCAATGCAGAGCGCCCGGACACACCCACCAATACGGCCAACGCTCCGGGCAGGAAGAGCTGGGGAAAGGGCAAGTGGAAGTCCAAGAAGTGCAAATATTCTTTTAAATGTGTCAACAGCCTGAGGGTGAGTACACCAGCAACACCTGAACACATTTCTAACTATGAGTGTGATGAGTGAATGATCATCAGTTGCATCCCAATGTGTTTTAGGAGGACCACGGTCAGCCGCTGTTTGGAGTCCAGTTTAACTGGCACAGCAAGGAGGGAGACCCACTGGTGTTTGCCACAGTCGGGAGTAACAGGGTAATTTATCAGTGTATTGTTGTCTGTCTAAAAGTTGTCAACACAGTCTGTAATTGGTTGTGTGGACGAGTGATGCGATTCCTTTTGATAAGATTCCATTAGTTTACGGTACTTTTCCACAGATTTCTACACCATTACTTTTTGTCTTTTAAAGGAAAATCACATTGTACAGTGTGCATTTATATCTGAAATGTAGATTTTTATAATAACCTTGTGTTTATGTTTTAACCAGTTCTGTCTTTCCTTCACCAGGTAACTCTGTACGAATGTCATTCTCAGGGAGAGATAAGACTCCTGCAGTCTTACGTTGATGCAGACGTATCCTTCCACCTGATCACACCTAATTTATTTCAGTTTTTTTTGTTTAAAGCTCCAGTTTCAGTTGATGTTTGAGTAAAAGTTTGCAATTTAGAGGATCTCATCAGCTCCCGAGTGAAGCTGTAAGTCCTGTTTTGTAGATGGTTGCAGAAGCTCTAGATCTGGTAGTTTTCTTAATGATTTTCCAAAGGCAGATGAGAACTTTTACACATGTGCTTGGACGTACGACACCAGCACAAGTCATCCGCTGCTGGCTGTAGCCGGGTCCCGCGGCATCATCCGGGTCATCAACCACATCACGATGCAGTGCATCAAGGTAATTCACAACTTTAGCTGTGAAGGTTTTAATTAAGTTGCATCTGTCCGCTGCAGTTCCCAGATCCACACAGCATCACTTAGTTTTTGTCGTTATTAAATACTTCAGTAATCCAGTAAAACACTGAGCCTGTTTACATGACCATCAAAATCAGATATCTGGAAGTAATCAGATTACTGGAATAATCTGATATGACGCGTCTATGGGCACTTCTGAAATACGATATTTAAAAAATTGTTGTCTACATTTACCGGTCCATTAATCAGGTTTATTTGGGAGTACATATGTTCATGGTGACGCCATTTTCTGTTACTTTCAACAGACATGGACATGGCAGCGTCCGCGGTCTTAGCGTTAGCTGCTAGTATGAGAAGTAATAAGCTGCTAAATACACATGCACCCCAACGCTTACAGTGTAACATGATTAAAAAGTGCCACAAAATAAAAATGTTTGACAAAGAAATAATCTTTAGTTCATTACTCGTGTCATTCAAAATCCAAATCTGGCCTTTTCTCAGCAAGAGAAGCGGATTTTGGACAGAAGTGATGAAGGTTTTGCACATACGCAGATATAAAAGGACTAAATTTACGCCTCTGCATGCACAAAGACATCAGGATGTTGGGGAGAGATCTACACGTGTTAATCTGATTTCTTATAATCTGATAATGGCAGTTATCTGATGAAGGACATCGGATTATGACATGTACATGATCACTTGAATTATCTGATAACTAGATAATCAGATTTCTGGTGTGCATGTAAACGGGCTCATTGATTTGTGTACGTAAAGAAACGGTGGAGAAAATAGTCCTGTTTTTGTCTGTTTGCAGCATTACGTCGGTCACGGGAACGCCATCAATGAGCTCAAATTTCACCCGAGGGATCCAAACCTCCTCCTGTCTGTCAGCAAAGGTAATATAATAATAATCCTAAACAACTTCAAATGTTGCATGTTAAGTTACAGAAGAGTCAGAATGAGGAAGAGTGGGTCATATTTTCTTTACGTTGGATTTATGGACTTTTTCTCCATCATTTATTGCTGCCATCGCTCCCGTTTTTTAATCGCCATGTGATCATCAGGTGGAGCTTTTTCACTCTGAGATGAAGCAGATGAAGAGGAGGTCATGTGAGCTGCAGCAAAGTTTAATCTTTTTGTCACTGAGTGACAGTAATGAGCCTCTGCTCAGGACTGCAGCTGCTGGATCAGTTTTATGAGGCGTCGCTCGTTCTCTCATTAGTCTTTTTATTTAAATAAAGTGAAAGCATCAGGGGGACATTGATGGTGCAGTTTTAGATTGTGAAAGATTTATGTAGAAATGAAAATAAACTGTGGTTTTTCTGTTCACGGCACATTTAGTTGTTAATATTCTATTTCCTCAGATCACGCTCTCCGACTGTGGAACATAAAGACGGACACATTAGTGGCGATATTTGGAGGCGTGGAGGGTCATCGAGATGAAGTCCTGAGTGCTGTAAGTGTTTGATTACATCCCTGTAATTATTAATAAATCACACCTTTTTCTTTGGATTTGTGGGAGAAAAACATCTTAACAATATCAGAGGCTGATTACGCTGAAATCATCCTACAGTAAACAGCAGCACTGCAACTCTAAACAGCAGTTCTCACCATGAACAGCAGGTGTCACTGCTGTGTAGATGACAGGAACAGAAAGTACTGCACACATCACATTTACAGTCGTAACGTCATTGGGCTTTGACTACTTGCAAAGATTATTGTAGAGACAAACCATCTCACACACTCTTCACCCCAGCTTCGGCAAAAGTACAGGAAATGCCTGACTGACAGAAATAACATGAGGACGTGTGTCAGGATGTCAGCTTTGGCTTTACTTTTACTAGAAAAGATATTCCGTTTAATTTAGCCTGGTGTATTTATTATAAATGTATAAAACATAGCTTTAAACTCATTGATACCTTTATCAGGTCTGCCTTGCTAGCACCAGACTGGACCCTCTTCTTCCTTCAGAACTGCCTTAATTCTTGGTGTCATAGATTCAACAAGGTGTTGGAAACATTCCTTAGAGATTTTGCTCCATATTGACATGACAGCATCACACAGGTGCTGCAGATTTGTCATCTGCATCCATAATGAGAATCTCCCGTTCCACCACATCCCAAAGCTGCTCTGTTGGATGGAGATCTGGTGACTGTGGAGGCCGTTGGAGTACAGTGAATTCAATATCATGTTCTAGAAAGCAGGTGGAGATGATCTGAGCTGTGTGACATGGTGCATTATCCTGCTGGAAGTAGCATCAGAAGATGCTACACTGTGTCATAAAGGACATGGTCAGCAACTACTGGTGGTTAAACCAGGCCACGTTGGTACTAAGGGGCCCAAAGGAGGCCAGAAACACATCCTCCTCACCATTACACCAGCAGCAGCCTGACAAGGCTGAGGCAAGGCAGTATGAATCCATGCTTTCATGTTTCACACCAACAACCATGCCACGTTCTAAGTCACTTAAATCCCTGTTCATCCTCATTCTGATGCTCAGTTTGATCAAGTCATTTGCATCATGTCTACATGACTAAATACACTAAATTGCTGTCATGTGATTGGCTGATTAGTTATTTGTGTTCGTGTGTCCTTATTTGTAGTCTCAAGCATTTTAATTGGCACCTGTTTAATTTTCTTTATTTTTTTAAAGGGCAACAAAGATGTTCCATCTTTACATTTGTCTACGTCTGCTCGGTATAATCTTTCTAAACCTGTAAATCTGTATGAGGAGTTTGGGAATCAGGTTTTAAGTCTTTTGTTTTTTTAGTCCTTTTAAAGTTTGGTTTCGAGTTTGAGAGAAAATTGAGGAATTCACCAACATGAAAGATCTATGTGCAGGTTGACCTGATCACACGCATGTCCATCCACATGAGCTGGTTTGTTTACGTTATCAGATGCTCTTCAGTCTGTGCAAAGTGCCCTGACCGTGGGAATTTTAAGTAGACAGAAATTTATCTTGACAACACAACTTCCATGATGAAAACAAATCTGTTTGTCTCTGTGCAGGATTTTGACCTGCTGGGTGAAAAGATCATGTCATGTGGGATGGACCACTCGCTCAAACTGTGGAGAATCAACTCGGAGAGAATGCTGAAAGCCATTCGCGGCTCGTACGAGTACAACCCCTCAAAGACAAACAGGTGAGACACTCAGAGTTCCTCCTGCTCTGTTTTACTGCCAGTGTGTAATAAGTCTGGAGAAGGTTTGTTTATTTAAGAAGAAATTTTCTCTTCAGGCCTTTTGTCTCTCAGAAAATTCATTTCCCCGACTTCTCAACGCGAGACATCCATAGAAACTATGTGGACTGTGTGCGGTGGCTCGGCGATCTCATTCTCTCCAAGGCAAGAGACTGAAAACCTTCAATGTTGCAGAGTTTTCTGGAATTTCTGTGATTTTGGTTTAATTTAAACTGGAATTTTTAATTAAAATGATGCTACAGGTTAAAAAACTTGAAGTGAGAGCTGCAGCTTTTTCTATTAGAGGTTATTATTAATGTAAGTGATCAAAACTACATCTGAATCAGTTTAATAAAATGTGTATTTTCTGTTCTCACAGTCCTGTGAAAACGCCATCGTCTGCTGGAAACCAGGGAAGATGGAGGACGACATCGACCACATTAAGCCGAACGAGTCCAATGTGACGATTCTGGGACGTTTCGATTACAGCCAGTGTGACATTTGGTACATGCGCTTCTCCATGGACTTCTGGCAGAAGGTTTGAAAGCTTATTTTTCAATCTATTTACAACCCTATTCCAAAAAAAAATTGGGATGCTGTGTAAAATGTAAATCAAACCAGAATGCATTGAATTACAAATCAACCCATATTTTATTCCCAATAAAACATAAACAACACATCAGATGTTGAAACAGACATATGTGTCTAAAAATTGTGGAACAATTAAAAAAAAATCTTCTATTTAAAACCACTCAAACTACAACGTAAAACTAATAAGAGAATTGGGAAGAATCTCTGTATGCAGGGGAAAAGGCTGACGAACAAAACTGGATGTTCATGATATTTAGACCTACAGGTGGTGCAGCATTAAAAGCAGACTTGATAGAAGTCTGATCGGATGTATTGATCAGTGATGGATGACATCAGCTGTATCTGTTGCTGGCTTGACTGTAACGAGGCCTCCCAGCACAGAACAGCTACTGGTTACAGATTCTTGACCCAGGTACTTTCATTGCTGTTTTTACTATATGTAAGTATAGATTGAGACTGAGCTGCAATGAAATACATATTGATGAGATTAGTAGATCATTGCATTCTGGTTTTATTTAGATTTTACACAGATTGTGGTGGTAGTTGGACCAAACCGAGCTCTCCTCCGTGTGACCCTCTGTTAATGATGCTCTGTCCTCTGTCGTGCTGCTTTGACAGATGCTGGCGTTGGGAAACCAGGTGGGGAAGCTTTACGTGTGGGACCTTGAAGTGGAAGACCCACACAAAGCCAAGTAAGTGGCAGATTTCTCATAGCAGAAGAAATGTGGCTTTAAATCACACCGACATCCAGGACGTTCCCATCACAGCGTGAAAAAAATGAGACACTTTGTACGACTTTGATTGGTGGAAAACGGGCGTCACCATCAACGTTTAGCCGACCTTGTGTTGTGAGCTTGTGGAGTGTGAATTTTCTTTTTTAAACTGTAGTAATAATACTTAATAATAATACTACTCAGCCCTTTTTCTGTTTTTCTGCAGTATTTGCAGAATATTTGAAGGAGTTTGTCCTGAGTGAAATGATTAGATGTTCCTGCTAATATTGTGCAGCTTTATTATAAATACAGATGCATTGACAGCCAACAGTACATATGGGGATGCAAGGCACAGATGCTGAGCCAAATATGTCCACACATAAACCAAAAAGAAACGTCCCAAAACGGCCTTTTAAATGAATGAAGGGCAGCATCCCTGCATTTGTTAAAATACCTGCGTACATGTGGACAACGTGAAACTTCAGTCAAACCTTCCTTCTGGTCCTCATGGCTCTACAAGTGAGTGTCAAACTCGACAAGAGAGATGGCTCCAGAGATCATTGTCGTTGGATGTTTTTCTTTAGTGTGTCTGTTCAGACACTTTTAATTAAAGAGTGCAGACCTTTCCTGCAACAGCTGGGGATGGCTTCACTCTCAGATACAGCTGACAAGCGGCCGGATAGTAAATGAGGATGTCACATGCCTGAATATCGACATTTTCAGCCAATGCCAGCTTTACTTTGTCTAATTTTTCACTTCCTTCTTAGCTGCATTTAATGAAATTGTGCTTTTCCTGACGGCTGCATCATAAAGGCAGTAACACATGGAGCTTTCTTTAAATGCTTCTGGCTAGTTTGTGTTTTTGCATCTTTTCTGTAGCTGTAGCTTTCTAGCTGATGTGTTAAGCTCCCATTTCTCGCTGTGAAAGCCCCTCTCTGCTTCTCTTCAGGTGCACCACACTGACGCTTCCCAAGTGCACGTCTGCCATCCGGCAGACCAGCTTCAGCCGTGACAGCAGCATCCTGATAGCTGTGTGTGACGACGCCTCCATCTGGCGCTGGGACCGACAGCGCTAACCGAGAGCTCACATGGCAGCCCCCTTCCACAACATCCCTGACTTACAGACGCACTGCAAAAAAAATATCAAGTTGAACATTTAGTTTGTGTGTGAGGTCTGAAATCTTGTTTTTTTTTTAAGGTGTTTTATTCTAAATAAAGTGACAGATTTTTATATTCAGCATTCACTGCAAGCTGTGCAGACTAGATTATTTTCCTTTGGCAGTGAAACATTTTATTTTAACATCATTTCTTTGTTGAAAAATTTGTTCCGTTTTTCCGTACTTTCTAGATTGCTTTAATGCTCTTTTCTCCACAAACACGTTCTTTACTGTTACATAATTTTACAGCGTGGTCTTTGATATTTGGGGGCTTTTCTGGGTTGTGTCCTAGATTTTGTAAATATGTGGTCATGTCTTTTTTTTTCTGTTTCTTTTTAATAAAATATAGAATTGACTTGACTATAACGGGTTTTAGTTTGATTAAGCAAAACCCCAAAAACAAGCATTTTGGGAAATTTTGGCTTAAATTCCCTGGCTTATTTAAAGAAAGAATTATTTTTAATCTTAATACCCCGTCAGAGCTAGTATGAACTTGAATAAACTTTGTTTAGAGATTGGCGGCGCGATATCTCGGCTTTAAAGTGTCTTGTGGTAATTGTAAAAAGTCTCTTTTTGCCCAAACGTGTTGAAGTCATGTGATGTTAGACTTTGCCCACCCTGCCTTTATTGAACACCCTGTAATCAAAAAAGGAAAAAGAGTCGGCGTATTGGATGACGCTACACCGGCGCGCGCCCCGCTCCGCTTTCAATCCGCGGACTTTTGCCCTCCCGACTTTTCAACTTGTAGAGATAAGCCGAGCGCCGCCACACCGCAGCTTCGACATGTTTTCGCCCAAGTTACCCAGAAACCCGTCCAAAAATGAGTCCCAGCCGCCGGAGAAGATTTGTATGGTTGAATGTCGCTGCGAGCCGGACTGCACCTGCAGCATCAACTCCGCGAGCGGTGGCGCGAGACGCTGCCCGGCCGAACGGAAGGTAGGTAGGCCTCCGGAGAGCTACGGAACATCTGCACTGATTATGTGCTTTGTCTGACCTGTTGTTGAGAGTTTGAAAGTTTTGATGTGACCACTACAATTTACTAAAGTACAGCTGTGAGGCAGTGCACATGAATCTGACAGCTAAAACATGCCATGACCAGACTCACTGAAAACTTTAGTGGAACATGACACAACTAATTAAGTTAATTGACAACAGGTCAGCTGTATGATTGGACATATAAAGGGTGTCAGCTGTGTGTGTTATTTGGATTAAAACACTCTCTGGCCCCTTGAGATGGTTAAATTTTCTCAGCACATGGCAGCAGCTCAACACATTTAGTCATGTAGACATGGTTAAGAAGACTTGCTCAGAATGAGGAAGAAAGGGATTCAAGTGAATTTGAACGTGGCATGGTTGTTGGTCTATGTATTTCAGAAACTGCTGATCTAAGTGGGCAGACTAGTTGGAGATGATAGAAAAGCAACATGAAGTCCAATCAGCACTGGTTCTATCTCTGAACACACAACACATCAAACCACATATTAGTTTATACAGTTTCTACATAACCATCTGATAGACAGAGGGGGTATGCATTAAAACAATATATTAAATGAATGGCATAATAAGTCCAAACCAAATACAGTCAGATCAAGACCATTTCCAGGTCAACAACAAAGGGGAGGAGGACCACCCCAGTCTAACCCAGGGGTAAACAAAACCCAAAAATATCTTTACTTTTAGCAGTCTTTGGTCCAATAAATTCCATCACTGCTATAAAACAAAACTATTCTGACTTTATCTTAAGGATGTGTTTCCATTTTTTTCCAAAGGTTTTCACCTTTTTCCAGTGAATGTCTGAGGGAGAAGGTTAATCGCTCCATAACATAAAGTTCATGTATTATATCCTTCCATTCCAAGGTAGTTGGTTGTTCTTCATGTAACCATTTCCGTGTAATAGCCTTCTTACTATAGCTGCCTGTAGTATTTGTAATAAATAACGATCTTGTTTTTTCAGTCGAGGTGGGATATTACTCCCATAAAATACACTAAAAGTCCAAATTTTGTCCCATAATTGTTTGGGTAGTCCTAACCACATCTGTCCAGTAGGAGGTAATTTTAGGGCATTCCCAAAACATATGGAAATGGCCCACATGGGTATACCCACAGTTCCTCCGACATTTACCATTTTCCACATTATTACTTTGAAGTGCCTTAATTCGGGGTATAATAAAAAAAAAAAGCACTGTATTCTTCCAGGTGAACTCCCTCCACCAAGTGGAGCTTGAGGTGGTTACTATGGTTTTACAAATATTTAACCAATCTTCTTCAGTTAGTTCTGCTCTAGCATCCTGCGCCCATCTAGACTTAATATACATTGTGGATATTTTCTTTTCCATCTGCAAAGTTGAATATGTTCTAGACATGTGTTTTCTGGTTAATTTCCCTTTGCAAACGTCTATAAAGATATTAAAGGTCGTCTACCCTGGTTTTTAGTAGTAATATCTGTGTTAAAATGGTGTTTTAATTGGAGGTACCTAAAACAATCATCATTTCCCAGGTTATAACGGACTGATAGTTGTTGGAAAGTATCTATCCCCTTTTCAGAAGACAGTTTCCAGTTGTGGCGATACTCCTATTACACCAAAACTTAAACCTATTATCGTTTTTGCAGGGGGGAATTCTGTATCATACTCCAGCCAACATAAGATTTTAGCATCCTGTTCAACACTATTGTTTTTGAGATCATTAAACCAAATGTTAAGTCGTACCTTAATCCAGCTAGACACTTTGCTTAAAAGCAATTTTAACAATGATTTATCACCTAGAATAGATGGAAGAGGGGTTTGAATTTCAGCTTGATCTATTTCTTTCCACCTGGCATGGTAAATTGTTTAGGTGTACTTCAATTGACAGTTATAGAAATAAAAATAAAGCAGTTTGGGCAATACTATCATTTTTACTCATTTAATTCTATTATACATATTCATTGGCAGTAGCGACCAACGATTCAGGTCTGCCTTAAAATTTTTTGTGTTAAATTGGTGTAATTATGTTTAAAGAGATCCCTAAGATCTCTAGGTAGTTGAACCCCTAAATATTTAATTAGTCTGCTACTCCAATCACCTTTTAAAAGTTTTAGAATGTTCTTACTTGGTTTATAGAAGACTAAAGATATAGTTAATAAAATCAGTGAAAAATTTAAATAGTTTCTGTACAGAAAGAGGAGGCCAGTAGATAACTGATCCTTAGATCCTCAGGCAGCATTGCAATAAATTCACACATGATTCTGAGGCAGAAATTACTGCGTGGAAAAATAACCTTTACCTTACAGCACATATTTTACACTCCCTGAAATCATAATGAAACTGTCTACTTGAACCTAATTTCACATTTTGTGTTTGATGGTATGTTTGTTAAAGATGTAATACGGAATAAAATTAATAGAATCATGTGTACTGCAAAATAATATGTTGTAAAAAGCTGTTAGCTCCCAAAGAAATAAGGTCAGGGCATGGTCATTTACATGTTATATGTTGCTTGTACCACTAGGGGGCAGTGTCAGAAATATGTAGGACAGCATAAGACTTGGTCTACTTTTGGTAGTGTTTCTGTGCAAAACACAAAGCTTATAGTGGACAAAGACTTGTTTTGTGGTGAAAGAAAATTTCAAGTGCTTTTCAAAACCCAAAGTTGCTTCCTTTGTATGATCGGCTTAACTAAGTCACATCTTTCTAGGGCCAGGAAAAACATGTATTTGGAAAACTCGGAATGGAAGAGTCCCACAAGTGGGCATAGGTCACATAGTTAAAGAAACATCCTTGAATCCAGTCAGTCTAATTCCACCCAGCAGCTGCCTAGTAGAAACCAAACAACCCAAAGTCCAACAAGTCTGCTGTGACTGTCAGAGGGTAAATATGCCATCAGCCACATAAAGACTCCAATGAAAAGAAAAAGAGTTGATGCTAATAATGGTGACCCTTCACCTCAAAGTTCTTTTCCCCAGAAAGCAAGAGGAAAAAGAGCCAGCAGTGATACCGATCACTTCTAAAGACATCTTTTAGTGTCTACTTGCTGTAGAGAAACATCAGTAAGTCCTCTAACAGCAAGAGAGCAGATTAAACCAAATAAGATGTGGATCATCATGTCCATTTACATTAAATTAGAGCACATGAGAGCACATGGTTTGGAATAGTAGGCATGCACTTTGATGGCAGAGGATGGTTTCAATCCATCAACTTCTTAGTTATGGGACCAGTACGCTCCTTTTATACCATTCAAACCCACAATCTTTGGATTAGGAGGCCAGTCTAAAGACCCATTTATGCTCTACCCTAAGGATGGATACAGCTTTCGTCCAGCTTCATTTGTCTTATCTTTTTCTGAACACTGAGGAAGTTAAAATGAATAGGTTTGCTCAGGTTTTCCTCAGCTGAACTCAGAATTAAAGGGCAACAGTAAGCAGACAGAGCAGGAAATAGCTAAAATGTTTGAGATGCAGTTTTTATTTTTTCAGCTAGTAATAATGCAGACATTCATGAATAAAGGAAAAGCAATGACATTGTATAAATGAAATGTCAACAGTAGAATAAGAAATTGATGAAGCAATAAATTATATAAATAAAGATTTAAGAGATATATGAGTAATAGTTTTTAGACCATTACAGGCTTTGAGGAACAAGTTGAAAGTTTAATGGCTGCAGGAACAAATGATCTCATGTAATAATTTCTGGGGGGAGGATGAGTGCAGACCCACTTGCAGACAGTTTAGGAGAGGAGGCAAAATGAAGTAGATGATGAGTGATTTATTCCAGCACCAAAACCAAGACTTGACATAACACCGTTCAACTTGAAACTAAAACTGTGAAAAGGAACATGAAAAACTCTGACAAACCGTGATACTGAAGCCATGAGACACGCTGGAGATTAAACCAAAAGGACCTGACAAGGAATGACACAGACCCAGGAGTATATATACAAACACAAACAGGTGAAAGGAATCCGTAATCAGCCCAGGTGTCCTAATGAACCTGGAGCCTGAGCAGAAACCCATGACCTACCTACTAATTAAAAACATAGTAACCTGAGTAACACAAATTCCTAACTTTACTTAAATCTAGAACAAGAACATATAACATGATCCTAACAATAACTTAACATAACAAAACCTGCCTATAACACAAGAACCTTAACATAACATGACATTATAAACCAAGAACCCTAAAGCCATAATATTAAAAAAAGCCTAATACACCCCATGATCCCAAAACAAGCTCTAAGACCCATGATCATGCAGGACCCACACATATCATATAATCATGACATCTCCTGAACCTCTCTGTCCTGTAGCGCATTGAGATCAGCCTCTCACTGCACCTGCTTCTCTGTCTTATTGGGGTGTTATGGAGGGGGTGTTTATTGTCCAAAATGCCTTGCAGGTTCCTCCTCATGTGCTGCTCCACCATTTTTCTAATAGGTCCCAGCTCCCTGCCCTCAAAGAACTGGCCTGTTTAACCAGAACCACCCCCGGGTATTTGTAGTTCTGCAGTCTTTATTCAGTGTGTGATCCCCCTGTAGTTGGAGCACACCCTCCGGTCCCCCATTTTTGAAGAGGGGGACCACCACCCCAGTCTGCCAGTCCAGGGGAACTGTCCCCGATGTCCACGCGATGCTGCAGAGGCGTGTCAACCAAGACAACCCTACAGCATCCAGAGCCTTAAGGAACTCTGGGCGGACCTCATTCACCCTCGGGGCCTTGCCACCGAGGAGCTTTTTAACCACCTCAGCCTCAGAGATAGGAGAGCCAGCACCAGCCACCCCAGACTCTGCTTTCTCATCAGAAGACGTGTTGGTGGGATTCAGAAGGTCTTCGAAGTATTCCCTCCACCGCCTCACAACATCCCGAGTCGAGGTCAGCAGCCCCCCATCCCCACTGTACACAGTGTTGACGGAGCACCGCTTTCCCCTCCTGAGCCGCCGGATGATGAACCAGAATCTCCTCTAAGCCGTCCGGAAGTCATTCTCCATGGCCTCTCCAAACTCCTCCCATGCCTGTGTTTTTGCCTTAGCGACCCCCGAAGCTGCGCTCCGCTTAGCCTGCCGATACCCATCAGCTGCCTTTGGAGTCCCACAGGCCAAAAAGGCCTGACAGGACTCCTTCTTCAGCTTGAAGGCATCCCTTACTGCCAGTGTCCACCAACGAGTTCGGGGGTTACTGCCACGACAGGCACCGACGACCTTATGGCCACATCTGCGGCTGGCTGCCTCGACAATAGAGGCACGGCACACAGCCCATTCAGACTCAATGTCCCCCGCCTCACCCGGGTCATGGTTGAAGCTCTGCCGGAGATGGGAGTTAAAACTCTTTCTGACAGGGGACTCCGCCAGACGTTCCCAGTAGACCCTCACAACACGCTTGGGTCTACCAGGCCTGACCGGCATCCTCCCCCACCATCTGACCCAACTCACCACCAGGTGGTGCTCAGTTGACAGCTCCGCCCCTCTCTTCACCCGAGTGTCCAGGACATGCAGCCGCAAGTCCGACGACACGACTACAAAGTCGATCATCGAACTGCGGCCCAGAGTATCCTGGTGCCAAGTGCACATGTGGACACTCTTATGTTTGAACAAGGTGTTCGTTATGGACAATTCATAACGAGCACAGAAGTTCAACAACAAAGCACCACTCGGATTTAGATTAGGGGAGACGTTCCTCCCAATCACGGCCCTCCAGGTCTCGCTGTCATTGCCCACGTGGGCATTGAATTCCCCCTGCAGAATGAGGGAGTCCCCGGAAGCACCCCCCGCAGATTTCATGCATAGGCGCATGAGAAAAGAAATGTTTTTAATCTGGATTTGAACACTGGCAGTTTGTTCCACTTGTTTGCAGCAAAACAGCTAAATGCTGCTTCTCCATGTTTAGTCTGGACTCTGGTTTGGACTAGTTGACCAGAGTCTTTGGATCTAAGAGCTCTGCTAGGTTTATATTCTCTGAACATATCATAAATGTATTCTGGGCCTAAACCATTCTGGGATTTGTAAACAATCAGAAGGGTTTTAAAATCTATTCAGTGACTGACTGGAAGCCAGTGTAAAGATTTTCTAACTGGTGTGATGTGTTCAGATCTCGTAGTTCTGGTTAAAACTCTAGCAGCAGCGTTTTGGATGAGCTGCAGATGTTTAATGCTCTTTTTAGGAAGTCCTGTCAAAAGACCATTACAGTAATCCAGCCTTCTGGAGATGAATGCATGGATGAGTTTCTCTTGGTCTTTCTGGGGGACTAAACTTTTAACTCTGTTGATGTTTCTGAGCTGGTAAAAAGCTTCTTAGTGACAGCTTTGATGTGGCTGCAGGAAGTCAGGTCTGAGTCTATCAACACTCCAAGGTTATGAACTTGGTTGGTAATTTTAAGAGCCCGAGTCTCCAGGTGTTTGCCAATGCTGACTCTCTTCTCTTTGCTACCAAATAGAATAATCTCAGTTTTGTCTTCATTTAATTGTAGAAAATTCTCCCTCATCCAGGTATCTATTTGCTCCTGACACTGACACAATAAGTCTATTGGACTGCAGTCATCTGGTGACAGAGACACATAAAGTTGTGTATCATCTGCATAACTTTGATAATTAATGCTATAGTTCTGTAATATTTGACCCAGAGGGAGCATTTACAAGTTGAACAGAAGAGGTCCAAGGACTGACCCCTGGGGGACTCCACAAGTCATGGCGACTCACTCGGATTCATAGCTGCCGATCGTAACAAAATAACTCCAGCCTTCTAAATAGGACCTGAACCAGTTAAGGACCGCTCCAGAAAGTCCAACCCAGTTTTCCAGCCTGTGCAACAGGATTCTATGATCTACAGTATCAAACGTAGCACTGAGATCCAACAGAACCAGGACTGATATTTGACCAGAATCAGTATTCAACCTAATGTCATTTAACACTTTGACCAGAGCTGTTTCAATGCTGTGATGAGGTCGGAAGTCGGACTGAAATTTATTAAGATTTCCACTTTCATTTAAAAAGTCATTAAGCTGGTGAAATACAACTTTCTCAATAATCTTGGAAATAAAAGAGAGGTTAGAGACAAGTCTAAAGTTGTTCATTATAGAGGCGTCTAGAGTCCTTTTCTTTAGGAGTGGCTTAATAGCAGCTATCTTTAGTGACTTGGGAAAAATGCCTGATGCCAGTGAGCTGTTAACTATCAGTAGAAGTTCACTATCTACTGAGGTAAAAACTGTTTTTAAAAAGTCGGATGGTATCATGTCCAGAGTGCATGTTGTTGATTTCAAATGCCAAATTGTTTCTTGTAGGATTTTTAAATCAACCATTTTAAATTGCGACATAACATCAGAATTATTTCCGGGTTTTAGACACAGACTACTTTTCTTGTGTGACTGTGTGGAATTAATATTTTGCCTAATTGTTTTAATTATTTCTATAAAAAAGTTGGCAAATTGGTTGCATTTCTCAGTGGAAAGGAGCTCTGGGTTTATCTGTATAGGAGGATTTGTAAGTTTTTCAAACAGAGTGTGAGAATTGTTGACATTCCTATTAATCATTTCAGATAAATGCAGCTCTCTGGCCTTGCACAGCTCATTGTTATAGTTACGCAGGCTTTGTTTGTACAGCTCATAGTGAATTTGAAGTTTATTTTTCCACCATTTCCGCTCAGTTTTTCTGCATACTCTTTTTAGGCTGGTAACCACAGTGGTGTTTCTCCATGGTGTTTTCTGTTTGCTCAAGTTGCTCTTGATTCTTATCGGTGCAACAGCATCAATTACATTCAAGATTTTCAGATTGAAATGATCCAGGAGTCCATCAACTGACTCTGCACTGGTTGTTGGTAACATATCTATGACCTCCACAAACTAAGCACTTGTTCTTTCATTAATGTACCTCTTCCTAACCGAGGAGTAGGTTGGTTGGACATTCTGAGTGATCAGTAAATCAAACAAAATACAAAAATGGTCAGACAAGGCCAAGTCAGTGACCGCAACAGAAGAAATTTCCACACCCTTTGAAATAACCAGGTCCAGAATGTGACCTCGAATGTGGGTCAGTTCATTTACATGTTGCCACAAACCAAACATGTCCAATATGGAAGAAAATTCCTTGACATTACCATCCATCATGTTATCTATGTGAATGTTAAAATCCCCAGTTAAGATGAAATGGTTAAAATCAGTAGAGATAACCGAAAAAAATTCAGAAAATTAATCAATAAAATTTACACATCTGTAGATGATTAGAAATAGGATTTTAGGAATGCCCCTTAAAATAAAACTAAGATATTCAAAAGAAGTAAAATCAGCAAATGAAATCTCTTTACACTGGAATGAATCTTTAAATAAGGCAGCTTCTCCTCCCCCTTTCCTCCCATTTCGACATTTATTCATAAAACTAAAATGAGAGGGTGGTGTTTCATTAGGAACTGTAGCACTTCTGTCTTCTGTTAACCATGTTTCTGTCAGAAAAAGAAAATCTAAACTGTGAGAAATGATGAAGTCATTAACTAACAGTGACTTGTTGGACAGCAATCTAACATTAAGTACAGCTAGCTTTATGAAGTTTGCTCTGCCAGGACAGATGATCTAAGAGGAGGATGAGGAGGGGGAGGAGGGGGAGCCTTGTATTTCTTGGTAGAATAGTTGAAGACCTTGGGTGATGTGGAGAAGAGGGTCTGGTGAGGGGGGAGAGCTGGGAGTTGATTGCTTCTCTGCTGTGTCCTTCGCTCTGTACACTCATGTTTGGGTTTGCCGTCCCAACAGCATGACGCAAGTGTGCACCAAGTAATCTGCATCCAGTTAGATTTGGATGCACACCATCAGGTCTGAATCACTCCTTACAGTTCCAAAAGATATTGAAGTTATCAATGAACTTTATCCCATGGGTGAACACATGCGTTTGATAACCATGTGTTCAGGCCAAGAAGTCTACTGAAAAGTTCAATTCCTTTACCCGCTGTAGGAATGGGTCCTGAAATGTAAACATGATGCTCCAAACTGACACAGTCTCTCCAACAGCAGAGAAAAGTCTTTCTTCAGGATCTCAGAGCCAATTTTCCTCCTCAGAATATCAAAAGACCCAGTGTGGACAATAATCTTCATACCATCTGGATGTGAAGACAGAATGGTCGGCAACATCTCTGTCAGTTCCCTGACTGATGTATCAAAAAGTGTTAAATTTTCTGTCTTTGCCATCCTCACATGCTGTTATAGAGTCCCCAATCAGAATTGTGTCTATTTGTTTTTGTGTGGAGGCGCCGATAGCTTCTCTAGTCCTCCTGTTTGTGGAATTTTGGCCTCTCCTCCTGGTCTGGTTAGCCCTTGGCTGAGTTTTAGGGCTATTGCTTGAGTTTTTAAAGATCCTTGCATTACATTCATCATCATTCATTTTAATATGAGTCAACACATCATATTTATTATGCAGTGAGACTTCAGGCCGTGAAGTGAGTGCTGGAGCTTTAAATTTCCTGCTGGATTTACCTCTGTGACGAACAACGTCAGACCAGGTTCTGGCTGGGGTTGATGACTTTGGTCTGGCACCAACACTGTTCCAGTAGGAGAGATCAGTCTGATGGTCCGGTTTGGGATTTTCCCCAGCTACTCCAGTGTCATTTGAACACATCCAAGAAGTGTATCAGCCAGGTCTGTAGCAGGAGGCTCCACATTCAACATGCCTTCGCGTATGAAGATTTGACTCAATCCATTTGACAACTCAGTAGCTTGTACAGAAGCTACAATAGAGTCAATAAATTCTTCATTCACACGAATGTCTTGCAGTGTTTCAGTGTTCCACTGCAAGATTTGGTATTGATCCTATACCAAGTAATTAATGGACTAGTATCATTGATACCAGTACCAATACTTTTTAATAGGGCTCTCATAATTAATGAATTAATGCAAATAGATAAATCTGTGGAATTAATATGGTAAAAAAAAAAAAAAAAAACATTAATGCATAAACAAAATTATTACTCATACCATAAAAATTCGAATTTGGCAGTTGCCTTGTCACAGCAGTGAATCAAAACCACCAAAAATCACTTCATCCTCCCTATTTATAAAAAACTCTGATGGTTCCAAGCTCTGCATTTAGAGGGTGAACGCAGGATGACCCATTTGATATTTTGCACAATTAACCACTCAGTTGTCACATCTGACGTTCTGGTCCACACTTCTTACCAGTTGGTGGTGGGTGTGCTGTTGGCCGGTCCCCGTTTGCTTGTTTACCTGAGCAGCTGAGTTACATGACGGTCCAACATTAAAACACAGGAGGGGGGAGGAGCAGCACCGTGTGATTGCTCTGGGCTTCACTGATATAATGCAGCAGCACATCCTGCATAGAGGAGAGAAAATTAAACTAAAGTATCAATGTTATAGTATTAGTATCAATCTATATCAATGCTGGCATTGATATTATGGATATTTGAATCAATCTGCCCACCACCACTCTGCACCACTCATTAAAGCATGAGGGCAGTAATGTTTAAAACAGACTTACCTATTTACATACGTAACAGGAGCATAAATGAGCCTTAATGGCTAAGGTACTGACCTCCTAAACTAGAAATGTGGGTTTGAGTCCCATCTAAAGTGATTCCAAGCAGAGTGGTGCAGAAGTGTTGTGTTTGGGCCCAGAAACCTAAAATCCTCTTGTAGGACTGCTCACATGTGTGATTTTTCTGCACACAGAATCAGAGAAATTGTCACTGCAGACCATTTGTTACCACAAAAGTTGTTCTCAGTTTAAATAAAATACTAAATTATCAGGTTGTCACTTTTTTTATCCAAACAAAAGTAAAGCTCTGACAAGAATCACTTTCTACCACTGCTGTGTTCAGGTTACAGTAATGACATTGGACATTTCCAATACCTCTCCATAATTCATAAACACAAAGCCAATCAGTGAGGGTGACTCTTTTTTTTTTTTTTTTTTTTTTTTTAACTTGTCCTGTCCAGCATCATAGCAATCAAAATGATAATCTGGTTGCTGTATCGTGCTGAACAAATTTACTCTGCCAAGGGGAGGCCTATGGGTAAGGCTCCTCTTGATAATCTGATTAATTTATTTATTTATTTACTTTGAATCATGGAATCTATGTAATCTTGCTGGACCTGACCAGAGGGGACAGAAAAAGATGGAAAATAGCAAAAAGATGCAAAAGGGAAAGAAGAAAGGAGACAAAAACATCACAGACAGAAGGTGTCAGGGTTTTCCTAACATAAAATAAGACACAAGAACTCAGGATAAGTTTTCAGCACATCATGATGGGGAGAGACCAGAGTGAGATAATCACTCAAAAGTGTCTGTCTGTCAACTCCAAAGTCTTCACCCCAGCTGAGCCTTTTTATTGAGTGGATTGTGTAAATCAGCCAAACCAGATACGCGAATATGCTTCAGAGGAGAAGACAGCTGAAAGGGACTGACATAACATAATGCACCTTTATCTTGTATATCAGCACTCACCACATCCTGTCTTTCTACATTGTTATGTGGGTGGTGGGCCAGTTGTTAGAAACATCAAAGGAACTTTAAATGTCAAAAGTTTCTAACAGAAGGAAACGACCCTTCAATCCACACCATCACCAGACAACAAACTGTTACACCTGTACATGAACACACCAGAAAATTTCCTACAACTTTTACAAAAACAGAAACACACACACACACACACACACACACACACACACACACACACACACACACACACACACACACACACACACACACACACACACAAAAAAAAAAAACAGAGCTGCTAGTCATTAAGAGTTTTTAAATAATAACCAAATCAAAAAGACATATCATGAAAGTAGCATAACAGCGACCAGATACTAACTAACAGGAAAAATAAAAAAAAAGGATTATCTCTTAGTATATAAACCCACTCAGTGACTGTGTCCGCATGCAGAGCATGAGGATAAGGAGTGATCAGTGATGAAGAGTGGTGAGTGAGATCGTGTAAATGCGACCACGCCTCTACGGAGTTCAGAGGCAGACCAGGGCAACCCAGAGACCTGGGCCCTCAGCAGCAACCCCAGGAGCCCAGAGGCCTGGGGCCTGGGTGACTCTTTTGTTAACAGGCAGAGTATGTCAGTAAAATTATTTGATTGATGGAACAGCTGTCCAATCATTGTTTGTTTTTCATCCTAGGCAAGGCACAGTAAATTTATTTGTATAGCACATTTCATGTACAAGACAAATTCAAAGTGCTTTACATAAACATTATAAGTATTACAGAGTGCAAGAAGCAAGTGCATTAAAAACAAACTTTAAAAGAAATAAAATAAATTAAATTAAACAGGAAAAAATAGATTAAAAGACCTAAAATAAAATAGATAAAATGCACAAAATAAAGTTTCAGTGTGGATAATTTAACAGTTGTTCGGATAAAAGGAGCCAAATAAAAAAAGTTTTTAACCCTAATTTAAAATTGGTGAGAGTTTCAGCAGACCTGCAGTTTTCTGGGAGTTTGTTCAGCATGTGAGGAGCATAAAAGCTGAACGCTGCCTCTCCATGTTTAGTTCTGACTCTGGGAAAACAGAAAATAGACCATGACCATGATGACCTGAGGAATCTGTTTGCTTCATGATGAACCAGAAGATCCTGAATGTATTTTGGTCCTAAACCATTGAGTGCTTTGTAAACTAACAGCAGAAGACCTTTGAGGACAGCATTACAGTAGTCCGGTCTACTAAAGCTAAATGCATGGAAATGTTTTTCTAAATCCTGCTGAGTCATCAGTCCTTTAATCCTTTATATGTTCTTAAATGTTATGTTCACAACTGTCTTAATATAACTGCTAAAATTCAGGTCTGAGTCCAGGACACTTCCCAGATTTCTGGCTTTGGTTATCAGTGTTAGATGTTTGGAGCTGAGTAATGACTTTTAATCTTTCATCCTTGACTCCAAAAACTATTATTTCAGTTTTGTCTTCATTTAACTGAAGGACGTTCTTGCAGATCCAATCTTTAATTTGATAGATGTAGTTGATCAGAGTTTGGATTGGACTGTAGATGGTTATGTAGAATGGTGTGTCATCAGCGTAATGGTTGTAACATGTGGTGGTAACATGTTTTTTTGTTTTTTATAATTTGAGCGAGTGGCAGCATGTAGATGTTGAACAGCAGTGGCCCCTGGATGGAGTCTTGGGGAACTCCACAGATTATTTTGGTTCACTCAGATTTATAGTTACCTATAGACACAAACTAGTCCCTGTCTTTTAAATAGGACTCAAACCAATTGATTGCAGTGCCAAAAAGTCCAACCCAGTTTTTCAGCTGGTGTAGTAAGACATTATGGTCGACCGTGTCAAATGCAACACTGAAATCTAGCAGTACCAGGACTGAAATGTTTCCGCTAACTGTGCTCAGGCGGATGTCATTAAAGACCTTAACTAGAGCAGTCTTAGTGCTGTGGTGTAGCCAAAAAACCAACTGGTAGACATCAAAACAGTTATTTAATGTCAGGAAGTTGTGTAGCTATTGAAAGACAGCTTTTCTATTATCTTACTAAGAAACGGGAGGTTTGATATCGGCCTGTAGCTGCTTATGAATGACGAGTCTAAGTTATTCTTTTTCAGTGGTGGTTTGATGACGGCTGTTTTTAGGGTCTGAGGGAAGACACCTGAAAGCAGAGACGTGTTTACAATCTGTAAGGTATCTAAGGCCATCCATCCTGAAACATTTTTAAAAAACCCGGTTGGCAGGGCATTAAAACTGCAAGTGGTGGTTTTCAGATGGTCAATGATCTCATCCAAGTTTTTAACTGATTGGACAAAAATGTGTCATGGTGTTCATGTCTCTAAGTGGACACAGGGACATATATCCTGCCCCTGGTATGGAAGCACTGACTGATTGCCTGATTTTCTGAATTTTGTCAGTAAAGGAGGAAGCAAACTCATTACAGTCCCCGTTGGACAGAAGTTCTGGGTTACTGACACAGGAGGATTAGTTAGCCTGTCAACAGTAACGAACAAGGCACTTGAGCATTTTTTGCCGTTCTTTGCAGTGATGTCAGAAAAGAAAGATGGTCTTGCATTTCTCAGCTCCAGATTATAAACCCTCAGTGTCTCTTTATAGATCTCATAGTGAACCTGCAACTTTGTTTTCCGCCACCTTCGTTCAGCTTTTCGACTTTCTTGTTTTTCGGCCCTTACAAGCGTAGGATTTTTAAATGGAGCTCTCTTTTTGGTAGCGATCACTTACACCTAGGTGGGAGCAATGCCATCAATAATGCTTGTAATTTTACCATTGAAATGACGCACAAGCTCATCAACTGAAAGCCAGGGGAGGGGGTGATGGAGAGAAAGCTTGTATAAACATTTCAGTGGTAGTTTCACTAATATATCTTTTGTTGATAATCTCTGTTTTGGCGTTTTTGATAGTAGCAGCACCCTGCAAGAAAACACAGAAACAATCAGACAGAGCAACAGTGTCCTCTATTGTGCGTTATTTTTCTCTTACATGCTGAGTTAGACCAAAGTTATCAAGAATGCAACACAATTCTTTGGTCCCTCTGTCCTCCGAGCTATCAGCATGAATGTTACAATCACCAACAATGACTACACACCCAAAGTCAACACAGATTATTGACAGCAGTTCAGTAAAATCATCAAAAACAGTATTTAGGTGGTCAATAAATGTGAACGAACAACGTCATCTGGAGAGCCATATATTCAAATGAGTTTTTATAAGATATCTGTTTGCATTGGAGGGAGTCATCAAACAAAATAGCCCCTCCTCCACATTTATTATGTGATCTAGCTTCAGTCACAAAGCTGAAGTTTGGAGGGGTCGCTTTAATAAGAGCAACCCAATAACTAGGTTTCTGTTAAAAAAATGTGTTTTGTATTAAAATCATTAATTAAAAATGTTTTTCCAGCCAAAGATCTGACATTAGTAAAGCTAGCTTTAGTGTGACAGAAACATTATCTGTCCAGTTTTTGTTATGGGCAGGCTGAAGCTGAAGGGGAATGAACACAAGATTTGATAAATTTATAGGATGTATTGGGTGAATCTTGCTTTTCCGAACTTTTGTGAGTCTTTTTATGTTGCCTATTAAAACAGGGATAAAGGAAACTACTTGCATTTCGGGCCCGGTTTATCCTGGAGAGAGCCATGAGTACCCACATAGGTGCAGCCTGGACCCACTACAAATCAATCAGACGCAGCGCTGTTATCAGGCCGTGGCGACAGATGACGAGTTTGGTTCTGTCATGGAGGGTGGGGAGGTTGGCACTGGTGCTGTGACGACTGTGTCAGAGCTCACTGGGGGATTGGTGGAAGAGGATGAAGTGGGATGGTTCGGGATGAAAAGATGTGACTGGAGCATGGGGTCAATTTGGTCGCAATAGTGACCAGCTCCTATAGGAATTCCTGACACAAAGAACTATTATGTGCAGGAGTCAACATCAAGGTAATGCCAGGTGATCACAATGCAGGTAGGCAGCTATTCCTGAATAAATCGTTAGTCAATGAGCTGATGTTTTTTACATACTTATCAACAGATTTTGTGAACTCCAAAAGATTATTTATTTAAATGCATACGTTTGATTAGTCTGTTTCTTGATCAATATTTTGCATAGAGTTTGTAAAAATAAGAAAAACGGTGACAGTTTCTGTTACTGCCCTCATTTAAATGTCACATTATTATGTTAATGGTCAAAATGTATAGTTTGATAAGTAAGATGGTGGTCTGGAACGCTGCTGTAGCCCTAAACCTGTTGCTAAAAGTTTCTAAATCAAATTCCAGTTGATAAAATTGTAAGTTTAATTTGTATTATTAAAAAAAATCTGGTTATAATGGCTTATTATATTTACCCATTAATTGGTTTTGATCATGGTCTTGAATAAACAGTCTTTTTCCCCATTTCAATTCCACACAGTACCAGCCTACTAATCATTCTGTACTCTCAAAAATCTCTTCATTAGCTTCATAATGACTCATAAAGTGACTCTGCTGTAGTCACAAATTTAAAAGAATGAATTAAACAAAGCTATAAAATACACTCAGGTTTGTTGTTGAATATGAATCCAATCACCCTGCACCGTGGGAAATCTTTAGAGGGTCGAACATTCAATGTTTCTAGGAAATATTTGCTTTGTGAATCTGTGATTTATGGGTGATCATGCACTTTGAACAGCAAACAATTCAGTGTTTGCTTTCCTGCTATGTTTACAGTGCTGCAGCTCGCAGTTATTGCTGCCATCCTAGTGATATTTTTCATATTTTATGACTTCCAGTCACTGGCCACTTTATTAGGTCGACCTCTTCAATTGCTTGTTAACACAAATAGCTAATTAGCAAATCACCTGGCAGCAAGTCAACACATTTAGTCATTTAGACATGGTGAAGATGACTTGTTGAAGCTCAAACTGAGCATCAGAATGAGGAAGAAAGGGGATTTAAGTGACTGATTTTAAGGGTCTGATTTGAGGCTAAAATTCACACAAAGTCACCAAAACTGGACAATGGAAGATGGAAAAATGTTGTCTGGTCTGATGAGTTTCTGTTTCGGCAACACTCAGACGGTAGGGTCAGAATTTGGTGGAAACATCATGAAAACATGAATCCATCCTGCCAACACTTCAGGCTGCTGCTGGTGTAATGGTGGGGGATATTTTCTTGGCCCGCTTTGGGCCCCTTAGTACCAACGTGGCCTGGTTTAACCAGAACAACCTACCTGAGTATTGTTGCTGACCATGTCCATCCCTTTATGACCAGTTTAGCATCTCCTGATGCTACTTCCAGCAGGATAATGCACCATGTCACAAAGCTCAGATCATCTCCAGGTGCTATCTGGAACATGACAATGAGTTCACTGGACTCCAACGACCTCTACAGTCACCAGATCTCCATCCAGTAGAGCAGCTTTGGGATGTGGTGGAACAGGAGATTTTCATCATGGATGCAGCCGAAAAAACCTACAGCAACTGTGTGATGCTGTCATGTCACTATGGAGCAAAACCTCTGAGGAATGTTTCCAACATCTTGTTGAGTCTACGACACTAAGAATTAAGACAGTTCTGAAGCAAAAAGGGTCTGACCTGGTACTAGAAAGGACTGCCTTATAAAGTGGCTGGAGACTTTAAGATTGAGCTTTTTATCCTCAGTTGACCAGATGAAAATTTGTAGTAACATGAAAGATATTTGAATTATGGAAAAAAACACCATGTTAACACATCTTTCTTTCCCTTGTGATGTTATTTCTGCTCTGAAATCAGTTTTCACCTTCTTATACCTTGTAGCATCGCATGGATTGACAGAGTACTGTATACAGTTGTAGATTCAAATCACATCTGGGGTTATTTTAGTGCTTAGCTCAGTGGGTATGCATTAAAACAAGGATCTCTCAGATTTATGATTTAACTGCAAGCAAAAGCAGTTTAGTCTAACATCTTCATGTCACTTCTATGCGTGGAGTGCAGCACCTCATGTGGATTAATTTCTCCTTGAAGTTTATGGAGGTGCTTTTAAGCAGAGTCACGCTGGGAGGCTTATGTAAAGGGCTAGTCATGAGGTTTTTAGGCACCAAATTTGCTTGTCTGAGCCTAATAAGGAGTTGATAATATCTAGCTGTATCTTAACCATGTATGCTGGATCCGATCCACCTTTGTCAAAAGAAGAAACTAGTTCAGTCAGCATGGATTAAAATGTTCCCGTTCTTTTGATTTCACAGGGGGATTAAACTCAACCCAAATTTTAGCTTTGTGGATGCACTTAATTTCAATATAACTTGCCACTAAATATGTCTCAAAGCCTTAATGCAGCAGATGTCCCCATCTTCAATATTCAAAGTCCTACGTTGGCTTTGATAGACAGGAAATTTCAGAAAAGGCTGTGACAAAAGGAAGAAGGCATTTTTTTATTCAACACAATCTGACATGATAATATATGACTGACACATGACTGATGTATTTGACACAATTTTGAGTTTTAATTGTCTTTAAATTTTGCATTTACACAGGTTTCCAGTCCTCCTACAGTACCAGAAATATTAAAAACAACACCTCAGAGTCTGCTTGGACAAGAAATCCAATTTTTTTTTGTTAAATCTTATCCAATTCCTGCAGCTATAAATTTTGTGTGTTACTGGGGGATTGGGAGAAGCTTGGGAGACTGAGGAAGTTAAAATGAATAGGTTTGTTGATGTTTTCCTCAGTGGAGCTCAGAATTCAAGGACAAAACTAAACAGATGGAACAGGAAATAGAAAATATGTTTGAGGTGTGTGCAGACTTTATTTTTTCAACTAGTAATAATGTTATTCAGAAATACAGGAAAAGCATTGACATTGTATAAATTACATGTCAACAGTAGAATAAGAAATTGAGATGAAGTAATGAATTATATCAATAAAGATTTAAGAGATAATTTAGAAGTAATAGTTTCCCATTATAGGCTATGAAGAACATGTTGGAAGTCTAATGGCTGCAGGGCCAAAGGATCTCCTGAACCTCTCTGTCGTGCAGCTCACTGCAGCTGCTTCTCTGGCTTATTGGGGTGTTATGGAGGGGGTGTTTATTGTACAAAATGCCCTGCAGGTTTCTCTTCATCCACTCAACCATTGTTCTAATAGGTCCCAGCTCCCTACCCTCAAAAAATTGGCCTGTTTAACCTGAACCACCCCCGGGTATTTGTACTTCTGCACAGTCTCTAGTTTCTCTCCATCAATGCAGAGTGGCTGTCTACTGTAGGTGTTTTAGATCTCCTGAAATCCACCACCAGCTCCTTAGTGTTAAAGGTGTTTAGGAGAAGACACCAGGAGAAAAAAGCTGTACCATCTGAAGGCGTCTGTATGTGGCGGAACCCTGAGTTGTATCTAAAGTCTTATGTGTAGAGAGTGAAAAGAAAGGGAGCTGAAACTACATTTCAGCACCCCAGAAACACATGTCCCTACCCTGATGTACTGAGGTCTGGATAACAGATACTCCATAATCCAGAATGTCAGGGAGGGCCCACCCCCACCCCCACCCCCACCCCCACCCCCATACTCATAAGTTTGTCTGTCAGTATGGAAGGTCTCATGGTGTTGAAGAAGTTGAAGAACATAATCCTCACATAAGAACCAGGCACACCCAAGTAGATGCCTGCTTGGTGCAGTATGTAAAGAACAGTGTCCTCAACTGCTAAGTGTTCCTGGTAGGTAAGCTGAAGGGGGTCTAGATCCTCAGCAACCTGCAGTTTCATGTGACCAACAAGGAGCCGCACCAAGGTCTACATTATGTGAGATGTCAGCTCTCTTGGGGGAATGTAAACAGCAATAATGACTATGTATGAAATGGCATGTAGTCCGCTCGAAAACCAACTGAAAGCAGTTCAATGACCGGATAACATAGGCTCCTTTATGGTCACGTTCTAGGGGCTGAACTCACATCTGAAAAAAAGTAGGAAACAGCCCCCAAGTTTCCACCTCCCACTCCTCTGTTCGCTCATACAGCTGTGAAACCGGGTACATCCAACACGAAAATACAAGAAAAATTTACAAAAGAACTACAAAACAGAAGTTTTACCAAAAGCAAAAGTAGAAAACTAAAAAACAATAAAACAGCTACTCTGACTTATTGCCACATAGCAACCAACTATCTAATGTACTACTGTATGTAATGTATATAGTACAATTTAATTTCAGTTCCACAATCTGCATCTTTTAACAGAAAAATATTTAATTTTCCAATATTTACAAGATAAATGAATAAAAGCGAGACATCATGATTGCAATGAAAGATCTTTTTAAAAGAAATGGATTGAAATCTCACAATTATGAGATGAAATGCTGCTAGATAGACTCACTGGATATTTTCTCTTCTTCAGACCATTCTCTGTAAACCCTAGAGATGGTTGTGTGTAAAAATCCCATTAAATACTCAGACCAACAAGTCACTTAAATCTTCTTTCTTCCTCAGTTTGAACTTCAGCAAGTCATCTTCACCATGTCTACGTGTCAAAATTAATTAAGATGCTGCCATGTGATTGGCTACTATTTGTATTAACAAATGTGTGTGTGTGTCAGAATGCAAATGTCTGCAGCATTTGCTAAAGATGTTTGGCCAAGATTTTGTAAGGTTTTTGTTAACCTAGTACCCAAATACTACTGGGCCAAATTTTCTAGACTTTCTCTTGGAAATCTCTAGTGTTCTGTGTTTAAAACCATTTGGGTGACAGCATCTTCTGAATGAATAGATAGATAGATAGATAGATAGATGTTTTGAGATGGATGTACTGATGCATAATTATGAGAAAGTCTTTTGCATTGTTGAATCAGTTCTCTGTAAATTCTCTACACTGCCTTTGTTTACAGGGGCAAGGACATGTGTCTGAGAAACAAGGTTTTGACAACGTGGCCTACGAGTATGGAAGCCAGAGTGAGCTCTCCCATTTATCCAAACCTCCCTGCAGAGCCAGTTTTAAACTCCTGGGACTCACCTCTGAGCGCCAAGCCATGGAAAGCACACTCAGCAGCCTGAAGGGAGTTCTTGCTGTCATTTGGTCTGTACCTGAAAGTTTGGTCCAGGTGGACTATGATAGCTCAGCTACAACAACCAAAGAGATCGCCCTGCAGCTCCAGGCTCTAGGATGCAGCGTGGAAACAGTAGTGCAGATCAAAGTGCAAGGCATGCACTGCCACTCCTGTGTGCAGTCCATTGAGGGACTGATCGGAGAGCTAATGGGGGTTTCGCATATTCAAGTGTCTCTTCAAGACAGTGTTGCTGTTATTGTGTTTCAGCCTCTCCTCGTTACACAACAGGAGCTGAGAAACAAGATTGAGGACATGGGGTTTGATGCCACCTTATTACCTGAGGATCCATCCAGTGGAGACTTAAGCTACTGGCAGAACGAAACGTTGAACATGACCCTGCAGACTGCAACTGTTTGGATTGTAGGGATGACTTGCATCTCATGTGTGCAATCGATAGAAGGCAGGATTTCTCAAATGAGAGGAGTGAAGTCCATTACAGTGTCCTTGAAAGAGGAAAAGGGAACAATAAGCTTTGACCCCAGTGTGACGGAGCCGGAGCAGCTTAGGGCAGCCATCGCGGACATGGGCTTTGATGCATCACTTAAAGGTAAGAGGATTATATGTAGAAAAGGGTGAACTACTCTTCTTTTCTTTTTTTATGTCAAACACTGAAAACATGCCCATCACACCAAAGATGACTTCCTTATATTGGGTCTAGTGACTTCAATTGAAGTTTTTACAAATGTTGGCCATTTTATTTATTATTTTAAATTTCAGTTAAGTGGAAAGTAATATCAGTGTTCTCTACAGTAAAGGCAAACAAATTTAATTAAATCCAATTCAGTTCTGTTTAAGGTCATTTGTGCTGTTTACATCTGATTTCCAAAGATGTTTGTGTTTGTATAAAGGTAAATGGGCAGTTCATTCATTTCTATGGGAATCCACATAATCTGTGGTAGCAGTATGTGTCCCAGCATTTAAAATGTTTACGTTTATGGAATTATTACAAAATTACAGGCAAAAAACATTCATATGTAAAAACTAGGGCTGTGAAAAATAACACGATAACGGTGGCAACTAATTTTTGTAATTAATTGCGTTAATATTTTTAACGCAATTAACTCATACGTGGCATAACAAGCCAAATACATTCGTCATGTCTCTGTTTTAATGGCGGGACGTGGAAATAACGAGCCACACCCACACTTTGGCACTCAGCCTTTCCTGGCCGAAACTCAGTTTGACCATAAAAACTGACATGACTGCTGATAAAAACAGCAAACCTGCAGGATGCAATCCAGAAGATTTAAAGAGTTGACTATTTATGCTCAAGTGTCACAGAACTGGTTTTTCAGCTCCCAGCTCAGCACTGAGAGGCACCCATTGTTAGATGCCCTCAAACAGCATATTTTGTTGTCATCCACACCTAAGAAATCTGGCTTGTTAAAATGTGCCCAGGACACTGTCGTTTTTGTGCAGAACTAAGTCAGAAATAAAATTCAAAGACATTTAGAGCTCACATGAAGCCTTCACTTGCCCCACCACACTCTTTATTAGTTGCTATGGAAACCAGACAAGTATGCAATCCAATGCCACTTAGAGAGATCTTATGCTGGCCAGGGCTTTAATGAGAAAACCAGCTTGCCAAAATGTGGAATTAACTTGGGAAGATTATGAGTAGATCCTTCTTTGTGTCTTTTACTTTTTAAATTTCGTTGTCATTGTTGATTTTTGCTCAGCATCTTATTAATGCTGTACGATATTGTTTTACTAGTCACTGCTATGGATATGTTGCTTCAGCTTTATGGTTATGTTTGGATGCACATTGTCATTCTGACATTTTTCATTGTCCTTTCAGAGCCTGTAAATAGCATCAAGAGCCATAACAAGTCTGGACCAGTTGGCTCTGGACTGTCTGATCATCCTGACCTACAGACATCCAGCAGGGCGGGAGTCAGCAATGGATCTGGATCGCAGGGAAACTCTATAAGCTGTGATCTAAACCCCCCTGAGAAAGTACAGAAATGCTTCATTTGTGTGATGGGAATGACCTGCGCCTCCTGTGTAGCCAACATCGAGAAACACCTGCTCAAAAAGAAGGGTATGTCTCAGAACTGAGAGTTACTGACTGAGTTGTGTTTGTTTGAGTGTTATTTACTTTTACCTGCAGGAATTGTCTCTGTGTTGGTGTCGCTCATGGCTGGAAAGGCAGAGGTGAAGTATGATCCAGACCTCCTGGATGCTGCAGCTGTGACTCAGTTCATAGAGGACTTAGGTTTCGGTGCCAAGCTGATAGAGGATAACGCAGTGACTCATGGGAAACTGGATCTCACCGTAAGAATGTGCACCATTATACGATGTAGGAGTCACATTTATGTCCTAAAGCAACCTCACGGTCCGCCGTGCTTGACCTGCAGATAACAGGCATGACATGCGCATCATGCGTGCACAACATTGAGTCTAAACTCACCACTACCAAAGGGATCCTTGGAGCTTCAGTTGCCTTGGAAACCGAAAAAGCACAGATCCAGTTTGACCCTGAGGTTCTCGGAGCGCGAGATATAATCAGGATCATTCAGGTATTTGAGGTTTAAAGTCCTTATGTCTACGGTTGTTTACATATTTACAACTCGTTTTATTCCTACAGAGCCTTGGGTTCGATGCCAGTCTGGTGAAGGAGGGGTTCAAAAACAACCTGGATCACACAGAAGAAATCCAACAGCAAGTATCTGCTTGAAATGATCATTTTAAAAGAAAAACTAACTTGTAGGGGACACAGGTTTAAACTAAAAGCTTTCCTTTTCTTTATTTGGACACACAGTATTTCATTATAAGCCAGACACCCAGTAGTGCTTGCAGTGTCTTGTTCCAGCTGGTTCTGAAGTCCTGGTGGCCCAGTGGATAAGCCTAAGCCAGGGATCGTATGTTCAAGTCTCACCTGGGGGGAATTTGAGCAGAGTGGAGTTGTAGAAGCTTCCTGAACCTTTACAAATAAAGTCAGTGGGTTGAAAATTGCATCTGAAAAGTCACTTTCAGTGCAAGATGATCACGTTTCTCATCCTTTTACTAGATAAATATAATTGTTGAAAGATATTCTAGTAAAACTTCTCAGATATCGCTTCTTCAGCAAAGAACAGTGTCAAAAAATTTTCATCACTGCACAATTTTCTTGTTTGTCACTCCCTCCAGATGATACCTGGCTTAGGTAGATAGTGTCTTATCCATGAAGTCTTTGGGGTTGTACATTGGTTTTCTGAAAATGACCAGTTCCATATCTGTTTCCCCTCCAGATGGAAGAATTCCTTTCTGCTCAGTCTTGTGTTTGGCCTGCCCGTCATGGGCCTCATGATCTACATGATGGTGATGGACAGCCAGCACAAGGAACACGGAGGCTCCATGCCTGAGGAGCAGAACATACTGCCGGGTCTATCCCTCCTCAACCTGGCCTTTTTCCTGCTCTGTACACCTGTGCAGGTGAGGTGGGGAAACAGCGTGCGTGGCATTAAAACCTTTTGGGTTTGACCTCTTTCCCTTTTATCCTCAGATCTTCGGAGGTCGGTACTTTTACATCCAAGCGTATCGCTCTTTAAAACACCGAACAGCCAACATGGATGTTCTGATTGTGTTGGCCACCTCCATCGCCTACATCTACTCTTGCGTGGTCCTGATCGTTGCCATGGTAGAGCATGCCAGCCAGAGCCCTGTTACCTTTTTCGACACTCCACCAATGCTCTTTGTGTTCATCGCTCTGGGACGATGGCTGGAGCACATCGCCAAAGTAAGTAAAAGAGGAAAAAACAAACTCCAAGCTCTCAGCCTCCAAGGTTTAAGATCAATGTTTTGATGACTCATGAGAAGGATTTTAGCAGCCTGAGATGTTGTAGGTCAGTAGTTATTATAGTTAATGAATCACTTCAAATCAGATGATGCTGTAACACATTTATCCAGAGATCATCAATGCAGCACAAGAATAAAAAGAGTGAGGATGTCAAAGATCTCCAAAGTCAGTTTGCTATAAGTATACACTCACCAGCCGCTTTATTATCTGCACCTGATCTATTGCTTGTTAACAATAAGAACACATTCTTATACAATGACAAAAATCGGCCTTTTGGAGAAACTCTATTAGATGAGAGAGAAGCAAAAGTTTAAAACATCACGACATATTAGTAAAACACTTTTGAAACACCCCCTGCCAACATAAAGTCCCAAGCTTAGTAACATGTAGCAGGATAAATATAACATACATGAAACAAGAGCCAACATAAGAGTCAGTGCACAAGAAAACAGCTTTGGACTTCACACTTATAATGTATCTAGAGGTGTTGATCAGTTTAACTACTAATGACGAGTTTTCTTTTGAGACATGTTTTTAAACTTTAATGGCTCATGTGAAACATGAAAAGTGCAGCATTAAAATCAGAGGATAAGTCACAAGTTTCATCGTATATTTAGATGTTTTCTATTTGAATCTGAAGTTCACGTGTTTCTCCATTGTGTGGCCACTCTATTTACATGTTTATTTTAATTTTGCTGAGTTTTTTATTTTTATTAAAATGTCAATTTGATATCAAACTTCTGCATTTTACGTATTTAAAATTTTTATCAATGAAGTCGAACCAGTCAGTATTACAGAGGGAAACTGCTCCATTTTACTTCATTAAGTTAATTTTACATGAAAAATCTGCAAGGTTTTTCTGTTTTCTGTTATTTTTCAGAACTCATTAAATAATTAAAAAAAAAAAATTTACAATATCATTTAAAATGTATCAAATCTTTAGATTTTAAATAATTATAAAAATATTTAACTTTTTTTTAAATGAATGAGGTAATTGTTTTCTTTAAAAGCCGTATCCTTTCTTCTAAATTGATGAGATAATTATAGATGATGTAAAAAGACAAAAAAATTTAAAATTTAAATATTTACTTTTGTTTCATGCAACAAACACAAACAAGAAAAACATGACAACATAGCACATGGACAGATACGGTGAAATGGAGTACAGAAGGAAGAAGAAGAAAAAACCCCATAAAAACAAATAAACTGATATGTGCAATTGTACACATGATCTACACATGATTCCAGATACAAACCTTACAGTAATAATAATAATAATAATAATAATAATAATAATAATAATAATAATAATAATAATAATAAACAAAAACTAATAAAAATCTACTAAAAAAGTTTTTGCGATTTTGAGCAAGGGCCTCCACCCTGATGAGTAAGAGGTATCTGTGGTACTTGAGGCGAAAACTTCAGGACTGCAGTTTCAGAACTTGTAGTCCAAATGGTGATAAAGAATTCCCAGTATGTTCGGTGAGAGGATGCCAACCCTAAGTATGACTGACACATGAAAAGTTCCGGAAGTGACGTTGAAAATGTGGCTTCTGAGATTTCTTCTGCGGTCCTCAGACTGCAGCTTCTGGTTCTGCAGACACACGGCCAGCAGTCATTTCTTACTACATAGCTGAGTTGTAGCTCTGCGGTTAAAGGGTTTTCTTCAACACGTATAAAATACTAGATGACAGCTCTTTATGTTTTTATTCCTCCAGCTGAGTGCATGGTTGAGGACTTTGAAAGAATGTTTTCAATTCAGAAAAATTTCCTTTTCTGTTGCTTTTAAGGAATGCCCCCCCCCCCCCTCCCCCTTCTCTGAACCTGTGTTTTTTTTCTTCTTCCATCTTTAGAGCAAAACTTCAGAAGCTTTGGCCAAATTAATGTCATTACAAGCTACAGATGCCACTGTGGTCACTTTGGGACCTGATCACTCCGTCATCAGGTGACACACAACCTCTGCAGAGCATTAACTGTGCTACATAACGCCCAGCATTCAACATGTTTGCTTGCCTTAGTGAGGAGCAGGTGGTGGTGGAGCTGGTTCAGCGAGGGGACATCGTGAAGGTCAGCCCTGGAGGAAAGTTCCCCGTCGACGGGAAAGTGATTGAGGGCATCTCCATGGCAGATGAGTCCTTGATTACAGGTTAGAAAGCTGAATCGGGCTCAGAGTTACAGGCCTTCATTAGTCTTTAATTTTTACCTCTTGGTTCATCTCTTATTCTGTCAGGCGAGCCGATGCCTGTTAGTAAGAGGGTGGGCAGTCTGGTGATCGCGGGCTCCATTAATGCTCATGGTGGTCTTCTGGTGGAGGCCACTCACGTCGGTGCTGAAACAACTTTGTCTCAGATTGTTAAACTGGTGGAGGAAGCCCAAACCTCAAAGGTAATAGGCAATATTTTCTAAACAATCCTATAAAAATCTTAATAATTTCACCCAGATTCCAAAGCAGGTGATGATGATATTCTGTCTTCCTCCTCTGTTTTTAATCAGGCCCCCATCCAGCAGTTTGCAGACAGACTCAGTGGCTACTTTGTTCCCTTCATCGTCCTTGTTTCTCTGCTGACATTGGTAGCCTGGATGGCCATTGGCTTCGTCAACTTTGACATTGTGAAAGAAAACTTTCCGGTGGGTTTCGTTAACGTCGTCTTGGTGTGCAAACTGAAACGGCTCACACAAAACTCTGACACACTACTCCCCCTTCATGCAGGGTTACAACCAGAACATCTCCAAGGCCGAAGTTATCATCCGCTTCGCCTTCCAGGCGTCCATCACTGTTCTGTCCATCGCCTGCCCCTGCTCTCTGGGGCTGGCGACCCCGACGGCTGTCATGGTGGGAACAGGGGTTGGAGCTCAGAACGGGATTCTCATTAAGGGAGGCGAGCCGCTGGAGATGGCCCACAAGGCAATGCACTTCACACCCCTCATGTCTTAATATATCAGAAAGAAAACAGGAAATACCATTTATAAGGCAAAAACAGGGTTTGTACAGCTTTATTCTTTAACTCAGCTCAACTCAAGTTTTTTTTCTTTAGAAATAGATCTCCAGATTTCTTTCCAAAGCTCTTCTTTGAATGTTGGCTGTGTTTTATTCTGTTTTCTGTCAAGATGATTTCACACCGGTTCAGTAATGTTGAGGTCTGAGCTATGGGGAGGATTCATCCTTTCTTCAGACCTGTTTCCACTGATTTTCAGTCCAGTTCCTGCATCACTTTAAATACCTCAGCCTCTTCACTCTGTTGTCCTTCCATGGAGACCATTTCTGATGAATCTTTGGCCAACAGTGGATGGATCTAGTGAAGGTCCATTTATCTCTCAGGGCCTGTGTCAGGTCTGCTGGATTTGTTCCTGTTTCTTCAGGACATCACTTTAAGATCTGTTTCACCTGCTGTAGATCATTTTTAGGCCAGACAGTTTTCTGTCTGTCAGACTGGGTTATCTTTGGGATTTTTCATAGATGCAGCTATAAAAGGGGGAAAAATGATGTGTCTTTGTGACAGGCTTGAGTTAGGACTCTTTTTTAGTACTTGAGTAATTCATTGATCAATGTTATGTAGCTTAAAAAAATCCTCTGAAAATGAGTGAAACAGCCAATGTAAACAAAACAAACAAACAAAATAAAGACTTTAAAGACCATCAGAAAGCTGAAGAACTGTTGCCAAAGATCAGTTTAAAAGATGACTAAATTATTCTGGCTGTTTGGGGGCAAACTATAAAGAAATGCTGGCTCAAGATTTATGCTACCGTACTGGTTTTCCTTGCAGTTTTCGTCCCAATAGAACTAATTTGTCCATTATTAACTTGACAGCCTGATAGGAGTTTATTTGTGAAGCACATTGTTGGTAAAGATTAATACTGATGCTGAAACTATGAAGAGCAGTGAAGCCATTTGTGACCAAAGTGCCAACTTTTGTCAAAAGAGTGGAAAATATGAAGAGAAGAAAAAATGACTCCTGGCCACGTTCATGCAGTGTCTCTGCAGCCTTTACAGTTAGGAAACAAGAATCCTGTGTTGTGTTCTGCTATGCGGACGTGCAGCATGCCAACCTCAAGGTGCAACTGATACCCATTAATCTTCTTATTTGCTGCTCTCTACCTTTCATCCTGTCAATCTACAGGCAGAAATAATCTTCTTCTCACATTGATCAAATACTGACCTCTTGTGGCTTGAGAGAGTGTTAATTTTAAAAACCTTTGGAGCTTTCTCTAAGCTGGAGTCTCATAGATGTCTGATGATTTGAGATACCTGTGTGGTCAATAACATAATAACAAGTACTTCTACTTGTTTCCATGCTTCCTCAGATCGGTGTGGTGATGTTTGATAAAACCGGTACGATTACAAACGGTGTGCCGCAGGTGACCCGTGTGCTGGTGTTGTGGGAAATAGCCCGCATGCCCCTGAGAAAGATCCTTGCAGTGGTGGGCACAGCAGAGGCCAGCAGCGAGCACCCGCTGGGCATAGCAGTGGCCAAACACTGCAAATATGTAAGAGGCTTCTTTATGCACACTCTGAAAAGCTTTGGCTGTTTTGCATCCTAATAAAAATGAGCCTGCATCCGACAGGAGCTGGGCTCTGATGTCCTGGGATACTGTAAGGACTTCCAGGCAGTGCCCGGCTGTGGGATCAGCTGCAAGGTGTCGAACGTGGAACATCTCCTGCAGCAGCAGACTGACGACAGCTTCCTGCTTTCTGGCGCCACCACTGATGAAAGCAGCCTGCTCTCTGAGGGGGACTCCATTTCTTTAGGTACCTGTTGTCTCTGAAGGACAAACAATAATTTTCTTAAAAGTTTATGATATGTGGACCTCTTCTGTGAAAAGTACACATACAGCTACATCATATAAAGCTTTTTACACACCCTTTTATATCAGCCTGAAAGACACAGGAGGTTAGAACATGGTGCTAATCAGGGTTGATCTTCATACTGTTTGTGAGGTCACGTTTTGAAGGGATGTGTGTCGTTTCACTGCCATCTGTTGTCTGTTAGAGCTGCAGAAGCCTGTAACTTTAATTAGACAGTTTAGGTTTGTACATTATAAATCGCTTCATATCAAACAATACTGACAAAGTCTGTATGAAGACGTTGGCTTTATTTTCCATTATTTTTTAAGTACTCCCCCTGATACCACATACATACAATAAACTATATATATGTATGTATTTAAATAATGTTTTTTCCCAAAAATTTTTTCTGTCAGAAACTGCTGCAATGACACATTTTTTAAGTATGCAATAACTGATGAATGTGTTTATACATTTATCCAAAATAACTTTTAAAAGGGCCTTTATTAGCACAATAGATGGATAAATTTACTCTTTAAGGTGACTATTTTTATAATTATCTTAAAAATGTTTAAGAAAACGTTTGTCTTTGTGACTTCAGTGGTAGAAAATCTATAATTTAATGTGCAAAATAATGATGAGATAAAAAAAAATCCTTTCTATTAATAGAGTGTAATGTCTAAATATTGCATAATGGGGTTTTAAATGGTTTTGTGCAAGGATTATTAAGATTTAATGGATAATCTGCATAGTTTAGTAGCTCATTAAAATGGCAAGAAAGAGATTAGTTTAATTAATTAATTTAATTAATTTTAATCTACTAGTGCTGTAACTCAAATTTGCATAAAACAAATTTTATTTTTTATTTAATTTTACAAATTTTCCACATGTCATCTGGCATATATTTCTAACTGGAAGCTCTGTGGCTTGATTAAGTTTTGTTACATTTCAGAAGGAAATTTAAATAATTTGTAAAAGCACAAGTTTAACAGATAATTTTGACTTCTGTGAACTCAAAGGGTATATGTCTCCCAAATAACTGAATGTCATCTCCTCTTCTAGCTGAGGGAGCATCTTACTCAGTCCTGATCGGGAACAGGGAGTGGATGAGGAGAAATGGCCACCACATCAAAGCAGATGTTGATGCGGCCATGTCGAGCCACGAAACAAAAGGGCAGACAGCCATACTGGTGGCAGTAGATGGTGAGGACAAACTTAATTAATTAAAAATAAAATAAAATAAAAGTTATATAAACATTTACTACACTTCATTTTGTTTTAAATAAAATTCTTTGTATTTCTTTTTTCAAAGTTCACAATGAACAAATATTTTGGCACTGATTTACCTCCATACATTCAGGCCCCATTTTATGTTTTGTGTGTTTTCTGTAGGTGTTTTGTGTGCCATGTTCGCCATCGCAGACACAGTGAAAGCCGAGTCAGCATTAGCCGTGCACACACTGAACAGCATGGGCATCGAGGTGGTCATGATAACAGGAGACAACAGGCGCACAGCCAAAGCCATAGCAGCACAGGTAATTATTAATGAGACAACACCTGGAGACGTCATTACATGAACTCACAGGGCTTGTTTGGCTGCAGGTGGGGATCAGAAAGGTGTTTGCAGAGGTGCTGCCATCACACAAAGTGGCAAAAGTTCAGGAGCTGCAGGAGCGAGGCCTGAAAGTGGCCATGGTGGGAGATGGCGTCAATGATTCGCCTGCCCTCGCCTCTGCTGACGTCGGGATTGGAATCGGCACAGGAACTGACGTGGCCATCGAAGCAGCTGACATTGTCCTGATCCGAGTGAGTGCTGAAATATGGAAGCCCAATAGAGCATCTATGAAAAAATAAAAGAAATTAACTCAATTAACCCTCTGCAGAGTTTAATACCCGTGCTCTAACTCAGTGGTTCTCAGCTGGTCTGGCTTTGAGACCCACGATCACCCCTTAATGACGAACCATGACCCAAATAAAAGAAAAGTTCAAATTCTCAAATTTATTTAAATGTTTAAGCCTCAGATTGTACAGCATTAACAGTGCTTAGACACACAAATATGGAATAAAAACTGCATTAACTAAGAAGTAATAAACGTATAACTTTAGCAGAGTACTTACTCATTGAAGATATAACAAACACAGTACTAGTAAAACTATCCTGACCCTAATTAAACTTTAAGCATAAGGTTGCCATAACAAAATATTTCTGTCACAGCATTTTTATCAGTCTCAGCTGGTGTTTTCCTGCAAAAGGGATGACATACAAAGTGCAGCTGAGAAATAAATAAAAGCTTGTTCTTAATTTATTTTTAAATGTAAAAAAATAAGATTAGCTGATAATACTCACTGAATCAAAGACAACCAACACAGCAGATTTTAACCACAAAGTTGCGTTTTCTTCTGATTATCTTCTCAGTAAACACTGAAAAACATCGTCCTTTCAAGAAAATAAAGTTGTTCTCACTTTAATCTGCGGTGTAACACTGACATCGCAGACCCTGGGGGTGTTTTAGCTCAACAATTTGCCCAGCAAAGGCCTGCAACCCACTGAAAACGGGTCCACGGCCCACTTTTGGATCAGGCCCCACCAGTTGAGCATCACTGCTCTAACTCATCTCATTAGTACATCCCACACCAGTGTTCAGCTTTTTTTGAGCCAGTGCCTGTTTATTATCCAGTGGATGTCATATTTAGACCTTTGACCTGCAGAGTAATTTTTTTTGTCTTCATGATTATAACTTTTTTTTAAAATTTCATCTTTAATGTCATAATTATGACAGTGAATACCATTTTATAATTAAGTAATGTAACCTAAAAAATGACTTTTTAGTTCATAAATCTAAATTTGTAACTCATAATTAGCATCTTATGATTCTGATTTGTTTTATTATTATCATCACTATTTAATAATCATGATTTTTAAGTCATACATATAGTTTCTTCTCTCATAACTTTGACCTTTTTATCTCATAATCTCAAAGAATTTTTAGATTTACTAGAGACAAACTTGAGCTTTCATACAGAAAAGTATTTGTATGGATGCAGTAATGTGTTCAAATGAGTCAGGGGATTCCTCACTCTGCAGAACGACCTCCTGGACGTGGTGGCCAGCATCGAACTGTCGAAGAAAACGGTGCGTCGCATAAGAATCAACTTTGTCTTTGCTCTCATTTACAACCTCCTGGGTATTCCAGTGGCAGCAGGTGAGGACAAACATTACTACTCTGCAACGCTACGTTTTCTGCCTCCTGAAGCAGAGAAACGAACTCAAAGCTACAAGTGTGATGAATGTGAGCTGTCAGCCTTCACCCTTTTCTCTCTGGCTCTCCTGTCCTGGTTGCAGGCGTGTTCATGCCCGCTGGCCTGGTGCTGCAGCCCTGGATGGGTTCGGCTGCGATGGCTGCCTCCTCTGTGTCAGTGGTTCTGTCCTCTCTGCTGCTCAAGATGTGAGTCCACTAAAATTATTTACATCATCTCTGTTCATAGATGGAGTTATTCACTCAATGTGGCTGTTATTAAATATTAACAATACGGAAACTATTTTTCTAATCTGTGTTGCCAACAATGCCAATAACTGATCAATGTGTAGGTGTGTTTAGGATGGAGGTTTTTATGACCATTTCTGCTAAAACTCTGAACTTAAGCTGGTCAAAGTGTTTAACGTTCACACTGTAGATTTTTTACAAAAATCTGATTTTGTTGCGCAATTGTTTACATTATCAATTTAATGCGACCGTCATCACACTCAAGTATGAACGGTATGCGGTCCTGAAGTAACGCGCACAACTTCACGCCGCATGCTAGAAGTAAATATGCAAGCTTCACTCTAGCGTCTGAATAAGTTTCGGAGTTGTTGTGCAAGCAAAGCCGTGAAAGTGAGAAAGTCGGATGGAATGAGGTCGCATCGACGCGGATCGGATGTGCATCTGATTTAGGATCACGTAAGAAAGTGGTCTGGTTCAGATTTTAAAATATCAGACACACTTCGGCAAAAAAATCAAAGCTGAATTATGGTGTGAACTAGGCTTTCGTTACCATGGTGATTTGCACACATTCATGACACTATAAACTCTTATCATGCTAAACAATTAATCTGGATTCTTATATATATATATTAAAAAAAAAACAAACAAAAAATATTATGGTGGTTTCTGTTTTTTGTTCTTGTTACACATCCTGGTATTTTTTAACAATGTTTTCTGTTTTGTTGGTGTGTATAATGAAATATGAAGCGTTAGTCATGCTGCTCTTCGTACCTGCTCTTTAGTTATTAATTCCTCTCACAACTGCCTGTTTATGCTGTCGACACATTCAAGAGAACTTTCCTAAGAGCAAAAAGAAAACTGAAATAAGTCCTATTCACTCAGTATGTACTTTATTTTATTCATTTATACAAGCACATACACTTGAAGGAATGAGATCGTAATTCGTCTGTTTTGACCCATCAGTCTGAGTTTCATACGTGTAACTTACATATGAATGAAATGAAGACATGTATAGTTTTATACAACATTTCTGAGCAAAAGTGAACTTCATCTTGAAAATCCTAAAACAAGAGTCAGATATTTGATTTTAAAGCACTAATTGGATGATTCCAATGAAATCCTGATAATATGGTTCGTCTTTTATTGTTTTTATCATGTTTTTGTTTAGTTTTTGTTACTGTTTATCTGCTTTAGTTTTGGGACCTGAGTAAGGTCACAGTGTCTCACTGAAGTTCATGGATACATAAAATAATTGGACATCAAGAAGAAGATTTGAAACTTTGGTCTAAATTAAAATGGAATTAAAACCTTTCCAATGCAAAGTGGATGATGGAAGAACTTTACTGTTAATAAAACTCCACAGACCATTGTGAATTGTGTATCCAAAGCCTGTTTATAGTAACTACCTGTTCCCTGCAGGTATAAGAAGACCTCGGCAGAGCTGTACGAGTCTCGTGCGCAAGGCCAAATGAGGAGCCTTCGCTCATCTCAGATCAGCACACATCTGGGTCTTGACGGAAGACGGCGCAGCCCAGTTCTTCCCACTACATCTCGGGCACAGTTAGGCCAGATCCCTGTATCCACACCCAGCCTCTCCAACCGACCATCCGCTCCAGGGCCGTCAGACAAAGCAGCTCCGGAGCAGGATCGGTACTCACTCCTGGATCAGCAGACTGCTAATGACCTTAATGTATAGTTAAAGGGAAGAGAGGAACCCAGTTTCTACTTGGTTCTCATGTTTACAAATTCAGAGAAGCTTTTTATGCAAAAGTTTTGTATATTTATATAAAAATACACATTTTCTTATATTTTGGTGATACACATGCTGTATATTTAGCTTCTATGAACTCTAATCTATGACTTTCCTTCATCTAAGTTTTACTGAAGCATTATGTGTCCGGTAGCAGGAGCTACTGAATGAAATCTTCTATATGAAATCCTTAAAAAAACTGCTTAAAAATGCACTTTTACAACACCTAGAATTCAAAGTAAAACTACTGTGCACTTTTTCTGTGTGGATAAGGCTGTCAGTGGCTGTGTTGATCTGCGAGGTTATAAATAATGCATGTGTTGATAGAGAAAATAACTTTCTTTGTAAAACTCCACACATCTGCTTCAACTGATTCTGTGCATCCTGGGTGTACAGCTGAGGAGGAAAAGCTTGTTTTATGCTGCTTTGTTTAAACCTTCAGATACTGTAAGTTAAAAATAGACCTGAAAAGAGAAAGAGCAGAATTTCAAGCCATGCCGGGGATAATTAATGGGAGGCATTAATCAAATGGCCTCACACATGGATTCTATAGTTATCCACAAAGAATGAGTTTATCCACATGCTAGTAGATATATACACTTTAGGATTATAATTATAGCTCTTTTGTCACTCTCAGATGTCTTTATAGACTTTTCTTTTAAAGCTGTTTGAGACGTTACAGCAGGAAAAGCAGAAGGGCACTTCAAGCTAAGCCATTATTCATGCTTTTAACTACAGATACTTATTCATAATTTCCCCGTTTCCCTGACTTTGGAACTCAGCTGCTGCTGCTGGAGCAGGAAGAGCGTCCTTCACCTTCGCCACTCATTTCAGTCCACCTCTTCCCCCCCCTCAGTTATACTTATAAATACCACTTTATGTTAACCTTTTCAGTGGTGGTGTCAACCTCCCTGGACTCGGAGGCATCCGGGTTGGATCATCACACAGTGGACATATGGATTTTGGTCAGACCAATCAGGGTTTAGAGTTTTTTCTTGGAAGAAATGGAGTAAAAAAACGGAATATCCAGACTGTTCTCAGCAACAAGTCCAAAAGCAAAGCTCTGTGAGTGCATGCGTTTGTATCAGTGTTCTGGGCTAATTTACACACTAGCAACATTAAAGCACACACGTTCATTTAGATTATAGAAATTCACATCCATGATACAGCTCATTTTTTATGCATCTTAAATTAAGAAGCATATGCATTATTGCATTTTTAAAACATGGCAGTCACATAATTTTCATTCATAAGTGGTTTTTTGCTCTACCCCAGCAAAGAGTTGGCGCTACCCCAGCAGCAGCTTTTCTGGAGCCAGAGGTTTTCTGGTCAACACAGAAAGAACTGAAGTATCAGGAATTGCTAAAATGTTTTTCATGCATTAAATTTCAAGTAGATTAGCAGGCATGTGCTAGTCTTGTTGATGTCAGGATACAGCAGAGAGCTATTCACTCATGTGATCACCTGTGTAGGAATTTGGAAGCTGGCTTAAGTGTGAGAACATCTGAATCCTCATAGAATCAAGGTAAGTAAAATCTACTATCTTATTTTACCAAGCATGACTAGCTAAGGATTTTCATGGGGTAATGTAGATTATCTTAATGTTAACATTAGTTTATTTTATTTATTTTCTTGTAGATGAGTTATCGACTTTGGACAAAACATGACGTGTGCCACTTTAAAAACAGGGTTTTGGTGCCATTATGGGTGAGATGTCATGAATTGTCAGTGTCCCTGTTGTCCTTTTAAAACCACAACACAAAGAAGATACCTAAAAGAAAAATATCTCATCAAAATGAACAGTTTTGTTGTGTAATGTGGTCCCTTCACTTCCATTTGATTGTATACCAATAGAGGCTTGTGTTGCAGGAGTTGGAGGACAAGTTCCTTCAGTCTATGTCTCTGGGCTCTTGGGGCTCGGGTCCCTTCTCTCTGGCTGCCCTGGATGGCCGATGCCTGGTGGTGTCAGTGGCTGCCGATCTTGGTCCGCCTGGGTCTGTGCAGGGGGCTCTGGCTGAGGCCTTCCTCTGCCGCCCTTGGGGTGGGTCCGGGGTCGTCTTTGTGGTGGGGTAGCTTTGGGTTCGTGTGCTGAGATTGCCACTGATCGCCCGGGTCTCTGGGCCGCCCTAGTCTGCTTCTAGCCTCTGTAAAGACGTGGTCATATTTGCACGATCACACTCATCTCTGATCCCTCCTCATTCCTCATCCTCTTCTTGCTGACACAGTCATTGAGTTGTCCACCGGGTTTATACACAAGCAACTTTTGTTTAGGGTGTATTTTTTATGTGTGCATCTGTGGTATTTTGGTTGTTGTTGTGATACATCTTGTTGCTGTCTTGGTTATTTTTTGGGAAGTACTGGTGATTGTCAGCTTAGTTTGTCTGTAAACGCTGTAGGACATTCTCTATTTCCCAAATTTCCCTGAGGGCTCTCCGAAGGGATTAATAAAGTATTTCTATTCTATTCTATTGTGTTTCTGTACAGGTGTAGCAGCTGGTTGTCTGGTGTTAGGTTGGATTGAAGGGTTGTTGCTTCTATCTACTTAATCCTTATTTCCTCTTCCTTTTTTCCACTTTCCTTTATACTTCTCTCCATTACTGTCCTTTTTTGTTCTGTCCCCTCCGGTCAGGTCCAGCAAGATAACATAAATTCCACAATTCCAAATAAATAATATAAAACAATATATTTAATAAATAATCTATTTTTTTTATTTAATTATCAAGAGGAGCCTTGTTCAGCTCAACACAGCAGCCAGACCATCATTCTGTTTGCTACAATGCTGCAGGACAAGTAAAAATAAATAAATAAATTGAATGAAGTTGAATGCTTTTTTCAATCTCAACTATTTTGAATGGACATGATACACAATGTATATGTTATTTAATAGTTGTGCCTGATATGTTGCATCAGATTTTTCTATAATCATCAATCAGTTCTGCAGCAGCTAAAGAAAAAAAAGAAATCACACTCTTCCAACATGGAAGCAGTCAGTTTTACTAAAAAGTTGCAAGGGAGTTAAATGGAGCCTTGGAGTGAGTATCAGCTTTGCAACTCACAATGACATGAATGCTAGTGACACGGTAAATATAAGAGCATTCTGTTGTTTATTAAATTATGCATAATATAAATACAACTATCAATACAAATACAGTGAAAATACACTCACTGGACACTTTATTTAGGTCCAGTTGCCAGTACCAGGTTGGACCCTTTGTCATTCTTGGTGTCATAGATTGAAGAAGGTGGTGGAAACATTCCTCAGAGGGTTTTCTCCATATTGACATGACAGCATCGCACAGTTGCTGCAGGTTTGTTGGCTGCATCCATGATGAGAATCTCCCGTTCCACCACATCCAAAGTCAAATTTTCTAATCATTCATCAACCTCAACTTTCAGTTTACATCAGTCCACATCAGGACTCATCAGAGAGGCTGCAAATCCGAACTTCTCACTGAAGGAAACATTTTCACACAAGATAGGGTTCAGTTCTTAATATGTCCCTTTTAAACATCTACAATATCTCACATAAGTGAGTACACCCCTCACATTTTTGCAAATATTTAGTATATCTTTTCATCGGATACTGTATTTACCAATGCATCCACTTATTTAAGCTCAAGCCGGATTAAAGTTATTTATGTATGCCTTTTTAATTCTTATTTATATATTTAGTTATTTTTATATAATTGTTTATACTATGTGCAAAATTATGGTCATGAGCTGCAGGTTTCTGTTCTTTTTATTCTTTTGCATTTTTGTTTAGTTTTCTATTCTTTTGTCATTTTTTAGTTCTGTCTTATTTATTTATTTCCCCCCTTGTGTATTCTGTTTTACTTTCTGTTTCCTGCTTTTGGTCATTAACTTTTTATTAATTTGCTAATCGGTTCCTCTGCATTCCTGTTGCTGTCATGAGTCTACACACAATAGGGCTTCCTCCGCCTCTTTTCCTTGTAAGGATGAGAGGCGGATTCGCGGATTAAGGCAGCGCAGCTGAGGAGAATCTGAGTCATCAGTCAGCTGTATAAAGACTCCTGGATGATCCCTGGTCTTCGTTGGATTGTACTACTTCTTGTGGTAACCAGCCGTGCACATGTCTAAAATCTGAGTTGTCTTATCAGCGTTCTAACCTGTTACCGTTCTCTCCCAAGCTCCCTGTTCTGGAGATTTACCTCACCCGTGAGATCCTGTCAGCCCGCACCTCGCCTCGACTGCCAGCCTGCTCCTCACCCTGCTCCTTACTGGAATCAGCGACCAAACATCATTGATTCATAATAAATCACTCACTTAAGCTTCTCGTGTGCTCTCTTCCTTGCGTCCTAACCCAGACCGTGACAGTTCCAGGTTTTCTTTGTCTTCTGCCAGTTCATTGTGTGTTTGTCTTTGTTGATTTTCCTCAGTGTCTGTTTTCAGTTTTTCCCCAGTAAGGCTTTTTGTTCATTCTGCTTCTGCAGTGTTTTCTGTTTTATTGACTCATCTTAACTCCAGCATCCACCCGTACTGTGAGTCCTGGGTTCGGGTCCTACCTCCTCGTTTCCTGCTTACATGATCCTTGACATTTATAATGTGTTTTTTCTGAGCTTGGTTTGTCTTACTACATGTAAACTTAGCAGAAAAGGTAAGGAAATTAGTGTTTGATGGATTATTTCTTTTTGTGCCAATGTAATTGTGGGATCAGCAGCAGGGTTAAGTATGTGGGTTGTACCAGTGAAAAACTTGTTAAATCTCAGATTCAGATTCAGAAAACTTTATGTCTCTCAAACGGACAATTTATTTGCAGCTTACCACAAACACCAATCAGCATTCAAAGTGCAGTGTGTCAGTCATAATCGGTACACAGTACCCATGCGGTCATTGGAAGACACAACAAATAAATACACTAAATGATCAACAATAAAACAAGACAATAAAATCTGAAAACTGACACTGTTTTTATGGCTTGAACAGCGATCCGTGAAGGTCCCGCCTCAGCTCTGCCCGTCAATGTAGACACGTGTGTGTGTGTGTGTGTGTGTGTAAATGGACAAGAAGTCAGGGTGACATCCCACATTTATTCTTTTCAAAAGTGAGAACAGGAAAGGATCATACTGTAGCGTTTTTAATGTTGAGTAACCTTGATGTTCTTTTTTATAAATAGAAATTCATATTTGAAGCTTAAATTGATCATTTTCTGAACAGATGTTTTAGTGTTGAAACTGTTTTTAAATTGCTGCCATATAAATACTAAGACACCTGCTAGCTCAGCTAAAATAAGGCAATGACAGAATAAATGCCCTTTAAATGACATAGGAGAACAGCTTTTGGTGGCGGTAGTGTGATGATGTCATCTTCCCCAATGGAAAAATAAGGCTTGTCATCATTGGAGGCAATCTCAGTGCAGAGAGATGTGGAGATTCCATAACCAGTGGCAATCCCATATCTCTACATCACATCATCAAACATCAAAAGATGACACTGCTCATCCTCCAGAAAGTAGAGAGGAAGGAATGACGTGCCTGCAGTCCTGACCTCAACACCACTGAACCACTGGGTGTGCTGTTTGTGTCAACACAACCACACTAACTTGCAACAAATACTGGTTAAGGAATGGGATGCCATCCCACAGCAGTGTGCGCCAGCACCAGCATGAGGAGCAGGTAACATGTATTTGTGGCTGTGCTCGGTTCTTCCACACGATGCTGTTTGTTAAATGAATACATTTATGTTGTCATGCAATCCAATAAACGACACCAAACAATAGTCAAAAGCTGAATCGGCTGTTTCACATTGACAGAGGAGGTTAGACAAGTTTTTATGAGCACAACCCTCATACTCAACTCCAATGTTCATCCCACAAACACATTTGCCTTACTAATGCGACTGTTTAAAAGGGAAATAGACTTCCGATAAGATTCATAGCCAAACACTCATTTCCTTAACGTTTTGTACATTTATATATTCCCTGAAAGTAAATTATCATTTTTTGCCACCTTGACATATTTTACTGAATAGATTTTTTGTTACATGTAATAAAAGTTGATTAAAACTTATGAACTTGAAATGAGCTCAGATACTTTACATGTGACGCCACTTACTTTGAAAAGCAAGTTTATTTGCTCAAAGTGCTTTACATAAAACATTAAAAGCTTTTCAGCATGAAAGAAGAAGCATTAAAACGAACTTTAAAAAAGAAATAAAAGAAATTAAATAAAGTAAAATAAGATAAAATGCAAGAAACAAAAGTCACAGTTTGAGGAATTAACAGTTGCTTTGATAAAAGACGGCAAATAGAAAAGCTTGAGAGTTTCAGCAGTTTGTTCCACATATGTGGAGCATAAAAGCTGAACTCTGTGGCACATAAACCGATTTAAAAACGAAAGAGAAACGTCAGAATTCATTCTTTATCTGACTCCTGCTTTATCACTTTTCTCAAACAAACACATTTCAAATGCTTCAGATATCTGTGAATTCATGCAGAGCTGCACGTCCCTCTCAGCCTGTTCACGCACCAACCCCTATGCAACCCGATGATAGCGAATTTCTCTATTTGCCAAACATTTCCTGCATCTCCTCCTGACTTTATGAAGTAACACGAATGACTATTGTATTTGTGTCCTTATTATCTCACAGTCATATTAAAACCTCTGAAATACACTCAAGAAGAACATTCTGAAAGAGACAGGAAAAAAATGATCTGTATCTCACAAATCAGCTGTAGTTCAAAGCCCTTTGCAATCACCATCACACGTTATATTCAAGTATAACAGGAAGAGTTTGCATTTACTGCAGGGGTTCATGTTTTTATTAATGTCTCATTGTGTGTCTACATTTTGCAAGATTGTCCACCTACAGGGCAAAAACCTGAAAGGCTCCCAGAAAGCCGAGCAACAAATGCATGAGTATTTTTTCACGTTTGTTAAAGTCAGAGGTTTTGCTGCAAATGAAAAGAATAAGAAAGTTAAAAAGTTTCCCAGCAAGTGTGTAAAGTAAAAAACAATGAATGATCCAGCAAAGAAAGATTCATTTTCACAAGGTCAAATGAGCAAGAAAAGTTATTTAGCTTGATATATTCTTCTGGAAAGCATTACTAAACTTATTACTTTAATAAACTTAATTACAAACTAATCAACATTTATGGAGCCTCTTGCACTACAAAATTATGAAGAACTAAGAGAACACGGAGCATGCTTAAACCACTGGCAAAAATGAAGCAGAAGAAGAAAAGCAACAGGAAAGTCTGTGCTGGTGCTTTCACACAGACATGGTTCTGGTTCTGGCACTGGTTCTGCTCTTGAGTCTCAGAACTTCTGCACTTTTTGGTGAATTGAGCTGCGCTCACACCAGTTTAACCAGAACCAAAGTGGGCAGACGTGACTACGCGGAAGTGAACAACATCTTGTAGATTTGGTCCTGAAAGTTGATGCTTCAGTCGTCAGGCTCAATTTTGATAAAAAAATCAGCTGTAGGCTATAATCACATGACAGTGATTATAATGTTAGGATGTCAGCTTACATCAATCACCTACCAAACTTGTATTTGGTTGCCAGGCAACATAACAACACATCAACATTCAGGATTTACTCTAAATGAATGAACCAGTGTTTGATCAACCTAAAGGAACCAGCAGCATATCCAGCAGCTGTAATGCCACATCCAGCTCTACTTTTATTCAAGTCTTGTCTCTGTTGTGGTGCCTCTTAGTCTCTTTCTGAAGCTTATGATTACTTGATCTATTTATTTGTTTATTTTTTAATACAACATGCAATACAGCGCTGGTGTGAACATTGACAGGCAGCGTTACTCTGGCTTATTTTTCTTTTCTTTTTTTTACTTTTTATTTAAACATCAGTAACACAACACTCTTGCTTTTGGGTGAGTCCAGTTTTTCCGGCCGATGATGTTACAGTTTGGGATTGAGAACCACAAATTGTTTGGTGTTTCCGTTAAAAACCAACTGTTCAGGTGCAGTTCCAACAGGTGTGAATGTGCCAACCAGTTTAAATCAGGGGACTGTTTCAGAAGAGCAGCGGTTTTTAATTCCCAGAGTGCCGTTTCTGTGTGGCTGAAATAACCAAATAATAAACAACTGTGGCAGAATCACCTAAACTCATGCCTGTCTGGATAGAGCTAGTGTTATGTGACATTAGGCTTGTGTAGCAGGCAGGAGTTGACTCACTACCTTGTTTCACAAAGCTGGAGGGTGCCTCTGTATAAACAGCCCTTTCATTTTTTGTCGCTTCTGCAGATGTTTAAACCTTGAACAGTGATCCGTGAAGGTGCAGCGTCATGCCTCAGCTCTGACCGACAATGTAGACGTGTGTGTGTGTGCATGTGTGTAAATGAACAAGTCAGAGTGACATCCCACATTTATTCTTTTCATACGTGAGACCAGGAAAGAATCAGAGAGCAGATATTCAGACAAAGAAATGATCATAGCGTTGCATTTTTCACATTAAGTAACCTTCATGTTAATTTTATGAATAGAAATTCATATTTAAAGCTTTATTTGATCATTACCTAACAGATGTTTTAGTGTTGAAACTGGTTTTAAATTGCTGGCATATAAATGCTCTGTATCCTCCTAAATTAAGTTTAAATGACGAATCAGCTGCTGTGGGTGTTCAACTGTTGACCAAATGTGCAGAAAGAGCATGAACAGGGCTTTCCATCCTGCAACACGAGTTGAGAGATAATTCTTGAATCTGTGTTAAATTCTAAATAACCTTCATTTTATTAACAGTGTTGGTCATAATGTGTTTTTTCATAGTTAGGGCAGATTAACACTGGTTCATTTCCATGGATAGTGGGGTTCATTTGGAGCAGTGTGAATGCACATTTGCACACTAGTGCGAACCAAAGAAGTGATTTCTGTTCCACTCTACAACCGAGGGTCTCGGTTCACTTGCAGTGTGACAGCAAATGGACCATCCAGTGGACCAAAGACAGGAAGTGATGAAGCACAACATGATGAACATCTCGTTGCTTCTCTTGCTGCTCATAGGCAGCTTCTAATGAAAACCAAAAAACCAGAAAGAAGATTTTTCCATTTTTCCACTTCTCCAAACTGTTTTTTGTCTTGGCCATCTATGAGGCAGGGAAGGTTATTAATAATATTTATCTTTTAATTTAATTAGGGATTTTTATTGTCGGTAATGTAAAAATCATTCTTCCCCAACTCCGAATTTCTGGACTAATGTATGAAATTAAATAAATTGGTTATTTTGAAACAAATGGTGGAAGTGAGTGCTGCCATGAAGGAGAGTGAGCAGGATTGTTCTGGAGCTGAAAATCCAGATTGTGTCAAAGTGGTGTGTATTTACAAAGCTCCTGTTTTATGCTGTTTTCAGGCCTTACTGTTAAAAAAACAACACAATCAGCTGTTTGAAAGTCACAAACAAATAAAATGAATCATTAAAAAGCTGCTGTGGAAAAGGAATGACAAAGATTCTTGTAAGTTGGCTGAGTTTCCAGCTGTATGGGCAACCCCTGATCTTTCTATCATTAACGCCCTGCTCCAACATCTGAGGCTGGAAGAATATAAACCGTTTTTCAGAGTCATACCGAGACAGAAAAAGTGGCAGTGGATCAATTTTAGATACTCACTCTGGTGTGACGCTGGCATCTGTGGGGCGACTTAGGTTCAATAATCAAAGCAATGAGCGTTATCCTTTATCACGTTTACTTCTGTGGAACAAATCGACATTTTTATCTGAAAAAGAATATTGGTCCAAACATCATATTTAATTCCACTGTGGTCCCATTTGGCAGATGCATCCTTGAGTTGTTCCCAAATAAATTCACCCTGAACGGAGCCCAGTCTGTGACTGTAGATAGTGATAAGAGAAAAGCTAAAACTACAATGCATAAACATTCCTCACCAGGCTTTTCTATCTACCCGAAGGTCATTGTGTACACATAGACAAAGGTTGACTTCAGGAACCTTCAGGTGTTATGTAAGCATTGCCAAAAGGTTCAGTGGAAATAATACAATTCTTCTCCTGCTTTCTTTTTTTTTTCCATTATTACTTTTTTATTTTTTGTTATGTGGCAAAATGTGCATCATAAATCAAACAAAGTGCAGCAGATTAAAGTAAGTACAGACTGAATAGCACAAGATGAGTAAAACAATACATTAACCAGCTCTCTGACAAAATAAAATGACTTTTTTCTGCCTAAAAAGCATTTTAATAACAATGTGGAGGTGTGATGCGTCTTTTATTGTTCTAATATTGATATTAAAAGAATAACGAGTTTATTCATTTTACTTATTTGATGTAACTAAATCCAGACCAAGTGAACCAGTCAAGGTTAAATTTTGCTTCTTTTTATGACATCGTTAAATTCTCCTCCACTATGTTTTGTAATGTTATGAAGAGCTGGAACATGAACATATATCTGTTTTATTCATGGCCGTTTTTTAATGCACATGTGAGTTATGGGATCAATTTATTAGCCAGCAGAGGTGAAAAAGGTGAAAAAACATTTTAGAAACAGTATGACATGAAAGAAAAGGACGGAGTCTGTGATTCTTGATAGGAGCTGTGACATTGTTCCTGAGGTTTTCTCTACTTTCTGCTGTGCAAAGTCATCTCTTACATATTTAATATTCTGCTGGCAGCCCTCATTAATTTCAATATGTTTATACACAACACAATTAATTAAACTGATTATTTTTGTTCTTTAATTTAAAGCTTTATTTGCACCGATGGCCTTTGCACCATCTCTTAACTCAGCCTCACACCAGCTTGTGTTCAGACAGACTGTGTAGATGCATTTTGCATGGACGCAGAAATAAAGCCACGTCTGATCACCTTTAAGGCATCAGCTTCAAATTAAATAATTTTCTCTTTTACTGTTTGGTGAATTTATAAATTAAACATGTTCAGTTAGAATTAGGAAAACATTGCAGCTTGCTTTAAAATAGAAAATAAACTAATTAAAAAGTTGAAAAGGTATCCCTAAAGAAATTAATAAAAAGTTCTTATACATCAGAACAAATTATATTTTGTACTTAGAAAACCCCGGTGGATGTTTTGCCTGAAAATGGGACATTTGTGTGGAAATTTGTTGAAATGTGAGCACACATAAATGGAAATATAGCTTAAAAGTTGGTCCAATTCTATGGAGCTTAAAGGTGAATATTTACTGTATTCTGCAGCCAAACTGAACATGTTTTTGGTTTGTTTTCAGGTTGCAGGTGGAGTGCAGGGTGGGCTCTCTTGCTTCGCTCTGTAGTTAGGTGGTGCCTCGGCTGCTCCTCGTCACACCTGTCCTGCATCTGGAATCAGGAGTCAGATTTATCTGGCTGGAGCCTGCAGCAGCTCCCTGCCAGACGATGGTCACTACCAACAGTTTACAGAGTTTAGTTTGTTGTACTTTAGAACCCCTGGCCCTTTCTCTACCTGATTTTTCCTGCCTCCATCTGCTGGCCACCCACATTTTCTACTGTCTCCTAGACTCTGCCTGTCAAGGCTCAAAACCCTGCGTGAACCAGTGAGCTTTTCCACCCACTGAGCCAGTCTTCTAATCTTCACAATAAATCCTGAAATGGTGCTGCAATCATAATTTGTGTCTGCTCCTTGCCGTATTATGACAAAAGGTTCAGTACAATTTTAAGAATTTTAAAAAAGCTTTCTTTTAATTTCTTAAAGTATTCAGGATTAGTTATGAGATATGCTAAGCTCTTTGGAAATCACCTTGTTGCTGTTAAAAGTCCAATTATCTGTGAAACTGTGTTATCTTTGCTGTTTTTCAGACATGATGCTAGTTGCAAACAACCAAGTATCCAGTAGGTTCTTTTCTAAGTGTCTGTTATGTGTTGACACAACACTGGTTCATGTCTTGAGTTAGGAGCCTTGTTTATGCTTGAATGATTCATGGGTCAGTATTCAGTGGTTTAACAAACAAAACTCATTCCTCTGAAAATGGTCAGGTACAAGAACTGCATTCAAAATGAGAGAAAAAGCAGAAAATGTCCAAAGACAAAGGCTGGAAGACCTTCACAAAGCCGGAGAACTATTGATCAAGATCACTTTATAAGATTACCACAAAGTATGACTGATGGAGGGGATGGATCAAGAATCTCAGACAGTACTGTCATCTTGAGATCTGGATCAAGAATCCCATCACCTTCGGACTGTATTCCAATATGAAATTATTTTGCTGTCTATGTACACACACAAAAGACAAAAAGTTTCTCACACTGCTATGAGAATTCGGTGCAGAGAGATGATTCCAGTTCTGCTCAAAAAGCAACACAGTTAAAAATATTCTCTGTATTTAGTAAATCTTGTTTAGACAAGGAAAAGAAAGGGTGTTAGAGAATTTAAAACCTCATGATGAACTGCTGAGAAAATATCCGCCCCTGCAGAGCGTCCCTCCTGATTTTGTGGAAGCGCTTACACTAATGACGATCCACTCATTCAGACACATTGACCTCGGCTCTATCCGACTAATTAATGATTTTCACTTCATTATGATGTCTGCTCCGGCCCTCAGGACTTGCAAGAAACGTGGACTTTAATTAACATTGTGGGACAGGTCGAGATAACAAGGTCAGCATTAAATCTGCTGTATTATACTAAATATATGAGGTGCAATGCGCTGACAGGAAGATGTAACAATCTGGCTGCCATTCAGATGGCATAAACACGGGAATTAAGTTATTAAAATGATGGTGTCATAAGATACTAAGTGAGCAGCCCCCTGAAATACTCTCCACAATGGCTCATCAGATTTATGGACTTCCACTGTGGTGCGATGGAACTATTTTCGGATTGCGACACAGTATTAATATTCTGCCTCATCCAGATCTGTGCAGCTGAAGATATATGGCTTCCATATTTAGTGTAGTATGTGGAGGAATAAATAACTCTTAGGAATGTGTTGTGGCTGCAGATGAGTTTTGAGTCCAGTGTGAATGGTGAGGCTGCGTCAACAATGACCATAAAACACGCAGGATCTCTTCCTCCATCCAGCATTCATCACTTCACTGATACCTACAATTTGTAATTTTGCTGAGGGGGAAGAGGGAGGAGGATTCTCCACTTTGTTGGAGCTGCTGAGCAGAATCAGTTCAGAATGAAATAAACTCAAGCAGGCAACCTGCACGTGTTAACTTTGTGTTTTAAAATGTATTTAAGGAAAAAGATGAGAATATGACGGAGATCAAAATGACAATAAAAGTCATGCTGTCCTTAGAAATGAAGTAATTTGAAATTGTGTTGCTGCATAAATGCAAAAAAATGAAAAACATTCCCTGTTAATTGCGAAGGTGTTCAATTATTTTAAGATTATGTTATCAATGTGACAAATTGTCATCTAGAAATACCTGAATGTGGGAACCAAGCCACATACCAGCTCACCTGTAGCCAGCTAACTCGAGCATGATGAAGGAAGAAAAACAATTTTCACAACAGAGTCGAAGTAAATGTTTCAGCATTTATGTGTTTTATGTTTTATGTAAAGCCTCAGAGCAGCCAGGGATGCATTCACCCATTATGACCTCCTACTACCTGGCACCCACATATGTGGACATCATATTTTTTGTTGTCTGCAGCATGATATTTAATTCTGTGAAAGTTGAACCGGTTGTGCACAATCCAGCCAAGCCAAAGCTCAGGTCCTGGGAGGTTAAACCTTTTAATACCTGAGGGATTTCAGGAAAATGTCGGCTAAGAAATTTTATTTCTAGAAATGTGAAATAAACAGTTGAAAAGTCACACCTTCTGATTTTATTGTAAATTATTGAAAAACGTGCAAATGTTTCATCACATCTGCATTTGTTGACCAAGAATATGGGGATCTAAAACTAAATGAATAATTGGAGCCCTCCTCTTTTTATGGAAAGCTAGGAAAAAAAAAATGCTTACTCCATAAACAAAAACAATGAGTGCAGCCCAGCCTCTGGCTAGCAGATGTTATGGCTAGTGACAGTTTTAAGCAGAAGCTGGAGCTTCGTTACAATCGACTGTTTGGGAGCACTTCGGCTTCCCAGTGAAGCATGTAAATGGACAAAGTAATGATATGCTAGTTATGAGCAGCAAACAGCAGTGTATACAGCACTGACAGAAAAAGGCTTCAAGAATAAATATGTAACTATTTTGTCTGACGTGAATGTGAAGATGGCAGAGATTATTGAGGTGCTTCAAGCACTAAAACCATCACAAAGCTGAGTAGCACTGGGTGTTGGTTGTTGGAGTGTCGGTCTGCTTTCACCAGTGTTATGCTGCATCCACTGTATTAAACTGTTCTGCACCCTGAGGTCTCTGCTACCAAGTTCTTCCCACAGGTAGGAAGAATTTGTAAGTAGAAAAATTTTTCACCCATTCTGGTTTCAGTGGTATTAGTGACAAGAATAGACTGGTGGTTGGATTAACGTCTTTGCTTAAAGTTGTAGGTTCAAGCTCAGGATGGCATCTGCACTTTAATTATTAAAGAACTAAATAAAAACTATTTTAAAAAGGAATAAAGAAAAGTAGTTCTCAAATTAAAGTAACTGTAAAATGGACATGAATGAAAAATCAGAATCAGTTGTAAAAACTGAGAAAAATTAAATGCAAACCATGAATGGGAAAAGTTATTGGGAAATGAAAAAAGCAGCAATGCTATGCAGAAATCGATTTAAAAGAAGCTATTAAGAAATAATAAAAGCAAAAGCAGTAAAGAAATTAAGAAAAAGCAATGTGGTAAAAAAAAAAAGAAGTAAAAATGAGGTGAATGTCTTTATTCGTATAAAAGCTACACATATTTCCAAATTTAACCTCAGTATTTTGCTTTTCATAATTCCAGTTTCCATATTTATTCTTTTATTTATGTCCTCTTTCCATTTAGTCTTCTTATCTTTGCACATTTATTTTCTTCTTTTTTGGCACTGTTTTTATTCCATATTTTTCCACTACCCTTGGTACATTTAACCTTGAAAGTCATCTTTCTTAAACCACAAACAGAAATTTCAGCCAAGATCTTTCCATCAAAAGGTTATTTTCTGTGCTAATCTAGTCAACAAAATCAATAACCACAATGACTTTGAATCTATTCTTTTCATCTACAGTGTTTATGTTTAATGATCCGACAAAAATTAATTTGTTTTCTTGCCACCAGATTGTAAAACACGGGGTATAATTCACATTAATCTTAACGGTGGAAGTTTAATACTTTTAAATGGTGTGTGTATTATCTTATGATTCAAAGAGAAATGAGAGCACAATTAAGAAACATTTGATTTAATCCAGGGTTTTAGGATCAAAGTCCTACAATTCCTTGACCAAACATCTTTTACCTCCATTTTCAGATTTTGATGGTTATTTGCATACATTGTTTAAAAACACGGAGCTTCACATTGCAAATTTATAATATTCCAGAAATGACTTCACCTTTTAAAACCTGAGGTCCCCCATTTTGGGAGTTTTAAAAACAGATGGTGCCAAACTGTACTAAAATTAAGGAATCCTTACCTGAACTGTGTGTACTAAAACCTCTAATTTTGTTCTGCTTCACTTTAGATGGATTTTGCAGAGATAATGTTCACATATTGTGCTATGAAATAATAGAAGTTTAGAGCTACAGCTGCATCATTCCAAAGAGATATTCATTTTTATCCTGATGGTGTTTAGGGTTAGCAGCCAGAAAAGAAAGCCAGAAACTTTTCTCAGTTGCACTCTGTGCCATCTTCATTTATTCTTCAACAGTAACACGTTTACACAGCTAAACAAAACTCATAAGAATTTCCTTTCCAATGACTCCAAAAATATTGAAATACACCTTGTGTTTGCAGAGATATAGTCAATTTATTGCAAGTGTGCACTTTTCAAGCAGAGGCCAGAGAAATAGCGACAGGGCTCAGAGTTAAATTTGAATAACCTTGTATTTAATTTCCTATAGGGGGCGACTTCTGTTGCAGCATTAAAATGTCAGCTTGCATTAAACTTTTGTTCTAAATGTACATGCCCATATCCAGAAAGGTTGGGACAGTGTAAATTGTAAAAAAAAAAAAAAATAAAAAAAATAATAATGGGATGTCTGCAAATCACATAAAGTTACATTTAACCTCCTTAACATCCTTATAAAAGGAGCATTTCAGAGAGGCAGAGTCTCTCAGATGTAGAGATGGGTGGAGGATCAATCAGAGATCAACTGAGTAAACAATTGTGGAACAGTTTAAGAAAAAAATATTCCTTAACATAAAATTGAAAAAAATGTGAAGATCTCACCATCTACAGTAAGTAGCATCGTCATAGATTTAGAGAACCAGGAGAAAGGTCAATGCAAAAGACATGTACAAAGGTCAAAACTGGATGCTGATGACCTCTGGTCACTCTGGTGGCATTGCATTAATCCATCAACTGTCTGCTTACTGCTGTTTACTGTTAGGTAGAGCAAATATTTCAGTGACTATAGTGAATCTTATTAAAATTTTCTGGCAGTAAACCTGACTGAACCATCTCTACCACTTAGTTTGGGTATGTAACACCAAAGGTGTTTGTTTTCCCATTAATGTTTCAAGTTTAGACCATTTAATTATTGTTGGTGTATTATTAACTTTTATCTAAACCATTTATTTAAAAAAAAAAAGAATTGGTTCTCATTATTGTCCTAAGGAAACAAAAACGTTAAATCATTAAAACCAGACATGATTCTCTACTGGAAACCATTGCATGGACTCAGGAAGACTCCAGAAATCACTGGCTTAAGGCAAAGTGGAAACTGTTCTGTGGTCAGATGGAGGAAAATGTGAAATTGTGTCTGGAAAGCATGGATGGCGTGTCCTGTAGACTAAAGAGGAGAGGGAGCAACCAGCTTGTTATCAGTGGACAGATGAAAAGCTGCATCTCTGATGGGATGGGGCTGCATTAGTGCCTATGGCGTAAGCAGCTTCCACATCTGTGAAGCTCCATCAATGCAGAAAAGTTCATGGAGGTTTTAGAGCAACATCTGCTCCCATCCAGACAACGTCTCTTTCAGGGAAGACCTTGCAGATTTCAGCAAGACGATGCTGAACCACATCCTACATCCATCACAACAACATGGCTTCACAGGAGAAGAGTCCGGCTGCTGAACTGGCCTGCCTGCAGTCCAGACCTTTTACCAGTACAAAACATCTGGACCATCATGGAAGCAGAAATCCAGCAACCAAGGTCCAGGACTGTAGAGCAGCTAGAATCCTGCATCAGACCAGAATGGGACAATATTCCTCTCCTAAAACTTAAGTAACATTTTATACAATGTTCCAACAGTTTTGGAATGAAAATTGTTTTATTTTTAATATGCAGGACATAATCTGGACACATTTGTATGTACTGCTAGTATTGCGTACGTCTCTAAACCAAGAAATTGCTTCATTTTCCTTTTATTATAAACCAAGGACCAAATGGTGCGCTCAAAATGTGTCTATTTCATGTATTTTATTCAATCAATTTCATTTCATAAGGCAACAAATATCTCTGTGCCTAGTGCATCAAGGTACAGACACCAAATCCATATTTCATAGAAACTACAAGCTTTGACAAAATTAAAATGGATCATAATTGAGCATAAAAATGATCTAATATTGATAAAATGCTTTGCTGGAGAGGAAAAGTCATTAAAAACAAATTGCAGAGCAAATTTGATCAATAATGATACACAGTGAAATTCCATATTCCCTTCATGTTTTTTCACTTTTTCAGATATTTTGAGTAATAATGTTGTCAAGCTGAACGACTCGGTGATGCAGAGGTTATAAATACTGCCTCACAGTGAGAAGGACTTGATCCTGCAGACCCGTCTTTCTCTCTGTGATGGACTGGTGACCTGTCCTTCTCCCCCATCTCTCGCCCAATAACAGCCGAGATAGGCTCCAGCCTCCTGTGACCCTCTGGATGAAACTACTACAGCTAATGGATGGATGTCATCCTCTTCCAATCCAGCTCTGTTGAAATTTGCACTCACTTAATTCCACTTTGCTTAAACTAACTAACAGGAAATCTGCTGGATGTTTGTCGTGCCATCTTGAAACTCAACATCTCACAAGAGTATCTTTAAAAAAATGTAATGAGCACTCTCTGAAAGTTAATAAGATCATTCAGAGCAGAAAGTCCAAATAAAGGACATCTGTGCCAGGAATGAATTATTTTAAGTGACAGAAGTTCCTCCCTCCTGAAGCCGAACATGAAGTGTTCAAGTGTGAAATTTAATTTCAAGGTTGCAATTCCACCTTAAATATAAGGTGTTAAAAGGTTTCGCTGCCCCTCAGATCTCCTCTGCAACATTTTTCTTTGATGGATAATTAAATATATAACCTCTTTATGGTAGCTTGGCAAAGATTAACACAATAGTGGATGTAAATACTACACCCACTCTCCTCTGTTACTCCCCCTGAAAAGTCCTGACTGGGTCTTTCTTTCATGGAAGTCAATAGACAGTAACTACTCGATGATGAGATTTTTAAGCCTCCCACTCATGTCTTTGTGCCTTGTGCAGCATATATCACTCTGCACAGATGTCACCTCTCAGTGTTCGCTGTGTGCCACATTGGTTGGTTTGCTTTCATTTGTATTCCGTGGTGCACTTTAATCCATATTCATTGCTACACTTTGACTTTCTCAGAAACTAAAACACACTGCTCGCTGTGTCGTAGTCCTTGCTGATGTGAGAGGTGCTTGGCAGGGACTTCAGGTACTCCATGTGCCTCCTTGCGTCCTCCTGGTTGTGTTTAATGTAATAGACAATGTAGGCCGTCACCATGAAGAACCAGCAGAACATGGCCACAAACATGGCCACGTCTGTTGTTTTGTGGTGGAAGTTGCAAAAGTTGATCCCAGAGTCCAGAACCTGGATCACCGGCTGTCCCACGTACTCTTCCTGCACCGAGGTGTAGCAGTTGACCTCGTTGACTGTCTCGGGGTCGAGCCTCAGCTCCCGCAGAACCTCCTGCAGCGAGCATTCACAGTGCCAGGGGTTATGAGAGAGGCGAACCCGAGCATGCAGCTTGGAGAAGGTTTCCCTTGGGAGGCTGCTTAAGTGGTTGTTTGAAAGATCCAAAATCCGGAGGCTGTCTGAAATGCCTTGAAAGGCACCAGTCTCTACGCTCTCAAGGGAGTTGTGGGACAAGTCCAGCTCCCTGAGGCGGGGGAGGTCCGTAAAGGCTTCCATTGAGATGTGGCGGATCCGGTTAGATGAGAGCAAGAGAACAACAGTATCCTTCGGTAAATTGGATGGGATACTCTCTAGATTGCGCGAGGTGCACTGCACCACCATGCCGTTCCTGTCTGTGCAGTGGCAGATCTTTGGGCAGGCGTGCACTGGGATGAAGGACAGAAGCAACATTGCTCCAACAAAGCAAAAAGAGCCACAGGAAGGAAGTTTTATGGATGACCTACACCTTTGAGAAGACCCCATTAGCGGGTGATAAAATCAGTGTTGCTGGTTAGTGTTCAGGATTGAGATATCACAATAATCCAGGATAAAAACTTTGTAAATTCATCATTTTATCAAACAAAACTCAGATTCATGGCGATTTATTTCTGTTTTCCAGCTCTTTGCTCTTTGCCAGATGACCTTGCATTGTGGCAAAAGCTGCCCAACTCCATTAAAGACAAGGAAATGAAAGGACTAAAGTTTAATTCTCCAGGCACCTTAAACATTCACCTGGACGTTCTCGTTCATCATTTACCTTGACAGTTATGGAAAACCAAGTCTCGATCCAGCTGAAAAGAGGGCACAGATCCAAAAGTTTGCATGCTCGTTAAATGAGATGTCAAAGAGCAGCTTGGCTGTGGCAACCTCCTGAGCAGAAAGTGGAAAATGTTTTGACGGGCCAAGTTAGAACCATGAATCCAGGGTTGAAGGTTGCATTTCCTCAGCCGACTGGAACAAACCTGCAAAACGAAAAAATCAAAAGGTGAGAAGGAGCTTTTAGGATTTTGCTGCTAATTTTCTGCTCCCATCATCTTGAGTCTTTTCTCCAGGAAAACTTCCACAGCGCTTCTATCCAGAATCATTCCTTGTCAGAAGGCGAGGCCAGTAAAGTTCAACATTATCATAATAATAGCATGATTCTGTAGCGTGGTTCCCTCAACTCCAAATGTGTCCCCTGCGATGAAATGAAAAGCCATTAAACAAGGTGTGGGCTCATCAATATGCAGCAGATGAACTTTGAAAAACAACAATTTGTTATTAAATAAAAAGCTGTTTGTACTCTATAAGATTAACAGTGATGTATCTGTGGCCAGTGAAGGTCAGAATGAAAATGAAAACTACTACAGGACACAGTGCATTTAAGGTGTGTGATAGCAAAGTACTACTGATAAGCAGGAAGCAGCTTTTTGATGGAGATGATGGACGTCAAACAAGCTGATTTCTCTGCTAACATGGCATTAATGTTGATAAGCTAAATGCTGAGAAGGACTGGGGTTTGCCAGGAAGAATACTGGAAGAATATAATGGACATAAATAGGCTGCTATAATAGCAAATGTGTTTTTTAATGAAGGTAAGTTGGAAATAAGTGAAACAAACATGCAATTAATCCAAATTAAGTTGTTTCATGTCTTAAATTCTGGCTCTAAATGTTCAGATCTGTTTCCTTTTTTCCCCAGTGTGATTTGCTGCATATAAAACCATTTAAAGAGATCACCTGGAGCTCCTAGACACAGAGGTAACTGATTTATTCTTTTTAGAAAAATTACAGGCAGTTTAATTATTATAAAGAAATTGAGTAAAAGTTACAGAAATTCCACTTTATAAACGATTAAAACATACTGGAGAGCGTTTTACAACGAATGAATTTAAATCTAATCTTTAGGCAAATAAGTCACTTTGTTAACTGGGGTTCATCCAAAACATCCAGCCCGTTTATCCTGGCGGGAATAAAACACTAATAAAGTGAGTTTAGCCTGTAATTTGAGTCGGCACCTACTTGAGAGGTTCACTTCGTCCGGTCCGGATCAGTGAGCAGAAACCGTGGAAGATATTTTCTTTGGTGCGGCATCCGGGAGGCTGACCGCCCGCTCCTTTCTCTGTGTTTTCCTCCTCCGGTGCTGCGGGAGCTGCAGCTTCTCTGGGAGTCCGGATCCAGCTGTTAACCTCCCGTCGGCGCAGCTTTGCAGCAGAGATGCGACTGTTGGTGTGTGCGTGTGACAGAGTGCGTGTTTGCGCAGAGACGGGTCGCGGTTCTTCCTCTCAGTCGGTGGAAATGTTGACTTTGGAGACTTGGGCAGAACTTAAACATAATAATAAACATAAATAAATGGAATAATTAAATATGTAGGCCTGTAAGAACTAAATTAATGCAATTAGCTGAATTTCTCTCAGATTTAAAGCTGCTTTTTACTCTTCAACTGGAGGTTTTGTTGAATACAGCTGGTACAGTTTGACTTTTTGTAATTTAACAGACAGTAGCTCAAAACCTGACTCTTTGTCTTTTCCTCCTTTGTTTCCAAAATTATCAAATTTTTATCTTTCTATAATCTTGTAATCTAATAATCAGATGAAACACTTATTTGTACAGTTCTAAAGCTGCCTTAGAAAATAATGGTAGGTGTAAATACCCACTCTGAGCTGAAAGAAAAAGACATAATAATCTTAATTTTCCAAAGATAAAGCTGTTACAAAACATCCAGTAAATAATAAATCTAATAATAAATCTAATAAATAGCTTGTAGAATGCTAACCAGTCATTTCAGTGAACTAAAATAAACAATTACTTCTATTGAAAAGTAGTCTCACTAAAAATATAAATAAATTACCATATAAAACCATAAATTCCTGTAAATTATACGTGAAACCCACATGTGAAACTCCACACGTGGAATCTGTGTACATTCCCTTGTGAAACCATATAATCATACACAAAACCCATGTAAATTGACATGTGAAACCTTCATAATTGCATGTGAATCCCAATTAAATTCTATGTGAAACAGTATAAGCACATGTGAAACCCATGCAAATTCACATGTGAAACTTTTGTAATCTCACATGAATACAGTGTAAATTCACATGTGAAATTTTAATAAGCACAATTTAAAAACCCATATAAGTTTCATGTGAAACCCTGTTTTATGTTAATTTAACATGTAACACGGGACCATACGAAACCATATGGGTATGAGTGATTTTATGGAATATTTCAATTAAAATGGTTACAAAGGTAAATGATTCTCTTTGCAAAATATGCTTTTCACATGTGTTACACATCATATCTCACATGTAATTCACATGTGCAAAACCAGATGGGTTCATATGTGAAACATGTGGTTTCTCTTAAAGGTGTACGAGATCCAATATGAAGGTAGGCAGTGGGATGAATGTGACTGGAACATTTTTGTGTTCTTAAATATGGCTTTAATAAAGTTAGAAATGACTCATTTTATACTTTAATTTTAGTAACTGTATGTTTATTATTTCAGGGATTCACCAGACGCAATGACTCACTGAGTTGTTGAAAGTGAATTGTTATTGGTGCCTTCTATCACTAGCAGTATCTGCTCGACCCCCTGCACCCACTGATGTATCCAATCTAAATTTCACACTCACTTGCACTTTGGAATGACACCTGAACCTCCCCTTTATGTTCTGGGATGTCTCTGCTGTGTTTGCACATTTGATGTAACGGAAATTCTCATTTCTATCTGCGGATGTTTGAAACATGCTGACAGAATTGTGTGTTTCATAAAAACAAGGCAACAATGACTAAATCCAGAGCAGCTTTGGCAGAGAAAATGAAAGGGACTGCTGTTTTTTTTTTCTTTCTTTTTCCATCCACTCATAGTAAACCTGCAACCATCCCCTTTTCCTCATGCTCTGTCCCTGACTGATCGTTTGTCCAGTCTGTCACTCTCTGTCACTCTTCATAAACATTGATTACAATCGTCCTGCCCACAAGGAGGACTTCAATACCAGACCTGTCACAGCTGCTGTGACAAAAGACCTTCCAAGGTAGTCCCGACTGTACCGCTGTGATGCACAGACCACCTGCAAGCAGCCAACTCTTTGCAAAGCATCTGTATGATTAAATGGCAGCAATGTGCAGAGTTCAGCCCCGTCAATTTTCCTGAAAGCCGGAATCATTGATTGCATTGACCAGTGAGGTATTTTAGCGTTGCCTCGCTGTGGCAGCATCCAGAATCAGAATCAGAGGTGTTCTAACGGCTCAACACTGGCTTTTTGTCATTGCCCGGTAATAAGTCTGATAGATTTACTCCACATTCACTGTAGTTTAAGCTACAAGAAACTTGCCAAGGGATTTGTTTAACATCCTTACTCATCTTGTCAGACTCCTGGCGAAGTTCCAGCGAGATATCCCACCTTAAACAAATTCATACACCTCCCTTTGAATCGCAAGGATGTGGAGCTGAGCCAATTAAGATGAAGCTTTGTCAGCAAAGAGATGCACTTGTAGTGATTCATGCAATGTGTTTGCCTCATGAGCATAGAATTTCAACAGAACACATTATTTCCTCTGGACAGAGACTGTATTTACATCATCAGCATGACATTGTGTGGTCTCTGAAAGCTGCTGCCCTACAGTGTACACCGACCTCTCTGAAGCTACGCTCGGTATATTTGATAATGCGTTCCTGCAGAGCCTAGCTGACATTGGGGTTTGAATCACTCTGCTTGCGCTTGCTTTTACTCATGAAAGAGGACATGTAACATTTTAAGACTTGTGCCCAAACTCTATACGGAGAAGCATATCCACTGAGGAGACTTCTCACAACAGCTGCAGCAACTTTTAGACACCCCTCACTGCTATGACATCAGTCCTTTGCATTATAGAGAAGGTTGTCTGTAAGTAGCTTACAGCACTGCTGAGTGATGGCATGGAGCTGCTCCAACTTGTACACCAAGCCAACACAGGGGCAGAGAACACCTTTATGTTTTGGATGAGCCCACTAGGACAAACCTCTATTGAAGGGAAATTGAGTAAGGAGGACGCAAAATGATGTACAGCTCGTGGAGGCATGACTAAAATAAGTGTTTACATGATGGTGGGGTCACATGTACTACGGTAAAGTAGTGAGCTGTGAAACAGAGGGAGCAGTTGGTCAAAAACAGCTAATAAAGGTTATAAGGTAGCAGCTGGGGCACTGCCAAGGCCTGAAGGGATATTAAACTCAATATAAATAATGAACAGCTGCTTTAAAAAATTGCTAGTTCTTGAATAGAAAATGCCGAGTTTAAGCCAAAGACAGAGGAGTTGTGCAAATCTACTAACTCTATCCAGGAATTATAGTATGTCTTTAATGCTAATCTTTACATTGATTTACACTCGTAAATCCTTTCATTCTCATAATTCATTCAGCCATACCATCTCATTAATTCATTCTTTCTTAGTCCTTTCCTTCTCTCATCCATCAATTCTTCATCTCCACCCTCCCATTATCTCAACTCTTTCTTGTCTCTCGTCATATAATTCTGTATCTATTCACTATCTCTAAATCTCCTGAACAGAGGTCAAGGTTGGATCATTGATGGAGCAGTAAATTAAAAGCTTGAACTTTCATCTCAGGGACCCTTTTTAACAACAGACCTCTTTACTGCTGACGAAACTCCCAACTGTCCATCCAACTCTCACTCCATCACTCAAAAACATCATCCTGTGATACTTGATGCAGGCATTCCTAATCTGGAGGGAGTGCTCCACCCTTTCCTGGTGTTGTGTTTGTTCTGTCATTCTGTCTGTTCGGCATTTCAGGGCCCACCCTAGTGAAGCATTTAGCTCACTGTTGTGAGTTTTTTCTCTTCATATATAAATATAATGTTGACACAAGTTCATTACATAGATACATATCAGTAAGTCTGTCTTTCATTCTCAGTTCTAACCTAAAACAATTGATATGAACTGAACTTTGAACTAGTTAATAAGAAGCATGAACTTGCGCAACACTGCTGAACACACAACATGTCCAGCCTAGAAGCAGATGGGCTACAGCAGCAGAAGACCATACCGGGTGCCTCCTGTCAGCCAAGAACAGGAAACTGAGGCTACAATTCACACACACTCACCAACACTGGACAATAAAAGATGGAGAAACGTTGCTGGTCTGATGAGTCTCCATTTCACCTCCACATTCAGATGGTAGGCTCAGAATTTGGTGTTGCTGGACTCCAATGGCCCCAACAGTCACCAGTTTTCAGTCCAACAGAGCAGCTTTGGATTGTGGTGAAACAGGAGATTCTCATCATGAATGCAGCCGAAAAACCTGCAGCAACTGTGTCATGGCAGTAAGGAGCAAAACATCTGAGGAATGTTTCCAACATCTTGTTGTATCTATGAGACCAAGAATTAAAACAGCTCAGAAAAAAGAAGGTCCGACCTGGTAGTAGCAAGGTGAACCTAACTAAGTGGCCAGTGTTTGGATTTGCAAACTTCATAAATAAATATTCAATTTAATGGTGCTTATGTGTGGGTTAGACTGGCCTTAGAGCAAACATACAGCTGTATGTTTTGTAGCTTTTAATATTCACAGATTTGTTCAACTTTTAGCAATTTAAATGGTTTTCTGAGGAAAAGGTAATTTCTGTTTTAGAGTGTAAGCCTTCATAGCAACAGAAACATCTTAAAAAAGTGATAATTTTTTCTAAAAATGGTTTGCCCATCCTCCCACTGCACTGTAGTCTGCCTCCTCTTCATTTGTTCCCCTTTTTGACCTTTGGTGTCATTGCTGAGTGATGTAAATCACGTCAGTATTGGTTCGCTAGGACGGGATCGTCTACCCAGACTGTAAAATATGAAAAGATTTATCTGCTGCTGGCCAGCTCTGGCAAGTACCTGAAGCTAGCGAATGTTTATTTATAAGTCAAAGTCCATCACTCTTGTTGTAATTATATTATTGATGAAACACAATGCTGTCACTCGAGCCAAAATGATTACGACCTTTATACCTCACTGTTTAACAATGGATGAAGCGAACAGCTGAATTCAGGCCAAAATATTATTTGTGTGTTACAAGAAAACATCAGCGTGGTCTGTGGGCAGGGGCGTAGGCTGGATTTGACATTGGTAGGGACTTAAAAGTGGCCAGTAGAGATCCTGGAAGATAAGAGTTTTTTTTTCCTTCTTTTTTTGCAATATCACATCATTTAGAGCAGATAGACATTGTAAACAAACAAAAATTTATAATCCAAAATATGCTATTCAAGGACTGACATTAAGGGTTTTCATCTGTTCTGAATACAAGATTAGGAAAGTATCTAAAAGCATCTAAATCAATCTCAACTGTTTCTGTTTGATAAGGTCCTGGTTGCTTGTAGAGACTACTTAACATGCATACAACGATTCTTTCACTTTTCTCCTATTGTGTAACAGAAGGGTCAAGCCAATCAGTCAGCCGTGACACCTTTTATGTCTTTATACTAACAAGATTTAAAGGTTTTTGATAAAAAAAAAAACAACAACAACAACAACAACAACAAAAAAACAAAACAACAAAACAAAAAACAATCAAATGGCATTACTTTAATGTATTGAAGAAATATAATTTGAGTTTAATAATTTTATTCATTTTGAAAATTGACTTTTAAATGTATAAGTGGCTTTGCTCCAGAACTTGTTAGTGATGGGATTTTTAAATTTAGAAGCACAGTTTAGAGTCATAACAAGAGGAGACTGTAACCCAGCAAGGCTTAGACAATCTTCTATCTCTTTTAGAGGTGCATATTTCTGAAATAATCCACGAACAGAAATTAAAAATTTATTTGACTTGAAATCTTTTAGCTGTCAGATTGAAACAAAATTAGCAACCACATATGTGCTAGTTAATATTCATGTTTTAAAGTGTGTTTGTATTCCCACTTTTTGTATTTTCCCTTGTTTATGTATTGTTATTTTTACATCTGGATTATGTTTTATATATATATATATATATATATATATATATATTTTGCCCCTTTCCATATATGTATGTGTCTGACTAGGGACAAAGTCTGAAAATTAGCTACAGCTAGTCCTGCTAACATAGCTAAGGTTGCATAGTTTTTGTAATATTGTGTTAATCTATCAAATGAATGTTTAACAAATAAATAAATTGTAATAGTTTTTAAAATAATATATATGCTGTATGTGACCATTTTGACTCATTGCAACTGAATTTGTGATATTAGAAGTTAATTTTTACATTTTAACTGAAAACATCAAAATTATTATGGTCCATTTTTTTCAGGAATCTAAAGCAAGGAAATGCAAGAAGACATTATCAGAGTAAGAGAAGAAAAGAAAAAGAAAAGGGACAGAACAAGAGATAAGACAGGAGTCAAGATAAGACTGTCTTTTACTGGCTGGAGAGATCTCACAGTACAGGTAAGATGTAAGATGGATGCTGGATTAGCCATCGACAGGGGGCGCGTCACTGACAAAATCTACAAAAGTTCTATTCTGTGTCTTTAACTTGCTCTAAAATAACTTGATATCTACTTTTGTTTTCATTGGGCTGTTCTAACTTGAGACACAACCACTGTTAGTGCTGTTCTCTGGTTAGCTAGCACTAGTGCTAGCTAGCTAACCAATAACATTTTCCTAGCATATTTTAAAATATATAAAAGATTCGTTATGTTAACAAGGCTGAAATTGTAGTTTCTAGCAAAAGGGAACTTGGGGCATTATTATTCTGTCAACTTTGAGGTCTGCTGGCAGTCACTTAGCAAAATACTTGGTTGCATATCATTAAATTATCGTATATAAAGACAACTGATGTCAACAATGCTGAAACTTCCCTCTTGCACCACTGCAGAAACTAACACTTTCTTGGTGATAGCAGCCCATACTTGCATACTTTCTCACCAAGAGGGATCCTGACTTAAAGTGGTTCCCCATGTCCATTAGTCATTCATCCATGGGCCCTTCCATCTTTCTCTAAAACCATAATCATCTGTCAAGCACTTCTTGGCTCAATATTGAACTTAACACTTGCATCATACCTCTGGACTTCTGCATTTCACAACAGATATTTCTCAACGGATATTAATCTGGACAGCTTGATGTAGGGCTTTAATCACTATAGCCCACACCACACAAATACTCGCACCTGAAAATGATTGTACCCTACAGGCTTTTAATAATAATAATAATAATAATGGATTAGATTTATATAGCGCTTTTCAAGGCACCCAAAGCGCTTTACATTGTGTATCCATTATTCATCCACTCCTCACTCGTACCTGGTGATGGTAAGCTACATGTGTAGCCACAGCTACCCTGGGGGCGGATGAAGGAAACATGGCTGCCAATCCACGCCTACGGCCTCTCCGACCATCACCGAACATTCATCCACATTCATTCACCAGTGATGCCAACACTGGAGGCAAGGAAGGTTAAGTGTCTTGCCTAAGGACACAACGACAGATGACTGCGGGAGTGGGAATCAAACTGCCAACCTTCCGGTCATTGGACAACCTGCTCTACCGCCTGAGCCACTGCCGCCCCAAATATTTTTATAAATTAAATTTCATTATTAAATCACTTTATAGGCTTTTTTTTATAGTATGTGATTTATTAAAACCAGAACATAACCGGTCCTGTTTCATGTGCTGATTATCTTCAATATGGAGAACCATTAAAGATGTAATAACAAAAATATGGGACAGAGTTTGGCTCAAACCAGTATGCCCTCCTGTGGGTCTGCTTTTGTTCTCAGTATAATTACTACCTTGTTTTTCTGATGCACTCCTTGAAATTCATTTTTTGTATTTATAGTGCAATATGACTGTTGTGAGGTGGGAGTTGCTCTCTGTCCGCTGCAGGCGCAGTCCATTAAACAATGTAACACGCTAAAGCTGCGCTGAACCTCGGCCAACAATGAGAGCCTTCCTGCCTATAAACCTCTGAGACAGCTTGTTGGCTCTCAGCAGAAAATGTTAATCTTCCCTTGAATCCAGTCTTGAATACAGAAACCATTATCAATTTTTTTAAAGTGTGGTCTCATGAAACTTACATTTTCTGGCCTCATTGTGTGTTTTAAGGCATCAGTGTTTCACATGATAGACTCTCTGTTTTTCATTACAAAGCAAATAAGTTTGATTAGCTTTCTCTCCTTGAGGATTTTCTCATCCTGAAAATAAATCCCGGCTTGGAGCAACTTATCTAAGCAAATATCCTCAGAGGCCAAGCTCCGAAAAGCTTCAATATATTTACGTTCTCTATGAATGTTACAAGATCTAAATGGTCAAGTTATGTTAGCAGACAGTGAAAGTGGCACCATAGTTGTTTCCATCCTTGCTTTATCTTAGAAAACTTCCTGCACATGTAGGTAAATATTTTAAAAGACAGAAGATGGCTGTATGACAACTTCTGAAGGGGCTCTGAGTCACTTTTCTGTGAGCTGTCTGCAGTCTGGACGTTCAACATCCACTCTGGCAAAGCACTCTGCAAGTCCAAAGGCAGGACAGTTTATATCAAGATTTCAGAACTAAAGGAAGAGTTTTTGACATCTTACCTTATCTGCAGCTGTGAAGGACAGATATACTCTCTATACCCCAAAGTGCCCTTTTCTCAAGGGCTTTTATTTATTTATTTATTAGTTGTTTTTTTTTTGACCTGCCACCAGCCATTTCATCATGACCGTTCACCTAAATTCTGAGTTGACTGTGAATTTGCCGGGCCATGGGAATGCTGTAGGGCAGGGGTGCCCAGCTCCACAATCCTGCAGGTTTTTGATGTGTCCCTGCTCCAAAACCACCTGACTCAAAATGATGAGTCATTGTGCAAAACTTAATAGGCTGTTGGATCTATTTAATTTGAGTCAGGTGTGTTGAAGCAGGAAACATTGGAAAATCTGCAGGATAGCGGCTCCAGGACCGACTTTGGGCACCCCTGCTCTAGGGCCTGATGTAACATATTCTGGTGCAGTAGGTGGCAGTATGCACCTATTTACGTTTATTTGCGACTTCCATTAATCCGGAGGAGAAGAAGAAGCACAAGGCAAGCTGGCAAGCTGCAGCAGAGGGACCAGAGACCAGAGCGCTGGTCAGAGGTTGTCCACAGTCTATATTTCAGAATAGTTAAATAAGTTAGTGAAGTCAAACAATCAGTAAGTGGATGAGATAAATCAAGTGTACGTTGTTTAATGTATTTTGGAATACAAAGGTATGTTTTCATAAGACCCTGCCAAATGAGGGAAAAAACTATGGTCTGCACCTTTTTTTTTTTACTTTTCTGACTGTGGTGTCCCAGCTATTGTTGACTGGATGTGATGTGCAGCCAGAACGTTCTCATCAGTGCATGAATGAAATTACATTGTTAGTACCTGTGCCACACAATGTTTATCAGTGATAGAAAATATTAATACTTATTCTTTTCCAGATTTACTCTTTTTTTGTGGCACTACTTTCATTTCATACAGATAATCTAACTTATTACTCTTTCCATCGTTACCACCGGTACCGTTCCTGACGATGGCGTTACTATAATTCAGCACACTGACCGGGGTTTTACAGAGAGAAATAACCACAAAGCCTAAGTGATGATGATTGACTGATGTAAAGTAAAATGTCCTGTCAAACTTAGTGTGCACAGCCGAACACATGCACACAACCAAACACACAAATGACCAAGCACACAACAACGGCATGTCCAGAGAAAACAAAGAAGGAATTTTAATCTGGAATCACAGACATCAGTTTTCCCTCAGAGAGATAAAAGACAAGAGCATTAAAAGAAATGTTCATTATGACCATAAACAAAGACTTACTTTATGTTGGGGGGGGGGGGGGGGTCTAATCCACAGTTTTTTGGTAGTTGCATGAACGGGGGTCTTCAGGGAAAATAGCTTGGGAACTTAGTGCAAAGATGCCCTGCAAAGACAGGCTCATTCAGCAAAAAACAGAAAGAGCTGCGTGAGGCATATAGTTAAAAGATGTTTAATAGGTACCAGCAACACACACAAACTAGAGGGTGAATCCTGTTGTATTGCAGTGTACAATAGTACATTGTGTTACAAATATACTTGTATTTTAATGCAACTGAAACAGCTGTGTCATTACCAGATTCCTGTCTCACACGCAGTCTTTAAAGATCAGGTTTGATGTGCCCCTTTCTTTACTTTGAGCACCTGCACCTTTAGTGGTCTCTACACGGACCTGGTGACTGTAACTTTGTCAGTCAATGATGTAAGATTTGAAAGATGAGCTAATTTGACCATCCATCTATATTTTCTCTCCACAACTCTTGTCCCATACACTCACTGGACACTTTATTAAGTCCACCTTGCTAGTTCTAGATAGAAACCACTTTTCCCTTCAGAACTGCCTTAATTCTTGATGTTAAAGATTCAACAAGGTGTTGGAAGTGTTTCTCAAAGCTGCTCTAGTAGATTGAAATCTGGTGACTGTGGAGGCCATTGGAGTACAATAAACTCATTGTCATGTTCAAGAAAGCAGTTAGAGATGATCTGAGCTTTGTGACATGGTGCATTATCCTGCTGGAAGTAGTCATCAGAAGATGCTCCACTGTGGTCATAAAGGGATGGAAATGGTCAGCAACAATACTCAGGTAGGCTGTGATAATCAAAAGAAATTTCATAGAGGCTCAGGGCATCATCATATGCTGTCCACCCAAAACTCCATGTTACCATGTAAACGAGATGCCAAAACTCAACAATATTTTTGCATTTTACTGTCTTAACCAGGGCTGGCCCTAGGCTGGCCGGTGCCCTAGGCAAAACAAGAGTAACTGTTTTTTTGTAACTAATGTACAAATTTGTGTCTCCTTAAAAACAAAGCCACACTAAAACACTCTAAACGAAACAAACAAAAATGATAAATAGCACAAAATAAATAAAAATAACATTTAGTACAATAGTCCAGGGCAAGAAATGGTACAAGTGCAAACCCTAAAACAATGTAAAATGGTGCAATCAAAAAGCACACATTTAACTATAAAAGCTGCTACAAAACAAAATAATGCCACTGTGTAATAAAAAATCAATTAAGCAATCAAATTAAATTTTTGAAGCATGTTTCTAAGTTGTAACACAAAGTTGTTTAGTAATCCCCTCATGTCCTTGAAGCCACCCAGGCCCACCACTCAGACACAAAAAACATAAACATGTATTTAATCATGTTTATGACATTTCTGCATTCAGTGTTTTTCATTTAGCTCTGCTTGCTATAGATAGATATATAAAACATAATAGTACTGCAGTCATTATTAGAACATTTTTATGTCATATCAAACCTTTACTTTATTTTGATTGTTTTTTTTATTTTATTTTATTTTATTTTATTGCATAATATAGGTGGTACTTTAATTATTATGGTGTTCAGATATTGTTGTTACGGTGCATCTATGTTAGCTAGCGTTAGCCCACTGTCGATGTCAAAATGAAAAGTTAACACACGCTGCCTTTATGCTTCAGTAACTCAGACATACCTCTATTTTGGGCTTGTTTTTCCTCCTCCTTCCTACGTTTTCTGTAAGCAGCATCTGATAGCTTGGATTGTCTTTTTATTATAAACTTTGTTAATGATTTTCTTGTTGGCAACACATGACAGGGTAAGGTTGTCCATCAGTATTATCATTACCAACCTGGATGCGCTCCTCCCCTCCCTCCATTCTCTCACCTGCCAGCCCACAGCTGCAGGAGCAGCAGATCAGGAGGAGGTCGTCATCATCACAGAATATTGTAGCTTCTTTTAACTTTTACAATTTGTTTGGTCTAGTTATTATTTACAAGGAAATGGAATAGAAATCAAATTAATGTACATTTTCTTTTCTTTTTTTCTTTTTGGTTTGACAGCAATTTGGTGCCCCTTCCAACAGATGGCGCTCTAGGCACTATGCCAAGGGCCACTCCTGGTCTTAAGATAAATGTGTAAATAAGGCTTTAATCAGATTTTTCTGCAGTTCTCTTTTAAAAATCTTCAAAGGATAGATGAGCTTCCCATTTACACCAAATCATCTCATTACCACAATCATTATGATTTGTGATAAGCTCAATACTCAAAATCTCTCTGGCAGGATTAAGGCCCATTTATGCTCCCTTACATACGTAAACGGTGGCATCCATTTCAAATGTTGTAATATGTCACTACACTTCCTACACTAGTGGGCAGTACTAATTTCAGAGTTCGTTCCCACGAGCCGATGTCAGTTTCAGACACCGTTTGGTGGCAGTAATGCGTGGCTATCACCCAACACAAGCTAAAACACCTTTCTTCAAAAGCTTGTACAATTTCTATAGTCGTTGTCCTTCATCAAGTCTCCATTATTCTGCTTTTTTGTTCCCATCCTGATTGTCTTTTTCTTCTCTGTTTTGTTTCTTTCACTGGTGGCATGATGGCTATTCTGCTCAGCACTGCCCCTGCGAATTTCCGATGGTATTGCTGTCTTCTGTGTCAAGCGACAGATAGCTACACTCCCTGAAAACAGACCAAATTATGCATGTAACAGACGCAGAAGATGGAAAAAACTTTACGTCGGTTTGGGTATTCGTCTCCTGCGTCAAGCATAAATGGGCCTTTACTCAACGTAGCCCCTTCAGCCAGTACTATCTGTCTTTAATGTATGCACAGATGGTGATCATGTATTTTAAAACAAAGACAAACAAGTCACTGAAAGAAAAAATGGAACTTTATTTGATTTTATACTTACCAACACTTTGAAATGAAAACCTATGTAATTACTCACAACTAATATAGATCTGCACATAGCAAATAAATTAATCGAAAATAGTTACAAAGTTCTATCACTTTTTTCTCCCAAACTGCAATACACGCAAACATAAGTTGAGAAACAAAATAAATGCGATCATTCTTGTTTTTTCCAGGTTTTCCTGCCACATGGAACGTAGATAAAATCTCCCCAAAAAGCATCTTTCCAACAAACAACACTGCTCTCTTGTATCTAAGAAGCTAATAAGGAAATAACTGAATAAATAATTGCACATTGCACCCTATTATTGCATTAGTTGCAGTTTGTTTCAAAGTCGCAGTATACTCAGGCATATACACAAATGTAAATACAGTTTTCAAACACTGAGTAACACATTAATATTGATGTTACTGAAATCACACTGCCATTACTTACAACTCAATATTCCTGCTTTGCAACTGATTTCAAATTACACAAGACCTAATTTGTCAAATGCATGATCTAGCTGTGCTAGAAACGTAGTCACTGATGTTTTAAGCTTAAACAAACATTTCAGTTGTACACATGCACTGAAAACTGTTGTATAAAATTCATAATACCCTTAAGGATGTTCTTTGCTGTTACAATGTGTGGGTAATTCAGAAAGAATGACCTCTTAGGTATTAATGAGTTGGTTTTAAAAAGCAATTATGAAAAAAAAAAGAAATAATGTATAATTACAACATAATTTCAGCATGTTCATTTGACAAACATTCCCATTAAAGTACAAGCAATGACAAGAGAAAATTAAAGAAACATAAATCCATTTTTGAATGCTAGCACGACTACTTAAGTTCACATCAAAATGTAAGAATTATTGCAGAATAAACACTGACTATGCATTGTTCAGTATATTGAAACAGCATTTGGTCCATTTCCAAAATCACATTTACTATATGGTATCAAAGGAAAAGATATTTTGGCAAATATACCTAATTAGATTTAGATTTAGATGAGGTGGGATGAACACCTCTTTCAGATCTGTATGATAAATATGAAGTTAACTACCAGATACCTTAGCTTAGCATAAAACTAGAAATATAATATCAATACCAGTTGTGATGCTAATACTAGCTAGTGAGCAAATAGAGACAGATTAGTTGACATTAGTCATGTAGTATTAGATGTGATGCTTGAATAATTCACAAAATGGAGCTGCTATGGCAGCTGCATTCAAATGTTACAATCATCAGAGTTTACTGTGTTTGATTTATAATTGCATTTTCCTGGCACAATTCAGACACTGTGAGTAACTATTAAACACTGTGACCTTCAATGAAACTTAGTAATTGGTTTTATCTTTGACTTTTAAGCCCACTGATAATATTTTTTCTTTCCTGTTGCTGACAAAAGAAAAGTAAACCAGCGACCTAACCTATTTAAGTTTGATATACCTTGGCAAGAAACGGGTTAAGATCATTACAAGAACGGAAATAGCTTGTTGTTAAGCTGAAAATGAGCAAAAACAGGTTTCCTTTAAACCAAACATGCATAAATTTATCATAAGGTAATAGTTAGCACAATGGTCAGGTTTACTTCTGTCTGCAGGCTTCAGACTAAGATGTCTTAGCTGACCGCTAGCAGTAGCTTGACATTTATTATACAACAATAAGTCCTATCAATACTGTAATCGAAAAATGCACATAAATAAAACCAATTTACCCAAATATTTTTCTTAAACCAAATAGATAAAACACATAAATTTGTAATCAGGTTTTGGTTAGCCCAACGCCCAGGCTAGCTGTTCTATCCTTTATCCAGTGTTTATGCTAAGTTCAGTTAGCTGAAAGCTAACAGTAGCTTGCCATGTAACATATCATTGTTTTCATATCAGAATGTAAATAAACATATTTTCCAAAATGTACAGGTTCTCCTTTAAACTCAGTGTAAGCTAATAGAAATATAGCAAAAGTTGTATGTATGAAGAAAGCGATCCACTGTAAATGCAGAATATTTCATTGTTGGACTGTAGTTAATGTGATTCAACAATAACATTCAACAGCTGTTTGTTTTTGTCAACACTGAACCTAGCTCAGCAGAGCTTGGAAAGATTACCCAAGCTGTCCAATATCTGTAGAGCCTCCTCACAAGTAGAAGTTGTGAGAGGTGGTTGAATTACTGAAGTTTACCAAATATCACCCATATCTCCCTCTCATATTAGGTACAACACAACAAAATCAACTTAGCTTGAGTTCCATAATCAGTGAACAAAAAGTCATGTGCATCACCACACCATAGATAAATACATGCTGGCTTTTGGAACACCAGCGAAGCAGGAATAGTCATCCAACTTATCCTTTTTTAAATAAAAACAATTAAGTTGCTGACATGGTAATGACATGAAAAGACATTCAAACCTAAAGCGTCAAATCAACCGCATGACAATGAAAAGAACATAAGATGAACAATCGTGAAAAAGAGACTGAGTGGTCACGTCCGCCCAGGCCCCACGGGTTCCCCCCAATGAACCCCTGAACATTCCTTGGCCCCAAAAATATTGGGCTTGGTCCAAACGTTCAGGCCTCTATGCCAGTAACATTCGGCTTCTTTCCCTTGTTTTTTTAAAACCCTCTGTTCATAACTTCTACAAGCAGCTTAGCTGATATTTTTCTGGGACAAGTGAAGGAAGCCGAAAGGTTTGGACGAAACACTGGGTTTTTAAGTCCAACTAATCCTCCCACATCAGAGGCAGTCCAGAGTAAAGTGTTGAATAGTCTATTGCATGAGCGCCGCGTAGTCGACTAATGTGCTAATTCACAAAAGTCCTTGTATAAAACAAATACAGTATAATAATAAGTTAGTAAACAATCATTTAAATTTTCAGTCAGTGATTTAGCCACTGATTTTTCACTAATTCCCATTCATGCATCTAAATACTAATAATTGGTGTTGATAAAAGGAGGCTATGTTGGAAAGTTTTCCATCTGGGCAGGGAGTAGGACTAGACGTGAGTGGCCAAAATGTTGAAAAAGTTTGCGGAAAAGAACAGGAGCACTAAGATATAACATTTGAAGGAGCACATACACTGAACAGGCTTACTGAAATACACAACAATACAACATTGAACACATGCAATATAAGCAGTAATGTAAATAGAGGAAATTAACATGAGAAGGGAGGCTCTAGGAGTGATACCATTGGCTTAAAAGGGTCATGTGATGCAGCAAAGAGTCATGGGCAGAAATTAGACGAAGATGCAAATTAGGACAAGAGCAGAGCAATCCAATTTTTTTTCTTTTCAAAATATTTTATCAAAATTTGATAATTTGGCTACATCCCACCACACACTCTGCCGATAGCATCACTGAGCAGCTGTACTGTAATATGCAAATAACTATGTTCTACAAAAATGCTCAATCTTTTACTAGTACTTTTTTAAACTTTTAAATGATGTTCTATTACGCAGCACTGAGACAGAGAGAGAAAGCAATAGATAGAGAGAAAAAGAAGAAAGATTAACACAAGTTGTTTCTAATAAACATTCAACATGCTTCAACAGTTCTCTAAAAAATCTAGTCAACAGAGTTACTTTTTTGTATTTCTTTTTTTTTCTTTTAACTTAATTTGGCTCTCTGAAATAAAAGCGCCAAACCCTCCCTGATGTAGTTAGAACCAGGGTGGAAAGGTGGTCAGGGTTTTCGGAGAGCCAGAGCCAGAGTCCGAAGGGCTTCATCAGGGTTGTCTGCGGTAGTCAGTCATTGGAAAGGGCCAAACGGAGGAGCCAGTCAGGGATTCAGGATGTGGTCATGGAAGATGGGTCATTCCACATGGCCGCCACGTCTCTGAACCTAAAGGAAAATGACGGTAAAATTAAGCATTTCTATTGTACAATAGACAAAAGTTGTGGAAATCTGTGTTTGGTCAATTATTTCTCCTTTTTTAATAATAATACCAACTGGTGTTGTATTATACATTGTTGGGAAGTCTGATTAGTCACCTTTACAACCAGGTATAAATTGTAAGGATCATGCTTCTGAGTCATCAGCAACATAGCTAAATGTGTGGGTAGTGCCCCCCAAAAATTAGCCAAAATCTCAAGATTCAAGAGTCCAGACCTCAACCCAACCCAACACTGGTGGGATCAGTTTGGGCGTGCTGTTCATGTTAAAGTAACCAGCACAACTGGTTGACCTTCAACAACACCAGGTTGAGGAATGGGATGCCATACTAAAGCAAAATGCTGGAACCAGCATGGGGAGGAGGTGCCAAGCTGTTGTAGCTGTAAATAGATATTCCACATGCTACTGAGGTCCTTGACAGTGTAAGTCTAAAATTGGCCAATACATTATTTTTTCTTTATTATTATGGGAGACTACAATCTTCCAAATTCACCAAGCAGCTTAAAACAAGAGTGAATATCAAGAAGGGAATATTGCAGGGGATTTTGACACCTTTTGCTGTGCTGCTCATTCCACAGTAGTACCATCCTTACAAATTATACCTCATTGTAAAGGTGACTCATCAGGCTTTCCAATAACACAACACCAGTTGGTATGATCAATCACAAAATTTCTTACTTTCTGTGTTAAGTTCAGATAGCATTTTAGGCCCATCATGTCCACACAACTTCTGATTTTTGTTGGCACAAAGAAGGAAGGTTTAACATTCAGTTGTTCCATTTGCACCTCTGAGCTCTCTGACCTTGCATTGATGAGGTACTGGGCCAGGCTGATGTTGGCGGGGGTTCCTGTGATGGTGATCTGGCGCTCCGATGACCCTTCCATGGCGTTAGCAATTTTGATCTGCGCCCCAGACATCTGACGGATCTCGTTGATTTTGGTTCCCTGGCGTCCGATTATGCAGCCTATTAGCTGGGAAGAAAATGGGGGCGGGACTTAGCATGGTCACAGCACTTGAAGGAGATACTCTACAATACATGTGAATATGGGCCAATCTTTGCCAGCCTTTCAGTTACAACTTTCCTCCTCCTTATGTGGGTTGAACAAGTCTTTCACATTAAGGTCATTCACTTTACAAAGCTGACTGCCTTTGGCTGCAGTGTATCTCTGCTGTGGGAAAAGAGATTACAGTAGTTGCAGCTGAGTTGCTGTCACATTGCATCGTTCAAAAGTTGAACAAAGAGCCATGTTAAACGATAATAGGGTGGAGCTTCTGACATTGTAATCCAACCACATTTGGGAGTTTGAACTTTAATAGGAGTTGTTTTCTGATGGTCTCTTGCTTTATGTTAGGCTCTTTTATATATTCTGGAGAATGTCTCAAGCAATTAGTTAGGAATCCATCGCTCTAATCTATCTGAAAAAGGCCTTTTAATGCTAAAGAAATGTGATAGCAATATTATCCTATCCATTATGGATTTTTCGGAAAGATTTGAAGCATTGTGTCTAAATGGAAACTCAAATGCAGCATTATAATTTGAGGATATCGGCAGTAGCCGGGGGGGAAAAAGCACAAAGCTGCTGAATAAAACAGCTGAGTAAGTGTGGCTGACAATAACAGAAGACCTATTGTAATTCTTTAACAGCATCAACGATATTGTCTTATTGACAGTTTTGTTGCCAAAAGCAAAACACAGGCCATTAATATGTATAAACTGACTGATTTTAAATGAAATTTGCTTCATTTTAAATCACCGTTCTTTGCAATTTTCATTAAACCCTTTCAGGGGAAATGCAATGCCAACAAATGAAAATAAAAATGCATGGTTGAGCATTTTGCACACCATCACAAATATACTCACATCATTGGGAATGGTGAGTTCATGAGTACTGGCCTGGTTACTGGCATCCAGACCTGCTGCTAAACACAGGAAGTAGACAGAAACAGGAGAGGGAGGCAAAAGGACAGAAAAGAGTTTGGCACATTGAGGGAGAAATTGATGAACTCTATTGACTGACAAGTAGAGCCTACATACATTATAAATTGTCTCTATTGCGTGACACAATACGGAAAACAAAACCTAATGAAAACTGCATTGCTTTAGAAAAAAAGAGGATACTAAGGGAAAGCTAGAAAACAAAAGAAACCTCAACATCTACAAGAGCAGACCACCAGCAGGCCATGTCAATGGCAGTGCACCACACAGACCATAAGGAGAAGAACGACAAGAAGAAGAAAAAGAGAAAGGACAGAGACAGGAAAAGAAGAGAAAGAGAAAAAAAGGAGGAAGAGATTGTGTTCGTCTCTACAGGTAAAAACGAGAGAAGGATCTTTGGTGAAGAGGGTCATTGTGTAGGTGGGTACGTACCGGGGAAGGCAGGGGTGGTCTGTCCAAGGGGGGTAAAGGGGGTTTGCTGCATAGCCAACTGGTGGAGCTTGCTCAACTGCTGAGGGGGGGAGGAGGAGGACAGCAGAGCTATGAGGTCATCATTAAAAACACACCCTGGCGCACACACTCGCACGCAGACACACCAACACACACACAAATAAAGGTCTGTCCGAAGTGCTACAAGAGCAAAGAGAGGATCTGAGGAGACGTAACAACACAGACAGGTGAAGGACAAAAGTCAAGAGAGACAAAGAGAGAAAAGAAAGGTGTAGAAGACACTCATAAAGGACTTGGCCTGATTGGAGTATTCCTATGTTGTTGTCTCCATAAACCCCGCGTCTCATAGTTACTGTTGCTATGACTGGAGCATCCTAGAATTACATTTCTACAAATTTTATACCAACATGAGATTTGGTCACTAAAGTTTAAAGTTGGCTTTAAACTTCTGTTTAAACCTATGTGGAGTATGCCTGGGAATTGTCCTCATTCGACCCAAATAGTCGAGGCCGATGTCTTTCCTCCCTGAAACTGGTTCTGCTGAAGGTCACTTCCTGTTAGAAGGGAGACGTCACAATTTTCTACTTTCCTTTTATATTACTGTTCTGCAACACAGGCTAAATAAATGGAAACTAATGTCCTTGTCAGCACTCGGTTACCACTGTAATGAAGTTTCAAGCTATTTAGCCAGATGCTACTTAGTCTGATGCTAGTTAGCTAGATGACCAAACAATATGTGTGGAGATTAAATGCTACCAGTAAAGACTGTTTAATCCACTTTTTACACATTTAAGACTGGTCTCACTGTACTTTATTATTTTTAAACTTATATACCTCTAGGATATTAAGAAATCAGACAGTTTCTTAACCAAACTGGTTAGCTTGGGGTGTAAGAGTTTGACTCACAATTCATTGGTATTCTCAAACGTTTTTTTTTCATCATTTTCTATTCCTTTCATGAGTAATGAAAAAAAAAATGTAAAAAAAAATATTATTTTACATACATTTTTTCCTGATCTATGAAATCATCTTATTCACCATTTCCTGCCATATCTGGTAAGTCCTTCAGGCCAACCCCTTATGAGATTTAAAGGCAAATATAAGACACGTAGGCAAGAGGAAGAAAAGTTAGAAGATATGGAAATACACATCAGAAAAAAATCTGTATTAATATTAACAATTAATATTAATAAGGGTAGGGAGAAAGTAAGATAAATTTGGAAGCAGCTAGACAGAATGATGTAGAGTGCAGTGTGGACTGCCTTGTAGGGGTTAGCACTCACATCTGGATGTGGGATGGCGTACTGTCCTTGAATGGTATAAGCCTGCAAACATGAGCAGAAGAGCTTGTTGTTATCATGTAACCTCAGTTAAACAAGTCCACAAAAATACAGATATGTGACTACAATGAATTAAATATTAAATAAAAACAAATCAATTTTACAGTCTAACAAATCTTAAAGAACAAAAGTGTGCCAAAATAAATAAACTAGCATTTCTACAACTCAAGCAATATATGCACTTTTATATATTTTAACCTATTGAGCTATATTGGTTACATGTAAGCCATGCACTACAGATCCCTGTCTCGTTGTCCTTGTATTCATCAATCAGATCCAGTTGAACTAAATCAATAAGGGACGATTCAGACAGCAGGGTGGTGATTGGAAGGGTGGGGAGAAAACCGGAGGAACGACCCTGAGAGGAGTGATGTGATTGTCCTACTATGTGTGGTTTATTGGTGCCACAGAGATCAGAACTGAGCTAAATTTCATTTAATCACTGCCAAGATGGCAACCGAAGATTTACAGGAAGCAGAAAAAAAAACACGTGTCATATGATTTAATTTATTTGTTGCCTTTCCCAAAAATATCCCGACTAGAAATCTAACCTGCTCATTATATGTAGCAGCTGTCATGCTGCATGATTCATATTGTGAATGTTAGGAGGTCGTTCTAACAATATAATGCTGATAGTGACCGATCAATGGAGTCAACCAAAGGTGTGTAGCCTTTTTATTCTAGCTTCTTATTTGTCATATGATAGTTTGCTGGTCTTTCTATCATAGAACACATTTAATATAATTTAATAAGTATTTATTGGAAAATGAAGAGAGAACATCTTACCTGCATCTGACTGAAGCAAGCTATTACTGTTTATTATCAGTTCTATATTTTCAGTCCTGAACTCCACAATAGCTTTGTATGAATTTAAGTAAAAAAACAAAAAAAATAAATAAATAAAATAAAATAAAATAAAAACTATATTCAATAAAAAAAGAGTTAAAGTTAAGCAAAATAAAAGTAAATAAAAAAATAAAATGTCATGTAATAAAATGAAATAAAATGTAATGAATTTACTAGCTTACTGACTTACTAGCATAAATTTATTACCTTTATATTTTAGATTTTGGTAGACATTTGACATTAGCTGATTGAAGTATAATGGGGTTAAAAATAATAATGGTAAAACACCTTGGGCATTAAAGTTTAGTCAGATATTTAGTTTTAAATGCACCACGATCAAACAAAGCTTCCTTTAATTTTGTCTTATATTCACCTTAATCTCTTGTCATGTCCTTCCTGTCCACTAATTGTTTATTTTGACTTCTTTCTTTTTCTGGATATAACTTCCTTCATGCTGCATTCAATGCAACCAGAAGCCAGACTTTTAAAATGACTCTTTCAACGATGAGTTTAATGGTCAAGGTGGAGAAAATCCTGCCTGCCTACAGGTTAGCTATGTTGATTTGCTGCTATCACACATGCCTACAGTATTTTCATTGGCCAGGTCAAATGGGAACTGGTTCACAAAACCTTCCTGGTTAAATAAAAGTAAATTAAGTATCATTGCTTAAAAGCTATCATAGTGTTAAAAATGTACTTTATCAAAGTAAAAATAACAAGAATAAATTTTATGTTTAGTGTGTAAATTGACTTTTTAAGGAGTGATCTGCAATTCAGAAATCTTCCCTAAAGTGGGTGAACCAGGGAAATCTGACATCTTGTGCCTTTATTTTTATTTTGTTTTTCTAGACAGAAATTGGAAATTTTCCATAGCAATTGAATCCATTATTATCTCCACACCTGCTTCCTGCTAGCATCTTTAACTTGACCCGCTAGCAGCCCCTGTCCTGCCTACAGAAGGTAATTAAACTCTGTTGCATTTTTGGATCCACATGAGGAAAGTGAATCAATCAAAGCTACTTCTATCGCAAAAGACGGCTTGCTTAATAAATGGTATTGCCACTTTTAAGTAGTTTAATGACTAAATTGTGTGTTTAGGAAGAAGTTTCTTTAAATTTACTTTATTATTATAATTTATTTAATAAAACGTGGCAATAACCTACTGGATCTTCCCACCAATTAAAATGAGCATGGGTTATCCAGATACTCTCTTGATGACTAATACTTTTAATCTCAGTTCTGGTTTAAGTGGCTCCAGGTTGTGGATGAAAGTAAACAGCAGTGATGGTTTCATGCTAGTCAGGATGGGTAAAGGGGAGTGAGGAAGGGAGGAAGAGTGAGTAAAACCTGGTGCGACACTAACAGGCAGTGGCTGGTGCTGCAGTAAGAGGCTGAGGTTGGCTGTGGATGCCCCCAGTGGGTCTGCTCTTACCTGGCCACCTGAAAAAATGACAGGGGTGGAGGCAGGCTTGGGGCGGTAGGGGATGGTGGCACCTTTCGGTGGGGACTGAGGAGAGCAAAGGAGGAGAGAGTGGGGGGAAGAAGAAGGGATAAAATGTGGAGATAGTGTTAAAGCAGGAAAAAAGAGAAGAACAGAGAGAGAACGAAGTTGCATAAAGTGAGACCAGAAGGGACGGTGCCTTAGGGAAGACAACCTGTGACACTGACACAAAAGTGCTCTTCACTGTGCGCTCATGCTGACATAAAATGTCAAAATTGTGGTTCAGTGCACAACTAAGCTTGGATTTACCTGGAAAATCACTTTCAACTGGATAATGATGACTCAACATACTGCATTCTAAATATCTTTTCAGTCCATACTCTGGAGACTTACAGTCAAGTCACAAATGTCCTAGTATCCATGGCTGGTGCCATCATGAAGGCCCAATGGAGAACTGGCTGTGCAGATAGTTAAAATTAATGGTGCAAGAAGAAAAAAAGACACCTAATAGTGTGAAACCCTATGATCCAAAACAGCATTCTCATTCAGACATGTAGGCAGAAGAAAGTAATAAAGAGAAGAGGGCAAACAAAATGGTCAATGATCTCAAAATAACGACCTAATACAGCGATCAATTGGATGAATTTTTAACTTGAAATGCACTGACATTGTCACAGAATGGATTTAACTTTTACTTTAGATACTTGAAGACCCCATGTTACTTTTATGTAAGTGTTCGTTTTAGTTTCGAGGATGCTACAGTACGTTAGCTTGCTTGATAAGGAGAAAACAATAGCTACTGTCTCCAAAAGGCATAGTCTGATCTGATTGGTCAGTTGTTGATTTGTACAGTAGTTGACCATTCCTAACTTCATCACTGTAAAGTGAGTCAGCCATTTTGAAATTCACAGTGCACAAAAAGTAGTAGAAGCTGTACATGTTGATAGAAATCTGTCATCATGCATTGAGCCCTTCAACCAGGAGATAGCAGAGTATGCTAGTGCAAGCTAGCTGGCGCTAATATTAGAAGCATGTTACTGTGAATTCTTGGGCTAATTATATTATCTCAGACTTCTTAACCGTGATGTGATTAGTCTTTTTTCATCTTCAGATCCAGGACTTGTCCATGTAGATCCGTGTAGGCAGAAGAAATTGGTAAATTGTGTAAAATTAACCTGTTTTAGACATGTTAGCTCTATGTTGTAATGTTGCCTGCTTTCATGCAAGCTACAGCAGCTGTTTGATATCTGTAAAAATTACAAACAATTGTTTTGTTTTAACATAATCATCAAATTTTTGTGGCCAATATTTTATCATTAGCGTGTCAAAGATTGTTACATAATTACAGCTATGGTCAGTGTTTGCGCCGCTGGATTCAGCTCAATTAATATATTACAGATATATTTGTGTAATCATTTTATGTTGATGAATTTTTGATGTGATGAGGCTGCTGTTTGTAATCTCTGGAGTGCTGCTTTTTCCCTTCCATCTATGTAAACAGTAACCTGATGCTTTTTTAAAGCTAAAGTTCAGTGCAAAACACACCTCTTGTCTATCATTATCTCAATATTTGCTGGTGCATTTAAATGCTGCTGGGAATGTGTTTGCAGCAGTGCAGATTTTCTAATGTAAACTGTATGAAAACACAAACACATCCATCAGAAATGTAATAAAAGCAGCAGTAGAAAGCACAGAAATGTTTCCGGAAGAGATCCCTCGACACAGCAGATTGAACTTCTTGTTGCATTAGTTATAATCTGTTCATCAAATCCCATTTTTCTTCACATTTCTGGCCTGACTGAATGATTGTTTAATGTAGTGCAGTACAAAACAAAACAGAATTTCAATGATAAGGTTTATAACTTGCAAACAAACAGTCTTCCGTATCAGGCATTTCAGAGTAAATAATGACCTTGTTTCCCATATTTGCGGCCCCCTCCCTCCCCTTCCCCACTGTACCTCCAGCATCACCACACATATCTGTTTGACACACTGGATGATGGCTTCTGGGGCCCCTGAGATTGTCACCGCTCTCTCAGTGGAGTTGGGAAGCATGTCACCTGCAACCTGGACCTGGGCTCCCGTGGACTGAAGCAAAACACAAAACCACAAAGCGTCAGGGATGCAGTAATTAATCTTTTACTGACCCTGTTTCCTGTTTAAACGGCTTCACAGTGAGTAAAAACTGACATCCAGGAGCAAAATGAGCTCTGAGCCTTGAGCTTCACACTCTGGGGATTGTGCAGCAGAGGAAGGTTAAATGGAAATTATATGATCCATAAATATGGGATCTAGAGACTGTAAATGAGAATCTTGTGGCTCTGCCATTTGTCAGATTAAACTTCTGATTAATTTAAAACGATGATGATCACTGGGGTTGAAAAATGGTTGCATACCTCTCTCATTTCTTTGATTTTGGAGCCACCTTTGCCGATAAGGGAGCCACACTGGCTGGCAGGGACGACGAGCCTCAGGGTTACTGGGGGTTTGCTGGTGGCTGGGCTGTTGCTCATGGAGTTGATTATATCCTGTAGAAGAGGGGAGGATCATGTTTCATCAGAGGTTTTAGCAAGAAGAAAAACTATTACTTTAGGGAAGGTTGCGCACATCTTACCACACCACTCGCAGTTTAAAACATCCTCTACGACCAAAAATGTCAGTTTATGACACTTAGCATTAGCACCAGCTTAAGCATTTGTACTAATCAACCACTTAAAAAAGACCTATTATATTAAATTATCCATTAAATTGTCCAATCAGAGAAGACTTTGTGTCTGGTACTCTGGTCATTTGAAATTTGCATCAGCATGCAGCACTCTGCTCAATATTTAATTTTCATTTCGACCAGACAGATTTACATCTCCTACTCAAGCGGGCATACTGATTCATTTAAAAATAAGTAAAAGTCTGTCCTGGAAATATCCTGTTTATTAATTGATAGCAGTAAAATGTAGCTTAAGTATTAAAGCAAAAATACCAGCTTAGTTCCTCTGAATTATTAGATTATTAATACTTGTGTGAGCAGCGTGCTGCTGGTGAAGTCACTGGGTGAGGACATTTTTAAATATTTTATTCAGGTTTTCATGCAGAGACTCAATATTTTGGGGGAACTTTTAACACCTCCAAGTCCTCCGAAATGTGACCCTGACTACAAGTTCAGGGCGTCAGAAGCCTGAAAGGTTTAATTTTCCTAATCTTAGTGTTATTGCTTAAGTAGAGGAAGATATCTTGTTTATTTAGTTTGTGTAGTTGATAAAATCTTTGTGACAAGGGGTAAAATATCTTCAGCAACCAAAAGTTCAGCCGTGTTCTATGTGACCTCTTGGAGTTGGAGGAACTATGAAGGAGGAGTAGATGGAAATACTTCGGTATGGATGCTCAGTGGCTGTTTTATTTGCTTTATGTTGCCAGTTAAATCTTAACAATCAGTAATGCATAAACTTATAAACATATAACTCCAATATTTTTGCCAAATCATATCTACACAATGTGAGTGATGCTTATGAGGCGTTGAGGAGAAACTCGGATTGGTCCGACTGGAAGTGCGCTGATCCAACGTCCAAATCAAAACACAGTACTGGCCCACTTTCAGAGGGTGCTGCAAGGTTAGATCAGCACATTTCTGTCCTATATAATGTGGCCAAGACTGCTTTGTATTCCATCTGGAAATGAGCCAGTTGAAACGTTGAAACAAGCCAGTGGTGGAATATGACTAAGTACATTCACTTAAGTACTGTCACCTTAAAGTTTTAGAGGTAATGGATGCACTTTTTGCTTCACATTTCTTTTGGAAGCTGTAGTTACTGAACAAATTTAGGGTTTTGAGTACAAACATTAAAATTTTAAAGACTTATTTTTCCATGTGAACATAATAGATTTTACAGTTGAAGCTTCCCAAATGTGCTATTTCTTTTTGAAGATTTGAGTGTTCGAATATAAAAATGTTGATTAAAGATTTTTTGAGGGTGTTATTATTACTGTTTTACCTCCTCAAACTTGTAGGCGATCATGGCGAAGGCCTTGAAAATGGCATCTGTTGGCCCGGTGATAGTAACTATCCGCTCAGGGCAGTTCCCCTCTGAAATGTTGATGCGGGCACCACTCTGCAAGGTGGAAGAAAACCAAGAAAATATACACAGATAAAGACTGAATCTATGATTAGAGGTGCTAAATATTGCTGGTAGAAAAGTTCTTACATCTTCACGCATCTTCTTCACTGTCTCCCCTTTCTAGAAGCAAAGAAAAGAAACAACATTGAGATGTTTTTTGTATTTCCTACAGGTGTTTTGATGCTTTACATGGTCTGATTGTTGTGCTTGCGATAAATACCTTTCCTATGATGCTTCCCACCTCCTGCAGGAAAACAAAGGCGCAGTGTTAGGTGCATCTGTGCCACGGGGTTCCTTTTTAAATTAGCTTTCTTTAGACAGATAATTGGAAACAAAACCAGAGGAAGAACAACAGAATGATTTGTGTGTTTGTACCTTGCCATGCATCAGCAGCCTGATGGTGAGGGTCACATTCAGTCCGCCCTCTGATTGGACCTTGATGGGCTCCATGTTGGGATTGGATGTGAAGGAAGGGGCGTGGTCACGTGAGAGAGGAGATCAAGGGCCAACGCGAGTGTGATGGTGGAGTCAGCCAACCGGTCACCTGTCAGGTAAAAGAAAAGCAGACACACCTGTAAAGGTTAGGCAGGGAAAGTATGTTAGCTTAGCGTAGCACGGCTACAAACCACGCTACTCTAATTCTGTCAGGTGACATTTAAAGACTACAGGGGCAAAATCTTCTGAAACTGGACATTTTTCTTTTACCAGGGGCCATGTTCAATATTGTTTACTTGGTAGTTTGATGAAATAAATAAAACAATAAATAAAAATCAGTTGGTTAAATTCCACACTAGTTGGGGTATGGACCGAGAATGTGGGTTTAATGCAAAATTATAATCGTATTTTAATAAATGTATTTTTGTTCTGCTGCACAAAGAGATGAAATGTCAACGTTTAGCAGTTTGTAAAGTTAATCTATAATCTGTTTTGATCTTTTCAGAAGAAAATGTCCAGGGTAAAAAAAAAAAACCTTTAAAGTTTTTCTCAATTAGTTTCTCCTGTAAGACACATTCCTCCATTTTATTACTCAGATTCCCTTTTTGTAAATGTAAATGTTTTAACACACAAAAAAGTGTACAAATGGCACAAAAAAAAGCAAGAAAATGAGCTTTAATTTAAAAGCACAACATAGTGACTGGAATAGTATTGATAATATCTAATACTATCAAAGATGGAGAGGGGTGATGTGGTTTCTCTTTATGCAATGTAAAAAAGCATTGAAATATAGGTCAGCATATGTCCCTTCAGTCCGAGGATGAGCTGTTGAATGACGAGCGCCATATTTATTTTTATCGAGCCCATTTCAGCCAGGTCGTCTCTAATTCTGCCTGACAAGGGGTGTCATGACTCAGGCAGGACTCTGAGTATCGAGAGCCAACACAAGAGGGCGCCTCAGCCTGCAATCAGAATCCCTACATTGGATCTGAATATTAACAGCAGGGTTTAAATGTGCAGCTGGAAACTCCTTGTGCTGATGCAGAAAATCAGAAACGGTGCATCACAGATTGTTTTCATGGCTCAGCTGGTATTAGGCAACTTTAAAGGACCAGTATCCTGTTATATAAGAGATGGAAGACATTTAGAGGTTGTTCTGTAGGTTGAAATAATGACTGATGAGCTTTAACCTTCTAATAAAGAAAAAGTAATTAAAAAAAGAAATGCACGGAAAAAAGAAATTTTGCTCTGCAGGACTGGAGTGATAATAAATTGAGTAAATGATAAATTTACCTGAAGTATGTGCATTAATTTGTGATTCATACACAATAGAAGTAAACACTAGTACAAAAAGCAGCTGCACATACTGAGAAACATCTGTTTTCCCAAACAGGGTTTCTCTGATCGTAATTGCATCCACGTAAAAGAATAAATGTGGATAGAAAAGCTCCTGAAGCGGCTGACCTTGACTGAAGAGACAAATAAAGTCGCTGTCTGTCACAGCCACTGTTGCTATGTGCATGTGAAATATGTGTGTGCTGCTAAGGCTTCCTGAGCAATTGCTAATTATTACCTGATGTCATGTGAAGCTGTGAAATGATGAAAGCAAGCAGCTGTGCTTCTTTTATTACAGCTCAGACATGTTTGCAGACATGACTCGGTCCAGGTGATCATCTTTTCATGGACTGTGTCTTGACCTCAGTGTCAGCCTATTGATGCCCTCTAATTACCAGCAGCAAGTTTTCAGGTAGTTCAGACATGATGAGAGGCTCAAAGTGCTGCTGCAAGATGACAGCGAACACTTACAAGCATGCAAAGACATGTTTCATTTGATAAAATATGTGAAATTTTCCATTTTTCTGGGAATCAGTCTGCAAGATGTCTTGAAAAATTCATTTATTAAATTTAGTGCTGCAAAAGTTAAATACGATGTCATGTTTAATTAGAAAAACAAGAAGTAGTTCATTCTTAAATTAAAAGCAAGAGCATCCTGTGAAAAATGCTAAAGAATTAACAGATAAACATACTTATATATCTTAATATTTGGAATTGATCCTTTTTGTAGGCTTATTTCTTTAGCAAAAACTTAATTTTTCTACCTTTTTCTGTTTTATTCATTGGAGGAATGAATAATTTTTGTTTTTTGAGGACCAATAAATAATGTAAACATGCATATAGACTGAACACTATTCTTTTTTTTCTTATGTTTATAGAACCTGCAGCTTTATGATTCTTAAAAATTGGTTGATTTCCTGTCATATTGATGAATTTGCGAGCTTTTCCGGTGCTTTCAGTGCTTTTAGTTTCAAACTAATCCTCAGTATGTATTGAAATTAATATATTTTGCAAAGTTATGGTTGTAAATTCAAACCACCGCTCCTCTAATCTACGCTAGATGCTGGTCAGAGGCCAGAGGTGGTTTGAGAGATAAGGGACAGAGATTCTGCTGCCAGCTGTCTCTCCAATCTCCCAGAGGAGACCAGATTACATAAAAAGCCTTAATCCGGGTTTAAGACCCACGCCAGCGGTGCAGGAGCGGTGGAGTGGGGTGGGGGGAGAAAGAAAAAATAAATAAATCAAAAACCCTCCAAGATTGAGGATGGGATTTGAACTGATGAATCATCTCTTTTCCCAACTTCACACTGGATGCACAGAAAAGCTTTAAATATAAAACGTTTCTGATTTGTCTGTGAATAAAAATGTTCTCTTTTTTTCTCTTTTGCACAATAATGAGCAAACCTCCCCCTCACAAAACAAACCCTTCAAAGAGCCTTCATCCCTCTGATTAAGACTCCAACCCAACTGTAGATTTAGGTCAATAAAAAACAAGTCTGCTGGACCTCAAAGATGAACCAGGTCATTGGTAAGAGCTGCATTTCAATAGCTGTATTCTGCTCATGCATCCTGTAGCATAATAGAATTAGGTCAAGGGCCTGTGAATCATTGGCGCCAATGGGCAAAAACCTTCCAGCATATATTCTTTTTTTTAAAAAGGAAAATAATTAAGCTTTATTTTCTCATTATAATCTCAAAACATCCCCATACAAGCTTAAAATAACTACTTTCGCTGACAGAAGTCATGCTGCGAGTCCACTTCTGATGATTTCAGTGCATTTTTTTTCTTTCTTTTCTTTATTTTGTGGCGTTCCTCTTCTTCTCTGCGCAGCTCATTCAGGAAGTTGGAGAAGGGGGAAAGCAGAGAGGGATGGCAGGGAATTTTTCATGACATCTGACGGGGAAAGTGGGTCATGCTCGGTGTTGCAACGCTGCTAGCCTCCTCCTCTATGGCGGCTATTGAATTAATCACGCTTTACGCTCGGCTGGACAACGCAGTGCACAAAATGGCTCCCCCTCCTCCTCCACCTCATCTTTTTCATCCCCCAGCTCCATTCGCCTCTCGTCTCTTCCCTGTAACTGCTCAGCGTTCACCACAGAAAAGACTTGAGCATTTCTCCTGAAGAACTTGAATCTGTTGTGTCTTTTATCTCTTGACCCCCTCCACCTCCACCTCTTTATGTGCCAACAATGAGGTGATGTGTTCATACAGAGCCATCAGTGTGTGAATGATGAAAAAGTAAAGTTACGGGGCATTTGGAAGATGTTTTGGTGAGGAGGGAGGTTTCTTGTTGACACTCCTTTTTATGGAATATCTTTCCTTTTTGATTATTTGGTGTACCAGTGGGCTGCAAATATGGAGGGATAAGTGCATAAAACTTCGAACTAAGATCAGCTGAAGTGATCACCAACTTTCTTTTGCTCTTTTGGGTTGATGCTCTTCACTATATGATGTCAAATGTTATATGGAGCCGGTTATTTTTAGGCATATGGAAATTTTTAATAATAAACATCTAAACAGAAATCTAATTCAACATCTCTTGTTTCAGTTTAAAGCATCAGTCACTGAATTCAGCTGCATGTCCCAGTCGGTTAAAGTCGCTCTTGAAGATTTTTTTCAAATGCATCATCCACCATTTGCATTGCTTCAATTACAGCTGGTTTTTCTGGTAGTTTTTCCACTGATATAGAGTCAAACCATAAATTTGAACCTTAAAATATTTTTTTTTTTCTGTATTTTTTATCAGAGATGAAGCCTCGTTGTCAATTGTCGCACATTGAGAAATGAATGTAAAAATCCTGCAAAGAAAATCATTAAAATGGACGACCAGCCTGATCTAATCTAGGCCAAAGCCTGTGTCATCTGCTCCATCCTAATCCACACATATACAGAGATGTTATTATGATACAACAGCCTTCTCTCAGGATACTTCTATGAATCTGAAATTCAAGCTGCAGCTTGACTGCGTAACTGCAAGATTGTTAATGTTTAGAAAATGAGCTTAAATGTGCTGTGAAAGTGTGGGAGAAATCCCAAATGCAGCATGAAAAATGTTTTGTGTCTGTTTGTGTTGGCAAACTCGGTTTAAAGAAGTTATAATGTATGCATTTATTCGCCCCGACTGTAGGAATGCATGTAGGTATCAGCATTTCTTTAATACTTGTGGCTCTTTTTGGTCATAAACTCACTTTATGCTACAAGCCCTCAAGTTGGTCAAAAGTCAAAACATTAATCTTTACTGACCTTTAATAAAAAAAATTCATTCAGCAAAGCTGCATTTATATTTTTCATTTGAGAAAAAAAATGGATTATATTAATTATAGGAGATTAAACGACACCACCAACATGTTTGTTAAACTTTCAAGCCATTTGCTTTTTTTTTTTTTTTTTTTTTAATTAATACCAATATTTTTTTTTATTACAAAGCACTGTAAGTGTAGGGCGGAGCCACATTGAAGATTTACCGAATCACAAATATTTGCTTAATTTTTGTTCAAATTATCAAGGCAAAACATCTTTTTGGCCAAAAGAGTTTAAGTTATTATTTGCAGCCCTACATATAAATGTGTTAAACTTGCCCTGTGACGGATGTATGCAGCTTCACTTCAGGCATCAATTTACAGAAAAGGTTCCTTTGTAATGTAGCCAACATTACACACCTATGAGTGATTTGCTGGATGTGTTTGTGCTCCAATTAAGGTTGAACAAAAGAGAAAATTAGCGTGCATGTAGGGCAGTGGAGGGGGCGCACAGAGGGTGACCTGCTTGAGCCATATGTTTTGGATTAAAGGAATTTCTCACTTTAAAAATTGAGTTTTGCATTCGGAGACAAAAACCTCTCGGAGAAAGTTTGAGGCTACGGTGATGAAGATGCATGGAGGAAAAAAATGGAGGAGGAATAATTGCTCGCCGCTGTCAGAGATGGTAACTACAGGCAGATCGAGTATGGAAAAAAATGAAAAGGAGTCGTGGGAGACCTGAGGTTTTCGCCGTCAGTTTCCTGGTATATGAGCAGCTCTCGTCTCGTCTGGCGCAGGCTTTTGTTGTATGTGGCGAAGTGGGGGGGCTTCCGCCCAGTCGGCCTTCCTATACGCCGCTATGACAGTGCTCTCAAGAGCTGTCAGCCCACATCAGCAGCCCAGCATCCTGATAGCTCAGCCTAGATCACAATCAAATCTGTGGCCACCACATTTTCACCACTACCAGTCAAATCAGAGAATGCACCAAGCAAAGATCACCAAGTAGCTTTAAAAACTACCTCGCAGACTACTTGCTTAAAATAGTCCCAGTATCTTGAGGTAAGGGAGGGGGTGGGGGGTGCTCCTGCGAGTCCAGCGTAAAAGGCTTCACAATGCAGGCACACCATGTTGTGCTGTAAATGTGGTGCTAAGAGCTGAGCGTTAAGTCGGCCATTTTAGATTTGCCACAATTTGTAATGTGAGATCACTGCTTGTCACAAAGTCATGGCTTCCATAGGCGATCTTTCCCTGTACAGTCGCGCAGAACGCGTCGAGGATGCCCTCTTTTCTTCAGTTTCTTTCTTTTTAGCGAATTGTCGCTGCACCATTTCAGTACTGCCACCTCACAAACATACATTTATCAGCATCCCAGACTTTAATCTTAGTGCCAAAAAAACATTACAACAAAGGAGCGATTCATGACGTCTTTCAAGTTGAATGCAGATTAGCTTTTGAGGTAATGACGAATGACATTTTTGGTGTATGACTAGCCAGGACTAATATGAGTGTGACGATAATTGGAATAATGATGTTTTAGAGGAAAGGGGGGGTACTTGTATCAATTCCATCGACCATCAAGCCTTCTTTCTTACAGTGAAAAAGGTCAGTCCAGCTTCACAGCTGATGGCAGATTAACAACACTTTCTTTGACCACTTTTCAGTCTCCACGTTTCACCGCTAATTCTCAAACAATAAAATCGCTCATGCTTAAACCAAAGCAGACAATGAACATGAAACAATGATAATCAAGAGACCCTGAAAGCGAAATCAACCGGGCATGAAAAGAACTATTCTCTAGGGAAAACAAAATACTTCTACCCTGCATGTGGTCAACTTACCGAAGCTAGCTGAGAATAACTTCCAGAAAAACTTCAAATTGGATAACAAGTCAGTGAGTTGCGCTAATGTTGCAGGTCATTATCAGGATGATTATTTCTGGCTGTAGGTAAGTTAGCAAGTTAATTAATTATTGATGGCGCAACCTGATACTGCACAGACGTCAAATCAATGCAAGTTTCCAGCAGTCTGAAGCCTTTGAAAGTCCAGCAACCATATGTTCTTTCTAAAAAATGTTAAATAAATTATATAATTAAATTAGATAAAAGGACACCTTGATTTTGAATACGACTCTGGAGAGCCAAGAAAAGAGGGTTTACCTTTATGTTGCGCAGGATGCAATAGCTGACGACCACTTTCTGCGCTGCAAGATTAAAAATCGCAAAGGGAAAATAATTTTTTTCCACTCTTCCTTTCGCTCTGCCCAGGACAAACTCTAGCACCCTATTGGTCCAAACCAGCGGGTCACATGAGCGACCAGCAAGACACGTGACGCCGCTCGAAATTATATGATGAAACCGACTCGCATGCTCATCAAGCACAGTTTATGTCACTGCGATGCTGTTTGCCATCCTGTTTAGTGTTGGTTGTAAATAGGCCGTAAGATGAGGGGTAATCTGGGTGACCATCACCCACCGCCCTCTCTGCAGCCCCCACTTCCTTTCAGCTGCAACAAAAGGGGGACATGCCCAGTGAGGCACATGGGCATTGTGGGGGCATGTCTGGGGATGACTGGGAGGTCTGAATCAGAACTGTAGCCTTGAGGGTATTTGACATCCTGAGGGAGGGTTGAGCACCGCTGAAACCCACAAAGCTATCGTCCTTGTCATTGTTGATGGTAATTGACACAAAAATGACCCAGATGACGTTCAAATAATGCACATGGAGGCTCATCTGCTGGTTATATTTGGGGGAACTTCTTGGAGTGGACACAACCACAAACCTCAAAGACATAATGAAACATTAGTGGTGCACAAACACACCGCTATGACATGCATATCCTCTGCATCCCCTCTGTTCCTGCTTTTTAATCTGCTTCTCTGTGAGTGTGTATGTGCAGAATTACAGAGCTTTGGAGGCAAACCATCCAGATTTTTCCAATCCAGCACAAATCCAGCCCTCATGTCAGATGGACAGTTGTGCAGAGCTTAATCTGACATTATTAGGGTTGGAGGGCAGCAGCAGAACATTTAAGCGAGCTGCCAGGGAAAAGCAAACAGTAGGGTTATACTGTCTGGATTAAGGGCAATACAGACAATGAGGAGTAGGTTTTACCTCATTGTCAATTGTTTTAAATTTAGCACAGATGCTCTGCATTTAAAGTCCAGTGTTGTTCCCGTGTCAACGAAAAATAAGCTTTGTAATGAGGATTCAATCTCGCTTTTAATTTATGTACCTATACAACACAGAATGGTAATCATGCCTTTACCTAACCACCCGACTGTAAAATGGCCCATGGGATAAACTACAAATAGAGCATTAAATGTGCTCCACATTGAATGGTAAGAGAAGAGAAAGGAGTGTGTGGAGTGCCACATCAGACGGAATCTGCTCTCTATTGTGGCGACCGTTTTGACTGATCTTCAAGACCCCAAACTAATGTAGTAGCTTTGGAAACCAGCTTGCTTACATAACATTCCTTTAAATTAATCTCTTTAGTGCTAAGTGCACAACTTTAGAAAAACAACACCTCACCAAAAAATGTAAGTAATGGAGCAATAATAAAGGACTACAGTAAGCTATCTGCATCGAAAACTCAATTCAAAGATTGTTTAATAATCAATAACCTTTCACTTTTTAAATATCAAATGTAATTCGATGGCAATATTCATCAAGGCTGTCATCAGGTTTAATACCAAACTGCTTACCGGTGAAAATGTAGGGAAGCTCCTGATCAGGAGAGATGAGGTGCACTCTGGGAGTTTAGGACCAAGATGGCAGATAATGGGCACACTGAGGGCTGGGGCAGCTTCATTAGCCCTATAAGTCAACTAGCCCCCCCCCACCAATCCATGCATAGCCTCCAGCAAGGTGATGAACCAGAACTGGCCTAGTATACAACCCCCCTTTCCCCTTTTTTACCATCCCACCACTACCAAAGCCTGTCCCCATTTCTACCCACGTTTCCTATCATGGTACCGGAGTCCTGATGGAGGCAGAAGGGCGTGAAGGAGAGAATGAGGGAGATCAGTGACAGTCAATCCCTGATTGCTGAGTGCAGGAGAACTATGACTAAAGGGGAAAAGAGTTTTGCATGTTAGTTCATTAAAGCAGTACTCATGGAGGGTGGCTTTGGTGGCATAGATGTTGAGCTTTGACCTTGACCTGCAACATCGCTAATTTCAGTCAGTGTAAAAAAAAAAAAAAAGAAAAAGAAAAACTCTGCTTGGCACAAGAGTAGAATTGTGTGAGCCTATTCACTTAGTGAAAGCATGGGAAACAAGAAAGAAACTTTTAGAAAACTCAAACGATTCAAAAAACATTTCCAGCTTGACATAGAATATTTGTACAATTTAATTTGTGCATTTATGTCAACACAAACCTCTACTACAAGAAAAACATTTGATCATAACTTTGAAATGTAAATCATTAAAAAAATTAGAGTATTGTGCAATACCAAGTATGACGTAAAAGACTAACAGGTCATAATGACTTTAAGCCATTTCTGCCCACGTCTCTCTTCTACAATCAATGTTAGTTTTCCATTAGTAAACAACTGCATGCGTCATTCATTGTCCAACAACTTGTTGAGTCAAAGTCATGAAAACTGATTTAACTATGTTTCAAGTCAATATTATATAACAAAGAAACACTTCCTGCATATTTTTAAAAATGTTACACCTCGCATGAGTGGTTGAGTCAAGTTAGTGACAAGTAAACAGGGCAGACAATTTCATAAATGCCCTAAAACTTTAATGGAAAAACTTTGAAGCACATCCAGCAGTATTCAGGGATTCCTGCCATTCTTTATGTACTTCAATAGCCATGATTAATAACTTCTATGCTGATGATACTCAGCAGTATAGCTCTGAAGTGAGCGATAGATACATGCCCCTGCTGTGGCGTCTAAATAGTTTTTTTAGCTTCATAGTAAATAGTGAAGGTTGTGATGAATGTTGCCCTTCATAAACTCTGCTAGATGTTCTTTTGCCAGTTAACTGTAGAAACCCCTTTGAGCTGTTTGGGTTTCACTGCAATTCTTGATGATGTGGATATTTATTCTTACAAGGTCCAGTCTGTTGTAAGATACAACATCAGCCCATCTCTGCATACCACCCTTTACAGAATACTTTCACATTATCTGATTCAGAATGTTGGGAAAGTAAAAATAGAACAGGTCAAAATTCTGTGCAATCAAAATGACCACCTGTGACTGAAATAGGTAGATTTTTTTTAAGAAATAGGTAGAAATGAAAATGTTTCCTCTGCTCTTTACATATTAAATATTAACACTTGTTTTAATGAAAAAGTTTTAGTTGGTCAAAGGGTCAAATAAAGACTTCAGATTGATTTGTTTTATTTTCTGATCAATATTTCATGGGTCAGCCTTAAAGACTGCATGATGGAATATTGAAAAAAATTAAATCTGTTTAATATTAAAAAAAATTGTAATGTATATTTCATAGTGAGAAAATTTGACATTACAGGGAAACTGTCAAAAGGAATGTGTATCGGCTGTTGGCCAAATAATTAGTTGTAGCATTTAATATCAGCCCAAAATTCCCCACATACTGTCTTCCATTTAATTGGTCTTTAGCACCATGTAATCCAAAATTCTTTAGCATCTCTTTAAAGACATTTTAATTCTTTCTACACATTCAACAGGTACAGTGAAGGATTACAAGTAAGGGGCTGACAAAATAAGACAAGATAAGCTTCCTTCAAGTTTGCCTTTTTGCTGAAAATGCCAGAGAGATAAATAATTTATCTTCAGTGAGCTCATTCCTGAAGCTCTGCTGCTTTAATTGTGCAACATTTTCACATTGTTGGCAGCTGTTGTGCTATCTTTTAAATGCATAACATTTAAGAGAAAAAATTAAAACAATCTTCGAAATTTTTGCAGCTTTGTTTATCGCTAGAAACGACCCAATAAAACTGTTTGCAGAGTCCCGAGAGAGATTACATGCTGCCCTTTCTAGGGAGGACTGAAAAATGACTACTGTTTAAAAAAGAATATAACAGCATGAATTTGGTGATAAACCAAAGTAGCCAGCAGCAAATTAAAAGTTTTAAGCTGCTCATGTTGGATGGTTAAGATGATCCATCCACAGATATATAGGTTGTTTCCTCGGAAACGTAAATCTGCAGCAAATTTCCTTCAGAGCAAAAGTCATCAATTTCAGGACGTGTTTTTAGGGTAGTTACACCAACGGTAGTTATGATATTTCATGCTGGATGAAAGTGATGACTGAACTGGCTATTAGACTACCAGTTTGCCTTCAAATACCATAAATATCCATCATAAATCTTTTTTTGATGCAACTCTTAAAGGCGCTCTCAAGTTTCAGCAGGTATATTTCATATCTGTGCAAAAACCACAAAAACCAGTCCTATGGAGGCCTATTTGTCTTTGCCAACATCTTTAATTTAGATTACTGTAGAGAGCATGACTTGAAAACACGATCAAATAAAATAATAAAATAAAATAGCATAAGCAGATATAAGCTATTTAAAAGCATAAAAGATTAATGTAAAACAACAATTCAAAAGATAAAGCTGTGCTAAAGCCTGAAACACTCCAACAACCTAAAAAACCCACAGGCCCTTTTAAACCCTTTTTTCCTTTTTAAAACTTATGTTGACTTTATCCCTGATTGCTTTAACCAGGGCACTCTTGTGTCTTGGGAACAATAAACCTCTTGTAACTGTGCAGCATGCTCTAAAAGCCTTTTCCCATAACTCTAGCTCCACACAAAACAACTCTGTGCCCCTAATGGAAAATATCGCCTGACCCTTTCCTCTCGTGTGGTCAATGCAGCCAGTAATGGGTATACACTGCCTCCTGGCAAAAACCAATGATGAATAGAGTTCTGGTGGGCAGAGAACTTTAACCATGTCTGGCTCCTCTGGGCTCAACTCTGCTTTGTTAGCGTATAAAAACAAGATGCTGGATGCAAGATAGAATAGGTCATAAGACTGAAATATTAGGAAGTTTAGTTTAATGGCACACAGAAGATGTTGTGAGCAGATGGAGGGATTTTCTATTTCCCTTATTAATCTAACGGCTTGCTTCTGAAGGAGAATTCATAAAATTTTCATTTTCATTTTATGCTCAAACATGAGTACAGGTTTGAAGAGAAAATGGGTTAAAAGTTTCAAAGCTAAGCTATTATTTTTATAGCCTGAATTTCATTCTGATGCTTCACACCACTTCAGATCTTTAGCCAAACTGCCTAAAAAATAAATAAATAAATAAATAAAAGAAGAAGAAACTTTATAATCTGAACTAAATCTCTTCTGTTAAATGTTGTTGGTAATCGCTTCATAAGAAAGAAAATTTTAATCTGACATGTATGTTTACATTTACAATATTTACAGCTTTTCATTTCCTTTTTTTCACGTTTGAAAAGGAGAAGACAGAATGATTATTTTTCGTGTCTACCCTCCTTACTATAATTAAATCAAACTTTATTTATAAAGCGCTTTTCATGCCGAAGGCAACACAAAATGCTTTACATGATAAAAAACCAATTTATGCACATTAAAAATAAAACCAACTTTCACACAACAAAACAGATAACATAGCAATTAAAAACCAAACAAAGCATTTGCCCCGTTTCTGATTTAACATGTATCTCGTTCTCTCTGGGACAGCAACGCTTCCTGCCAACTTCCCCTGAACATAATTAATGTGCAGTTTCCAACAAGATTGCACTGGTGACTTTAGTCTTTCTATGTTTATGTTATCAATGATTAATTTTACTTCTACATTTTTCTTGTGATTTATAAACAACATAAAATTGTTGTTTCTTTGTGAAAGCTGCTGTGATTCCACACCTGAGCAATTTTGTGCCATCTGCAAATAACAGAAACAGAAACAGAAACTACATTTGTACTATAACATCTGTGTCAGTGTCACCAGTTGTTGTAATGTAATGTCAGTGTCAATAAAACTGGCTAAAAATGGCATTATATGGCAATTAGCACGTCACCTTGCTTTTGCATATGGCTTTGTTTAGGAGCCTGTCTGTACTCAAATGGTGAGCTGATTCCCCAATAAAGCTGCTGTCATTAACAAATTACATTATGACCGTAAAGCAGCCAATCATTAGTAACTGTTCAGTGCAGGTCACTTTCGCAAGAACTTAATTTAATTCATCTTTGTGGTCAAGATTTGCCATAAACTTCCACAGAGTTGCCACAGTTTGTTAAAATGCTCTATACAATTGTAAAACGTGTAGAAATTCTAGATTTGACCAGTCAAAATAGCAGAAAGCCAATACAGCGGATGTCCTTGTGCCTTTTGGTCCCAGTCAAGTTGCAGTGTTTTTAAATCAACATTCTATTTCAGATACTATTTCTATTCTATTTCTATTTACCTTCTATTTTACTTCCTTAGGACTCCTGGTTTAATTTCCTTCACCTCTTCCGCGTAAAATAAAATATTTTTCCAAGCAGCCTGTGTGATATTATTTGAAAATGAAAAACCAGTTAGAACAAATTCTCAATTATCATAGTTGAATTTAAGAAAATTTTGGGGCAACCAAGGATTTAATCATGGAAAGATTAGCTCTAAGACTCACAACTGGGATCGGTGAGTTTCATTAGCATGTATGACTGAGTTTCTTTAGGATAAAAATTGTCATTTACATCAAGATCTTGAATAAGCTGGTCAAGAGGTAGCATGTGCATAGAAAACTAAAAAGGACCAAGGACTGAACCCTGTGGCACACCAAAAATCACCTGACCTGTTGAGGAGGTAAATGTTATTTAGTGTGACTAAAATTGTAAGTTACATGGTAAATGCTCAAATTCCGGCACTCCAAATACACTACATTATCTGGGGGATAATTTAGCTCAGATTAGACCAGTCCAAGTGTCAAATTGGCCTGGATTAAGGTTGTTTAAATACCTCCCAGAAAGAAGCTGTGAAAGTTTCCTCTTCGTTGCCTTTCCTCTATACTAATAAATCGAAAGCTGTGAATTGGAAATCAAATTCAATGTGTAGTAGCTGCGAGTGACAGCAATGGCTAAAGGGAAGCTGAAAAGTGTTTTTAGTTAAAGGTTACTGGCGACAGCACTGGTAAGCAAAGCAAAGTTGTGAAGAAAACAGCTGAGGACAATATATGAACTTGGATTTTCAAGGTTTGAAAGCCTCAGTGCGTTTTATTTTTTAGCAATGAAAAGCTAATACTAACTTCTGTTAGATCACAACTAATTTATTTTATGTTTTATCTGTTACATAACTGAATTTCTTGAAATGTTTATAAATAATTATACAATAAATGTGCCACACATAACAGATAACTGAGATGTGATCATAAGTGGTCATTCAGGATGTAATGCTAGGTGTGAATGCAGTGATCAAATTATCCAGGATGCGTGATAATACCGGAAGTAGACAACTTACCCTAAGAGCAGGTACTAAGAGCACTTTGGTATGTGGAGTGTTCATAATGAATAGCAAAACTTGTTTTTAGTGGGAAAGCAGTTCTCCACCTGAGTACACAACATGCTTCATACAACTGTATCACTCCTTCTCAGTTGGTTTTCCAACATGAAAACAGCCGGTAATAGGGAAACGTACAGAGATTTCATAATGGATAGTCCATTTTTATCCATATCTCTTTTTGCTGTTTTTAATTCACATTTTTCTTTTAGAAGTTAATCTCCATAGTTTTAAAAAATACTGAAAACAAATACTTTTCCATACTTTCCAAAAATGTGTAGGGACCTAGCACTGCTGATCAGACTTTATATTATTCATCTGCCTTGTCGTTTCTTGAGGGCAGACTGAGACGAATCTTTGCTTATGCTGATAAATCTGACCTACATTTGCCTCGCCTTGCCTCGTTCAGCTTCTATAGGATCATAATTGTGTTGATTCCCAGTGTTGCTCATACTGTGTATATTTGCCCTACTCAGACACAGAGGTGATGAAAGAGGTCACAGCTCCTCTGAGGTCGTCTGCTTCAAACCAAGGATTGTCCTGGTGGAAATGCAGGACATTTGTTTGGTATTCAGTCACAACAAATATTCTATGACAGAAATCTATTTTAATCACCACAACTCATCAACATGTGGGTGCCCATGAAACAATCCCAAAGGATTAAGATTTGGATCCTCCAGCGAAACCTGACATGTTAAGATTTGGGCTACATGCAGCTGTTAAGTCAGCTGAGGATGATGAGCAGAGCAACCATAGGCTGAACTATGGTGATATCTGCTGAAGGATTATGGGTGTGGTAACTGCAGGGCAGCTCACACAAGAATTTACATCTGGAGATGATTTACATCAGCAGGGTGATTATGCATAAATCAATGGGCAGATGGATATATATATGAAAAACTAGGAGGACACATAAGCTCATGAGTGAATGGATATATGAGCGATTGGATGGCTGGTGCATTGCAGAGGCGGAGCAAACCATTTTTTCTTAGCCGGTCCAAAGAGAGCAGTGATAGAAATTGGACCTGACCATGCCAGAGGCTTAAGATGAGGCACGCTCACACACACAGAGGAACATCACTGAGCCTTAGAAGGACAGTTTCTAAAGCCAGCCAAGTTAGAGGGCCCCTAACACAAACACTCCAGACAAGCTCGAGGGCTTCGAGTAGAGTCGACTGACACAGCCTCAGTGGATTTATGAGGCAACTTTATACTCTAGACATGAAATTTATTGAGCATACGTAAATATAAATCAGAATTACGTTTAGTTTGCTGGAATATTGGGTAAAAACCTGCCCTATCAGTGTGTTACTGATAAATCCTCCTCTGTCAGTAATTATCCCAATCATTCAATCATGAGTATCAGCTCTCTAACCTGATGTCCAAGCGTTGCAGAGCTGATCATTCCTCAGTAGATATCACATAGAAAAGTGGTTCTGTTTAAAGATTACATGTTTCATAGGCACAGGCGATGCATCAAACAAACTAAATAAAAATAAAAATTGTGGTTTATATTTTGAATTGGTTTAGAAAAAGGCCAGACACCTCACCAATCACAGACGATCTTATGATCTTAAGAATCTGTTAAAAGCAGATTTCAACCAGTCAGATCAATAATCATTGTAGTCATAGTCACTTGTGAACAAGAGCCTCTATTGATGTTTGACATCACACAAGGTTTACAAGAGAAAATATTCTAAGCTATCTGAATTAAATAGATAATTTATTTAAAGAATTCTTTGTCTTTGTTATTTCTTGCCCTTATCGCATCTCAGTTACTTTTATGTACATGTACCCTCATTAACTACTTTATCAGGTCCACCTTCCTATTACCAGGCTGGACCTCCTTTTACCCTCAGAACCACCTTAATTATTGATGTCACAGCTTCAACAAGATGTTGGAAACATTCCTCAGAGGTTTTGCTCCATATTGACATGACAGCATCACACAGTTGCTGCAGATTTGTCGCCTGCATCCATGAAGAGAATCTCCTGTTCCACCACATCTGAAAGCTGCTCTATTGGATTAAGATCTGGTGACAGTGGAGGCCATTGGAGTCTAGTGAACTCATTGTCATGTTCTAGAAAGCAGGTGGAGGTGATCTGAGCTTTGTGACATGGTGCATTATCCTGCTGGAAGTAGCCATCAGGAAATGTTACACCAGTGACATGCGGTGAGGTTCATGGCTGGTGAGGCACTGACTCCTTTAGAGTCAGATTTACAATTGTAAGAACTGAAAAGAGCATCTTATTTCACTATTCATCCAACAGCATGCAACTACTGATAATGTTTCATATCCCATCAGCATTCCTCTTTCAACTACACTCACACCAACACATTGTGCAGACTCACTGCTAAGTGAACACATTGTGTTGGTGTGGGTGTGCCCCCTTGAGGTGAGGCCTCACCTGCTGACTTTTCTCTGCACTTTATTGTACAATAAGTGGGAATATTTCTCTCATACATACATTAAAGACATTACACAGACTGTGGAGAGTCATGGTGTATAACAAATATTTCTCTAAAGTTCATTTTGGCGATAGAGGTCAGAGGTGAGGCACGGCCCACTGCCTCACCCGGGACTTCTGCCCTGTATTTGATCAGGAAATACTCAAATTTGGCAATTTTTACTGCATAAAATGTCAAAAACATGTTAAATCATACTCAAAATGCAAACTCTGACCGTATCGTCTGAACTTAGCAGCTGTAATGGAGGCCAGGCAACATTTCTCAATCTTCTATTGTCCAGTGTTGGTGAGTGTGTGTGAATTGTAGCCTCAATTTCCTGTTCTTAGCTGACAGGAGGCACCCGGTGTGGTCTTCTGCTGCTGTAGCCCATCTGCTTCAAGGCTGGACGTGTTGTGTGTTCAGAGATGCTGTTCTGAGGACCTTGGTTGGAACCAGTGTTTATCTGACTTCCTGTTGTCTTTCTGTCATCTCCAACCAGTCTGCCCATTCTCCTCTGACCTCTGACATCAACAAGACATTCTGGTCCAGACATCTGCTGCTCACTGGATATTTTCTTTTCATCAGACCATTCTCTGTAAACCCTAGAGATGGTTGTGTGTGAAAATCCCAGTAAATACTCAGACCAACAACCACATCATGTTTAAAGTCTCTTAAATCCCCTTTCTTGCTTATTCTGATGCTCAGTTTGAACTTCAGCAAGTCGTCTTGACCGTGTCTGCATGACTAAATGCACTGAGTTGCTGCCATGTGATTGGCCGATTAGATATTTGTGTTGACAAGCAATTGAGCAGATGGACCTAATAAAGTGTCCTCTATTTTCTGGACATTCCATGTTTCTACTTACTGGTCCCTCTGAGTTTTGACATATTGATTCGTTGCTCTTTATTCACTGTTGATTTGTTATTTGGCTTTTGAGTGCAGTGTGAAAGTGTTTAATCAATGCTATGTCGCACGTTAAATGACCTGCAGTAGTCAGCATTGATTGTTAGGGGTGGGGGGAACAACACCTGGGTGCGCATAATAATTTTCAATAAGGATGTGGGCAGAGTTCACTTTTTATTTATAGAAACACATTTACAGATCATAATGTCTGACATGGTGGCTCTCAAACTGCCAGCAACAGCTTGCTGGCTTTAAAAGTCTGGACCATAAATAACTGTGAGTCTGCTAATTCTTTAACAGTCAAACATGTTCAATTTGTCTAATTGTCTCAGAAAGTTTTAATTATCAGAAACTGTGGTCTAACCTGCAGGATACAGTGTAGAGCCAAGACTCTACTGATAAACTCATGTCCTGGAAGGTAAAGGTGGTTCTTAGACCAGTTCTGAATACACTGAAGCTCTCAGAGCACTGAGAGTGAGCACTCCACTACTGGTAAGGGAAAGGATTTAGTTTGTTTTAGTGGGTGAACCTTCACAGACCAGCTCGCTGATGGTTGGAAAACTAAGCAACTAAACAACACACCCCAGTACACACTCGGTAGGTCTAATGATACCCATATAAGCTGCTTCATCAAGCTGGTTAGCGTCAGATGCTTAGTCCATAACCTTCACAGTCCCATGGGTTGTGTTCTCTAATGAGTTATAAACAGGTGACCCTTTGATTTAAAACTATTTTTATTAGGGAAATATTCAAATATGCGGACAGTGTAGGTATTACTTTAAGTAAACTCAGCTGCTTTAATGTAGGGTTAGATCCTTGGTTACCTGTAGATGGAAGTAGTAGTATGTCAATAATTTCTTTAAAGATTTATGGTGCTTTTCTCTCCAGAACACTTGAGATATTGTCAGTAGCAGGTTTAACATCAAACATTAGACACGTTATCATCATCTTCATCATTAAAGTAAACACAAGAACCAGATCCTACAGCTCTAGAAGCCAGATTAAGTTAAGTTAGATTGTGTTTCCACTAAAAATGTGTTTATTTTCAAATGTCCTGTTGAACATGTGGCATCATTTTTTGGTTAAGGCAAAGTTCGGCCTGCCCTACTCTATAGCCAGAATTGTAGAGATTCCATAGTCCTGCATCGTGGCTGTCATCCTCCACGCTCCAGTCCCTGGTTCAGTCAGTGCCTCTTCAGTGCTATGCCTCCAAACAGAGTTGACACCTCTTCAGTTTTATTTCCTGTGCCAGCACCCAAACCCAAACCTGCTTTCTAGCCAAAGCCAGTTTCTGAGGAGATCCTCCATCCCTCTGCTCCAGTCATTGTGCAGGACACCATCATTAAGATTTCTGAGTCAGCTGTCACCAGAACAACCTTCTGCCACCTCCAGTCGGATGCTTTAGAGTGGCTGATTCTGCTTGACGTATTGTTTATATCTTAGTAAAACTCTGACGCCAGCACAGCTGTGTTACAGTTTATACCTGCAATGCTTCATTGAAGAAATCATCCTCTACAGTCGGCATCACTACTGAGAAAATAGGACCTTCTTCTTCTTTAGAGAACTTTTTTTCCTCTCTTGGGAATGGAGGACACCAAGCAGTCCAATGGCTTTCCAAATTCCTTTTAAAAGGGTCAAACAGCTATTTGATCCTGAAAAGAGAACACTCTACCCTCACTCACATTGCCACTCTAAACTCTGACTTTACAGTAACAACAAACACTGAAACCAGAACTGTATCTGGTTTTTATTTCATAGATGATGACATTTTGATATTTTAATGACAGATTGACCACTGAACTGGAAATGTCCCCATTTACAATCCACAAATCTGGTCACTTCGCATCATGCTGGTAGCTTTGAAGAGACAGTTGGACTTTCTGAAGGAAAACAAACTGGATTAAGTTAATGTTTTGACCCAACTCTTGGAAGCCTGACGTTCATGGATTCAGCACCAGTTGGACGAAGAGGGTGAAACCTTGTAGAGTTTCTGCCCAACCTCTAAGGAGGGTTACTGTAGGAGTCTGTTACATGAGAAAGACTACAGTTGCTGTTGAAGTTTTACCAACAAAGAAAAAGAAAAAAAAGGGGAATGAGCAGAAGACCAGCGAAGCCAATGCTGGTCTCAGATTTTCCTCTTCTCCACAACTACAAATAAAAAATGTGGAAAGTGTTTTTCCATTGAATTGCTCCAGTAAAAGTCGAGGTTTCCAACATGAAGCAATCTTTTTCTGGCTGCAGTCCCTGCTGAGAAAAATGTTCCTTTTAAGATGACAGATTAAGTGCTGATATATCTTGTCTCTATCCTTGTTGCTAGGCACTGGCAGCCATCCTGTTGCTAGAGACTACATGTCAATCAAACATAGAGGCTGTGAGTACTTGTGGGTTTTATACACAGTTTGCAGGCTGCATGGACTTAATGATCATATATGACACATTCATGTGGTAATCTCTCTGTCTCTCTCTTGTCTTTGTTTAAACTCTCTCTCATCTACTCTCAAACACACACACTCATACCAACTCAGGCTGCCTCCTAGCTGCCAGTGTGGCAGAACCAGTTGCTTTGACAAAGGACACAAGTTCCCCTGGGTGTCAGTAGGACTGAAGCCTTGATGCCCTGAATACACTGAAAGTGTCACTGCTTGCATGTGGCTGTGTGTGCGTCGGCATGCAGAAAGCCTGTCTGTGGCCCTGTTATTCCACACTTCTGAGGCCAAAAGGAAGGTGAGGGGGAAATACCTCCAACAAGGGGACATGTTGCTGGTGTAAATGGCAGATAAGTCATAAAGCAGAGCTTTTTTCAGGGATCATGTGTTGATGCTCACATGGAAATGTCGAAGCATGTTCAAGGAGATTTAGGGATTTTGATCAAAATGTATACTACCAAAACAGTGATGGAAAATCTGGGATTTGGGTATTAAAAGCAGATTAGAACAGGAGTATTCTGATAGATGGACATGGACAGAACAGTTTAGTACAGGTTGCTATTTCGTTTGGGACATTAAATCCATTTTAGTGCCATTTATTCCAGATTTTTCAGCGTTTTTTCCTTGTTTTTGGAGCTGCATCATAGCAGTCAAATCATTGGGTTCACTAATACCAGAAATACTAATGTACAGTTGGAAACTGAAGAACTTTTATGGATCATGCATCAAGTAAGTGTTTTAACTGAAATGGGCACCAACTTTAACCCCTTAACGCCTACTGTTGCGAATTTGCCTCAAACCACTTTTGGCCTTTATTTTATTTCTTCATATTTAGTTATTCTATTTTATTTATTTATTTACACTTATTTATATATGTATTTCTAAATTATTTGTATATTATTAATCTTTATTAAGTTATAGTCATTAATTTATCTGATATTAAATTCTACTTTATTTTTAAGTCTTATGTCTTAGTATTTTTTTTCCAAGACTTTGGAGTTATACATGTTTTTATTTATTTATTTATTTATTATGGCAAATAAATTCAGGCATCAAGGGGTTAAAGTCTCCTTTATGCATCATCGGTTGTGCTGTTTTTTGTTTGTTTTTTTTTTTTTCTTCTTTTTTTTGGTCTTTACTTGGATTGTTTCCAAAACTTACCAAATGCAAGGCGAAGGGTTAGAGAGGAGTAAGATTCGGGTATGGTTGAAATCAATTTTAAATTTTTTTTGGTTACAGTAAGATATTTTGTAGAAGTGAAAACAGATTATTGTTCATTGTTCACCTCTTTCTACAAAATAGAAAAAAAAAAAACATTTAAGCAATAATGAAAACTTTGAGAATCTGGTTCTTTGGAGAATAATGGCTCACATATCATAGCATGTAAAAATCTCAGCAAAAGAAAGTTAAAGAATACCTGAAAACTTAAAGGTGCAAACAACACAGTGTCAGAGAAGTTTGCGACTGGACTGGTGCTTGTTATGGGACACAGAGTTTTCCCCTTTTCTAATAAAAATGTGCCTGTTTATCTAGAACTAATATGGATAATTGGAGAATTTTTATAATTTGATTTACACAACTGGCCAGCAACTTTGAATATGGAGAAATATAAATAAAGATATATTTACATACAACAACAGCAAAAGAAAAAAAAAACAACTTAAATATAAGCATAACTGTTCACCTCCAAGTCGGTACCTTGTAGAGCCTTGAAAGTCTCTGAGGATATGTTTGTATGAGCTGGGCACATCCAGCCACTGGGATTTTGACCTATTCTTCAAAACAAAGGTACACCGGCTCCTTAAAGTTGGATGGGTTCTACTGTACTTGTGTTCAGCAATCTTTAAGTCCTTGCACAGATTCTCAGTTGGATTGAGGTTTGAGCTTAAACTAGACAGTTCAAACACATTTAATACTTCTGGTGTTTCTTTAGCAGTAGGCTGAGGGTCCCGCTGAAAGCTGAAACTCCACCTCAGTTTAAAATGTCTGGAAAACAGGTTTTCCTGTATGTAGCGTTTACTGTCCATGATTCCCTGACATCTGTTTTCCAGTCCCTGCTGAAGAAAAACATCCCCACAGCCAGGGCCGTACCAGGATTTTAGAAATACTGAGGTCCACCACCCATTACCACCAACACATCTAAAAAATGAAGACCAAAATTTTTTTACCAGAAGAAGCAGGAACTGGGGTTTGCTTTCTTTCAATTGATGTAAATACATCACGTCCGTCCCCAGTCCAATCAGAACCCTTCCAACCCCCAGATCTTAAGTGAAATTTAAAAAAGTTGATTAAATGTGTTTTCCATGTAAAACTCTATTCAGAATTACAAGTAATTTCCAAGTAATTCTGAACTACTTGATTCTGAATAATTCCAAATTAAAAAACACCACATAACTGTGGCCTTTGTCCTCCCATCTATTCTTTCTTCTTTTGCTTTCTATTTATCTCACATATTTAGACTGACCAATGTTACTATCAATTTTATTTATTAAATCATTTTCAGTCATTGTTTTTCATTTTAAAGCTCACAATGTCTGTTTTATTGCAATTACTAAGTATTTTATTGGCACTTGGTGTGTAACACCTGACTAAATCTAGGCTTGTTGAATTGATGTCAGATGATCTCACACACATTTTAGTCCAAACTGAACTTGTGCAACTTTTTATTGTAGAATTTAATTATTTCATTACTTAAATCATAACCATATTAATTTGTGTAAAATAGGATTCCTTAATTTTAATACATTGGGAAACCCTGTTGGCTGAACATCCATACTAAAACCTTAACCTGTCAGACAAACGTGAATCACGTTCCCAAAGTTTTATACGTCTCCAGCAGCTCCACATTTTCTCCCTCTGTACCATGGGTAGTACTTAATAGTACCTGATAGTACTTGCCTGCACCCCCAAAGGACTCAGAATGACATTTGTATCGTCCTAGCATATACCCTCATCATTACCTGCTTCTGTGTCTGATTCTCAGATGTTGAAGGAGCTTTGTGGAGTGGAAATATTTCCACACATGACTGCATTTCATGTTTATGGAGCAGTGGAGTAGCTGCACCCTGATATGATGCTATGCTGTGCTATATTTCACATATGATAATGGCACCGGAGGAAGAAGTAGTTCCTACATATCCTGATAATTTAGTTACTTTCCACTGCCTCATTTTAATGATATTTATTATTATGCAAATGAGATTTAGCATGAGAATCAGTTCAAGAATATAAAAAGTTGATATGGGAGGATTTGGTATTTCAGTATTAACCTGCACATCACAACTAATTACATCACAACAACTAACTAAAGCATTTATTTTATGGGTTTTTCAATGTACACAGCAGAAAAATGCTGAGGTTCTGATCTCTGTGTCCTCAGTGTTGGGCATGATGCTGCCACCACCATGCTTTACTGTAGGGATTCTGTTCTTGGGGTGACAAAAAGTTTTGGCTTTGTTCCAGACGTGTTTTCCTTGTCTGATTAAAAAAAAAAAAAAAAAAGAAGGAAATTTTGCCTCGTCTGACCAAAGGTACCTTCTTCCAGATGTTGGGGGTCTTCTATTTGCTTCTTAGGGAACTTTTCTGATCTGACTTCCTTTCAGAGTTTGTGAGTTTTGGTGGGTGGTCCTCGCTGAACAGGTTTGTTGTGGTGTCATATTGATATGTGATAATAAATTTAAAAGTGCTCTGAGCCCTGATTTATTCTTATTTACAGGTTTGTTTCTGACCCGTGTGGAGAGCTCCTTGGACTTCATGGTGTCACTTGTTAGTGGCGTTTCAGACTCTTGGGCCTTTCAGAACAAGTGGATAGAGATCATGTGACACATAGATTGACAAAGGTGGCCTTTTTTTTTTAACTATATGACTTCTGAAGGTAAATGATAGCACCGGGTCGTATTTAACGTAGTAGTCTGATTGAAGCCTTTTTATTTCACACTATGACACCAGAATATTTTGTTGTGTAACATTTGGAAGAAAAATTTGAGTAGTCGTGTAGTACTGATGTCTGTATAAAAATGATAACCTGACCTTATTTGTGTTTTATTTGCTGACATGGAGTCTTCATTAGTCTGACTCATGTCTTTTAGGTCGTGTAAAGCCGCTGTTATTTTATTTTATTCATCCCGACCATGTTAAAGCAGCACGGCAAGTCCTGCAGGATGGATGTGGGCACACAGAGTGCTGCTGCTTACTAAAACTGACATTCCTCATGGCTGCGGCACCATATGCAGAGCTGCTCACTTAGCCTATGCATGACTGGCTTCCATCATTAGCAAAGAATAAGAAATACATAAATGAGGTCTTATCATTTCCAGCATTTGTCTTTGCCCTCAAGTAAATATCCAGCAAATTGCATGTGGGTGGATTGAGTTGGTGTTGGCTGCATGAATGTGTGAAATACAAGACAAATCAGAGCAAGTGACCCAATTCAAGTACATAAAGAAGCTAGGCCGTATCAGGATAGTTTTTAAATGGAAAAACAATTATATTTAACAGTAAAATTCAGCTTTGTGATTTCTGATTGCTGCTATTATGTGCTATCATTTGCATTCACACCTCTGAGGGATCCTGTAAGGTAGCATGAACCACTCAGCTGTAAAGAATTGGGATGAGCATTATAACTTTCCTTTAATCACATGATTTCCCAATTCCCTCATAGTCATGCATAAATAGTTTCTTGTTGCATTTCTGTAGTAAAACTTATTTGAAGGGTGTACTTTATACTTGTTTTCATGTATGAGATTTCTTATTAATTGTTTTATATATTGCAATGAAATCCTTTCAGGATTATTTGTAACACTGCTAGTCCTTTAATTGTCCCTCTAATGTCATCAGGTCCAGGTCATCATGCTTATAGCATGATTCCCATCAATGTCAGCTCAGATTAGCTGATGTTTTGTCACATTATTGTTTTTAGTCATTTTGATTAAAGAAAAATTTTATTTCTAATGGAATATCCGCAAATTATGCAATAAAGGGCTCAGCTGAAGGAAAACATGTTCAGAAGTTGGTTGACTCATAATCTTGGCATTGCTGAAGGGGAAATACTGATCTGCAGGCTGGTGGCTCCCCCTGGTGGACAAAGCAAGTACACAGAAAATGCTACAGCTGATGATGGAAGAGATGTTCAGTATCTTCAGCCTCTAACAGAATTACAGCTCATCTTTTGAAGACTTTTGCATAGGAGCTCGCTCTAGCTTGTCATTTTGTTTTCCAGAGATCTATAGATTTACATGCTGTTGCCACAATAAAAAAATCTACCATTATTTCAATTCCAAAAACTATCCTGCTCAATAGAAAATGACAAGAGAGCAGTGGCTTCAGATTAGATTAATCGATACAGGTGTACCCCAGGACTCTGTTAGCTCACCAGTCCTTTTTATTCAAAGGATTACCAGTAAGAACCCAGATAACCTGATTTATACATTTTCAATGATACTGCAATACTCAGCCCATTATACAAGGACACCGATCCTTCAGTGTATTCCAATGAAAGTAATAATTTTGTTCAGTGGTGTGATGAGAATTATCTTGTTCTTTTTTTATATATAAAAACTTCAAAGAAAATGGCTCTGGACCCTCAGGCATCAGGGGACCATGCTCCACTGTCCATCCATGAAGGCAACCAGAACCATAAACCAGAAATTACAGGTTTCTGGGTCTTTATATTGTTCACCTCTTCAGCTGGAATGACCACATTGATTATGTGTGTTCTCATTTAAAGGAAATTTAAGTAGGCTTCAGGTTTTTGGTTATGAATTAGAGAAAGATGTTTTGTGTTTTATCAGGCCAATCGTTAGAGCATCATGTCTCTGTCAGCATGGTATGGGAATCTCTCTGCACAAGAAGAAACTAAACTGCTGTGTCTGGTACAGTCTGCCATGGAGGTGATGGGGAGGACTGGAAACTCATTCCAACCCATCCATGAGCAGTCTGTGCTCAGACAAGTACACAGAGTTTAAACTGACCCATTATACAGCCTTTATTCTACGTTATTACCCTCTGGTAGAGTATCAAGTTCCAAAATGCAGACAAGCTGTTTAAAACTTAATTTATCCCCATTTTTCTTCTGGGCTCTTGGGGCCCTGGGCCCTTCGTTCTGCCTGCCCTGGATGGCCGATGCCTGGTGGTTGGCCCCATGATCATGGGGGGCGCTGGCTGGAGCCTTCCTCTGCCTCCCTCGGAGTAGGTCCAGGGTGGTCTTTTGCGGTGGGGTAGCTTGGGTTCATGCTCCAGTCTCTGGGTGGCTAGATGCTTGGGATGTAAAGGAATGCCTTCCAGTTGGGTCCTTGGGCAAGACCCTTAACGCTACTGTCTACTTTCAGATGTAAGTCACTTTGGAGAAAAGCATAAGCTAAATGGCAGTAATGTAATGTAGCAGTTGGTTGTCTGGTGTTAGGTTGGATTGAAGGGTTGTTGTTTCTATCTACTGTATATATATATATATATATATATATATATACACTACCGTTCAAAAGTTTGGGGTCACTTTGCCATGGGATTCAATAGGGAAGTGACCCCAAACTTTTGAACGGTATATATATATATATATATATATATATATATATCAGATTATCAATTGGAGCCTTATACTCATAAAGCTTATTATTATTATTATTATTATTATTAATAATAATAATAATAATAATAATAATAATAATAATAATAATAATTATATGCTGCTACCATGCTGAATAGGACAAGTAAAAAATAAATAAATAATTAAATAAAAATTGTATATCACAGCACATTGAATCACATTGTATCTTATAGTGTATCACATTGAATTGTGTCGTATCTGCTGCTTATCAGCTTCAGTCATTTCTTACCATTGTAGGAGTTGTTTTTTTTTTTTTTTTTTTTAGCTCTTTTGCAAACTGCAAAACCAGCTGAAAATATCATCTTTAAAATTCTTTGACAGCTAAAGCTTTATGTTTGAGCTTAGCTGGAAGGAAACCCCATAATAATCAGCTCAAGTTTCAAGTGAAAATCTGCTTAAAATTAGTGCATTGTGTAATATTCAATGCACAAAATATATTATACAAAGAATATGACTTGAGTATTATTTGCAAGAAGCAAGAAGCTAGAGCTCTATTTTCTCTTTCTTTCTTTTGTTGCCATCAGTTCTTTAGAAATGGTGGAAAGCAGGTTGTGAAACGAGGACTGGAAAAATATCCATTCTGGAGATTATGTGTGTCTTGAGCAATTTCATTGATGATAAAGCTGATAAAATGTAAAGTATGAAGTTGATTTAAAAAAACGAATGTTGCAGTGTGTCATGTGCAGCACTGATCTTGATTGATGGTAAAATGGAGACATTCCAGCCTTCTTATCTGTGTTTCAGATCAACCTGAAAACATCTTCTTCTTTGGCTTCACTGATTCTCTGCCTCTGTACATCAGGAAGCTCCTTTTCTCCTGCAGATGAGTCAGCTTTTGCAGGATGGGGCATCCCAAGGCGCTCCTGGAGCAGATGGGCTGTTTAAGCCCTGCAGCGTGTTCTTGATCTTCCCTGCTTTTATCTTCCCCCCAGAATCTCAAAATAGCCGCCACAGGGAGGCGTCCTGGAGGCATCATAAGCAGATGTCAGAGTCATCTCCACTGGCTTCTGTCAACAAAAGGAAAACCATTATTTCTGCTAGATCTGTAATGTTTGCTCAGGTATAAATGACTAAAAATGCAAATAATTCTTTACTAAAAACATTGATAACTGTTCCACACTCCAACTCCAAGCATGTAGATTGTTTTCCATGTTTCCAGCAGCATCTTCTCTACAGTTGGTATGCATACTCATACAAACAACAAGAGCAGGATGAGCTGCCAATTAGAATAAAATGTGACCGGTGTTAAAAAACCATGTGGAGGAACTCAAACACCAGTTAAAATAAAAAGATTTAAATGTGCCATCTTTCATTTCCGTTGAGTTTTAATTGACAGTGATGTTCAAAACTTGCTTTTTTATGATATACCATCTGTGCGTGTGGAGTCAAAACACATTTCTGCAGCAGAAAATTGGTGAATTTACTTCAGTCTTTCTGTTTTTCTGCAGATTTGTTGCTCAGTTTGCCTCTTAAGACTTGGAGAGATAAAGAAAAGTATCTTTTTGCTTGAACAGTATTAAGCTGGAGTGGTGATAATCAGTTGCAGTTGGACACCGCCTCTAGTTAAAGCTTGAAATAACCAAGAAATATCTGATAGATTTGCATCCTGCATAAACATTACATTGGAATGTCTTTGCAGAGATTCAGCCATCATTTAGAGGATGAAGAGCTCATTTCTGGCTGATAAAATCCACCAAGAAACATTCATATCTGGCACCTGAATGATGCGACTGGTTCCAGATAATTTTCCCCCAAACAAGACATGTGCACTTTTATTTCGCCCTTCCTTTTTGGATGGTTTTTAAGCCATTTTACTTCCATCCAATCCCAGAAAACTCACACTGTGTTTGATCTTGAAACAAAATGCCAAAAATGTCTAACCTTGTCTGCAGTGAAACACCTGCCAGGCAGAAAAAAAGAAATGTTGAGAATAAATCAAAAGCTTCAACCAGAAAATGAAAGATGGGTGGAAGCAGAGTACAAGCACTGGCCCATAAGGACTTTATAAAACGAGTGTTTTGCTTCGACACCACAGAATCTGGGATAAATGCCAGTAAACATGATATTAAAGGCTGTGCAGAAGGTCAGAAGGCATGTCCTTTCTTTAATAAACGGATTCTACAAACAAGGTGAATGTGATCTCTGTTTTACAGCTGCGTTGTTGCCAGAACTAAGTTTTAAATTTAAATAGAAGCAAAAACTACATATGCACACTGTATTTTGCTGCAGTGTAACACTTGAGGGTTAAGGCTGTTTTAAAGTGAGCTGCGAAATGAAACTCAGGTCACAATGTGAAAAAAGCTAAGATCAAAGAAAAATGGCCAAGACACAAAATTGGATGAGTTGAATGAACTTTTAATTTGCGTTTTTGTGTCAAATGAATCATTTTGAGCCAAGAAACAATCCCTTTCAGAGAGTTTCATCATTCTTTTGTGCTGCTGGAATCACACAGCTCTACAGATGTTTTCATGATTTATTTGTGCAGCTACTTCAGAGTGGTTTGTACACTTCACTGCCCACTTTATCAGGTCCACTCGTTCAACTGCTTGTTAAAACAAATATCTAATCAGCCAATCACATGGCAGCAAATCAATACATTTAAACACAAAGACATGGTGAAGACGACTTGCTGTAGTTCAAACTGAGCATCAGAATGAGCAAGAAAGGAGATTTAAGTGACTCTAAATGTGACATGGTTGTTGGTCTGAGTATTTACTGGGATTTTCACACACAACCATCTCTAGGGTTTACAGAGAATGGTCTGAAGAAGAGAAAATATCCAGTGAGCAGCAGTTGTCTGGACCAGAATGTCTGCAGATCAGCATCTCTGAACACACAACACCTTCCAACCTTGAAGCAGATGGGCTACAGCAGCAGAAGACCACACTGGGTGCTTCCTGTCAGCTAAGAACAGGAAACTGAGGCTACAATTCACATTGACTCACCAACACTGGACAATTGAAGATGGAGAAAACTCTGGTCTGATGGGGTCAGAAATAGGTGGAAAGAACATGAGAGCATGGATCCATCCTGCCTTATATCAGTGGTTCAGGTTGCTGGTGGTCTAACGGTGTTTGGAACAATGAGATCACTGGACTACAACGGCATCCACAGCCACCAGATCAGTCCAACAGAGCAGCTTTGGGATGTGGTGGAACGGGAGATTCTCATCATGGATGCAGCCAACAAACCTGCAGCAACTGTGTGATGCTGTCATGTCAATATGGAGTAAAACCTCTGAGGAAGGTTTCCACCACCTTGTTGCATCTATGACACCAAGAAATAAGGTAGTTCTGTATTGATTTTTATTAATATTTAATAAAATAAAAAATGTGTCCAGCCTGGTACTAGTAAGTTAGACCAATGAAAAGGACAGTGAAAAATTTATGTATAACATGGTCAGAACAGTGTTCTTGCATTTCTAGAATAAATACTTCAAAGGTATTGTTACAGCCCCAGGCCTTGGATTTGTATGTAAATTTCTGTGTTTAGCTGCAACCAGGAGATTGATTTCTCCAGCAACTACCTGGCTGTGCCATCACCTGTCCGTGATTGGTCCCCTCTGTCATCACCCGCCTGTGATTGGCCCAATTGACTGATGTCCAACTGGTGCTCCACTATTTAAGATGGCTGCTGCCGCTCATTCAGGGCACCTGTGATCATTCGGTACAACTTGCCATTTGTAGTCTTGGTGTTGCAGTGTGTGTTTTTGATATTTTGGTAATTGCTTTTGAACAAGCTTGATGTGGGGTCCTTTGCTTGTGTAATATTGTGAATGACATTAAGCCTTTAGTATTGTTTTGGTTAATCTTGAAATCCCTTGGTTGAGATTGTTTACTTTGAGTTTCCTTCTGCTTTCAGAAATGTGTTAATTTACCTTCTGGCCTTTTGATGAGATTGTTAAATACACCTTGTACTTAAACCATTTAATCTTTGTCCTTAATGTTGGCAACAACTTTCTCCTTGAAGAGCTGGGGTTGTAACATGAAATGGGTGCTGGGATATGTTACCTATCCTGTCGCTTGACTAAGATAAGTATTGGTTGGTGCTGTGCACTGGGTTATATAGCTGTCACTATTTGTTGTGGATGCTGACAATGGCACAGTTTGATCTTGAGCTGTTTCTAGAAAGTCCTTCTCTTGATCAGCTGGACCAATGCCAAAAAGATGACCTAGCTCAAATTGCAACCCACTTTTCCATCTCCCATCCCAAGCAACTTATTAAAAAGGTGCTTAAGGATCTGATTGCAAGGAAATTGGTTGATCTTAAGCTGCTGGCGTTGCTTTCTCTGCCTGAATGTTGTAACAGTATTAATAATAATCTGGTTACTTCTGATGTTGATGAATTTATTAGAGCTGTAGTTACCAACCCTTTCATTCTAGCTACAGTTTTGTCATCACTGGTGCAATATTTGAAAGTTAAGTTGTTTTGGGGTCAGTTAGAATTAGGTGTTGGTTAGGCATTCAGTTCTGATGGTTAAGGTTAATATGTGGAACCATAAGGAATGTTTTGTGTCAGTGGAGAGTCTTGATAGGGAAATTAAACAGGTGTGTGTGTGTAGGTGTTATAATTTAAAAATTATTATTATTATTAAATTGACTTCATTTCTACAATTAATAATTATGCAAATTTAGGTTTTTTTCTAATTACCATACAATTTTATTTCTAAAGCACTTTAAAAACAACATAACAGCTGACTCTGCTGTACAATAAATTAAAAAAAGAAAAAAGCATAAAAAACCGCACAAATAAAGAACGAGGATAAAAGTGAAAATCAGGCTATAAATGACCACACAGGATATAAGAAATTTAAAATAACACAAGTACATACAAAGGGTAAAGATTAAGACAAAGATGGCAACTCATACTTCAAAGTAAAAGTGTGTTTTTAAACGAGACTTAAAAAGAAGAGAAGGAGCCTGTCTGACCTGCATTTGGAGCTCGTTCCATATTTTAGAAGCTAAAACTGAAGAGACTTTGTCTCCCTGGATTTATAAAATGTCTTTGGGACAGCATATCGGAGTAAAGCAGCTCAGATAGATAAAAAAGGGGAAGACCATTAAGAGACTGAAAAACAAATTAAAGAACCTTAAAATTGATTCATTGATGAAGGTACGCTAAAACCAGAGATATGTGCTCTCGTTTGCATGTACAATTTAAAAGCATGCAGCAGCGTAGGCGGGAGATGGAAGCCTGGCTAATTCCAATAAAAACAGAGTTACAATGATCCAGGCATGAGGTAATATCACTGTGTCTAGGTGACGTCTTGACAGGAGGGGCTTGATTTTTGACAGCTGTCTTAACTGAAAGAAGCAGGGCTTTAGCACTGCATTGATTTGTGTGTTGAGTTTTAGGTCGGGGTCCATTTCTACACCCAAATTTGTGATGCTGGATTTTTCGTGTGGTGCCAGAAAGGAAATGAGTCGGCTACAGCTGGATTTTACTCTACAGTTGCTTTTCTCTAAAGCAACTTATATCTGAAGGTGGTTAGGCAGTAGCATTTAGGGTCTTGCCTAAGGACCCACCTGAAAGATATTAATATTCGTCCCCTCTGTGATTTGAACACAGGTCTCTGGCATAGGAGAATGAGCCAACTGAGCTATCCAGCTGCTGGACCACTGTCTTTTTTCATTAAAATTGAGGAAATTCAGAGCAAACCATCCCCATAGCTCATTGAAACAATCAAGGAGAGGCTGCCCAGAACCATTACACTTTAAAGGGAAATAGACTTGACAGTCATCAGCGTATAAGTGAAATGACATGTCATGCTTTCTAAAGATAGCACCAATGAAGAGAGGACTGAGAATGGAGCCCTGTGGCACCCCCCAGTGGAAGGCAGGTAGGTCCTAAACCATTGCAGAGCTGAACCAGTGATGCCCACCCACTGCTCTAGCCTGAAAGGGAGAAGCGTACTTCAGGAAGCAGCTTTTCTGAGCATCGTCATCCTTGGCAACTCTCTGTTTCTATATGAATTCATTTTAGGTAGAGGGAAAAAAATGTTACCATAAAAACAAAAAAACTGAATAAACTGACTAAACCACACATACTACTCCAGGACCAAAAGTTGGTGACGATAAACACAAACACTCCCACAAAAAAAAAACAAATATAGAATGTGCTTAATTGCTTAATCTTACATACTGCTCCTGGCCCAAAACACACTGCATTGCATTTCTTCTCTTCATGACTTCCATCATTACTGTATTGTGCTTCTCCTTGTATTTAATTTCTTCTTTCCTCATCATCTTTTGACAGTTTAAGATCTGACCTTCCTTCTACAACTCTTAGCAATAGTCTCTGCCTCTGACAGATCCCTGTTTCCCCCAATGAACCTCAAATTGAGGAATTTTAGGAAGTCCTCATGTCCACTACAGAGGACAAAATGCCTTTTTTTCAGTGTCTTAAAATATAACTGTGTTTACCAAATCAAACAACAATAAACAGATAAATATATTTCACTCCTTTAATAATTTGATAAGTGTGATATCTATAGTTTCTCCTCATAAAAACCTGCTGGTTGTTATGGCAGTCATTTGAAAGAGAGATCTCCGGTTTTATGGAAAAACTCCAATAAATCACATATTGCTGAATGTTTTGTCTACAGCACAAACGTTTTATTCTTGTAGACTGGCGATCTCAAACTCCAGTCCTCCAGAGCCACTGTCCTGCAGGTTTTAGACCTTTCCATGCTTCAACACATCTGACTTGAACTAGGAGAATGTTGCAATCCCAAATGAACCGAGCCTTCAGTTGTACCCAGGGGCGGAGCCAGAGAGGTGGCCAAGGTGGCACTGGTCACCTACAAAGTCTGATTGGACATCTCAGGTGCCACCCCAGGCAATTGACAGGCTACTGGAGGAGGAGGACAGAAACGTCTTTTCAGACCTGCATGGATCTCCAGTATCGCTACACCAGTTTAGGGTACATTGTAAAGTAGTTTAATAATTAGTCATCCTTTAAAAATATTGAGATTTAGTTGCACATTTCTAGAAGAGATTTTGTCTTTTCTCTTATTCATTTCTTTTTCCCCCTCGTTGTGACAGACGTGTTGTGTCGCACTGTTTTATTTATGTATAATGAGACAGTCACCGTCCAAGCGGGCTTTATATGGTTGACGAATGTCCTTTTATTAAAGAGCACGTACTGTGGAATCTTCAGCACCAGTGTCGCTGTGAGTTTGTCAACCTTGTGGCAGCTTTATCTGGATAACTGAGCTAATTCCCCTTACCACAACACGCTTCCCTGTTACACTACGTAGCCATAGATATATACACGCAACAGTGCTAATCTAGTTAGCACTAGATTAGTTTTTAGATAATGTGGGGAAACCATGTCATATTTAGTTTTCAGTAAGTGCGTTTAGCGGCTAAACATCAACTTAGTTAATCAAGATTTTAACATTTGAGCTGAAAATAAACTATAAAGATGTTCAGAGTTTCTCAATATCCATGTTATTTAGCGCTAACTAAACTAGCGCTACATGATCCAGTTTAATCTAAACAGGAGACTAGCAAGGATAGTAGTTACAGCATGAAAATGTGGAGAAGTATATCCTGTAACCATTTTTACTTGAAGATATAAGAATGAATGAAGTGAAAGGGAGATATTACTGTTTTGTCAAGAGGAAGGACACCAAGATAGACCCCATGTAGCTCCAGTTGTAGCAGCCTAGCAGCTCCCAACGTGGAGCTAGCCACATGTGCTCAGACTCATGGACCCAGTCTACTAGACAGTCAACCAGAACTGCTTGGGGGAGAATCCATTGATTCCCCCTAGCGCTACATACTGTGCCCCCCAAAAAACAACTTATCTTTCTATGGACCTTTCTGAACTTGGTAAAGTCTTCTGTCTGGCCACCCTACGGATAAAAGTCTAGCTCTGCCACTGGGTAAGGAATGTAACGGACTATTAGGTGTTAAACCTTCCATCTTATAGCCTTTATATATCAAATAGTATCTGAAAAAGAAAATAATCAAGGTGTTGCCATGGGTTTTCTTAAAAAAATGATAACACACTCTAATGTCTTGTTCTTCTGAGGTTATAATTACCTGATTTTAAGACCTGGAAAGAACGAGGTGTTTGTTTTATATCCTGATATGTAAAACCTTAGAACTGTAAACACCGAGCTCATAGAAAAACATTTATCTTCAGTTAAATGAAGAAAAACCAACAGGTGCAAGTAACAGGTGATGGAAAAATGAAGCTTCCTCCATTATAACTGCAAATCTCAGTCAGTTTAATAAGGAAATAATCAGATCAGCAACATCCAAATCAGTTCATTTGGAACATGGCAGATGAGCTCGTTCATACTGGTTCTGGAGCTCCACCTGATTATATAATCAACAGTTGGCTGTTCCTATAAGTCATTCAGTGTGAATTATCGCACCCCTCCTTTTCTCCCTCTCCTCCTCCTCCTCTTCATCCTCCATGCTGTGTGTAGAGACAGGATTTCAGTGTGTTTGCGGATGTGCAGTTGACTGGAAGCTCCTGCAGACATTTTCTCCATCTCCGGGCTTCAGATAATCTGCCAGACCTAAACAACAACATATTTGTTGTCTTGTATTACAATAAACGCCAACGCTCCTTCGTGTCCTCGACGCTTTAACTCCGGCGACCTTCCACCTGCTGCCGAGTAAGGCGCATTTTTCCGCGTCTTCATCTGACGTTTGACGCCGCAGATCGGAGGACGAAGTGTGTGTGTTTGAGTATATGTGCGTGTGGATCTGGTCGGACAACCTGTTCGCTTCAGCTGACCGTCGGAGGGGTTTTTGAAGCTGATGATGCTGATACTGCTGCTGCATACCTACTGACCTACTTTGCGTAAGTTGGGTGCAGCTTGAGAAATTGTGCCAAAACAAAAACATGAAGGAAACGGCGGTGACCCTGCTGGGAGACCTCCAGTAAAAACGCAGGAGAGGTGAAGCCAGGGGAGGGAAGAGAAAGAGGAGGATTGAGGAGTGTTGAAGAGCCAGAGGTGTGCGCGTGGGGATGGAGGAGGTAATGAGCGCATCTCTTCACCTGGACCTTGGGCTGATGCTGCTGCTGCTGACCTGCTGGCAAACACCGGGGATGGTCGGAGGAAGTGAGTGACTGTTTCCTTTCTCTGACTAGTGTGGACGGTAACTTTATGGGTCCTAACAGGTCAAATAAGCCACACAATGCGGATGTTTTACGTGGCAAGCTTTGAGCGTGCCTCTAATGATGGATAAGTTCATTAAGGTTTCATGTAACACGTGTTTTAATGGTTTTAGGGAGACATTTCTTAATTTTATGTAGAAGAAATGTAAAAATAATTCATGCAAAAAGTTAAAAATGGCCTTATTTGAAATGTTTTTGCTTCTAAATTACTGCTGATGTCTTTCTTCTTGGAAAGTGATACCTCAGTGTTGCAGATCAGTCTAATTGTTAAAGTCAAACAACTATTTTAATGTAACATGATTACAAGGTTGCCAGACAGAGAGGCAAAATTATCTAAAAGATGCTACAAAATTCCACAATCAAAATCATCCCAACAGATGCAAAGGGGCCATAAATGCAAAAAATATTACCTTTAACTTTCCCCAAATGACTACAAACAGATGCAATATAGCAACAATGGTGCAAAACACGTAGACAAAAATGTTCACAAACATATATCAAATGACAGCAAAGAGACAGGAAATAACCACAAAAATGGCAAAGATGCATAAAAGATGCAACAAAGATCTATACAACAAACACAAAAAAGCTCAAAGCAGACAACTATAAAGAGAAAAGATGTACCAAATGGTTGCCAACAGGCACAGACTTGTTTTTAAGATTTTTTTTCTCTCAAAAACAGAAACAAAATGAAATTCAGTCTCATAGTTTCCACATAGATCCACAGCTGGTCTGGTCAACAGTCATGCTGTGCAGCCAAACTGTTGAAAATGTAAAAAGCACATATTAGGTTGAATGTGGGGGGATATATATATATATATATATTGTTTTATAAGGATCTGTTTTGCCTCTACAGCAGAGGGCAGGTCTTTCTCTCAAAAGGAGCCTATTCTTCATCATCCTGAGCTCTAAGAACATGACAGCAATGCAGCTTTACTTTAACATATGGATTTGTGCATCCACCTGTTTGATTTAAGGCGGCCGTTTGCACCTTATATATCACACAGACAAAAAGCCGTTGTAAAACTGTCAAAAGCTGAACTAAATGGCTATCAGGGGATTAGGATTTCAAAGCAGTCCAGCCTTCACTCTCTGATCTGGTTAATTAGCTGTTGAAGGAATGCATCTAAATCACTGCCGAGCAGATTCCTCCTCTTTGGACAATCACATAAGGGGTTTAATGAAAATGGTGCCACTTCAATGTTCTTTTTCTTGGCTGAGTAACAAGAGGCAGCTAATCAGTGCTCACAAGGTTTTGTATTGATTAATACAATGATGCGAGCCTTTATATTCCCTCACGTGGCCTTAACCTCCTCCGCTTGTGCTATAAGCACTTCATTGTCCTGCTGCTCTTTGCCTCCTTTTACATGAAATTATTTTCATTTCATTTTTAAAGCAACAGGTGCAATTATAGACTTAGAGCATCCCAGCAGGCTCTAGCTCTGAATGAAAGTATTTATTTAATAATTAATGAACATGAGGTCATGTTGTGCTTCAGCCCCTAAATGAAACTCAATGTCTCTAGATTCTTTAATAATGCATTACCTGCAACCAGAGGGACGATAACGAACGAGTTACATTATCACCCATGATGTGATTCTTGCTGCTGGTGCTGCATCATAAATCTTTTAGCATGGTTGCATTTCTGGGTTTCTTAAATGGACAAAGTGCAGCCCATGCATTTAAATTATTTCTGGTAAATAAAGTACTGTGCAAAAGTCTGGAGCCACACTTCATTTCTTTATGTATTTATTAAAAATTAGAAGATAGGTTTAGTACAATTTTAACAAGGTTGATAGTGAATATTTGGTCTGAGCAGCTTTATTCTTCAACACATTCTGACCCCTTCGAAAAGCTTTCTTTAAAAAAATGTCCATGAATAATTTCCAAGGCTTCTTGAAGGACTTTCCAAAGCTCTTCTTTTAATGTTTCTGCCTTTTTATTCAAACGATCCCACACTGCTTTAATAATGTGGAGGTCTAGCCTTCATCAGACCTGCTGCCACAGATTTTCAGTCCAGTTCTTGTTTCATTTGCATACATTAGTTTTTCTCCCTGATTTCCTTCCTGAAGAATGGCTTCTTGTAGTGCTGGGCAGTATACCAACTCATCCTGAAAACCATTTTTTTATTTTTGTCTTGATTTCAATTTGTCCGTTTAAGCAGCCTAAACAACATTCAGAATGTGGTGCAGCGAGAAAATGTTTGATCGGGGACCCTTTTCACTGTTGCACCACCAAACGTGCAGCAGAGCAGCTGTGTTACTTCAGGTGCTGAGTGGTGAAAACGGACAGAGAAAGTTTAGAAAGTGAAGCTGTAGCAGACGTTGAACATAATGACACAGATCAAATGGATTTATATCTGTTGTTTGGATATATTTTGGTTTTAAAAAGTCGGATGTTGACCAAACAACTGTTTACTTCAAATGCTGTCAAGATAAAGTTGCCAAAGGAGGCAAATTTGGAGCCACGAACATGCTTTGGAGTACCAAGCATGTATGAAAATAAGATCAGCACCCTCCACATGTTCAAGTAAAACTAAAAAAGCTGGAGGAGACTTGAGTCTGACATTAACTGCAGACGTTAACTGGTGGTCCAGATGCATCTCTCAGGTCCTGTTTGCTGGATTTGCTCCTTCAGGCCATCACTTTCCGATGCTGCTCATCTGCTGTAAATAGTTTATTTTAGTCCTGACACTTCTTCGTTCGTCCTCCACTTGCCCAGTTTCCTCAAATATTTTAAGGACACACTGCAGACCACGCTGAGATATATAAGTTTCAACATGTCTTTGGGAATCACCTTGTCGCCGTCAAACTGTGTTATCTTTGGTGTTTCTCATAGATGCAGGAACAAATGATGAGTCTTTGTGACAGGCTGTTGACAACACAAACTTATCCCTTGATTTAAGAGCCATTCATACATAAGTGAGCACTGAGTTGCACTTTGCACATTACTCTGTCTTTATTAAACGCTTACTACAAGAAATGTTTTCATCACAGGGTAAATGTTGATGTCCGGCTTTGACTGACGATGTTAAACCATAATTTTACAAACATTATCAGGAATATTTGACAGATGGGTCCATTTAATTCAGTGATGCTATTGTCAATAAAAGCTTGCTAAAGGAGCTTAGATTTCTTCCTGATGTCTGGAGAAGGATCTGAGATCAGCTCCAAAAGGCTGAGGGTAGTTAGGTAAGTGCATTTAGAATATTTATAGATTTTCCAGACAGTAAGAAGATATGTTTGGACTCCAGCTTTGCTTCTCTGTGCTGCATCTCTCTGAAAGGCTTTGGAATAAAGTGAAAGCTGTTCAACAGGCGTGTCTGGGAAAGAGAGCAAAAAGGAGAGACGAACCTATGCAGCGTGTAGTGGATCATAAAAATGCACCAGCTGTGGACACAGGAGGTCTTTATTGAAAAGCAGCCGGGTAAAGAGCTGTTTCATTCCTGCAGGGAAGCCTCGCTCAATCTGCTCTGAGTACCTTCACATCACTGCTCTGCTCACGGCTGATTCGCACCATTTTTTCTGGGGCAACCTGTCGAGCTCATGATTGTGGCTCTGTTTTTATGGTTTTTTTCTGCTTTTAAGAAAGGGGGCAGTTGGAAATATTTTGGTGGGATGAGACTCTAAATCAGGGGTGGCCAACGTCCGTCCTCAAGAGCCACAATCCTGCAGGTTTTCCATGCATCCCTGCACCAATGCACCTGACTCAAATTAAATGGATCCAACAGCCTGTAAGGATCTGCATAATGACTCATTAGCTTAAGTCAGGTGTGTCGGTACAGGGATGCATGGAAAACCTGCTGGATTGTGGCTCTCGAGGACCAACTTTGTCCACCCCTGCTCTAAACGAAAGCCAAAGACTAATTAAATTTCTCAAATTTGTTTGACTTCAGCTTAAAAATGTTGTTGCACAGTGAGATCAGCCAAAAAATGAGAAACTCCTAAGTACTTTAATGTAGGTTTGCATAAAAATAAATTTTTTTTTTGTGTGTTTCCCGAACTGACTGACAAGTTTTTAATTTGTCTGATGTAAAATGCTACCACAAAGAGAAACAAGACTGCCATGAAAAAGCTGAGGTGACAGCAAAAAAGAACAGAATAACCTAAAAAGTGAACAAAATGACAACAAAAAACCAAAAATAATCCAAAAAAATTAATCATATGAGTCCAAAATAACCTAATTAACCCGAAAAACTATCTAAATAATCCCAAATAAACTAAATGAATACAAAATTTAGCATGACCCCCATAGAATAATCCATAATTAACAATACAACCCCAATTAACCACAGAAATAAACACAATTACCCCACATATAATTAAATAAATCCAAAATAAACTAAAATAATAACAGAAATTAATCAAATCACCACAAAAATAAACAAAATAACTACAGAAAATAAAAACATGACCACAAAAGTAAACAAAATAACATCAATAAACGAAATAACTAACTAGGTTGTCATGGTGTGAGAGTGTTTGCTTTGGTGTTTTCTGTTCCGTGGTTTCTACTGTCATTAAGTCTTCTGTTTTTGGTTTCTTGACCTATTTTGTTGAGCTACATCCTTGTATGATTTGTGCTCTGTTCTTCCTGATTAGCACACCTGGTTTAATTAGCTCGTTTACCCAGTTTTTAGCCTTGTAAGTCATTTGTTTTTTTTTTCTTTGGATTAAAACTAAAACCAGCCTGCCTGAATTTGGGTCCTCACTTCTGCCCCAATACATTAAATAGGAAAAACTAAATAGCCACAAAAATGTATCCGATCCCCCAAGAGATAAACCTAATGTTCTCACAAATTAGCAACCAAGATCCTAAACTTATTAAATGACCACAAAGAAATCAGAAATCAAGCCCAAATAACTGTAGAAACTAGGGCGAATAATCGATAAAATCGATAAATCGAATTTTCCATTTCAGGAGATTTATTTTTATGAAAATCTGGATTTTTTTCCATAGCTAGCTAGCAGCAGACGTGGCCCTCCCTCCACACCAGAACGGTGTTTGTCTGACAAATTTTCAGTGAAGTGACCCTTCACTTGCGTCTGGGATTTAGCTGTGCGTATAACTGCAGTGAGAAATGCTGCTCTCTACGAGATGCAGAAGTCAACTTTAGCCCACAAACCCTAGTTAAGAGACAACCTTCATCAGGGGAATTGTTTCTGCAGTGGATCCTGCAGTGATCCTTTGCTGGCATTCATCTATATAAACAAATAAATGTTTTTAATAAGTTTATTTATGTTTTGTAAAAGAAAAGAAAAAAATCAATTAAATTCGGAAATCGGATTTGGTTATAAAAAATCTGAGATTTTATTTTAGGCCATATCGCCCAGCCCTAGTAGAAACATAAAATAACCTCAGAGGAAACATGGACACAATATGAAGACAAAATGATCCTACTGGGAAAAAAACATTGATAAAAAATTACCTGAAAAAGAAACAAAACCACAGAAGTAACCATGAAGAGAAAATGATTAGAAATAGAAACAAACTGACTGAAGAGAAACAAATACTTAGTTAACAAAGTGAACCGATTAAATGTCCAGAGGACTAACAAAATAGTTTTTGTTTTGCTCTTACATAAGAGAAGTGGGTGCTGCCTTGTGTTTGTCCAGCAGCCCAATGTTTCATAATCCACTAATGAATCATGATCAGACAGTATATTTAATCAGTATGCATAGGTTGTTAGTATATCGGAGTACACACACACACACACATATTGATCCATCTCAGAAAGTGGTGGAGAGCCATTAGCCAGATTAGGCTGTCTGAGTCTATCAGCAAACTGTTACATCACCGAGATTTATAGTCAGCTGCCCAGCTCCAGTCGTACATAACAGACTACTCCAGGAATAGTGATGTAAACGGCCGCTGTCACCAGGCTTGTTTTTGTTTTTGTTTTTACATTGTTACTAGGGGCTGCAGAAACGTAAAAAGTTAACCCTCTAAGAGCCAAACTCGAAAAATTGCAGGGGGCCTATTCAACAGGGGGCCTATTCAAAGTTTATGAAGAAATTTAGTTTGAAAGACAATATGGAGCCGATAAGGAAGGGCGCATAGTCAGTGATGAAGAGTGGATTACAGAGAAAACATGCAACATATCACAATGCTTTTTCACTGTTGATGAAATACTTTTTCAGCAATTTCCATCTCAGATTCTGGAGGGTAAAATTTGCCTCCTGAGGATGACAGTTGGTCATCTAGCGACAAGGCAAGGCAAGTTTATTTGTATAGCATATTTTATGTACAAGACAATTCAAGGTGCTTCACATTAAACATTAAAAGCATTACAGCCGTGGCAGTAGGAGCATTAAAAATTACATTAAAAATAAACATTTAAAAGGAATACAGTAAAAGGAATTTAATAAAAAACAGAAAAAGCTAAAATAAAATAGATAAAATGCAAAACATAAAGTTCTAGTGTGGGGAATTAACAGTTGTTCTGATAAAAGGCAGCAAAAAAAAAAGTTTTTAAACCTGATTTAAAACTGCTGAGTCAGCAGACCTGCAGTTTTCTGGGAGTTTGTTCCACATGAGCATAAAAGCTGAACACTGCCGCTCCATGTTCAGTTCTGACTCTGGGAACAGAAAGTAGACCTGACCCTGATGACCTGAGGGATCTGGTTGGTTCATGACGAACCAGAAGATCCTGAATGTATTTTGGTCCTAAACCATTCAGGTCTTTGTAAACTAACAGCAGGATTTTGAAGTCAATTCTTTGACAAACAGGAAGCTAGTGTAAAGATCTGAGGACTGGAGTTACATGATCTACTGTCTTGGTCTTGATGAGGACAAGTTTTTCTAAATCCTGCTGAGTCATCAGTCCTTCAATCATGATATGTCATTTACGTGATGATAGGCTGATTTCTCAACTGTCTTAACATAACTGCTAAAATTAGTAGTCTGAAATATGAGAGTGGTCCATGACTACTCCCAAATTTCTGGCTTGATTGATAGTTTCAAACTTAGATGTTTGAAGCTCAGAACTGACTTTTAATCTTTCTTCCTTGTGGCAAAAACTAATATTTCATTTTTTTTCTTCATTTACCTGAAGTTCTCCCATCTTTAATTTGATTGATGCAGTTGATCAGAGTTTGGATCGGACTATGGTTTGTCGTGAGATGGTTATGTAGATGTGTGTGTCATCAGCATAGTTGTAGTAACATATTTAGTTGCTTTCATAACATGACTGAGTGGCAGCATGTAGGTGTTTAAACAGCAGTGGTCCCAGGATGGAGCTTTGGGGAACTCCATAGATTATTTTAGTTTGCTCAGATTTATAGTTGCCTATAGAAACAAAGAAATCTCTGTCTTTTAAATAGAACTCAAACCAAGTTTTTGGACTAAATTAGGTTGAGAAATTACTTTGAGATGAAGATGGGCTTTAACTTGGTCCACTACTTCTATCTTAGGCCTGCCTCAAGCTTCATATCTCTGCAGTCAGTTTCAGTAGTTGGCGGTTTGGACAGCCAAGACCTTTGCTTCAATGCAATGGCATCATTGGTTCAGGAAAGAAGCATTTGAGTTGTAAACATGGATGCGAAGCAGAGATGTTTTTTTTTTTTTTTTTTTTGTAGAGTTATTCACTTTGGGAAACTCTCTAAGTCAGTTACATGTGGACAAAATGTCCAAACAATAAAAAAACTTTAGTGGATAGATCTAAACTTGTCACGTGGACATGGCCTAAGTGTCTTAGAACAGGTAGAACAGGAGAGCTGCAGGTGGATTGGGGGCCGATGCTCTACTGGTCTTTCATGGTGAAGACAAAGTTGATCCAAAAGATGAAGCAGTCAACTTACTGATTAATGTACAAGTGACCAAAATTAACTACCTTGGCTTAGGAGTTGAAGGTGGACTGATGGATGGATTTCATACCAAAAGTGTTTTTTCTTATTTGGTAGCCAGGATGCATGGTTTTTGCTAAAATGACAATTGCCTTTAGTTTTTCTTTGCAAAATAAGAGTTTTGCCCTTAAGGAACTTTCTTGCTGTTTAATGCAGTTTTGTATCCAGTTTTCTACCTTTTTTTGTTTTTAATAGATTTCGATATGCGTTTAGGGTATTTGTTGTTTTTGTCTCTAATAGTGACTGGTATTTGATGGAGTCCATGACAGCAGGTCCATACATCTGAATGGGTAAGTTTTACCAGTCCCCTCCAAATGGAAACCTTAAGAAAAAAGTGGGGTAAAGCTAAACAAGAAGGTCCACAATCCTGGACTTTCAGAATATGAGGGATCTGGAGAGGAAGTGGAAGGTTCTGTAACAAGAACTGGTCTTGGATCATTTGCCATGTGTTCACCAAGATGGCTTTACAAAACCCTAAATGAAGTTTTGACGATAATTGCAGCACATACAGTAAAAAGCACACTAAGATAGGATTTTAGATACAATACTTCATTCCCCTAATAACCCTTTGGAGTCAAAGCTGAAGCACAGCAGAGAGGGAGGGGCCTGCAAGTTTTTTTTATAAACTGAGGTGTAACTTATTTAAAAAATTAACAAGCTCTGCTTCCGCTTATGCTGCAGAACTATTTGTGTAGCTTTAAGATACTAAATAAAGCTGTTGGACATGAAAATATTATCAGCTTGAGGATGTTATTAAGCCCCCTGATGAAAAATGAAAAAATAAAGAAGAATCCACAATTGTAGAAATATGGGGTTTTTTATACCAGTGTCTTTTGGTTCATGTCTATGGCGTGTCTTTGAATGACCACAAAGTAATATGAAATTCAAACCTGTTTAAATCATGGAGGACAAACGAGGACATGCGGGAACAGTGTGTGCTCTAAAATCCATCTGAACTGCTATATTTCATCCTTCAGTCAATATCCACGTTGTACTTCTCCTCCACCCTCCCCATTCTTTTCTTTTTTCCTTCTCCCTTGTTCCATTCGTCTCTCTTTGCCCTTCGTCCGTCTTTTCCCTCAAAACCAAAAGATTGAAAATCGCCAATCTCTTGATATCTGCCATGGATAATTGCTCTCTCCTCTCGCTTTCCATCTTCCCCCCTCCTCGGACTCATTCATCCCTGGCTCTGTCATATTCCTGTCGTCTTTCATCCACCTCTCTCTCATCTCCATCTCTTTTCCTCTGTCTTCCTGACTCCATCTAAGCCTCCCCTCTCATCTCATCTACTGGTGTGTGTAATGTAATTGCTGTCTATTCACTGTGTGAGCACTCCATAGCAGCCCTGGCAGATGAAAGCAGGTGGGATTTAGCAGCCATAACATGATGGGAGTTCAGGAGATCTTAGTTGTCATTGGGACAGGCAAGAAAACATGGTCTGAATGTGTTTGTCTCTGTGCAGTGTGTAGGAGGATGATGCTTCCTTAGTGCTTATTTTCATTATTTGTGTGCATGTTTGCCTTTTAAATGTCTTCATGCCCTCCACTCTCCATGAAACCTCCGGTGGCAGCACATTTAGGTATACGTGTGGAGTCATACCCATGTGGATGATGAAAGGCCCGTTTCTGTTTAAATATGCTATTAATCTAAATAAACTGGTCTTGGATCAGTTGTGTTTTCAGTTCAGTGTGAAAGAACTTGGTGTGTATAATGAATCAAATGAACAACTGGGGTTTAATTTCAGATATCTTCACCAGAAAGTCTACCCAGAGTTACAGATCCAAGAACTAAAGCAAGGTTAGGGGTTTGACAGTTAGAGCTGGCGATATGGCCAAAAAAAAAAAAAACAAACAAAAAGAAAAACATCACTATGTATTTTTCCAGATTGGGTGGTATTGAGTTTTATCCCGACTACTTTTTCAATTACATTTTTTTGGCTTTACCTTCGCCGTCAACTCACAAACAGAAGTGATGAAGCTAAAGACTGATTGGTAGTTTACAGAATTTCTACCATCTGGTATCAAGTAAATATTTCTAAAGCTGATCACCGTAATCAAACAGAACTTTATTAGGATTACAGGATTACTAAAACTTGTGTGATACGTGCAAGCAGGTTGGAACAGGTCAGGTATGATGGGTGATTAAAGAGTATCAGTAAAGCAGTGGTGACTATGTTGTGTGGTTTGGAGACAGAGGCCCTGAGCAAAAGCCATGAGGTAGAACTGGAGGTAGCAGAGATTAAAATGTTGAGGTTCTCCTTGAGAAGGACAAGGATGGAAAGGGTCAGGAATGAGAACATCATAGAGGCAGCACATGTTAGATGTTTTGGAGATAAAGTCAGAGAGGGCAGACTAAAGGCTCATCTATGCTTGATGCAGAAGACGACGATGCAGACGGACCTTCTGACACCATATTACATGCGTCGTGTATTACTGGTACTTTAAGTGTCATTATGTTGTGGAAATTCAATGCAATTATTCCATTAAAAAACTGAAAATTTTCTAAAAGCCTGCAGTAAGAGTAAAGTTACCCTGAAGTAAAGTGTCTCAGTCAAATCTTTGATGTTAAATCTGACCTGCCACCCACATATTTTCCCTTTTTTGTTTTCTCTACTTTGTCAGAAGTACACTTATAAAAAGAAGTACTTATTTTATACATTACTGCTCACTGCAGAGACACAAACATTCTCATACAAATCTCCCAGTTTTTCCTTATAAATTGCAGTTTATGTAGTGTTGTCTGAACACATTCCACGTCCCTGATTTCCATTTTTCTGCCTGGATGAGTCTATATTTCGCTTTGTAACTTGAAATGACTTCAACAGATGTAGATGCATGTTTGCCTCTATTTGCATCACCTAGATTGAATTCCCACAGGTGCCCTCTTGCATCTTTGCATTGATGTTTTATGTAATCATCCCAACTCCCTAAAATTATGCTTTGCATTTCATCTGGAGAAAAACCTCCTTTGTGGCTTAGTAAGATCCATATAACATTTAAGTTTACTATGTTTGTGGCCATGCAGAATTCCCGCAAAGGGCTCAGAAATATCATATGATTTGATAACAGGAACTTCTTTCTGTAGCCAATTTCCTCATAATATTCTCATAGAGGATTGTGTCAGAAAACGACACAGTTGGCCAGTTTTTCTTCGCCCACAGTATCAGAAAATAGATCTTCAGCTTCAGGATAACATGGATAGACTCACAATTGCTGCTTTTTTAAACCATCTTAGTCTGCTTACATTCAGTCCACCTACACATGCAGAATGCAACAGGTTTTAATCCTTCCCTGTCGGCTGTCAGAGGGCACTCTGGGAAATGTAGGAAGTGTGTAGGAAGTGGATCCTTTGCAGACAGGTCAGAGTCCCTTGCAGGGAGCAGGGGGACGGCTGACTTTGCACAGATAAAGCTTGACTTTAATGGTCGTACTTCACGGAGCTTTAGCTTTGGAACTGGGGCTGAAACCCTTTCAGATCTGCTGCCCACACTCTTGTTGTTTTGTTATATGAGTGAATGATGGATTCATGGTCAAATATGAATAAAAACAGCACTATAAAGAGATCCAAGAGGAAATGTTGAGTCGAGCTAAGCTGTGTTTTGAAAGAGAAATAGAATTTAGATTTTTTTTTTCTTCTCTTTTTCTTTGTAATTGTTTCAACATTTATTACTAAAGCAACTGAGGGCTGTTAATCGCATTAGAATAAGAAGAAAAAGCTGGAGAAGTTGTCACTGCTGTGCATGATTTGGAGCTTTCTAAATGAATAGCAACAACATTTTCATTTCAATTAAACTCTATAAATAATACATTTGCACTCACCGCCCAGTCTGCTGCTGTCGTCCATCTCCTGAGGTGGTTTCTCTGCACGCCATGGTTGTAACCAGTGGTTTTCTGAGTTACTGTTGCCTTTTTGTCGCCTCTAATCTTGCGTAGAACTGCTCTTTGTTCAATACCAGTCAACCTGAAGCCAAAATATTTAAATACATTTTATATTAAATCCTAAATAGCATTTTTTGTTTATTGGCAGTTGTGTTTGTACTAAAGACTCACATGTAGTTATTTCTTAATTAGAGATCTAGAAAATGGGCAGACTACTACTTTCCACAGGTTAATTGTGATTAGCTTAATCATGCAAACCTAGTTTTAAGAAAGACATCCACCTTTTACTGTTTGAATAGAACAAACGTTACTCAGTAACATGCCATTTGACCAGAATCTCAGCTTATAAATGCTGCTTTTGCAGCAGCTTTGAGTCTTTTTAGTTCTTGTTTATGGGATTTTTGCTTGTTCTTATTGCAAAAAAACACTTAAAATTCAGTGAAATTCTTGCTTAGTTGCACTTTTGAGGTCTGCCATGCCAAAAACTTGATCATCTTGTAGAATTAATGCTGTTCATTGTTGGATGTGTGGTTAGTGGTTCATTTAAGTTAGTGTCATTGTGATGACTCTTCCACAAACATATATTTGTGCACAGTGTAGAATCTGATGTGTAATTTGGTTTTGCCTTTCAACCTCCCGTGTTCCTGTTTACTACCACTTCATACGGCGAAATGGCGATCATAAGCTATTTTGCTTTCCTTTTATAGTCTTCTCCGGCTTTCTGATCAGAAATTTAGGCAGCTGTTCAAAGGATGCCACGGATGCTTATTGTTGGTGTGAGGATTATTTATAAAGCTTTGAAATTTCAGAACAATTACTGTGAGCAAAGCCAAATCCCAAACAAGCTAATTAAGGTCTAAGACTTTGGTAAACATGATGAGAGCTTAAATTTCCATGTCCATCTCCTGCCAATCCAAGTGGAAAATAACAACACAGAACCATCATCCCCAAAAGTTTTATTCTTGTCAAAAAACAAAAGATAACAGCCGCTGGATTAATTGATGTTTTCTTGCACAAACCATGAAAAGAATTCAAGTTTTTCTTTCATGCATCACAATGCAAAAACCTCAGTGTTGTAATGTCCCCTTTTAGCCTTGATGCTCTAATTGGCTGCAGTGCAGGCGTCTTCCCCCTTTTGATGATGTTTTTTTTTTTTTTTTTTTTTTTTGTAAATGATGTTCTTACACACAAACACATGTGGACACACACTTCCAGTGTGCACATATTAATTGCTTTCTGCAGCTTAAGAAACATGAAAAATGATGTGGTGCTATTCCTGTCGCTGTCTGAAGTGGATGAAGAGGACTCATCATTACTTATTGACTTGCAGTAAAAACTCTGACTGATTGAGGGTCAAGGAAGGTTGGACCTTCCCCTTTGTCTTTGTCTTTTTCATTCCTTCCTGGTATTATGTGTCTTTTTACATTTTTTTTCCCTCAATTTTTAATTTCTGGCTTTTTCTTTTTCTGACTTACTTACCATACTTTTGTTTTTCATGGTTATGGAGAGCTACATCTAACAGTTAACACCTCAAACAAACTAAAAGACTAAATAAATACAGAAAAAAGATGGTCATCATGATATATCCAGGATCAAGCAAGATGTCTGATGCCAAAGCTTACAGCTACTTTGTTAGGTCCAGTACCAGGTTGGACCCTCTTTTATCCTTCAGAGCTGTCTCAGTGTTGTAGATCCAACAAGATGTTGGAAACGTTGCTGAGAGATTTTGCTCCATATTGACATGACAGCATCACACAGTTGCTGCAGGTTTGTCGGATGCATCCATGATGAGAATCTCCCGTTCCACCACATCCCAAACCTGCTCTGGACTGAGATCTGGTGATTGTGGAGGCCGTTGGAGTCCAGTGAACTTATTGTCATGTTCTAGAAAGCAGGTGGAGATGATCTGAGCTTCGTGACATGGTGCATTATCCTGCTGGAAGTAGCCATCAGAAGATGCTACACTGGCAACAAAACTCAGGTAGGCTGTGGTGGTTAAACCAGGCCACGTTGGTACTAAGAGGCCCTGTTACGGCTGCCTGTTATTTTTCGTAATTACTCTCTCATTTTGTATGCAAATGCCTGTGTGCCATCACCCCTCGGGGTTTGAATCTGCTCAACATAACCTTGTTTTCTGTCTGCTGACGATTGGCTCCATGCACCACTCCTTTGACTCCTATCAGCTGATTGGATAATTGCCTGGCCAATCATCAACGTTGCAGCCAAACTCTGGGGAAATATAAATGGGCTGCAGCTATAGACTCATCAGCAGCTTTTTCCAGACAGTCTGCCTTTGGCTTGCTGAGCTATTGTGGATGTGATCGTGTACTTTGGATTTGGTGGTGTTTGTCTAGTAGGATTAGCTTTTTTTTTTTTTCTTCCAACAGTGTTAAAACTGTTTGGCTTTGTGTTATATTTTGGTTTACTGACTGATGGTCTTGTTTTCTGTTTTTGGTAAGACTTAAAACCCCTTAGGCTTCTTCTGTTGTTGATTTTTTTGTTAGTTTATTGGTAAAAGTAGAATGTGTTTGACTAGTTTAGGTTTGTAGATGTATATAGTATTTTGGTTAAATTTTAGATATTGGAGCTGCTTCACCTTTTGTTAAAATGTAGTAGATTAGTTGGCCAGTTTTTTGTTCACCCGTTTATTTATTTTTGGTTTTGCTTTTTACTGGCTTGTTTTGAGTTGAATTTAGAAAATGGTTATTATATTGTGTTTATGGTTTAAGAAACTTCTCCACCCCCAACACATGATTCGCCACCATTGTTTTTGTATGGGTCCTCATTTCCTTTTGCCACAATAAAATCTGTTAATTCCCATTTTTACATCCGTCCACACTTCTTTTTTTTTTACGCCTTTTCATACCCCTGTACTGGGTCGTAACAGGCTCAAAGTGGGCCAAGAAAATATCCTCACACCATGACATCACCAGCAGCTTGAACCATTTATACAAGTCAGATCCATGTTTTCATGTTTCTACCAAATTCTGACCCTACAGTCTGAATGATGAGCTGAAATTGTGACTCATCTGTTTTTCCACGTAAATGCCCTTTTATATTTGATTTAATCATATTTTATTTTTCAATTTTAATTATTTAGTTTTTTTAAATCTAATTTAATTTTAATTGTTTTAATTCAGTTTAGTTTAATCATTTTTTTAATTTTTATATTATCTCTATTTTAATTTTCACCATTTAATTGTGCATTTTATGTATTTAATGTTTTTATTTTGTCAAATTTTTTTTCAGTTCAGTTTAATGTAATTTAATTTAACTTTTTGTTATTCTACTCTATTCTGCTGTTACAAAATGTTGGGTTAAAAGAACTTAATAATAACCTTTTGCATCACAGAGAACTGTGAAAGCACAGATTATATTTTCTGACCTTTTTTAAAGCTTGATTGGGCATCTGTCATGTTTATTTCTCGTGTTTGTAAAAGAAAGAAGCTGCACATTTGTTGTAAATTGCTGCTGCTGAGTGCTTCAGTCATCTTTTTATGATTGTGGTAATCATCATTTGTTTCTTGTCTTGTCTTTTTACAGTTTTAGCCATTAGCCTGTGAGCTCTCTGTTTGTGTCTCTTCTTTCTTTGTTTAGTCTATGTTTTACCATCATTTTGTTTGTCTAAGTCATTCTATGTAGAGTCTTTTGGCCTTGTTATCTGTATTTACTACTGAATCCCATTAAATTTCCATTTCAGATGATTTGTTTAATCATACAGTCTCTTTTTCTCTTCTTTATCCTGTTTTTTGTATTTACCTTTTATGGAAATCTGAACCCTTGTTAAAGCAATAATCATTTATTTGATCACTTTTTTGCTGTACTTATTCCTTTCTCTTTTTTGTCTCCATGAAAAAAACAAACACCACTGTAATGGCTTCTTTTGTTTTCTTTCATTCTCCTTCGCTCTCTGTGGCGCTCACAGTGTTTCCTGGTGATTTACTGCCATAAAAAAATGACTTTTCCTTTTAGTGGATGCCTCAGATCTCTCATTAGTTTTAAACTGCCCACAGAGAATCATTAACATGGCCGCGTAAGGCGGTTTGTGATTGCACATTTACATCTTAGCAAATTAGCTGACACATTCATCTGACAGTCAGAGGAGGCGTCTCGCTCAAGGACACTGATGGAAACGCACTCTGTCAAAAACCACGTGGTTTGTTTTTGTTTTCAGGGCGTCTGGATGCCGTGGATGAAGCTGGGACTGTTTATTTTTATTTTATAAAGACTATTGAGTTACATGGGCTAAAAAAAACACCAACTAGTGCTAAAATACTCTTGTCTGAGGCTGATTTTCCAGTGAAAGCAAGTATATTTTACCACATTTCTACCTTAACTTTGTAACTTTGAATCATCGACTTCATTGTCTGAGCATCCAGGTTCAACATCTTTGAAAACAGAGGCTCATAAATCACAAGTTAACTTTTCTGCTATCTTGACTGACATGTCCTTACAATAAAATGCTTGTGTGTGTGTTAACAGCTGTGCCAGCTGCCCCTGTGAATGTATCGGTGACCCAGCTGAGGGCGCACTCGGCCATGGTGACCTGGAACGTCCCCCAGGGCGACACTGTCATTGGCTACTCCATCTCGCAGCAGGTACAGTAGGACAGCTCTTTATCAGCCCGCCCAAGTCTCCTCGCCCTGTTCCAACCCGTCTCCTCTCATTCAGTTGTAGGCCAATTAATTTTGCAGCGATGCAAACAATGACTCTGAGGAAACTTGGAGCTCTGCCATGCTCAGGGCTAGAAAACAGCCTTTCTGAAGATGAATTATAGATCTATTTTTGATCATCCCTGTCTCCCGAGGAGTGGATTATTCTTTGTTTTGTCCTCCTCCTGTTATCTGCAGGGCTTTTTGAAACGCTGTGTCATTCACGTGGCCAGCAGGCAGCCAACAGTTTGCTCGGAAACACTCTGAGTCGGGTTGAAGTTTGGGAACTTGGCCATTAAAATTAAACTTGTTTAAGGCTTGTTGATGCCAAGGCAGCTGTTGTTGATGTAGGTATTGGAAGTAACAATAACACCAGCCTTTGTCACTGCCAAGTATTTACAGGTAATAACATTAATTTGGACTAATAAAAAACGAAAAGTAAAATATTCAAGTCTGTGACTGCATCGGAAGAGAAGAGGTATGGCTTTGCTTTGTCTCAAATTACTGAGTCATTGTGCAAAACCTAATAGGCTGTTGGATCTATTTAATCTGAATCAGGTGTGTTGAAGCAGGAAACATTGAAAACCTGCAGGACAGTGGCCCTCGAGGACAAACTTTGGACACCTCGATTTAGATGATCTCTGTGGGGCTTATAAGTTCAGTAAAGAAGATTTTTACAGATCTGTAGCTTCTTTAAGAAAAAAAATAAAGACTCCTGACCTTGATAAAAACAAAGGGATAACACAAATATTCATGGATGCTCATGATGTTGTCACTGGTAAACTTTAACAAAAGTTCACATTCATTAACAAGAATTCAACGGACTATATTAAAGAAGTTCATTTAAACTTAGCACAAAAAAAACAGTGTTTGGTGGATTATTTCATTGTTGTAACAATGCTTCTCGGTAATAAATATTATACTGATGAAAAGCCTGTTTATTTTCTTGTTAAATGGAGCCACATTTGTAAGGAAAATATATTTGTGGGATGAGCAGGAAAATTGAGTATGTGAGTTGTGCCGATGAAAAGCTCAAATCTCCTCCAATACCAAACAGCTTCTGCTTTTCTTCTTCTGGTAACCAAGGTGATGACAGGTGCTTGATTGACAGCATCTGTGGACATGGACCCTGCTACAGCGGTCAGTTGGTGTCCTCTCTCAGCATGCCATGTCTGACTGATCTGGATAAGACCCATACTATAGGACAACTTCAAGTGTCCACTAAACCAAGTTGCAGCTTTATTTGGAGTCCTAGGACATGTGGAGGAATGAGTTAGATCACCAGTAGAGTGTGCAGTAGACGTAATGTTAACAGCTTTCGGTGGAGGTAGTGTGATGATGTGGGGTGGCATCTCCCTCAATGGAAAAATAAGACTGGAGAAGATGAAATGATAAGAAAATTTTCGCAACCCACATATTCAACTCTGCTGCTCATCCCACAAATACATTTTCTTTACAAATGTGGTACCATTTAAAAGAGAAATAAAGAGGCTTTCCAACTGTACAAGATTGATAGCCTAGAAGTATTGACTAAACAAAAAAAGAATCCACCAAACACTCATTTCCTTACATTTTGTACTAAGTTTAGTTAATTTCAGAAGCAGTATGACTAAAAATTTTGAAAAATTGGGAAAAAAAAGACATTCCTCGTCTTCAAATTCTAAAACTACAGCAAGATTTCTCCTGGAAGACTTCAATTAGATTATTTTTTGTTCAACCAAATCAGAAATCAAAATCAAGTCTTCCCCAAATTTGTTAATTTTATCTGACGAAGTCAACAGATTTAAGAAGCCTTGGACACAGTAGAAGAGTTCTCCAGTAACTCTTGGAAAATTCCCTGAAGCTCTCAGTTGAAGACATGCATATTTGTTGACGATACTGATGGTTGCAAGCAAAAAAGCAATTCCCAAATATTTACAGCAGTCGAATCCTCCTACCCTGAAGCTCTTTATGAATGCTATAAAGTCAGTCCACAACACGAAGGCTTTGACTTTTACATTATGACTTCAAAGGGAGAAAAAGGAATACTGGAAAAATGGGATTGCCAGAAATACAAAGACTCTTCACCTCTGTGTCAGAATATATGTTCCACAGTGTGTACTACATCTATTTCGGTTCTACGTTGCTGCTTATACCAGACAGCTTTTCTCACTGGTTTTTGTTGCCATTTAACAATTTAGTTTTTTCATTGCTTGTATTTACATGACGTCATGTTCGGTTTTGGTTGTTTAATTCACTGACATCATGAAGCTGATCGAGAGTTTGGTTAAAGGTTTGTAAATCACTTCTCATGAGTTGGCTTGGCTCCCTCTCTGTTAGCGTCTGCTACCTTGTGGCTAAGTTAAAGCTTGAGGGCGATAAAAATCTTGTTTTATTCCCCAAAATTGCAGCAACATATGCACACAAGCAGTTCAGAGGTTAGCATGGTGCCATTTAGTCAAACTGATACTAGAGCGCCCTCTGCTGGATCTTCTATTGCCTCAAAGTACCTGTTTATACAGCTTATGGTCTGAAGAAGGCCTACTTGCTGTAACTATTTTACCCACATTCTATATACAAGGAAAAATATCAGCTGTTTGCATGTATTTTAACTTTGTTTTCATCCGATTAGCAGCTCCACACTTAAATACTTTAAGGAATGCTATTTATAAAATACATCAAGCTTTTTCCCTTTTAGTTTGCTGTCGTGTAACCATGTAAGCTAACATCCTTTCAGCTGACTTCTCTATCTATCAGGACCTATTGCCTCTGCAGCCAATAAACAGGGAATGTCATCACTGTCATACTAAGAAACATAAAAAAGCAGGTTTTTCTCTGAAATTCCAGTATCAACAGCAAAGCAGTCCCACAGCATGATACAGCCTCCTCCGTGTTTTACTGTATGCTGTTTTCCTTATGTGCTTCATTTTGTTCTCTACACACAAACTCACTCCATAGATCATAATTCCCAAAAGACTGCAGCTTATACAGTAAACTTTTTGCAAACATTTAATTAGGCTTTTTGTGCCTTCCTTTCAGTAGCGGCCTCCTCTATGGCCTCCATCCCTGGAGCTTTACTTGGTTCCATCTAAAAGGTGAAAGCTTGAATTAGTTTAAATTAATTAAAATGAACCGAGTCTTTCTAAAGTCTTTCCAGAGAAATGCCACCTTTAGTACAAGAGTTTTCACAGTAACTCTGTTATATCACCACATTTCTTGGTCTCACTTCTCTCTCAACCCCTGCTGCTACTTCAGCTTGGCTCTTCTTAATCACTTTTTACCTCCCGCAGTTTTGGCAAAGGGAGAATCAGACATTAGCTGAGCTCTGAGTGGGAGTTGTCTCCATTAGTGGAAATGATTTGGCTAGTACTCGTCTCTACAAGAGGAACATCCACGGCAGCGGCGATGCCAGACATCTTGTCCTTTTTTTTTTTTTTTTTTCAAAATCCATCAACCTTGTCGATTTTTAAAGAAAAGACTTGAAGATGATGTAAAACATCTCCTCCTATAACCTCAGAAAGCACTTATGTAAAAACCTTACTCAAATATTAATAGGGGGGTGATGGGAGCAGGTAGGTGCTGCAGGTTTTAACTTCTGAGCTCTTTTCTTCTGTTAGTCATCAGCAAGCTGTGAATCAGCGGAGCTTCAACAAAAGGTTAAAGCTGCACTTATATAAGAGGCTGCTCTGTCAATCAAGCACCCTCATGTTTTCTCAGAAGCCAATTCTGCTTTTAAAACAAGCGCCACGGCGGTCCTGCTTCCTGCTTTCGGCTTAATTAGAACCCACATACTAGCAGCTTTATGGGATTATTTTATACACAATAAAAAGCTGAGCCTTCCTGTTAGTGAAGGAGAAGCAGGACGAGTGGATGCATTCTGACAAACAGTTGCTTCACTCATCTGAAGTTGCTTCAAATCCCTCGGCACCAGCTGCCGAGACTCGTATGCCGCTTCCATACACACACAAACAGGAAGTAACCCAGTTTAAAACTGTGTTTCTGAGACTCCAATTAATTCTGATTCACATCAGAAGGCCATGTTTGTCATGTAAACCAGTGCTGGAGGCTTGTTGTGAGGTTTCTGAAGCTGCTACTTGACAAAGAGCAACACACGTTGAAAAACTTTTGTGTTCACCTGTTGACTCCCAAGAGGATGGACCTCTCCAAACTCCACCCTAACAGCCCTGTTAGTCAACTTGTTATGTAAGTTGGAGGGATTTCAGGTGTTCAGATGCCCCAGGTTTAGTGAAAATGACTCATCTGACCCCCCATTCGTCTGGTCTGATTGTGTCCTGCTTATTAATTTGGGTTTGATCTCCAGTTGGCGTCAGTTTATGTGGATTTGTGTGCCCCAGTCTTGTTTTTTTTTTTTTTTTTTTTTGTTATTGGTTTTTTTTTCCGTTTAGGGTCTAACTACCCACTGAGAGAAGCTCATATCAGCCAGTTTTGTATCATTCACCCGCCTATTGCCTCTCTGCTCCAGCTCAACAGGAGGAAACTATTCCATGTCCAGTAGGAAAACCCTCTCCAGTCTCACTTGTTGACTTCTCCCCCCTGCAGCTCAACTCTTCACCACTTTTCCTCAAGACCCAGTTTTTGTAAATGAAGTCAGAACTATTATTTGCTGTCTCTGTTCTGGGGTCCTCCCATCCTTTACTTTCAATAGAAATCTACTGAAAATATGTTTCTGAAAATAATTGCTGATCCATCCCACAATAGATATTCTCAGGAAAACTATGAATATGTGGAGCAAGTTAATGAAGCTTGTGCAGACACCAATGTCAATACAGTATATGAGGAATAAACCATTTGTCCAATTCAGAAGTTGCACTGTTCGCAAGCTGCAATATGCAAGTAACCACTAGGGGCAGTGTAGGGACCCAGTTGACCAGATGTGAGATAACAGGCTCGACAACTTGGTTTAGAGCCTTACCTACAATCAGTAATAACTCTGCTGTTGTTTTTATCTGCCATGATCTCAAAATGAACTGCTAACCTCTGTTGTTGCCATGTTTATCATCTTGTTTATGCTCCACAAATTCAGCAGCTCTATCTGGTTTACGTTCTCTAATGCGCCCCCTAGTGGAATACTCTGGTAACAATCATAATACGTGCGTAAGTTTGTGAACAAATACACTGATGATGGAGTCAGTTGAGCTTTGGGAATAGTTCCCCAAACATCTTGAAGGACCAGTTAAATTTGGATGTTTTTCTCCTGCTTTTTGTGAACTGATCCCATCCTGCTTTGATAATGTTGAGGTCCGAGGATTCGTCCCTCCATCAGACCTGCTCAGCCACTGATTTTCCCTCGAGTTCTTGTGTCATTTGGCACATCTCCACCGTTTCTCCCTGTTTCGATCATGAAGAATGACTTATTGGCTATTGGTTGACCATTTCTTTGCCCAACAGTAGAGGAATCTACTGAAGGTCCAGATGCATCTTTCAGGTCCTGTTAATCTGCTGTCAATATAGTTTTTTCAGGCTTGTTAATTCTTCTTTTGCAGTTTCTTCAGATATGTTGAGGATACCCGACAAACGCTAGTCCTCGATGGCCGTAGTCCTGCAGGTTTTAAACGTTTCCCTGCTCCAACACACCTGATTCAAATTAAATGTCTTTCTTCAACAGCTTGTTAAGTTCTGTCCAAGCATGTTAAATTATTTACCTGATTCTGGTGTGCTACTGCTGCAGAAAACATCCTAAACTTGCAGGACTACGGCCCTCGAGGACCGGCTTTGCCCATCCCTGCACTGCGCCCTGCCACTTTCTGAGATATGCCGAGTTTTTAGCAGCTTGTTGCTGCAAAAATCCTATTTTCTGTCAGACTGTGTTGTTTCTGCTGTTTTTCAGAAATTAAACTAAATAAATGGAAACAAATGTGTTTCTATTACAATCTGCTGGTAACAAATTGCCCCAAGGCACATTTACAAATTGGTTCTTTGCTAAGTTGTCTGTAATATTTGGCCTTTTTCTGCTGATAGCTTTGTGTTAAGTGGCTTAACAAACAAACACATTCCTCTGAAAATAACCAGGCACAAGGCCTGGACTGAAAATGAGTCCAAAACTTTTAGAAAGCTGGAGAACAATTGATCCAAATAAAAATAACAACGCTAAAGACTTTTGCACAGTATTACATTCCAGCTTTAAACCAACAATTTGAGGATCATGGAGGAAATAAAAACACATCACTGTTTCTTTATTCACTGAAAAATGTTATACATTCCTTATTTATTCATTTATTTATTAATATTTACTGTATTTTGTACATGAGATAGAATCATTGGGTCTAAAACTACAAGTATGGCAAAATTTCTATATTTAAGTAACACTTTAATAATGTTCTTAAAGTTAAAAATGATCAATATCCATTATAATTATTAGTCATTTCCCTTAAAGGGGGGGAGAGTTGAAGTTCAATAAAAGACATTACAGAATGAGCTGCTGTCAGCTGCCTCTTCAGCATTTCTTTAAATTCTCTTCATTTGTCTCTTTTCCTCTAAAAACTGATGTTTGTACAGAATCCCAGTTGAGTTGCTGTAATTCATCAACAGTCTCTTTAACTCCTGTGGACATGTTGTGGAAGTGCTGGTGTCTTGCTGCTGTGGGACAGTGAAACGTCCCTCGCTGACCCGTCGCCTGCGGCGTTGCCAGAGAAGCAGAGGACACCACTCTGACTCTGATTCGGCCATGTGCAGAGCCTGGAGCTTCCTGCCAGCCTTCCATTTACTGCCTTTTGCTCAGCTTTTAGTGCTGCCGACACATTTACAGGCTGAAGCTGGACTCTCTGTGGGCCGGATATGTAGCAGTAGAAAAACGGCTTGTGAAGATTAACGGTGTGCTTACCAAGCAGTCGGGAGTTTGTTTATTTTAGTGTCACATAAATATATTTTATTCTGTGTAAGTGCAAAGTTAGCAGGTTTTTCTTCAAACTGCAGCTGTCAGAGCTGAAAATGTAAGGTGCTGGTTTCTTCATATTTTCCCTGAAAATGTCCGTTACACCTGACTTGCCTCAACATGATTGAGATAATGATGATGATGATGGTCGTGAGCTGTGCAGATGATAGCTGGACTGGAAGATCTACATAAGAGTCTGCTTTTTTACTTTTATGAACCCTCCAAAGGGATCATCCAATCCTCTATGGGGGAGGCAAAGTGGGGTTTAGGGACTGCTGTTAGGGATTCGGTGGTGGTCTGTCAAGTCCACAGATCTCTAGTCCGCATGTGGAAGTGTACATGGGCAAAACCTTAAACCTCATAGCATCATATACTTTCTTCAGCATGAGGTTAGCTGAACCAGAACGGATCGATTTAATTTAATTATGTTTATAATGTCGTTACTTAAAGGTGGGCTTTATCTTTACCTTGAAAAGTGGACTATTCTTAGAACTACTCTTTAGTGTCTTAGGTGAGCCGAGCTCTCCTTAGCTCCCCTGCAATTTGAACCCTGCTTCCCCTATTATTTTCACTCCTCCTCATCTCCTCTTTTATCCAGCAGTTTCTTTGTTTATTACTCTCAGAGTGGTAGGTAACCTTGGCCCATGTCCTGCAAGTTTCCCATGTGTCTGTGTTCCATCACACTTGATTCAAATTAATGAGTCACCGTGCAGAACTTGATTGGCTATTGGATCAATTTGCTCTGAATCAGGTGTGTTAGAGCAGGGTCACATGGAAAGCATGCAGGAATGCGGCCCTCGAGGACCAGGGTTCTCCACCACTTCATCCTCCTCCTTCTCTTTTTGCTCTTTTAGACACCACAATACTTCATTCCCCATCTAGTGGTAGAAGGTGGTATTACAGGAAAGTCTGCTCCTATAGTTTCCTTTAATAAATGTCTCAGCTGCACAGTACACAAGGAAAAAAGTCTTATATGACCCCATAGTTATACATTTTCCCAATTCAGTGGGAAATTCCTGTTGATCAGGGTGTAAAGATTGAATCTGTACTGGGTATGTTCAACATCCTCCTTTGTAGTCTAAAAGAAGCTCTCACTCATTAGAAGACACTGAAAAAGAATCTTTAGAGTATTGTAATGAAGGTGAGGAGACCTCCTTCAAGACAAGTTGGCTCAGTTGGGTAAAATTTATTTTAAGGTTTGAGACTGGTGACACCGTTACAGGAAAATGTGGGTAAACCCCTGGTTTTCCAGTTGTAAATCTCAAGTATTGCCTTTTCTAATATAGCTGATTGCTGTAGTTACATTTTTGACATTTTGAATATTTTTTTCTCCCTTTTAGCTTTTTGATGCCCAAGTTGTCAACTGTCTGCTAACATATCAGCCAGCAGTGTCGTGTTGAGTTTGTTTCTGCTTCTGTTGATATTTTGACTCGGAAGGTTACACGTGTTCATTATTTCTGCTGCTTTTTGTTCTCAGAGCACCTCTGCCTCCTCGTGGGTTTTTCTGTTTCCTTTTAACAATGATTGCTGGTGTTACCTTGCCAGCAGGCCTGGTTTTCCCTTGTGGAAGAGGAAAGGTTAAAGCTGAATTAAATGAGGGGAAATTATATGCAGCTTGTTACAGTTACAAACTTGTTTGAATCTAAAACTTAATAGAGAAAGCTGATGACAAATCCTGCGGTGAAGTTAAACAAGGTTTTCTTCCCTGTTGTTGTGTTTCAGTTGGTTGTATACCTCATGTGTCCTTTGTGTCCCTCCTCCAGAGGCAGGACGGCCTGATGCAGCGCTCCATCCGAGAGGTGAATACGTCCAGCCACTGGTGTGTGCTGTGGGACCTGGACGAGGACACGCACTACAGCGTCCAGGTGAAATACGAACACTTTGTTCAAGTCAACATCAGATTAGCTGCTGCACTACATTTTCTGAAAGACAAACTTGTAATTATTAAGTTGTTGAATTATTAATTATTAATTATAACTAATACACCATTTGATGCTTTGTATCAAAATGCTCAGTCACAACCCTCCACAGTCACCAGTGGTATTCTCCACGGCTCAGTCCTGGGGCCCCTCCTCTTCATAGTTTATCTACTTTACCTTAGTTCCATTTTTAGGAAAAACAATATTCATTTTCTCTTCTATGTAAATGACAATCAGCCCTATCATAGTTTTCTTTTGACTTAAACTGCATTTTAAAGGTCTAATTTTCCCGCTGTGGCACCCCCTAACAAAGGCTTATTCAGTATTTGTCTTGTATCCTGTCTCTTCTCTGAGATCTATCTAGACAGTAAAAGTCAGTCTGATGTTAACTTTTGCCTGATCACTTGGAGTTTTTCACTTTCTCGTGAAGTGGAGCTGTAAAGCGAAACCCATTTGTAACACAATGCTCCATTACAGGGGTACTGTTGCTTCAGGATGCTGCAGGGCAACAATGATTGCTTAATAAATGTCACTGTGGCATCAAAATTAATCCGAAACTTATTTGGAGTTGCTTTAAGTTCTTTATTGTCTGATACCACTGACATGCTGATATTATCATGCCTCTCCATTGTGCACTACTGCAACAATAATGAAGGGGAAAAAAAACTCTGATTAAACATAAATGAATAAACATTTCTGGATCATTTACCAAAACAGGAAAATTTAAAGGTTGTCTTCATCTTTTTTCAGCTGAAAGAACACAAATCGTTACGTATATATAAATATGCCTTTTTCTCTTTTTCAGTTCTTTGGATTGAATTTTTGTATTTATCTCAAACTACATATGAGACAGTTTTCAGAATCTGAAATTTGGAGTTAGTAATCATTCAATTTTGAAAATAAAAATTTTAACATTATCCACCACCACCAGTAACCTGAACCACTGATACATGAAGGATTGGATCCATATTTTCATGTTGTTTACACCCAACCTTCACCCTGAAATAAAGACTCATCAGACCAGCAACGTTTCTCCATCTTCTATTGTCCAGTGTTGGTGAGTGTGTGTGAATTGTAGCCTCAGTTTCCTGTTCTTAGCTGACAGGAGGCACCCGGTGTGCTCTTCTGCTTCAAGTTTGGCCATGTTGTGTGTTTGGAGATGCTATTCTACATATCAGTAAGACACATTTAAGACAAGACAACAAGAAATCCCAGTAGATCAGCAGTTACTGACCAACCACCATGTCACGTTCAAAGTGACTTAAATTCCCTTTCGGCCTCATTTTTAAGCTCATTTTGAACTTCAGTAAGTCGTCTTAAACATGTCTAATTTATTTGGGAATTAAATCCTCTTTTCGCATCACTTTCTAACTTTTCTCTTTGTTGTAAAGCACATGATCATCATTATATGATTATCATCAGATCATCTGACTATTTGCTGATAAAAGAGCAGGAGATTAAGGATAAACACTCTGAATATGAGACCTTTTATTAGCTGAAAAAATGACTTTCATTTCCAGAACTTACTGTAATTAACTCAGAATATGGAATTAACCTGAACTCTGACACTTTTCTGTCCATCATTACTGATGAATGTTTAAATCAACTTACAGCTCCCCTCTGAATGAGGAGTATTTAATGTGACTCCATTATCATTTCACTTTTTAGAGTCCATTACAGCTCAATATAGCCACCAGATTGTCCTTCAGCTGCAGGACTCTGCGGGCTGAATGTGCTCGTCAGCATGCAGACGTCCTGCAGGAGTGTCATTGAGCAAAGCAAGCTGAAGCCTCGCCAGGTCTTGTTGGGGTGGGCTGAGTACGAACCCTGACCTGAAAGGCGAATATCCCAGTGGAATTCAGTGTTATTTTCTAGGATGACTGGACAGATTTGTTTAAAATAAATATTTTTATTCATCAAACAGAAGCTGTTAGATAACACCAGCTTCTGTGTGGATATAATCTTTTTTTTTTCTATTCAGCTTTAGGGTTTCCTTAAATGCTTCCATCTTTTATCTAACAGTTTCTCATGTAACTGGGTGCAGGTCCAGTCCGTCGGGCTGCACGGTGACAGCCAGCCGAGCCGAGCCATCCACTTCAGGACCCTGGAGAGGACCGACCATTATCCGGCAGGAGTCCTGGACCACAGTAAATAAACACAAACATGCTTTGCACACTTTCAAAAACACAGCTGAGATTACCCAGGTAGCAGACATGTTTTGGCCGAATCCAGGCTACTTTTGGCACTTATGAAACTGGCAAGTGTTATGTGGGCCAGAAGTGGACCAGAAGCCAGCCGGCCTGGCTTGGATTATGGCTAATCTCCTGTGGGTCAGATGTGGACCAGATGTTAGTTTTTGGCATGGATTACGGCAAGAATTTTGTGGGCCAGAAGTGGTCCTAAAATGGGACACCTTCCTTATGGTAATTTCCTTGTGGGCCACATGTAGCTGGGTTTTGGCAGCTACACTTACATTTAGTCACTGCTGTAAGTTAAGGCCGAATTTGGGCCAAACACAAATGCACATTTGGGCAAAACATTTTTTGCTATCTGGGTAGTTGATGACTGAAACCAAAAGAAAGCTTAAGTTAATACTGGATAAAATAAAAAACTATTAAAAATGTATTATATGTGTTATAAAAGCTGTTTGAAAGAAACCCTCCAAAATTACAGAGTACGGTCTGAGTACAGGTGAGAAGGTGGCGAAAAGAATTCAAAATGATCAGACTAGATCAATATGAGGCCATCGTCAGACCAATGAATACTTTGGTATCCAGAGAAGTTCATGGTTCAGTCAAAGACTACAAATGTTCAGGTCCTGTACCTGTAGAACAAGCCCATATCATCAACCCTCCACCACCGTTCTTGACAGCTGGTATGAGGTATTTAGTTTTCTCCAAACAGCTTCTATGCATTATGACCAAACATCTCCATTTTGGTCTGGTCTGTCCAAAGAACATTGTTCCAGAAATCTTGTAGTTTGTTCAGATGCAGCTTTGAGAGAGAGAGCTTAGAGAGAAGAGACTTTCTCCTGCAATCCTTCCAAACAAGCCATACTAGTTCAGTCCTTATCTGTACTGTCATGGACTTTAACATTTAACTTGCTAACTGAGGCTTGGAGCGTTTGTGATGTAGCTTTTGGGTTTTTACAGTTTCTCTGGCCACTAAATGGTAAATGGTCTGTATTTATATAGCACTTTTCTGTACCTGGAATGATACACATTCACCCATTCACACACACATTCACACACTAATGGCGAAAGCTGCCATGCAAGGCACTAACCACGACCCAACAGGAGCAATTTGGGGTTTGGTGTCTTGCTCAGGGACACCTCGACATGAGCTCAATCGGCCGAGGATCAAACCAGCAACCCTCAGGCTACAAGACGTCTCACCCTTCTTTTGTTTCCTTTAATCATCAAGTAAGAATCAAGGGGGGATTTTATATCCACAAAGCTTTATTTTCGTCATGACCACTAAGATCATCTTAGCCATGCAAATTTGTTTGGCATTTATCTAATTGGAAGACCTGATCACTTGAAGATTACATTATCTAACAAACCTATTACATACTCAGAGAAGACTAAGTTGCCTCTTCAGCTGGCTTTCCCATAATGTTAACATTAGCCAAACACTTTACAAACTCATTATCTCATCCAACTGAAGCCATACCAAAGGTAATTTTAATGAAACTGTCTTTGAACGGATTTTCCTTTTTTTTCCTTCAGGTAGTGGAGCATCTGCACCGGTGTGTTATTGTGTTTTCACGATTCATCCCCCCACCCAGTGGCTCTCCAAAGCTTTTTATGTTTAAAACTGCATGAACAGACTGGGGTTCCACTTGGGAACGTGTTTTAAAATTAATTGCCTTTGTTTCAGCACATGAGTATGCAAAGTTCTGATGTAGTAAATTAAAAATTACATTTCTTTGTGAAGTTGTATTTTTGCCACATTAATGTGTCTGTTACTAAATCCCAGGACACACCAGGGTTTGCGTCACACGATTCAGAAACCACTGTATCACAGCTTCAAATGTAGATTAATCCACCTCCGCAAGAAGCCAACATTAAATATGCTTCACACTTTTGAATATCTGAGTCTTTTTTTATGTGGTTCATACAAAGTAAGACAAGTATCAGCAGCCTTATGCATTAATAACACAAAGATCTTTCCAAATGTTTCACATGAACACACAGAATATTTTCTGATACCAGTGCTGATAGTGTGTTTGTCCATAGATGAACCAGCGATGGAGGGTCTGGGTATGACTCCTCACCTGCAGACCGGAGAGCTGTTAATCATCACCACAGTGCTGCTGCTATGGGCAGGTCAGCCTGCATCAGTGTGTGCTTACATGCATGTCTGAGCATGCTCCTTTCACATTTTAACCTCTACTCTCTGCTCTCAGCCGTCATCGCCCTCTTCTGTCGGCAGTACGACATCATCAAAGACAACGACTCCAACGGCACTAAGGAGAAGGCCAAGCGGCCGCTGGTCCGATCCACCTCCTCCTACTACAACGCCTCGGCTGGCAGCTCGCCCATCTACCACAACGGAGCCGTCCGCAGCAGCAGGGTGACTAAACTTCCCCGTCTTCCTCTCTCCTTCTATAATGCATGATCATTGCTGGCTGCAAGAAATATTTTGTGTCCTCTGAGGAGCCTTTTTTAGTTGCATCAGAGATCTCCTAGCAACCACAGCTGCTGCCATCATGGCTAAATTTAAACAAGCAGGCTGGAAACAGGGAACTGTTGCTGAGCTTCAGTTCAAACGCAAACATCTTCATCAAGTGTTCAGACTGCATTGCCCCCTACTGGCCAGATGTGGTTACATCTCTTTTAAATACTTCGTTGTTACAATTTTGTATTCCAGATTGCTAAAAGTGTCACAACTGATGTAGAAAACAAGATGCTTTATGTTCACTGGGCTGACCTCCACAGCGGCCTGCAGGGAGCAGCCAGCGCTGAGCTTTAAATGTCAACCCTCACACTCAGAGGAATCAATAAACCTGTGACAGGCTTCATAAATGATGACACGTAGCAGCACATTTCCTCACATTTGCCTCCATCTTCTTGTTTTTTTTTCAGCTGCACCGGGCCTCCTCCTCCATCAGCATCATCAGAGTCTGAGCTCAGAGTTGTTTTGAAGACTTTCTGCTCAGGAGCAGCTTCAGCTGGATTATCATGACAAGCGGGGAATTTATAGACCTGCTGCTTTTTGTCAAGACTCTAATTTATTGTAAAATATGAGCAAAGTGAGAAGCACTCCATGTGAATCAGATTCAAATGAGGGCAAGGAGTTGAGGTGTGGAGTCAGGAAAACGACTGCTGCCCTCTGGTGTTTTAATGTGATGGAAAAAGCTGGAACTACAATAATTTCCTGCTTTCTTCCCCGATATCAGAGACTAAATATGAATATTTTCCAGCATGTGTGCCAATCTGCCTCAAATTCATTCACTTTCAGGAGACACACTGTATGATACGGACTTTTTTGGCTTCATCAGCTAAAATCACATTTCAATTAGTTTTTTGTAGGAAAAAAATTGTGGTTTATTCACATGACTCCAGCTCAGCTTTCATGATCACGAAGATGTTCAGCATCAGCATCCTGATTCAATATGTACATAAACTGAAAGTGTTACTGGTGGACAAATATTTGAATGTATGAGGTGAATCTACACTGTAAAAATTTCATAACTGGTTTAATTAAATCATTTCAAAATTTTATGTTGTTTGCATGCTTTATGTTTTCTAAAAAAATATTATTTATTAAAATGATTGAGTTTTACAGCTTAGCTTAAATTGTCAACTCTGTCAACCAGAATTTTTTTAACATTGTTCAATGATCGACCTCATGATGTTGACCATTTTTGTCCTGTACTGGATTTTAAATCTGATTCTAAGATGCTGTGGCTTGTTTTTAAAGCTCTGATCAGGTCTATTGCACTGGTGACCCTGAAGAGGTGAGGGCGGTGCTGAGAAGAGTGCATCCTGGCAGCTGAACCTGATGGAATAACACCAGGGCTTCTGAAGGTTGTGCTGCAGAGCTATGCTTCTGCACAAGTTCTTCAATTGGAGCATACATAAGGGCCAGGTACCGAGCCAGTGGAAGACATTCTGCATTGTGCCAGTGTCTAAGGTCAGGATGCCATCAGGCATCAAGGATTAAAGACCATTGGCCCTGACGTCTCAGATCATGAAGACCCTTGAAAGGTTCCTCGTCCGGCTCCTGGGGTCACAAATGCAGAAGGCACTAGATCCGTTACAGTTTGCCTATTGAAAGAACATGGGGGTGCTTCACTAGGCCCTCTCTTTTCTCGATAGCTCTGGGGGATATGCAAGGTTAATGTTTTTCGATTTCTCAAGTGCCTTCAATACTATCCAGCCTCAGATCCTGAAAGGCAAACTTGAGAATCGGTGCATGGAGCCTGCCTTCATTGAGTGCATCAGTAACTCAATGACAGAGCAGCCACAGTAGGTCAAACTAGGGAATTCAATTTCTGAGACTGTAGCACCAACATTGGAGCCCCCCAGGGAACTGTGTTGTCCCCTTTTCTGGTCGCTCCATACACATCAGATATTGCCTACAGGTCTCCATCATGCCATGACATAAATGACAAAAAAAGAATACTATCCAATACCATGACACTGGTATAGTTGTGGTCATACTATTCAGCTCTTCTCAGGAAGAGGTGTAAAGTTGACACTGGTCTTGAGGGATTCTTTTTAACCAGGGGGGCCCAAGTCCAGTCCTCGAGTTCTACCATCCTGCAACTTTTAGATGCAACCCTTCTCCAACACACCTGAATCAAATGACTGGCTCATTACTAGGCCTCTGCAGAGCTGAACGACATGCAGATGACATCTGATTCAAGTGTGTTGGAGAAGGGTTCCATCTAAAAGTTGCAGGATGGTTGATCTCGAGGACTGAACTTGGGCACCCCTGTTTTTACTAACCCCTAGATTGGCTGCTACAACACAACACATAACCTCTGATCAGAAACACAGAAGAAGAGTGACTGCACTCTCTAATACACGCTCTTGCATGCCATAGACAGTGTTGAAAAAGCAGATAGTTTGGGGAATCTGTGAGGAATTCTGTTGGGGAGCTAAGCTAACAGCTACAGGACAAGGGTAAGGGTGAAACGATGCATCAGTCATTACATCAGCTACATAATTTTGTACATAACATGTCAACACATTTTTTAAGTTCACCCTCAGTCATGGCAGTTTTCCTTTTCAGGTGTGCAGAAAATGAAAGCTGATTTAAAGAAATCTCAGAAAAAAATCCACCATAGTGTGTATTTTTTTAAAAAAAAAGGAGACAGAAATGATGTACCACAACAATCCTCCATATTTTCTGAATCTTTTCCAGACATTATACAGTGTTAATTGTGGGATCTTCACAATTGTGTGCTGAAGAGCACTTTTTCTAAAATTGTTCCACAATTTTTAGATGCAGATTTTCTCAGACCTCTGTCCATCGTCACATCTGAGAGGCTCTACCTCTTTGAAGTGCTCCTTTTATAAACTGACCTGTTACCAGTTAACCTAATTAGCTGTGAAATGCTCCTCCAGTTGTTTTTGATTAGTGAAAATTACTTTTTCAGCCTTTTGTTGCCCTGTTCCAACTCCTTTTTAAAGTGTCATCAAATTAAAAATGAGCTAATATTCTCCGTGACCCTGAATTAGAGCAAGATGTATAGGAAATGACTGAATGAAGGATTGAAATGATGAAATGAAAAATGTCTCAGTTTCAGCATCTGATTTGTTTATATTTTATTGGGGATAAAGTGTTAGTTAATGAGATTTGTATATCATTGCATTTCGTTGTTTATTTACATTTTACACAGCGTCCTAAATTATTTGAAATTTGTAATTAAGTATGGCACCATAACATGTTACAAACAATCCTGCAATATGAATGTGATTTTATTCAGGAAAACATTTATTTTAAGATTTAGAAAACAAAAACGAATGAACTCAGGGGTGAGATTTCATCACATATTATCCTTTGCACTATTATGTGAAATCCGTAGGTGGGCTTTACTCTGCCGGCCTCAAAGATTGACAATCTACTTCTTTTTTAAAAGAGGGGAAAAGACATTTTTGTGAAACCCCAATATTTGAATATTTAGTTTTTGTCTTCATAGATGCATATAATTCAGTGTCACTCTTCAAATGTGTTCATTTTTTTTTTTATTTTAATGCAGATACATAGTTTGGACAGCAGATGGCGCCTGAACGCCATCAAAAGTAGCTTTTGCTTTACATGCTGCAACTTCATTTATGTGTCTGAATGTCACAAGATTTGAAAAAGGAGATTCTCAGGCAGCTTCTGCAAGTGCTTGAAGACACAGGAATTTGAACAGTTTCAGACTCCAGAGGAACCTTTAAAACAGATCAGTACCATTAGAGCTTCACTGTAGCGAGGTAAGCTGTGCATATATTTCTGGTTCATTTGAATCCAGGAAAGTATCACCGCTCACCCCACAGGGAGCTTTGTTTGCAGCTTTAAAGGCTTCCCAGTTCAGAGGTCACAGGAAAGACTTCCACCTTAGGCACCCCTTGACCTTCAGAGTGAAAAGTAAAATATGCTCCTGCCATGTCGTGTCTCTTCCTTCTCCCCAAACAAAAGGCAGAGGAGTGGAGGAATCCTTGGCAAGGTGTGAGGTAAAGGGCAGGTCGCCCTCGCCGACAGACTGAAATATCACAACCTGCCCGGGGCTCGTCATCCTCCATCATGGTCGGAGGGAGTTTGTGACAAGTTGGGGGGGTTAAATATGGAGGGAGGAGGACGAGGTGGAGGAACAGGATCGATGAAGTGCTTTTGACTGAATCATCGACTGAGGGTTAATCCTTTTCTTTAATGTTGCACTGCCTCTGCCATCCTTTGAGTCCTTTTCCTGCAGGTACTGGGGAGTCATTGTGAGTTAATGAGATTTTAATCTGTCATATAAAACTGCACCCTCCACAGTGACATTTAAAGAAGTCATTAAGGTCTGACTTTACAGGCTCTTTGCTTCCTAACAGAAGGTTCTTTACAGTGGGTTTGGTGCGCAGACATCCTTCTCATAATTTTTTAGTGTAATTTAATATCATGCATAAGATTCAGCAGGGCTCAAATCAACAACCCGGACCCTGGGAGTATGTGGAAATTCATCTCTCTTCATGTTTGTTAGTGTAGCGGCTGGCTTCGGATTTGTTAAAATGGGAGTACTTTTCAGTCTCCACTTTGGATGCAGGCTTTTAAAATAAACAAATTCCACAATGAACTGTGGTGACATTTTCCTTTGACACAATCCTTTAGAAGTCTAAACCATGAGCTTAATTTTCTTTGGCTCTATACTTTCATACAACAACAATTCTCTAAGTTTCAGGTACTCTGGACTCTTTACCATGGACAACGGGTCAGAAAAAAAAAAAATTTTAATTCCACTAAACTCATCAGAGGACCCTGGTTTCTTATAAACTTTAAAATTGCTGGATGACAGATTATGCTTTGAAGCTCATCACAAGTCTGAGGTTTATAAATGTTCTCTTGCTAACCATCAAAGAATCAGTTTGGCTCTTTGTAGTACATCATTTCTGGTATGTTGGTTGTTCTTAGACTTTAGGTCTCTCCCACCCATTCCAGCAAGCCATCATGGCTCCTCCATCAGTCCGACTGGCATCTGCTTTAGCACTTTCTGATAATTTGTTGAGTTTCCAAGGGACTGCATCCATGCATCCACACAAACCTCAAATGCACGACCTCAACTTCTTGCAACAGCCCTTTATCACACTGAGCCACTGAGCCAGATATAAAGCTTTAACCTTTAGCACTTCTCCTTCCTGCCTCTGCATGTTAGGCTTGAAATTCCTGATGTTTCTCAAATATTTAGCCCATAATTAACTTTCTGACATTTGAACCATCATGCTCAAGTGCCTTGTTCGTTACTGTTGACAGGCTAACTAATCCTCCTGTGTCAGTAACCCAGAACTTCTGTCCAACCAGGCCTGTAATGAGTTTGCTTCTTTTTTTACTGACAAAATAAATTGCTGTTAATTGCTGCATATGACACGGTCAACCACAACATCTTACTTTCTGGAACTGCAATTAATTGGTTTGAACCCTATTTAAAAGACAGGGACTACTTTGTGTCTATAGGTAACTATAAATCCAAATAACCCATTGAGTTACCCTGGGCTGCATCCCGGGGCCACTGCTGTTCAACATCTACATGCTGCCTCTCGCTCAAATTATGAAAACAACAAAATAAGTTACCACAGTTATGCTGATGACCCACAAATCTACATAACCATCTCACCAGGAGACTACAGTCCGATCCAAACTCAGATCAACTGCATCAATCAAATTAAAGATTGGATCTGCCAGAACTTCCTTCAGTTAAATGAAGACAAATCTGAAATAATAGTTTTTGGATCCAAGAAAGAAAGATTAAAAGTCAGTACTCAGCTTCAAACATCTAACACTAATAACCAAAGCCAGAAATCTGGGAGGTGTCCTGGACTCAGACCTGAATTTTAGCAGTTATATTAAGACAGTTGTGAATTCAGTCTATTATCACTTTAAGAACATATCAAGGATTAAAAGACTGATGACTCAGCAGGATTTAGAAAAACTTGTCCATGCATTTATCTTTAGTAGACTGTAGACTCAGGTCATCAGGGTCAGGTCTACTTTCTTTTCCCAGAGTGAGAACTAAACGTGGAGAGGCAGCGTTCATGTTTTTATGCTCCTCACATGTGGAACAAACTCCCAGAAAACTGCAGGACTGCTGAAACTCTCAGCAGTTTTAAATCAAATTTACATTTTTTTCTTTTTGCTGCCTATTAAAATAACTGTTATTTCTCACACTGGAACTTTATTTCTTGCATTTTATCAATTTTTTTCTGGTTTTAATTTCTTTTGTTTCTTTTTAAAGTTAGTTTTAATGCACTTTTTATTGCTTCCAGCCCCCTGCTGTTTTATGTAAAACACGTGGAATTGTCTTGTGCAGGAAATGTGCTTTATATTTGCCTCCAACTTAGAATTAATAGAATAGGATTAAACATGAGTCTTCAAAACATCTTTAAGGAACCTGAGTAATTTAACAAACAAATAAACTATTACCAATCATGAATTTTTAAGTCATTAGACTACTGATGGAATGAAAACTGCAAACTTACATATAGTAAGGAGTTTTAAAGGCGCTACTTGTATTAAAAATGCTTTAAAGAAATCAAAAGTCAACTGCAGTTTTAGCCTAATTTAAAAAGGAATATATCTGAGACATAGTCATTGTAGAGTCTATTGTGCTCTAGAGTCCACACAAGAGAGGACTGTAGGGTGATGCAGAAACTGGTATTAAAAGCAGCATACAGGCTAACAGTTGCTAGCAAAGTATTTATACTCACAAGCCACTGTATTAGGACCACCTTGCTAGTGCCGTAGTCCTTTAGAACTGCCTTAATTCCTGGTGTCATAGCTTCAACAAAGTGTTGGAAACATTGTTGAGAGATTTTGCTCCATATTGACATGAAAGCATCACATAGTTGCTGCACGTTTGTCGGCTGCATCCTTGATGAGAATCTCCCGTTCCACCACATCCCAACGCTTCTCTACTGGAGATCTGGTGACTGTGGAGGTCGTTGGAGTCCAGTGAACTAATTGTCATGTTCTAGAAAGCAGGTGGAGATGATCTGAGCTTTGTGACATGGTGCATTATCCTGCTGGACGTGGCATCAGAAGAAGCAGCAGGTAGGCTGTGGTGGTTAAACCAGGCCATGTTGGTACTAAGGGACCCAAAGTGTGCTTTCATGTTTTTTACACCAAACTTTGAACCTAGCATCTGAATGTGGAGCTGAAATGGAGACTCATCAGACCAGCAACATTCCTCCATCTTCTATTGTCCAGTGTTGGTGAGTGTGTGTGAATTGTAGCCTCAGTTTCCTGTTCTTAGCTGACAGGAGGCACCCGGTGTGGTCTTCTGCTGCTGTAGCCCATCTGATTCAAGGTTGGACGTGTTGTGTGTTCAGAGATGCTGTTCTGCAGACCTTGGTTGGAACCAGTGCTTACTTGACTTCCTGTTGTCTTTCTATCATCTCCAACCAGTCTGCCCATTCTCCTCTGACCTCTGACATCAACAAGACCTTCTGGTTCAGACATCTGCTGCTCACTGGATATTTTCTCTTCTTCAGACCATTCTCTGTAAACCCTAGAGATGGTTGTGTGTGAAAATCCCAGTAAATACTCAGACCAACAACCATGTCATGTTCAAATCACTTAAATCTCCTTTCTTCCTCATTCTGATGCTCAGTTTGAACTTCATGACAATGTCTACATGACTAAATGCTTTGAGTTGCTGCCAAACCCATTTGTGAAAAGACAGTTTAAATGTTTACTGCTATGTTTGTGCTAAAATCAGACTAGTTATACATTAACTCGTAGCTGGCTAGTATCAGTAGTAAAATAGTATCAGAATCTAGCATGTCCTCATTAGATTGTGTCTTGAAGTTGATTATTTGTCTTGATTTTTTTTTCTTGAACATTTTCTCTTGTCTCATCATCTAGAAGGCTTAAAGGAAAAACCTATTTTAAAAAGACCAGAAATGTGAACTTCATTTGGAAGAACTGCTCTCTTGTGGTTAGCATCTTCTAAGACCACAATTACAAATTCCTCGCTAAGTGTAAAATCTCTAAAATCTCAACAAGTCTTCATAAAAGTTACATAAAAGTTTTGTAATGACAGAAAGCCGTTGTTATGACATCTTTCGCAACACTTCCCAGTCAAAGCCAGCGACATTCAGCTGAATGGTTCTGTACAGGATGCACTGTGAAAGGCAGCATTGTTCCCAGGCAGCAAAACATCATGAACACAATCTGAAAAAGGAAGAGATAACCACACTCTTCATAAAGACATGTTCATTTTCACTGCGTAGGAGGAATCAGAAGTAGCTGCCATCACTAAACATACTGGAACCGCTTTTCTCATTCCAGTCACGGAAGATATCTGGTCTCGCCAGTCAGTCGCACATTGAAACAAAGAGTTCTTGTTTTAGAGGGAAAAAAGAAAATTTTCTGTATCAATGATAATATTCCTCTTCTTTGAGGAAGAATGTCAAATTCTGAGTTGATTGGCAGCTTTCCTTTGAAATACAACTGAAAGGGATTTCTGTGTGCACACTGTCAGGCACAAAGCCTGTGAATGACCCAGGTAAATGTCAGGACACCTTGCAGAATAGTGTTTTATTCTACTGAAGGAAGTTCAAGAGAAGCCCAGAAAGGTCTGAACCATTATTTCCCCCAGTAAAGTAGAGGTCTAAAAGTCTAAGATGGTATCCTTGAGACGAAGTCTGAGGCTCCAGGTAATTGTTTTAGTGCTTCCATGCTTAAAAAACACAGTTTTAATGAGGTTTATTTACAATTGCTCAAAGAACAAAATAACACCAAATACTGGTTTATTAAATCAGTCAGTTCTCTCACCTGCCTTCTTCCATATCAATATTTGAACTTTCCTTCCCCACAAGAGGTCGATGTGATTAATGTCTTGAGCCATCGGTTAATTACCGTCTTATTTACTATAATTATTGGCTGTTGAAATGAACGCTGAGCCGGTTGTCTTGGGGATGTCTGATCCCAGCGCTCTTACTCACACTTCTAATTAAAACTCATCAAAACATCATTATTTTGTGACTTGTTTGTGGAAACTGGGAGAATGGTTGATAATTCCCATTTATGCAGCTCTAATTACTGATGCAGCCACTTAAGCTCATGGGCTGGGGAGGGCATGAGGATTGGTGGTGCTGAGATAGTTGTAGGGTTAGCATAAACCCATAAAACAGAAAACTACTTTTAGCTCCTAACTCTTGTGTTGAAAGAATTGATTTTTGCAGATAACAATCTCGAAAAAAAACAATGTGTTTGGGTCTGAAATGTCTTTCTGAACTCAGAAGGAAGAAAAATGGAGGGAGAAAGGAGTTGATATCTCAACAGATGCCCTCGCATTTTTTCATTAGTGAGCAGGCAGATGCCTCGGTGTAGTTGGCATCAGCGTCCTAATCCTCAAGAGTAAAAGAAGATGTGCATTAGTGGTCATAAGCCAACCAGATTTGTCCCCATTATTCATGACGATTAATTGCTTCCCGGTCCTCGCAGCCTTTCCCAGGAAGACGTCTCCGCTGCAGATTGTAACGTGAACGCAGGACTTAAAGCTGTCACTCAAACCTGGCTGTGACCTTTCGGAAGAAAAGGCCTTTTTTTTTTTTTTTTTTTTTTTCCAGACAGTTTGCAGGAGTCGACTGTATGAAGGTTAATCTGTGTGTGTACTTCTATCCTTGTGAGAACCAACCCCAGCAAGAATATTTAAGCTTGGTGCAACCTGACACTGTGTTACACTGTCAGACACAAAAGACAGCACCTAATAGTAACTAAATGCTCTTACACTGGGAAACAAAACCTGTTTGCTAAAAATATCTACAGGCAGACTGAAGAGTTTTTGATCTAATCTTTGTCCACCGGTGACATGCAGATGCTAACTTCAGAAATTAGAAGCAGGTACAACTGATGATGAAGATCATGTGATGTGATTTAAGCTCTCTGATAACAATGTAAATGTATAACTGAGAGTATATCAATCCATCTTTTTATATTAACATTGCATCAAGTTACCTTTAGCTTAGCTTAGCATCTACTCAATACTGCTACTTTACTTTTGTTGATAAAGTAGCTCTGCGGTTTATAAAACACCAGGTGCATGCCAACATCACTGCTGCTGAATTTACTGAAAGGCTTATATGTAGTCTCCCTTTTTACTTAATTAAATCACCATGAAACACATTTTAATATTAGGCAAATGTGTGTTTGATTGAGAAGAACCACTGCCTGTCATCCTGTTATTAGCTTAACAGAAAGACAATGTTTAACCTGTATTAGGTAGCTGCATATTTAAAACACAGGCACTGTGGTATGAACAATTCTTTTTTAATAAAGAGTTCATGTTACACTCGCAGGCTAATTCATTAAGTACACTACTATTTAACACAAACATCTAACCAGACAATCACATGGCAGCAGCTTAATAAATTTAGTCATGTAGGCGTGGTGAAGACGACTTTGAAGTTCAAACTGAACATCAGAATGAAGAAGAAAGAGGATTAAAGTGACGTTAACATGGCATGGTTGTTGGTCTGAGTATTTACTGGGACTTTCATACTCAACCATCTCTAGGGTTTACAGAGAATGGCCTGAAGAAGAGAAAATATCCAGTGAGCAGCAGATGTCTGGACCAGAATGTCTTGTTGATGTCAGAGGTCAGAGGAGAATGGGCAGACTGGTTGGAGATGATAGAAAGACAACAGGAAGTCAGAAAAGCACTGGTTCTAACCAAGTTCTGCAGAATAGCATCTCTGAACTCACAACACGTCCATTCTTGAAGCAGATGGGCTACAGCAGCAGAAGACCACACCGGGTGTCTCCTGTCAGCTAAGAACAGGAAACTGAGGCTACAATTCACACACACTCACCAACACTGGACAATAGAAGATGGAGAAATGTTGCTGGTCTGATGAGTCTCCATTTCAGCTCCACTTTCAGATGCTAGGCTCAGAATTTGGTGGAAACATAATGAAAACATGGATCCATCCTGCCTTGTTGCAACCGGGTGACCTGGTGAGTCTATATATTTTGAGTTTATCCCTTTGTTTTGTTATTTGTTCCATTTTTTTAACATCTAAAAGATGTCCACAATTACAAAATCCAGTCCAAAGTCAGGTACTCTTTCCAACAAAATAGACATGTGACACATAGACAAATATGCAATAAACTGACTCAAACACCATGTTTGTATTCCAGTAGTTTTTATTCTCCTCACTTTTCTTACTAAAATCACTACATCAGTTTTTTTGCATAATATTTGGCAAGATTGACAAACATCAGAGAAAAAACGAGCAACCACCTTCCACTCTACCATTTTTGAAGTTAGAGCAGACTGGTCCTTTCAGTAGGGACGCTTTAAAAAGATAGGAGCTAAAATATAAGAGGTGCTCCATGACTTTGTAATGCATAACAATTTTTTTTTCTTTGTTATGTTCTATTTTTATAAAAGTAGACCATGTAACCCTTTTCTGATATATAACATATAACACATACAACTAGAAATAGCTACTACAATAATACTACTCTTTTGTTTTGAAACACAACATCATTATTTTAGAGGATGACTTGTGAATGTTTTCTCCATATTTTGCTCCATCACACTTCTCCACTTTTGACCCACTTTAAGAAAAAAGCACAAAACACAAAAACCACTGAGCAATCAGCGGCTTGTTTCTCGTTCACCTGCGGACTGTAACAGGGCTGCTGCTGAGGAACGCGACTCTTTTTGAGCCTGTTTGAAGCTTTAACTTCATCCAAACAAGACCATCAAACTTCAGGAATTAAATCGTATTGCCCATGAGCAGTTACTGACAGGCGACAGGAAGTATTGTAGTCCAAGTCCTGTGTGATCATACAATGATGCACGCTTCAGTAACAGCTACAGGGAGGATTACCTGTGGAGTGACTGTTTGCAGCATGAGAGTTAAGAAGTCGACCACCTGCAGTTTGTGACTATAAATCATGACATGAAGGCAGTAAGGAAGGAACAGACTGTTCCTGAACATTATAATCTGTACAGCAGCGTTCTGAAGTGGGGATGAGGACGTCATGTTTGTGCACAAAGAGAGATGGACCCCAGGAAAAGATTTATTTAGCAAGGGAGGTTTAACGGATTGATTTAGGATGGCTTGAACAGAGCAGTAGATGTTTGAGGTTCAGGGATCCTGCGGTGTGGTGAGACAGGTTTCAGGGGCGGCAGCGTTGGCTCTCAGGGAAGGAATCGCATGGATGCAGTAAAGATTGAGCGTTGTATGGAGGTCAGCCTGACTCCTCCCAGCTGTGCCGGCTAACCACAGCACACGCCTCCTGTACACACCAAGCGAAGGAGAAGGAGGCACACCAGATCTTCGGGATCCATGACAATCTGTGAGGTGTCTGTGTGCAGCTTCAGACTTTCCCAGCATATAAAAGCTAAATGAGAAAATTAAAAGCATTTTTTCCCCTTTAGTAGAATCTGGAAAAGCCACTGTTTGAACCTCTCACCAGCAGCCTCCATGCTGTTAGGCCACAGTGCTAACCACCACACCACTGTGCAGACCTCAATTAATTTTCTTTTCACAAATTGTCCTGAAAATTTAAATATGCACTAGAAGCACAAAACGCTCATTCCATTCCAGCTTATTGTGATCAATCAAATCAATCAAAATTTAATGTTAAAATATTTGTACACAATTTGTTTTGCTCTGTCACCTACAGCATGCACTAATATCTGGCTAAACAATTAAAAATGTGTTGTTTTAGTATTCTTTTGTGTTTTTGTTGTGTCATTTCCTGGTAAGTAGTTAGAAAAATACTGCTGACTCATCCTGCACTTGGGGGCGTAAACTAATTTTGATCAAAAATTTTATCACAGACTCACAAGATTTTATATCTTCTAACAAAACCTCGATATAAGCCTCATAACTGGCGCTTTCAGGGAATGAAGGCAGAATTAACAATGAAGAACGTTGTGACCGATGATACTGGCAGTGAAATATTTGCAATACAGGATTATGTATTTTGTTCCAAACAACCATTAAATGCTTACATCTTTTTATTTTACATCTTTTATCCTTTGGATGTGAAATTTTTTATCTTATAAAAAAATCTGTCCAGTATTAAAATCTGATTAAAAAGAAGAAAAATCCAACTGAAAACATGTAAGAACTATACAACTATAGCAGAGCCTTATTCACATAAAAAATACCAAATTAGCAAGAAAACTTAAATATGATCATAACAATCGTAAAATAAGTAAGAAAAAAAATCATGTACAACCAGTTTAAACATATTTCTTTATGTAATAAATGTTATAAACATACATTATGTTTACATTTCGAACAATGTGTTGAACTAGAGAAGCTTAGTGAGAAATGAGTGTCATGTTGAAGGCACATCAAGGCACATTTTATACATTCATACAAGTAAATTTAAATCTGTGCACAAAACAAATTATTACACCATTAAAATGTTGCATAAACATTAAAAAAAGCAGCAAGCATGCATGTTTACAAACCAGTGTGTCATTACACTGGCTCAATGTGCACCAGTACAGCCTTTCAGATCTCTGCACAAAAGAATAAACACTTTCATTTACAAAATTTAAAACATATAGCATGCTATTCTACCTGCTAAAAAAATCAGTAATACATTAATAATCCTTTTATTTCCTTTTGTAATAAATTTAGATGAAATCTCAAGTAAACTAGAAACAGCTGCAGTGGAATAAAGGAATAAATAATCATTAAAAAAGCAGGTTCGAGATGCTAAAGCTGGAAACCTTGTAAACCTCAGTATCAGCTGCAGCTTGCAGGCAGTGCAATAGATCAGCTGTTTACCCTGAAATCTGCAGGAGTGTTTGAAAAGCATTTCAGATCACTAATTTCCATGGACAAATTTGTATTTCTTTGCTTTTCTTTGAAGTGGTACCTTCTTTAAACTATTTTAATTTATTGCTAGAAACATCCTTCTTTACTCATACTGAGTTGAATTCTTGCCTGCAGGCGGCATCAATAAAATAACTGTATCAATGTTCACATGCAACCTGGACTGTGAAGGTTTAGGCACTGCTGTTGGTAAATACGGGGAAATACTGAAAAAACTATTTTTGGGGCAGAAACAAAGATGTCATGTGGAGTTCCCAGAGGCTAACCCTATTGTAATAGCTTGCAAATTCCATAGGAAATGAATGGAGATGGAGCGACGTCGCCTCCTGTGTGTCCAGCCCATAAGTCAGTGGTTTAGCATGAGCCTCAATAGGTGATTTTCCTTAATGTTGTAATAAATTGTTTTGGGGTTAATTTCATCAACATGAAATGCTTGACATCCATCAAACAACAAGAACATTAGCTTTCACATAGTATGTCACATTCACAACCATTAATACACAATAAATGTGCAGGAAAGAGCCGATGGCTCGTTGGGTTTTTCTTTGTAATGAATCTAGAAAAAGGAGGGGAAAAAAATTACCTACCTGCACTTAACTAGCAGAACTAGCAGAGTTAGAGAGGACCTATTGTGTTTATGCTTGTTTTTAGTCATTTATAATGTGGCTCAAGTTAATAATAAATGCGTGAGAAAATTAAATTAATAAGATGAATATGTTTAAAAGAAAAATCCCAAAACCACTGTCTACTTTTATCTGGAGAATAAAACTAACAAAAACATGACCCTCAGCAGGCTATCAGAAACTGACCAATCAGAAGGCAGTGGGCTGTAAGGGAGGGGCTCTTAAAGAGACAGGACTTGACTCGGCTCGTTTCAGACAGAGTGAACTGAGGTGCTGCATAAAGAAAAGGTACAAGATCGATAAGTAAATTATTTAGTTTTGAATAAAGCAAAACCTTTCCACTGGAGCTCCATAAAAAAAACAAAGTGGAAAATGTACACAACGGGTCCACTTTAACCCTCAGCCTCCTACATGCATCTGTTCTGGCTGAGATGGCACATTCATGTTGTACACGACAAAAGTCGCATATTTTAGATAAACGACAGAACTACATCCAAAAAGTGAAGTGCATCCATTAAATTACAGTGTAATATGAGCTTCAAGCAGCGGCTACAAACCTTTTCCACTCTACAATTTCAGTATAAAATATTTGAGGAAAAAAAAAGTCTTTACCGCTGATGCTGATTATTTTCAGCAAACAGTAGTCTCTCCAACAAATACCTTTTCTTACCAAGAAAGATTCAGGTTATTAAGGATTTCATGAATACTTTAAATAAAGTGTAAAAGCTCAGTTGATCTCTGAAGACCATATTTACACAAGAATCAGTGTTTATCATGTTAAAAAGGTGTGTTTGAGAACTACAAAAATGGTGTCATGTTGGTTTTGTTATAAGGACTAAAACATTTCCAGCTGTCAGAGGCACCAGATGCTGACAGTAAATATATCTCTCTGGCTTCAATCATTCCGTACTCTTTCACCCTGAACATACTGAGGAGTGTGTTTGATTTAGACAAATTCGTCCTGCTTTGTGCTTGATTACAATATTGTCATTCAAATAGCTCCATTTGCATACGTTTTTTTTTTCTTTTTTGCTATCCTATAAGATGCTGATGGTTTTGTCAGCATCAGGCTTAGACTCCACCTCCGCTTCGGTCCACCGTCACTGGTCCTCTCTCCTCCAGGGTCTCCTCAGCTGTTTTCATGAGAATGGCCAGGCGGCTGTCTGAAACTTGCCCTTTCTTCACGGCGCTCATCAGCTGGAGAGAAGAACAGTGACTTCAGAGATGTACGACTAACGTCACATTCCCGAGTTTAAAAAAAGTATAAAAAAAAAATCTTTAGTGTTAAGGTGGGATTGTTTTCTAGTAAAAACCAGCAGACTTTTCTGGACATGTGAGAGAAATTTATCTGCAAACAGGTGAGAGAGGAAGCCTTTGTCTAATCTGACCTACTGCTTTAGACTTTACACCTTCAACTTGAAGGAACGGATGCGTCGTCTCAGGTGGTCACTGGACTCCTTTAGAGCCTGACTGATTGATCGGTTAGCAGAATAAATCGGCTGGTTATAGTCCTTTCTATAATTATGTGGAGTTTTGCCGATTAAACAGCAATAGAATTCTTAATTACTCATAAGACTGGAAATGTTAAGTGTTGGGAGTCACGGCTAATTTTAAGCCTTCTTGTACACTAATGACATTCACGCATTTATTCGGTGTGATTTGAGAAAATAAATTATGTTTTCATGGTAGCTTGAAGTTGCAGGATTGTTCTCAAAGGATGGACACCCTGCAGAAGAGCCTAAAGCAGGCTGCAGTGATAAGAGCTGCATAATCATGGTTGAAAAGGGAGCTGTTGTACTGTCAATATTATTTTAACCAAATTAACAGTTACAGTGAACAAAAAAAATATAAAAAATAATATTTAAAGTAAGTACACTAATAGTTATGGTTACTGAGAGTTTAGCTATAGATCTAGGCTAACCAGTTCCAATCTTAGTATTTTTAGGACCTAACTTGACCTGAATGCTGTTTAAAAATCAAGTTGCGTGTGATAAATAATGGAAATTTAGCTTTTTTCTGATTCTTTTTCATTTAGACTGCAGCTTTAAATGTGATTGGTCTCATTTTAAGGTTTTAAAGCATTTTGATCTGCAATGACAGATTTTGGATTTTCCTAAAACTTCCAACGAACATTTGGGATGTTTTGTGTCTGAGCATCCCAGTTTACCAGTGTAAAGACAAATGATAGAACTTCTGAAATATTTAGGATTCACTTCTACTTATCTTGTAGACAGTAAATGGAGGTTGTTGCATGAATACATCAACACTGGTGCCATACACCATTTAAAGTATTTATGTGCTGATTATAAATGCCTTGAAGCACTAACAAAGACGCAATGTTGCCCATTGCTTTCCTTACCGCCCCCGTGTCACTTACCTGCAGGAACTCATCAATTTCAACTTGTCCGTTCTTGTTGAGGTCCACCTCATTAAGAATTTCATGGAGGGCATTTTCATCAATTTGGACATTGATGCTCTGCAGACAAGAAAAACAAGACCTGGGGTCAATAACATGTAATGAGGACAAGCGTGTGGGAATGGAAGATGGACAAAGAGAAACCCACTTCTAAAACCCGCTGGACGTCAACAGTGGTGATGAAGCCTTTACTTTCTTTGTCAAACTTATGAAAACGCTTCTTGTACCTGTTGAACACATGAGCAGTTATTCCTCTTTCTTTTACATTTACAGCATTAATCAAAATTAAAACTGCACTTTTACAGCAGCAGGCAAGCAGGAAGTTAGATGTGAATCAGTAGAAACATGGGTAAGTGGGACAAAAGGTATTATAGCTAAAAAAATCAAAACAAAAAGAAAAAACTTAAAAAAAAATACAATGAGGTTACCTGACTACTTCCTGGTAGTCCAAATTGATCTCAGATGTCTTGGTGAGCTGCTCAGAACGAGACCTGTAGCCCATCTCATGGTATAAAAACTTCTTCGCTGCTTCGAGTTCCTCCTGGATTCCACATAAGAGAGAGATCAGAGATCAGACTGTGAGCAGAGGCCAGTGTCTCTTCACTTATAGATAGAGAATATGTCGCAGATCCAAAGTGTGTAATGAGGCCACTGCAACGCATTTACAAGCAGTTACACACATTTATCTTTAGCACCCTCTCTGAAAAGATGACACATCTTTATACACTGATAATAAGACATTTACTCTGTACTTTAGAGAGCCACCAGATTATCAAAGTTTTCTGTGAAACTTGGAGTAAATTCCTCAAATGTTTGCTGAAAGGTACCGTTCTCTTCTCCTGACTCCAGTCCAGCTCTTTGCCCATGATGTGAACGATGCGTGGGAGGGCTTCGTCCGCCGCCTGCACGTTGAGGAAGCCCAGGCGTGTTCGCCGAGCAATGACATCGATGGCAGTGCAGGCGTACTCCTTAATCGCGTACTGGATCTGCAAAAGGCAACACCTTTAAGAGACTCCTCATACACACTGCTGGACTGTTACCACCAGCATGGCATCCCAGTTTACCTCAGCCTCGATGTACGGGAACTCAGACACCAGCCTTTTCCCTACGATAGGCCACCTTTGCCCGGTGACCTTGGCCATTTTCGCCACGTCAAACGCCTTCCCACCGTAAGTTGCAGCGAGGTGCTGGGCAACCTGTGCCAGATAAAGATAAAAACAGTCTTCTTTTTTTTTTTAATAAAATACCCCATTGACGGGAAAAAAATGAAGTGCATCAAAGGCCACGTCTTTAATTTTATTTACTGTATGTGTTGTATAAATAGGTACATTTTTATGAGCTCGATTACAAATATGTAGGACGCTGTGCAAAACAGAATTGTTTCCCAATTTTTGGGCAGTTTGATGGAAATTGGTGAACTCTGCCTCTGTGAAATGCTCCTTTTATACCCAGTCCTGTTACTGACCTGACCTGAACTAGTTCCCCAAGTTGTTTCTTTTCCTGGCTTTAAAAGCAGAGACAGAGCCAAAGCTGGTTTTCAGAAAGAGCAGCATTAATAACTTTGTTTCTGGATACAAGATAATTCTAATATAAGGCTTAAAGAAAGAAAATACAGTAAAAACAGGCATATTTCAAGCATAGTTAAAAACTCATTTGTAAGCTGTGATTAATATACAAATTATATATATATATTTATATATATTTTATTTTTTTATATATTTTAAAAATAAATATATATATATATATATATATAATTAAAAAAAACTATATATATATATATATATATATATACACCATCCATTGTATATAAATAAGTTATAAATGATATTTCTTTACAGTCACTTTGCTGCTTCCACAGATCAGAAATAATTAAATCTGTAATCTACACTGGCAGATGTTAATTTCTCCTCTTTGTAGATGAAAAATAAACGATGGCGCCGCTTTATCAGTGAGGTTTCATGTGTTTACACAACACACGGGGCTATTTGCTGTTCAGACGATTGGCTTGCCGATCATGTAAAAGGGCAAACGCTGTCCAAATATCAACAGTGACCTTTTAAAAGTATTCGCGAGAACACCGGCGATGCTGCGGAAGCCTCTAATGAGGACTAAGTTTACTGTAGATACTCGGCGCCTGAGCTCTTTCTCCTCATGAAACTATGTTCTGCTGTGTTTAATGAAAACGAACTGCTAATTATTGGAAAGACGGCGCGCAGCAGACAAAAGTCAATGTGCCCTTACTTTACGTCATTGATGAATTGGCCAACACTCATTGCGTTTCAACCTGAGTCGAGTCTTTTAGTGTGGTAGAAATGTCATCTTTGTAACAGCAGCAGCTTTAATGTCATCTCCACTGCTGCTGGAGAAAAGAGACGAGTCTTACCGAGCTGCTTCTCAGGCCTGTTGATAGATGTCTGCGAGTGTATATTATGCAGTTATTAATCTACTGGCATCTCTTGAAAAATGAACACTATTTAATCTTTGTCTTTTACTGGCAAGGGTGTTATTTTCTCATTTTTTCATATTAGTGCAGCCGTCTTCACAGAGTTGAAGTGAATGTAACTGAGTCCCTTTCAAAAGACTGCACTATACCAGCAACTTCAATTGATTTGAAACCTGTTGTGTATGTTACACAGCAGCACTTTGTGCTGCACTTCTGCTTCAAAAGCACCATAACAGTAATAGTAACCATAATAATCTTGTGAAGCGCAGTAACTGACTGCCAACAAAGGAACTCAGGATGAAATAAGCTCAAACGAATCCCTTTTAGAAATAAATGAACTCAAACTCAATCACTAATGAAGCTTGGGTGATTGATGATTTGGGATCAGCAGTAAATCTCAAACTATAATCGTAATAGTCAAACTGAAACTGTAACAGAGGGATTACAGAGTGTGTGTACTAGCATTTCTAGTTGTTTAGCAACAGGTTAATTATCAATTATTAGCTAATTATGACGTCCCATCTTGTTTGAATTCTTGCTTGTGTTGTTCTTACTCTCAAATGTAAGTCGCTTTGGAGAAAAGTGTCTGCTAAATGACTGTAGAATAGAATAGAATAGAATAGCAGCACCTCGGTTGCCTTAACATTAGTCTTGGATAACAGATCTATCCAACCAGAACCTACGTTTCCCCAAAAGAAACTCAAGAGATGTGATGCCTGAGCAGAAACTGGATCTAGTCGTCTGCTTAATGTAGAAATGTCTGACCTCGTTCTCCAGGCCGTAGTCCTGCACCAGGCGGATGTAGAGAGTTGGCGTCCAGCCTTTGGCTCCCTCCAGCATTAATCCCACAGTCCTACAGGGCTCAGCTGTGAGTCCGTGGGCTTTGATGGCTGCGTCCAGAGTCTCCTCAGCCATGGACCTGTAGGTAGTCCACTTCCCGCCTGAACACACAGAGCGTAGCATGAGAATCACAGATGGAGAATCACTGAATGATCATGATGTCCAGACAGAGGCTCAGCTGACCAGCGATGGTGACCAGCCCGCTGTTGCTGATGCTGACGATGTGGTTCCTGCAGATGGACTGAGTGTCTTTGGAGTTGGGGTCTGTCACCAGGGGACGGATGCCACTCCACGCCGCCAACACATCTCCTCTGCGAACTGCAGACATTTTGTTTGATGTTTCAGAATTACAGAGAACATCCATCATAAATGTGGATTATCAGGAAGAAATAAAAAATAAACTAGATCGTTATGACATACAGGGACTCCTTTACCTTCTACATCGGGGCTGAGATAGTTGCGGACTTCGTTCAGGATAAAGTTGATGTCCTCCTCCCCTGGGATTGGGTGGGCTGTCACACTGGTGGGGCTGTCAGTGGTTCCAGCTATGGTCATCTTTTCCCAGGGCAGGAAGAAGATGACGCGCCCGTCGCTCGTGGCCGGATCGAGGAGACCCATGTTGTCAGGACTGAAGAAGAGAGGTTTTATTGTTGTTTGTGGAAGTCAAATCAGAGAAAAAAAAGGGGACAACAGGGTTAAAAGGAAAAGATGGGGATGGGTGGGAGAAGCAAGTAAGGGAAAAGCAGATATGGAGGAGGAGGATGATGAGGCGGGGGTTGTGAGGGCAGATAGCGGGCAAGAAGAAGACAAGAAAGGAGGAGGAGGAAAATTAGGTGGTTGGCATTTGTGTTCAAAGGGCTCCCACTCCCTCGGGTTTCACTCAATAAGCTTAGCTGAACTTTAAAACCTCCGACTTCAACAAAACCACTCTTCTGCTCTGCTGTATCTTAACCCGAGAAGATTGTCCCGCATTGTAAGCGAAGGTCAGACCATACTTTAGCTAGCTTAGAATTTACACACAGAAATAAGAAAACACTGGTAAATACGGACAAGTTAATGCATATGAAATATCAGGCAAGGAATCAGTGTTTTACTGATCGTTCGGCTGGATCAGGAAGTACCTGTAATAACCTGGGATGACGATGTGAACACCGGCGCTGGGCTGGCAGATGTTCATTGTTTCCTGGTTGTCCATCTTCCTCAGAGAGTCTGTGAAGGGTCCGGTGGCATTGATGACACACTTGGCCTTCACGTCAAATTCCTGCCCTGAAAAAAAGGATTTTATCTTATTAACATAATCACCATACCTTCTCGAATTGAACTCAGAAAGTCCTTCTTTCTACTAGCATCCCTCACCTGTGGTGACATCCTTGCAGCGGGCGCCACACACCTTCTCCTTGCCGGTTTGAGGGTCTTTTGCCTTCAACAGGTGGACCACCTCGGTGTAGTTGGAGACGGCTGCACCGTAGCGGGCGGCAGAGAGGGCGATGGCCAGGTTCATACGGGCGTCATTGTGCTGCCCTGAGGCAGAAAGATAAGAAGAAACATGGCGTTTCTAACAAGTACAGGAGGACAATGAACTCCACTGACTGATCACCAGGATTTAACAAGACTTAAAATATTTTATTTTATTTTTTTTGCTGATTTTAGGAAAAACCTATAGTGCAGAGATAAGCTCAGACTTGAGAAAACGTTGCGTTTTCAGTATTTGTTACCATTTTATAATTAAACACAGCCATACACAGACAGAGTTGACACATTAGCTGCAGCAATGCCTCAAACCAGAGGTTAAAAACATCATTTACTTTAACAGGAACATAAATAGTTGACCACAGATTACAGCATTTATGATTTGTATTTATTGTTTTAGGTATGTCTGACTCATGTTTCTAGCAGCATTAAACTATTATAATGAGTCGTTTTATGGCTTTTCTCTTCACTTTTCTCTTAATAAAGGTGTTCCAGCACAAAATGAAGATCCAAACAGCTTCTATACGCCTGAACTCCGCTTTCACCTGGTTGACTCACATGTGTGGCAGTTGGGTGGATTTTTAATCATCAGGTCACAGTAAAACTGGAAATCCTCTTTTCACTATCTATGAACTGTAAGTTAGAAGAAAACTCTTCTTAGCACAAATAAAGCCCATAGATTTTTTTTTTTAACCCCACTTTAGTCGTGGTTTTCACAATTTTAAAGTCTAGAAATCAGACCAAACTTTACAGCAGTTCCCAGTCCTGGTGCAAGAAGCTTTCATCTTATCTGTTTTAAAGCCTATTTATTTAAAACATATCTCTTTTTTTAATTAACTTTTTGTCTACTGCTTGTTTCAGAATTGTCCGTATTTCTCTTTTTATGTTTGAGCTTTTCTTTAATCTTCTTCTGTCCAGCGTCATGGCAGCATCATGATGGTCTGGCTGCTGTGATGAATAAAAGGCTCCATGTGGTTATTGAGGATTATTCTTTCTTTCTCTATCTTTTTATTTGTTTATTACATAATTATATATCGATGCCTGACCTGACAGGGGGAACAAAGGAAGGAGAGAGTGAATAGAGTGAATAGAAGAGAATGGTACACCCCTCCTGTATTTTCTCTGATCATAACACATGTAAACAATCACACTTTACACTCCAGACCAGCTGCCAACCCAAACCTTTTCTGTGCATATTTAACCACTTAAATCTTCTCGCCTCTCTTTACATTTTACAACTCCTCTGAGAAAAGAACCATGTCAAATTACTTCTTGGTTAATCAGAAATTCTTCCTGCATATATCTCTTTAAGGATCGTGCTGTTGTAGTTTCCACTTGCCCAGGTAAATAACTGAACATGATAATATCTTCCACACTACAGGATGGGGAATCTCATGTTTTACAGATTCCACAATCAAAGCAAACACTGAACATTAAAATGTAATTTAAAACAGTAGTTTGAGCTGAAAGAAGGGAGCTGATGGGGGATGTTAAAGCAGAAGAAGCTACTGTTGTGTGTGCAGCAGATAAACAAACTATCGTGGCATTTTAAAGGCATATGTGCATAAAATCCAGCAGCTGAATCAGTTAAGGAGGATTATAAGAGGCCTACACATTGTGCTGTCTAGAGTCTGAGAGAGCGAAGGAGTCTGCTGTTGTCGTGGCAGCAACAGCAACCGAGGTGGTGGTGGTGGCGGGGAGGGGTGCTGCTGCTCGGCCACTCCGACCGACGACGACGTTTCTGTGCGCCGCTGGGAGAGAAGGTCAGATTTCTAAATGTCACGGCATGATTGTTCCAGACGGAATAATTGGAGAAAAGACGCCCCCATCCCTTTGCCATCCTGTAGCCCCCACCCCACCTGAGAGCAGAGGAGGGCGGGGTGGGGTGGCGGGAACATATGCTGCTCTGCGCCAAGAAAACGCTCCTTCCCAGCGGCCGGGGAAGAGCGTTTAGGCCGTCATCTGTAAAAATTAAACCACCTCAAAAAGCAGCACTGCTTTCATTTTTGTTGGTAATGAAGCTTTAAAAAGACTCATTTTATTTTTTAATAAAAGGCATTAAAAGTCTCTGTAAGTGGCCTCGAAGGCTACCTGCTGTGACTGAACCTAAGCAGAAAAACTTACTTTCATCCCTGCAGCATGAAACTTTCCACACTCAGCCAGGAACTCAGCATGTTTCCTTACCAAACCAGGGAACACCGAACCCCTGGTGCCAGGGGGGAGACGTGCATCCCACCCACCTGTCCACCCTCTTTGTTTGGCACCAGTGGAGATGAGAGGCCCCCGAGCATGACAGCAGGTCTGAGGTCAGGATTATTTAATTACCTTTGTAGCTTTAACTAAACAGTGTCTGTAAATTTAACATTTATTCAAAAACAAAGTGCACTAAGAAATTGTAAGACATCAATTTTTGGTTCTTCTTAAATTTTGAAGCATTTTATCAGGTTGATGTTTAAACTAAAAGACAGAAATAAAAAAGCTACAGAACTCTGGGAATTAATGTCACTAGATCACTGGTTTCCAACCAGTTCAGTTTGTTTTAGTTAATATAGTCGACCAGCTATGACACTAGATCATTTTTAAGCTCAAAGAGGTTTATTTTGTCTTAATATATTCTACTGCTTCTTTCCATCAGGTAAAATTTGAAGTAGTAGATGTTTGGTTTTTACTTTACGATGGTCTGACTGGAGTCTGCAAATAATTGAAGCAGTCGAGATCAGAAAGCTGGACCGGGATGAGGCCGCTTAGCAGGTTTTATCTCTCACAGATGAATGTGGGGGTTTTCCACATAAAGGTGAGTTTTAAAAAACAATAATTATTTGATTATTAATTTAGTATGAAAAACAATCAAAATGAAATTTAAGGACTTTTTTCTTTTAATTGTTAAAATTGAATCAACAACACTGCAAAAATGGGTTGATTTTGGTTTTTTTAGTTTACACAACAAAACATAAAAATCCCTGAAATACAAATACAAAAAAACGAGCTGTTTTATTGTATTTTCAGACAGGAAGCGGTGGTTTATGTGGGCGAGTCACTGGGAAAGGCTCTATGGTGGGAGGCACTTACGAGTGATGCAGCATGATTGTAGAAAACGCATCACGTGGAACAAGCTGTCTGCAGTCACACTGGAAAAAGTTAAAGAGTGGAAAGACTCTTTATGTCTACAAGAGTCTGAGATGTAATTTAGACAAAATTATTTCATGTTTTCAAGGTGAATGTAATTAAAAGTCTTTGAATGAACCCGGAAATGATTTCCATGTGATTAAAATATTTTGGTTAAATATACGTTGGATGAATGATTTTATAATAATATACTTGTATTAGTGGAAGACTTTACTTAATTAGACCAAAGCATTTTAAATTGAACCAACTAAAATTTATCAGATCGGATTAAGTGCTAATAAATAAGCTGAATCGTCAATAATTAATTAACCTTTTAAACCTTAGGGTTTTTGGAGGTGTAGTTCGTCTGAACAGATCTACCCAAATTAAATCAACACTAACTCTGTAATTTTTAGGTCAATATACATAACCTTGGTCTCAATGGATATGTAAGACTCTATGGAATATAAATCCGGTGTGAGAAACATTGTGAATGTTCATATGCCTGTGCAAATTGTAATAAACCATAGGTAAAAATAAAAAAATTATCCTCGCCTAATTGTTGTTTTTTTTTACACAGATGAAAACATCATGATAGAAACCATTCTGTGCATAAATATACCACTGCATGCATTCAGCGGCTCCTTGACTGCAAATGTACAAGGTTTCATGAGAACAGAACAAAGCTCATAGCTTTTATGCAGGTTTTAGTGTGGATGGTAACAGACGGACTCTCCGTTTGGCCACTGTGCCAAATTGTGCTGTGTCTGTGTTTCCTCCAGAGCTTCTAACAAGGTGTTTTTGGTTTTTGGTAATTTCTTGGGCATGTTTATGGCTTTTATCCTTCGTTCTAAATGGGTAAAAAGTCAAAATGAAGAAAAGAAATGAACGCTGTTCGATATTCGCTCTTTCCAGTGCGCCCACGTGCGTAACTGCAGCAAAATGGCAATGATGCTCCTTTGTTTACGCGCAAGTATTTATACCTGACAGATAAAGTCTCGTTCAAGTGTAAGATATCGTTGCAAAGCTTGTAAGGTGTAGAATTTGATAAAACTTTATTTACACTGCCAAGACCCACAACAAGACAACAAAATGGCTTTGAATGGGAGCATATGACATGTTAGTGCATGTGTGGATAGACTGAAAATGAAAAACAGAAAGGTAAGGAAATAAAAAATGTGGCTGTTTGTGAGAATAGCTTTGGGATTTGATGCTGTATTTGGTGATAAGCATACTATCTGATAAGGCTTGCTGTGATATGCAAAGGTTAGCTTTGTGTTTGTTTTGAGACTGACGTGAGGTGCTTGGCGAATATCTTTTTATGCTTGATATCATATGAAAGTGCAGCTTTTCTAGATTCATTTGATATCCAATATGTCTGGGTGGAGTGAACGGATCACGCGTTGTGTTGCATTTTGTTTCGGGTGTTACTCGTTATGGTGGCGCTGTTGTTTGTGGCATACGTATTTTAAAGTTGTTATTAAACAAATACTTTGTTGACTAAATGCACTTGGAGAGTTGATTTAGTGGCATTAGGTATAAATAAAATATCCTTACATCACTAAAGTAACTTTTTTACACACATGAACTTGTGTTTACACCTGTTGGACCCTCCCTTTATTACGTGCAGAGGAGGATTTTGATAAAAAGCATCTAATCGAGGAGATGTGAGTAAATGTAATCCTATTGATATGTATAATAATAATAATGATAATGGATTAGATTTATTTTCAAGGCACCCAACCACCTGAACCACTGCGGCCCTATCTATGCATCTCTAAAATATGTGGATGTTATGTTTTAAATGCATTTATTGCAGCAAACATTGAGCCACTGCAACTGATATATACCATAATGCACTAATATTAGTACTAATATTATCAGTATTATTGTGTCCTTTAATTTATTTTGGCTCAATAATGACAAAACAGGAACCTTTAATTCAGATGCACCACCTTCATCACAGATGCCCCACCTGCATTCTTCTTTATTTAATCTGTCCTGTTTAATTATTGTATGTTAAATATTCAGTTTGTCTGTAAAATAATAATATACTTTGGATCCTACATCTCCTTTAGCATATTTGTGCCACCTCTAATTTGTCTTGTAGGAAACGGTTGCTTCTGAAAACAGTCACTGTCACAATAGCTGTCCGCTGAATGATTAGCTGCAGGTTAAATCTAATGTTCTTATGAACACTCCAGTTAGCATGAAGCTACCACAGGCTAACTAATGTAACTCTTTGCTGAAGGGAAAGAAATAGTGGAAAAGGACAAAACTGACTCAGCTGTCTTTTCATGTTTCCAGAAAAAAAAGAGATGAAGAACAAATGCTCTACTGTGGCATAGTGTTCAGATTACCGACCATGCATGAGCGAATTGAACTGAAGCCTTGTGGAGTAATGACTCACCATCATAGTAGACGATTGCTCCCACCAGCTTGTCCTTCTTCAGCATGGGGAAGAGCTCCAAAGCCTTCGACTTACTGAGAACATAGCTGCTCTTCAGGCACTGGATCCCAGCCACCAAGTCATACATCTTGATCCCCGCCCAGTAGTAAGGCAACTGCCACCATCTTTTGAAAAAGCAAACATCAAAATCAATGTAAACCACAATCAGCTCATTTTGATCTACTTATCCAGTCTGATTCTGACACGTACTTGTAAACGGGGAGCATGATGGGTAACGGTGCAGACAGATGAGGCGCAATCTCCAGCAGGTTGGCTCGTTCGTGAAGGGCTTCCTTCACCATCATGTACTGGTTTATAGAAAGAGACAGAATGAGGCAATGACGACAAAGAGGGGCAAAGAAGTGAGAGGAGGATGGATCGCAGAAGAACCTGCTCGTAGTCCAACTGCATGATGGCCTTCTGGAGGTAGCGGACTCCACCATGTATGAGTTTGGTGCTCCGGCTGCTTGTGCCTGAAGAGAAGTCGTTTCTTTCTACAAGAGCAGTTTTAAGATCTGAGGAAAAAAACGACAGGAAATCTGTGAATGTAACATAAAGAAAATCCTGGAAAGCGGATTTGTAGTTGGGGAAAATGTCATAACAGCTTGGCTCTAATTAATATGGATGTTACATATCTATATATATATAGATATTTGTGTGTGTGTGTGTGTGTGTGTGTAACAAGTGAAAGCAAATAGGTAGGGTCGGTAACTTACTGCGTGTGACAGCGTCTAAGGCACATCCTGCACCGGTGGCCCCTCCTCCAACAACCAGCACATCAAACTCCTCTGTGTCTCTCAGCGCTTCCAGCTGGGCTTTCCGAGAAGGAAGCTCGTCTGCGTAGGGAACCTTCAGCTCTGCTTCTGCTGCCACGTGAGCTAATCGAGTCTGGATGTGATGCATGTAGACGGGCGTTAGTACAAACACACTGACAAGGAGCCTTTTCAAGCCTTAAAGACTCCCTCGCATTCTGTTATTTGTGCAGATAAGTCAGGGTCAGTGTGGGAAAAATAGAAAAGTAGGAAAAATGTAGCAACGCTTTCCTTGAGGAGCACTTTGAAACATTATAAGCACACTGCAAGCTCATTAATATTGCATTATAATCACCTGAGTGATCATATTCATACATTATGGATCTGCTGAGGATGAGTAATTAGATAACTCAGAGCTGCTTGCTTATAAGTTTTACAACAGCAGTTGTGACAAAAATATTATTAACTGTCATTAATTTATTGAGGAATCTACTCAATACTACATGTCGCATGTTAGTAGGTGCAGCTGAACATTTCCAGCATCTGTCCCGCTCGTTCTCTTTAAAGATTCTGGTGTTTTGTATTTTCTTGCTACAGGACCCGTTTTATGTTAAGATTCAGTTCACTTACTGATGCCCTGACAGTTTTATTTAGGAGTTTATGAAAGAATTCTGTATTAATAGTACGATAAATGCTGACAAGTCACAGGTCCAAACCATAATACTGCCACTGCCGTGTTTCAAAGTCCCTTTTCCACCAAGAGGGCTGACGCAGGACTGTTTGGTTCGGTATAGGGCTGGGCCATATGAACCAAATCTTATATCTCGATATTTTTTATCTGAATCACGATATACGATATATATCTCAATATATATTGCAATATATATATATATATATATATATATATATATATATATAGATGACTAGATGTTTTTTTTGTCAAGTAACCAAAGGGACAGCTCTAATTTACAGCCTTCAGTGCTAAAAAAAACTTTTATTAAGGATCAGCAGCACATGTACATTGAAACAGCTGACTGAAATTAAAGTACCTTTATATTAAATTAAATACTCCTTAAACAAAATAAATTCAAAAATACTTTTCAATAACCATAATAAAAATACAGCTGTGCAAAATGCAAAAGAAAAGAAGCTATCTCGATATAAACGATATAACTATAAAAACAGTAACAAAATTAGGCAAAAAGTAGAACAAAAAAGAAAAGACAGGAATAAAATTAAATATAATCAAACATCAAATAAATGAACATTAAATAAATGAAAATAAATAATCTAAAATAAATACATAAATGATAGTAAATAAATATAAATAAATGAATAAAATAAAAAAGAACTGAAATTAAATTAAAATACTGGTTTGTCACATGAGAGGTGTAAACAAGAATAAATCCACCGTATATTTAAACATGGCGCTTTGTTCTTATTGCAGAGTCGTTCAGAAAGTGGAATGCAGCCCTTTTGAACACAACTGAGATCATCAATATAGGATAGCATGCTTTCCTAATATCATACAGTCCAAGTAATGACCCTAAGAAAATGTTTTTAACACATTTTTGCAGCGCAGTCCAAGGTGCATTGTAAAAAGAACAAGCTTTCAGCAGTTTCTCTGAAGCTATTCAGACTGGAAAGTGCGATGTTACTGTGCTTATGATGTCTCACATCACATTGAGAGTCCAAGTAAAGTGTTGCTACAGAAAAAAATAAACATTTTCACAGTGAAATTAGTAGGAAAAATCAAAGTGCAGAGGGTTACGTTCTGCTTGCTGCAAGTCATTCCAGTCTCTGAGCATCACCGTTTGATTAGCATATCAATTAATCTAAAGAAATGCTCACAAATACAGTAAAAAACAGAGCTTCTCCTCTAATATAAAGACATGGAATTCCACTTCTAATGAAATATTTATTCAGTTTTCTATTTACCGGCTCAAGCTAAATGATTGCATCAAGCTGCTTTGAAGCCACCGCTGCATTTGACTTGCAAATAACGGCGGGCGTTTGCAATTTAGGTCTGCGCCCACAAACAAGGCGATGATATAATCATTGTCTATATTTGATGATGCTCCCAGACAAACACCGGCACAGAATTAGTGCGCCGCTGTAATCAAGTTAAGTCAGAGAATGGCACAGCGAGGCCCACGGTAATAGACAATAGGCCCAGGTCTTTAAAACTTCCCCAGGCTGCGTACCCTTGCTTAAGGAGACAAGACGGACATTCATCTCATCAACAGTGCAATTACTGGGATTAGAGGCATGCGTGATTACAAACTATTGTGAGAATGATTATATTTCATCAGGGTCGACTTCTTGCTTACCAGTCCAGGCTTGGTTGGGAGGATGACGACGAGTGAAACCATTACCCCATCAGGACACAAAACATAGTTCACATTAGGTTGTGCAATCAAATGAAGTCTGGCATGTACTTGAGTTGCGCGGTATGGCTAAAATAAGCTGACATCAGGTCAGAGCAAACACAGCTGCTGGTCCACTTCAGCAGCAGCAAGGCTGAAGGGTTATTTATGCTCTCATGAAGGGGGACTGACTGGTTTTTAAGGCTAGCAGTGTTCCCAGCCCGACCAGTCAAGAGACAAGACGGTGGAATCAGGACTATCTCAAGTTTTTGGGTGTCATGCACCTTTGCTGTCGACAATTCAAATAAAAACCAGTTGTTCAAGAGCAGGACGATTTGGCGTTTACTTATTTACTTCCTGAAAAACGTCTGGTTTTTCTTAAGAGTTGACCAAAAAAAAAGCCGTTTCCTGTCAGATCGATGCGCCTTCTGCTCACAGAAAGCTTCTATTTGTTTATTTATTTAGTATTTTTCAAATTTAATAAAAGAAAACAAAGTACCCCCCCCCAAGAAAATGGTAATAGAAAACAAATAAAATCACACTAAATTAGAATTCATACTCAATAACTATATGTAACTATATATATATATATATATATATTTACATACATGATAAATAAATCATCTGTTATTACTATGGCTTTCCGATAGAGAAATGACACCAACACTGGCCCCTGGGGGACACCATGGTTAACATATCTGCATAACTCTGTACTTTGTAAGTTTATCAACAGTTTATAACCTAAAAACCTAAAATTACCGCAGTTACATAATCTTTCTTTTAAATGGCTCTTTCCTGTTTAATCTGACGTCATCTTGCTGGTCATGGTGTGTTTGGTAAAGAAATGTTTTTCAACGTTTTTGAAAACTGTAATAGGTCTATAATAAGAAAGTGTGTGTTTGTCAACTCATTTGTAAATTGGTATAATTTTTGCTAATTTTATTTCATTTGGAAACACACCAAATGGTTAGGGGTTAATTACAGATGTGAGTGAAAAGTTTTGCAATGTTTTCCTATGTTTTTTTTTTCTTTACCAAGAACATGTAATTACTGTCTCTTGATTTCTTACTCCTTTAACTTTTAAGTGTCAATAATTTATTTAGCATGAAGTATAAACTGAGCATAAAGACTTGAATCTATTCATCTAACTCAAAATATCAGAATAAGATAAAAGGTGTATCTTATATATTTTTCTTACAAAATAAACTAGTGACAAATGCTTGCAGTGTTCACACAAACCGAACAAAGGCAAGAAACAAATGGGTTGTAATAACTTCAAAAAGAGCTGGAAAACCATGACATGTGGATCAGATCAGAGCTTCTGTGCAGCTCAGGCTGCAGTGCTGCCATGATCCTGTGTGAACAGCAAGCAAAACAGCCAATAAAAAGCATCTAAGCACACCTTAGAGAGCGCAAACACATTCCATAATCTAGATAGGACATGCCCTCTGTGCATAATCGGCCGATGCTTGGGAGGGAAACACTCCTCTCAAAGATGTGCAGCTCTGAAGAAGCAGATCCAGAAATGCTGACAATTACTATTTCTGTTGAATCCTGCAACACTGGATCTTTCTACCGTGAAACTCTTGCAACAGAAAACAAGCATCTGATCATAAAACAGCAGCCAAACTTACCTGCACCTTCTTGTATTCCATTAGCTGTGACAGGCCGAACGCCGCGGCCACCGCCCCACCACCTATGATGGCCGCCCGTCTCATGGCTTTCCTGAACGCCATCAGCCCTGCAGCGACAATCAGGTGGAGTTAGAAAGCACTAACTTGACTTTAAAACAGTGTTTAAACAACACATTATCAAACTGATTTATCTGGCATTAAAGTAATCGTGTATTTAGAAAAGCAGCATATTTAAACAATCAATCTAAGTGAATCTAATGCTTATTTTTCGCCTTTGCTTCAAAATGGACTGAGTTTAAAAGGGCAAAAAGTACTAAGTTACTTATCTGATACTAATGTTATCTCATGCTGCAGCAAAAGTAACTGAACAGAAAAGATTTATGATGTCACAAATCATGTGATCTGCAAGAGCTCCTGCTGCGGTGCTACAATCAGAAACAAAGTCATATCCAGCCTAAACGTTCCCAAGGTGAAACACAACTTTCCTACTCTTAAAGATGTTGCATAAACTCTAAACTCCAAAAACATGAACTCATTTTTTTTGAAGATTCACCATCCTGTGTCAGACTGCAGAAGAAAAACCTTATCCTCCATAACAGTTAAAAAGACGAATAGAATATGCAGCAAAAGTGCAACAAGTGACCACTGCACAGATAAAATTATCTGTCTTCCTTAAAATAGACATTATAATTATCACATCATCCTTTAACAGCTGTTACAGATACAGTTTCCATAATTTCATAATGATCCGGTGAAGCCTAACGAGCAACATGAGCCTCAACTCCCACCAGGGCAGCCCTAAAAAGTATTTGCATATCTACTGTGCTGTAAAGCAGTTTAAATATTCAGGCATCCACAAAGCAGCACACACTGGGGCAGATTTGAATCTATTTGAACAAAACACTGCTGCAGATTCCTTAAATGTCAATGACTAGTCTAGAAAAACTAGCAACTTATTACATCTGCGACAGGACAAGCTGTATTTATTTTAACATTTTTTACAGCTGGGTTCTCACTGAATGGTGAAATTTTTAACAGAAACTATGTAAACAAAAGTCTGTTTGAATCCAAAAAATGTAGAATAAGTTTGCATATATTAGAATGTTATTATGCTTTAAAGGCAAAATAAGTAGCACTGACACCTAGTGTTAAGAGAAAAACTATTTCTGGTCCGCTTCTTTTACTAGCTTCCATACCTGCATGCTGTTGTTCTTTTGCCGACATAAAATACCAAACGCTGCCTTGTTGTTGTTTGGCAACCGTGGGGAGTCGCATATAATTGGTTAAGGAACCAGGAAGTTGGAAAGAGCAACACATTGCACCCAAGTTATTCCGGCACAGAACTCTTATTTTGAAGGAGAAAAACTTGACAAAGACATTGTTGATGTAGGAGACAGCTGGTTTATAGGGAAGCTTCCTTTTATCCGTCCCAGCAAATGAGAACATTTTAAATTATTTTTAAGTAAAAAATCCTAATTATTCAGCTTTTAAAAAATAAAAGCTAGATATTAAGTTTCAGTGTGATTTTACACAGATTTTTACCTTAAAAAATGCTTGCATGTCATTTTAATAAACAAATTGACATCTGAACTTAGGTGCCGATGTTGATGCTACACTTTTTAGTTTAAAAGTTTGAACAATTAGTTCATAAACTGAAAAGAAATAAAGACTTTGTTTAAAGTTTTTACCTCTTGGGTGTGTGGGTTTGCTGCTTTTCTAGGCCTTACATCAGAGGAAATTATTCTAACTTGTATTTTATGACTTAAGCCAATCAAGACTAATTATATCACTTTGAGTTAACATATTTTAAAAACAGTGAGTCTGTAAATTGATAAAACAATAAAACTAAACAAAATATATAAAAAGTATACCTGAATTCATTTGTTAAAAACAAAAAAAAACTTTATCTTTTCATTATTTTAAAGGTAACTATAACTAATCATTTTAGTTGTGTTATACATGCATTGTAATCATATTTGGGGAGGTTCGAATGGTGGCCTTTCTGTATGGAGTTTGCATGTTCTATCTGTGTATGCGTGGGTTCTCTTCGGGTACATCGGGTTCCTCCCACCATCTAAAGACATGCATGTTAGGTTAACTGGTCACTCTAAATTCTCCCTAGGAGTGAGTGTGAGCGTTAGTGGTTGTTTGTCTCTCTGTTTTGGCCCTGCAATAGAATGGCGACCTGTCCAGGGTGTTTCCTGCCTCTCGCCTGCTAATTGCTGGTATAGGATCCAGCTTCCCCTTAACCCTGTATTGGACTAAGCGGTATAGAAAGTGGATGGATGGATGGATGATAATTGATACATACAGTTTCTGAGACCTTTCACATCACTTTATGGTAAAAACTTTGTTTAGAACCTTTTTGTATACAGTCTGATACTCGTCCTTTGCCCCCTGGTGAATACCAGGAGACAGAAAACTATATTACAATTATTTTGACTAGACATATATATGTATGTATATACATACATACATACATACATACATACATACATATAATTTGTTAAAGGGTCAAATGAATGAAGACTTTAACTAAAAAAAAACTACACTATTCTACCTATTTTTCTTTGGTCAGGGTTTAAATGGTTAAGTAGCTGGAGCAGCTTTGCTTTGAAGAAAAAAAATCCAGGTGGACTGATGTGCATCATCAAGGTTGATGCCATCAACTAAACAATAACCCTTCAAATATCCATTTGAATTCCAGGTTATAAGGCAAAAAAAAAATCAGGAAGAATGCCAATGTTCTGCCATATAATAACTATTACTTTATATTCATATATATGTATATATATATATATATATATATAGAGAGAGAGAGAGAGAGAGAGAGAGAGAGAGAGAGAGAGAGAGCAGGACACTGATTTCATATTTGTAAACAATACTGCTGATCCTGCTATGTAATTTCCTTTAAAACCCAAAATGGACTAAAACACACAGAGGCACATCACACAGAATTGACAATAATTAGCCCTGAAATTAGCAAATAGTCCCCCCTCCGGCCTTCACACTTTAGGTAAATAATGACGCTGTACTTACATCAGCTTGTACATTCATTATGAGTCAGCAATGGAGGGCGCTTCCCGACTGCTTTTTCAAGAACCACATGGCGAATTCCGTTTAAATTTTCGCCATTTTTTTAAATAAAACACGTATTTCCAGAAATTAGAAGCTCAGCTTTAGGAAATAACTGGCGTTTGTTTTCACCAATTTGTACTAGTATACGGCATTATCATATACTGTTATAGTGGTTAATTAACGTCACACAAGTGCTAGTTTTTCTGTTGTGAATTAAAGTGGACGCAGGGTCGGTGTGGTCTCCAGGAAGAACAGGCAACAAGATTTGCCCTAACAGGGAGGAATAAGCTGGGTTATAAAAAGAATGGGTTATAAACTAGGAGAGACTAACAGGAGATTTCTTTTTGTTCTAGCTATTAATAATTTAGCTATCTAAACCCTTGTAAATAACCGTTAACTCACAGTAATCTGACTGTAACAACAATCAGTCACTAGCAAAGGTAACTCGCAGATGTTGCTCCGCATTTTGGCTCTTTGCCAGGCGACACGGGCTTAACGAATAGTAAGATCGAATAAAACATTTCTTATAAGCACCCGGTGACACAACCGACATCCACACTTACAGGTTTTCTTGTTTTCTGGGTGAATGAAATTCGCTCGGGGCGATGAAAGGCGGCAACTGAGGGCATCGGCTGTTGTCCGAACCTTCGCCTGTTTGACAGCTACAACTGAACCAGGAAGCCCAGTGAACGCCTTGAGCGACGTCCCGGAGAGCCAATCAGAATACAGAGCTTAGATAGGCTCATCCAATGACCTTTGAGAAAAGGCGTTGCCACGTTGTTGACGTAGGGTTAGTCAAGAAAGGAATGCTCTACTCTGATATCCCTACATCCTCTTCTTCCACTTGCGGGATAAAAATGAAGAGATGAAAAATGCCGCCAGCTGTCGTTTTCATCAGTGCTTCACCACAAGACGTGTGCAAAGAAAAGGAAATCCTTCTGTATACAGACAGGATTACATTTAAATTTACTTTTAGGATTTAGGCTAAATATTTTAAGACTGTGTTTAAATCCGCCACAAGTGTGGTTAATTATTTATTCTGATGAAAATACTTAAAACTAAATGGGAGGTAGGGCAAAGGCTCCGTGATCTAAAGGGCCACGTGGTCAGACAAAACAACAAAGTCAGATGCAAACATCCACAAAGAGTTGCAAAATAATGCAAAGGTTGAAAGAAAGACCAAAAGAAAAAAAAAGCTGATGAACAGCATTTAAGTTTTCTGGCAATACATAAACAAGGTTGGAAAACATGAGGACACAGACTAATTCATAAAAAGAACCAAAACAACAACAAAAAGTTGCAAAACACTTGAACTTATAACTGCCTACCTCAGCTGGGGAGCGGTGCCTTTAACATGTCTGCCCAGGGTCCCACTGTTTCGTCATCCGTCCGTGGCTAAAATATGACGCTAACTGAAAGAATGTGTGACACAGTTTCCACACTGCATGAACCATTTTCTGCGTCCACACCGGCCAGCACTGCTCTCCAACACATACACTGAGACAAACACAACGCACCACCCTTGTGCGTAATGGGGTTTGGCACAAGAGTGCTCACCGGATAAACAAAAGCACATTGTTGGTGTCATTGGCAGTCAGTCTACATGCCAACAGTGGAAGAAGTGAGCAGTCATTTCCGTTGCTCTCTCCAGACAGAGGGAGGACTTTTTTTGGTTGCAGCTACAACCTTTAACATAGATGGTATTCCTTTATACTACACTAGACTGCATATACTACTATGTCTGAGAAACGGCTGATTCTGCCGTTATCTACCAGTTAATTACAAATCAGTGTATTCATGACAATATAAAGCGTGCAAATGATCTGTTTTTCTTGCTTCGCGCCAGGAAAAGTCGAGTGGAGAAAAAACATCCCATAGAAAATAAGACTTGAAGGTAAGTGTCGACCTAAATTTGTTGGATTTTTATGCTCTCAAAATCTCAACAATGTCAAAGAAAAAGAAATAAAAAATAAAATCCAAACATGTTCTCTTGCTAGCCGAATATTTGAAAAATGAAATCACTTGTTGACACAAAATAAGTTATGTTTTTGTATGCGCGTAATTCTAGTTAAGAAAAAAAGCTTATTTCCACTTCTCCGGAATATGCACATTATATGTGATATGTGTATATTTACAGTGGCCATGCCGTGCGTCCAGACCCAGTGCGGCTCCTCTCCGCAAGGAGCCAGCCCAGCCTCTCAGAGTGCCGGCGGAGAACACAGCTGCGACTTCCTCACCCCGGAGTTCGTCAAGTTCAGCATGGATCTTACAAACAGTGAAATCTCGGCTGTAGCCTCTAGCCCGAGTTTCGGTCCTTTGGCGGACACTTACAACTCCGGATACGACATGAAGCCCCCGTGTCTCTTTCAGATGTCAGTTCAAGGGGAGCTGCCGTGCGTGAAAGTGGAGGATACGCACGGATGTCCGCGGTATCAGCCGAATCAGCATCACTCGCACCAGTCGGAGGAACTGCTCTCCTCTCCGAGCTCCGTTTATTATTACCGCTCTCCCTCACCACACACATCCATCACATCCAACTTCCAAACCCCAGCCGGACCCATTTGGGAAGACTCCGGCTCACTGTACAGTTTTCGACAGGAATATTTGGCCGCGGCGCATAGGAAAAACGCACTCTCCAGGTTTTCACTATTTTCCCTGAAGCACGCGCAACACGGAAGCCCGAGCTTGTCCACCTGCCAAATGACATTTGAAGGGTCTCTCCACGTGTCCATGAACCTAGACGCGGGAGGAGCGCACCAAACGCTGGACAGCTCCACGGTTTTGGGCTCCTCCGGGCTGCAGGGGAAGCAGCCCGGTGTGGGGTTTCCTCACCATCTTCAACTCGCGCATGGCCACCACTTTATGGAATACCAAAACTCTTCAGGCGCTGGCCGACCTCTGAGCTCGGAGGGTCTGTGCGCAGTATGCGGGGATAACGCAGCCTGCCAGCACTATGGAGTTCGCACATGCGAGGGCTGCAAGGGCTTCTTTAAGGTTTGTTGGTTAAACTTTTAAAGTGGATTATTTTCAGGTAGTAGGTATTGTGATTAATTTAATGAAATTAGATAGAAAAGTGTCTACAGGCTGTATAAACTTCTTCTGTGGCGAGAACGCAGCTCTAATTACGGATTTGACTTCGATGTAAAAAGAAAATCCCACTGGGGCCTAGTTGGCCCTCTAAATTGGACATTATACTCCCGAAGCACGTTTTGATCTCTTGATCTCTTGACAGGCGCGTTTTACGGGCAAATGTCCTGTATAAAAATCGCCACTGACGTGCCATGAATAAAAATATCCGCCTACATCTCTCAGAAGAAGACTCCCGGGGGCGATTCTCCAAATTATGAAGGACCACGACCCTGTATTTACCCAGACTGCCCTGTCCGCCTGCTGAATGTCTTACACTGCTTCAGATGGCCCACAGGAGCAAAAGTGTTGCATATGAATTGCAAAGGGCAGTTCCAGCCTTTAACTTTTATTTTTTAAAAAAATGGTTTCAGAGACAACCACAAAAATAACTCTTAAAAGTATTTTTATGACATTTACATGAATTGCAAATATGCACTTTATGGTTCAACTTTATGGAACTAAAGTTTTTTTTTAACATATAATATAAAAAAACACAAATTCTGACTTCCCTCCAACATAGATTTTCGTTATTCAAATACATTTTTAAAAAGAAGTGGGTTTTTTTTCTTATCTGAAGGGGAAAATAACCAATATCTTACCATAAACCTGTGGTTAAAAGGCATGATATTGCACTCAGTATCTTATCAAGCTAATGAAATGTTTTTTATAACAGTCTACTGAATAATATGTATTTCTTCCTTCTCTCTGTGAAGCGCACAGTGCAAAAAAATGCCAAGTATGTATGTTTGGCTGCCAAAAGCTGCCCTGTAGACAAGCGCAGGAGGAACCGATGCCAGTACTGTCGCTTCCAGAAGTGCCTGGTCGTGGGAATGGTCAAAGAAGGTAAACTTAAAAACCATGTTTCTTAAACTGTATAATCTTCATGTAGTTCGAATCTCTGATTTACAGCTGAGATATCTCCCTCTTCTCATTTTGCTCTGCAGTGGTGAGGACAGACGGTTTAAAAGGCAGAAGAGGTCGACTGCCATCTAAACCTAAAGCTCTGTCAGACCTGAATTTACCTGGGAGCAGCCTTCTCAGTGCCCTCGTCCGGGCACATGTGGAGTCAAACCCTCCACTGTCTCGCTTGGACTACTCCAAAGTAAGCAAAGCTGCCTTAATTAAAAAACAACAGCTCTAAATCACCCTCAAAGCACAAATTTAACACATAATAAATCTGTATGTGATGATATTCTTTACAACCAACCTGATGAACTTTCATGTGTAGTTCAAGGAGAGTCCAGAAAGTCCTCTGCAAGATGATGCTCAGCATGTTCGGCAGTTTTATGACCTCCTGACCAGATCAATGGAAGTGATTCGGGGCTGGGCGCAAAGGATCCCGGGCTTTATCTCCTTACCTAAACATGATCAAGACCTCCTCTTTTTCTCAGCATTCCTGGAGCTTTTTGTTTTACGCCTGGCATACAGGTAAAAAAACAAAACAAAACAAAAAAAAAAAAAACACTCACCTTTCTCCTTGCAAAGACCAAATAAAAACCCAAGCAGTCCATTCAAAGAACATTGTTAAGCTAAAATTTGTGCTTGATAAAAAATAGAAAAAATAATTTTTTGCAGCTTTATTGTGCATCAAAAGTCACTTCACTTTTAGCACAAGTTGTCATGATGTTTCAGATCCAACCCGGAGGAGGGGAAGCTGATATTCTGCGATGGGTCGGTGTGGCATCGGCTGCAGTGCATGCGGGGCTTTGGGGAGTGGATCGACAGTATTGTTGAATTCTCTGCCAACCTACAGCAGATGAACCTGGATGTCTCCACCTTCTCCTGCATATGTGCCCTCGCTCTGGTCACAGGTGAGCACAAACACATTTTGCACTAAAGATGTGTGTTTATATCCAAATGAAAGTTGAATTTAAGTACTCCATCTTTTCAGGATTTTGGTATTGCAAATCTAACTATTTAAGACATACTTTATCTGAAATATTAAGAAAAAAAAAATTAACCTGAAGTTACTTTTTCCTGAAGGTGATCAAAATGCCATATGGAAAATGGAGATTAGAATTAGAATTTAGTTTTACTCCAGATAGAAAGATGAATAATAGACACCCTAAGATAAATAGATGGTCCTAGATGACTGTGTGTCGAAAGAGATAGCAAGAATAACTAAATCCTTAGCTAATTAACATATAAAAAAGAAATGTATGGAAAAAAATGTTGAAAGGATTACAAATGATAGTTAATCAATTATTAATCTTTAACAGACAAATTTAGGTTTGTTGAGATAACAAGCTAAGTATATAAGCAGTTAGACAAATGCCCAGAACAAAAATTGGTTGGCAAATTGATCTTTTTAAGGTGTAGGTAACTAACAAAAAGACGAATAACTGTAAAGTATTTTTATAGTTGGCTAAATAAAAAATGGATTTTTCATTAGAATTTAGTTTTACTCGAGATTGGCAGCAAAAGGTAACTTCACAATAGATGGAAACTCATCATTATATGCTGTATGTGGCTATATGCTAAACCCTTTAGCTTGCTTGCTAAACAACATAGCCTATAGATAATTAGCATATAGGTAGAAAAATTGGTATAACTACATGAGCATTTAAAGACATGTTAATGAGGCGTAAATAACAAGAAATGGTAACTAGATGAATTTAATATTAAAAGACTATTTATTGGGTAAATGGTAATTAGCATAACTGGGTACATTGGAATGTGTGTGAAAAGATTTAGCGAGCTAGCCAATCATTTAGCTTGGTTGGTAAAGGACATTTAGCTAATTAGCATATCAAGAAATGGACAGGAAAACTGTTAAAAGATTAGAAAATATAGCTAACCAATATTGAAGCTTTAATAAACCATTATCAGGCTAGATAGTTTAGATAGCTAGCTTATGAGCAATTAGAAAAAGGTCATTTATGTAAAATGGAAGAAATGTTAGCTAAGCTAATTGATTTTTAAAAGACTATCTATGGGACAAATGGTTTAGAAATGAAGACTCACTAGCAAAAATGAATAACTGTGAAGGTCTCGGCTAAAATATACTAGATTTTTAATCAACAGCGCATGTGACAAATGATTAAAATAAAACAATAAGCTGAATAATAATTAGCTAAAACAAAAACTACTCCTGAATGGCTCACAGTGCACTGAAGCTGAATCTACAGCAGAACCGGTGCAAGGCATTAGAAAACTACGCAGCCACAAAAATATCATTGAATAATATAAATAAAAATGGTAACACGCACACAATCTCAATTTTATACTATTTTCATTATGGTGGGTGCATGGTTGGCGACCCATAATATCCTAATTTCAAAACGTTATTTACCCCAAAAGCAATGTCCTGTCTGCCAAATTTACAGTTATTTTCAAATGCAAGCTCAGTGTACTACTCTGATACATCACTGTGAATATTAAAAAGTGCCAATCAATACTGGACCTTTTTTTATTTCTTTATTTCTTTTTTACTTTGCTACCCCAGTAAGTTTAAAAAACATCTCCAGAATGACACCAGTAGGATGTAAGCCTACTACAAATAATACAAATGAATGGGTGTGTTACCTTGACAGTGCATGAAAGGCTCAATAACCAGTAGGCCCAATAGTTAATCACCAGTGGTGCTGTGTTGGTAGCGGGAAACCCCAAATCAATTCTGCTTAGGGTCCTGGCCAGGCCCTGATCTACAGTAAAGTATTAGCACACATATGCAGCATATTATTACTATTAACCATATAAGTTAAGACTTTCCCATCAGTTTAAAGAAGATCAAAGATCTAAATGTGTCATAATTAACTGCTAACCCTGTTATTTCACTGTACCTGCAGAGCGGCATGGTTTAAAGGAGCCGAGGCGCGTGGAGGAGCTGCAGAACAACATAGTCAGGTGTCTGAAGGAAGGCGGGACGACAAGCTCAGACAGGGGAGGCTCAAACCGCTGGTCCAACCACCTGTCCAGACTTCTGGAAAAGCTTCCTGAACTCCGCACTCTTTGCATCCAAGGCCTTCAGAGGATTTTCTACCTGAAGCTGGAGGATCTGGTGCCGCCACCCGCCGTAATAGATAAGTTATTTCTGGACACATTGCCCTTTTAGAGACGTTCATCAGCTTGACTTGTTTTTGCTCGATTCCAATCAGTGATTCTGACAGTCTGAGCTCCGTGAGTCACACTGAAACTGTACAAGAAAAAATAAATAAATAAAAAGGTAAAATAGAGTCATAAACGCTTGCCTGTAAATGCAAAATATTATTATATGGAGTGTTAAGGAGCTTCTGCCCTTAAATCAATTTCATTGTGAGACATTTTAGTTCTATATTTTCCTTTGGTCTGATTGTCAGGCCAAATGTTTTGACTGTAAATGAATGAAATGTAATGTTTTGGAGGTATTTTACACGTTTGTCTGCTACTCAGCTCTTACAAAAAAAAAAAAAAAAAAAAAAAAAAAGGACATTTTGATAAAAAAGAGAAACAACACAAAAACAAGTGTATTTATTTATGTTTAATCAATGACAATAGTTAGACTCTCTCATGGTCGTCTTTGTTCTGAGCGTAATTTGTCCTTGTCCGTGGTTTTAATAAATGATAAAGTTTAACTTTATTTACTGCTGATGCACGCTCTATAATTTTATTTTTAAACTTATATATTTTTTTTAATATTTTCAGACAAAAATCAAATATCAACTAAAGACCTGCTTTCAAATCTTTCAAATGGCAATTTTTTTGGTCTTATTTCAATATTTCTCTCTTGCATATATTTAATTATAAGAAAAACATGTAGATGCACACATGCACAGATATAATATTAAATCCACAACAAAAATATGGTATAGGGCAAATTTATTCACAATATTTTGGTAAATGTAATTTAAAGCATCAATTTAATAATTTCCTAAGACACTGAAGAAAAAATATAGATATGGATGCAGAAAAATGATGAAAAATAATTGCATTTTTTTTTGTCTTTTATAAATGAGAAAGTCGAAATTTCCAATGCATGAATAGGTTAAAGGTCACATTTATCTTCGAGGGAAATAGGCAGACAAATTTCATACATAAATTTCCAAGGAAGGAAAATGTATGTGCTTGTGTTGACATGGCCGTCGGCGGCCTGACATTTCTGCAGCCCTGTGGTCGGATGTGGCATTCAAGACGTTAGTTTCTGCTGCTTTTAGCAAACACAAAAGCCTTGAAATCAGCAGCAGCAACAAGACAAGCCAAATAAAACGTTTAATGCTCCTGTTGATCCTCTTCTTCAAAAGTCTGCCACAGCAATTACAAATAAAAACGCCAGCGTGTACTTTATTTTTGGCTTCATTGAAAGTCTCAAAGGAATTAAAAGGAAAAAAGTGGTAGCCTGAACCTGTATGTCCGACATATTCTACTAAAGTCATCCCAGCTGACTTGTGGTCGGGATACGTTTTCTTTTCTATCCTGCAGACATAACATAGGATGATTTTCCTGAAGAGATTTTGAAAGGTTTGCGGATCAATATTCAGGTCATTGCTATGGTGTGGCAGCCTGAGATAGAAATGAATCAATTGTGGTATCTGAGAAACAGCCAATTTATTCTGATGGTGATGGTGATTGACAGGTGCGGTCGGCAAATACAATATCAGGTCGATCACAGCAAAGAGGGGCTTCTTTATTTAGTCATTTTCACCATTATTGAAACAGTCCATTAAGTGCAGTGAGGTCACAGAATGCAACTTCACAAAAAGAGAAACATTAACCTGTAGGGAGTTTGTTAAGTCACAAAGTCATTTTAAAATACTACAAATTTACAGTTTTTATGCTAAAAGGAAAGAACACTCTCTTTAAAATCAAATGTTTTATGAATTGGCATATAAAAAATAACATCTAGTCCTTATCAGGCCTTAAAATGAGTAAAATATGACACTGTGTGATGATTTATTTAACAAAAACCAACAAAATAGAGAAGTAATGTGTAAAAAAAAACTAAGTTTGTTCATATTGATTTAATAGGAGATAAAGATAATAAGAAGCAGACAGGTGCTGTTAATAAATTGCACTTAATTAGTTATTCATAAAAGCTGTGGTTCTGAGTAGTCATGTGTGTAAACACAATATCAATGAGGGAAGCCGTCAGCAATTATCTTAGGGAAGCACCTATAAATCTGGCAAGGGTTGTAACTTCATTTCCAAACTATTTAGAGTTCAATGTTCTACAGCGAGAAAGATTATTTACAAGTGAAAAACATTTGTGACAGCTGCCAGTCTTCTGAAGAGTGGACGTCCGACTAAATTTAGCCTTAGAATGGACTATGTAATGCTCAGACAAACCAGCTACAACCAGCTAAAAAGAACTTGGTAGTACAGCTTTGGCTTGCAAAGATGCATCTGATCAAAACAAGATAATGTTGTTTGGAGAAAACCAAACGCAGCAATTCAGCACAAACACCTTATACCAACTGTCAAGCACGGTGGTGGAGGGTTGATGATCTGGGCTTGTTCTACAGCCAAGGACCTGTAGAACAAGTTTATTTTCAAAGGACTTACTGACTCCTGCAGGCAAACACAGCAGCAGATGTACAACAGAATGACTAAAAAAGAAAAGAGTCAAGATGTTGACTTGATCCAGTCAAAGTCCAGACCTCAACCTGGTGCAAATGCTGAATGGTGCTACATTTACCCAGTATATATTTTCAGAAACTTATACTTAAACATCACCGTTCTATGGTGAACATTGTTGATTGAATGTCATATAAAAATATAAATTAAGATATCCACAAATCAAAATAAGAGTTGCTATTGCCAGATAATTTAGTAACTCATGATCTTAATATAATGACAAAACTGTAATGCTTCAACAGAGCCTGTGATCAATACTGACTAATTCTGCTTTCAGCACTTAAAGATTGGTCTTGAAAATCCTGATTGGAGCACATTCAATGAAAAAAGAATCTTCGTATATACCTCACTTTTTAATCAGTGCAAAACGGGTCCAAATCTAATCACCCTGGGGCAAAGTATTTATCCATGCAGTCCCTGAATGCATCGTTCCTTCCCCAGCTACATAGCCAGCCTGAAGTGATGCATTTTTGATTCTCTGCCATCCTTTTGATCTTTTAACTCCTCAGGATTTGGTGAGTCCACAACCCAAAGCTCTATAGTTTCTGCCAATTATGCCACCTTGTCCAAAATAGTCCCAAATAAATGGTCACAAGAGCAGCTTATAATACACTTTTTCTTTAGGGTCTCTTTCAGCAGGTTATTTTATCTCCCCTTCATAATATTTTTAAAGTTGGATGTCACCAATGATGATGATTAATGTAACATTAGTAATTAACCTAGAAAACCCAGAAGCGGCCTCTACAGTTCAGTGTGGAAGAACAGAATGATTGGAAAAGATGAGATCTTCTCCAGTCTATGCTTTATCTTCAAAGGATGTAAAAATCCTTTATAATAATGTGCGATTTGTAATGCAGTACAATTAACTGGGATCTACAACCTGGATCTGTTATGGGTAAAAAGACACGACTACAGGTCCAATGTGAGATCCTTCATATCAGAGACTGAGAGGTCAGCGAAAACTCCAGAAGCATGTTGTTTTTGGGATCCTGAAGCCCTCTGGCTGTATATGACCACACAGCAGCATCAAGTATTTGATCTCGAGCGTCCGACTGTTTGGATTTTCCTGCACACTTTGATCTCTGCATCCACTCAGCTTCAATACAGCTTAACTCTTATCGCTGTCAGGCCAGAGACTGCGAGCATCAAGGCCACTTTTGCATGATTTCTAGGCAGGTTGCATTCCCTGGTTGCTTTCAACATGTAATCCATTTCAGATTATCACCGATTATTGATTGGATGTTTTAATTATTGTGAAAGTATGCTCTCCAGTAGGAATATCTGCTATTAAAACCATGCATAAAATCAACAAGCTTACATAAACCTTCATAATAGCATGGATCATGGATTTTTGTGACTTTCTTATAAGGAATGACCAAAAAAGTAAGCTAATCAGCCAATCACATGGCAGCAATTCAAGACATTTTAGCTTACTCCGACCAGAAGGAAATATTCAGACCAGAAAAATTGGTCTGAATATTGCTCTCTTGTCAATTTGGCTTTTTTCAAAAACACCTACTATATACTATGCATGCTAGGTAGTATGTAGTACATACTGTCATCTCTTGCATATCATATGCAACCTCATAAGTGATTCATTTTGTGGCATGTTATAGCATTTTTAGCCAGTTTCTGGTTTAGAAAAGCAGCATTAAACAGTAGCATAGCTTTGTTTAGCTTGTTTAATGCTCATAGAAAAAAAAATAAATAAAAACATTACCATGTAGAAGCTGAACAGGAAAATAGTTTGCACACTGTGTACTACAATTTGGCAAAATCAGTGTGTACTACTAGTATCGAGCATAATTTCAAAACTAGCAGAACTACTTCTTATACTGAATTAATGTAGTGTCTGGCAGCTTGGTTTAAATGCTTCGAACCAGTCAATGGAAACATGTTTACATATTTAAAAGATGGTTTGAGATTTGCTTCACTTGTCTCTGAAAGACTAACTCATGACTGCAGAACCTACTATGAATCTGCTAAGATCAGTCAGCACATAAGCAGGAGGTGGATGAATTGTGTTTGCATTGCAAGGACTAAAATCCTTTTTATCACTGAAACGGAGGGGATGGTTGTGGACCTCTGGGTGACTGACTGGTGCTACAGAGAACAACTGGACTCAGATTTACACCAACAGATGCAGAGAAAGGGCTTCCCTCATCGTGAGGGATTCCACCTGCTTACACTCTCTTCACCGCCCTTCCATCAGGCAGCAACCGATCAAGGATCACCAGGCTGAAAAACAGCTTTTTTCCTGGATGCTGACTGTATGATGAACAGCAGCGTCCTGCCATGAACTGAGAATTTCTAAATGTAATTTTAATTGTTGTATCTTTTTATATAGCTTTAAGTATTCATTCTAGTATGCACCATAACCTAAACGTAATATATTAACTTTATTTTCTTCAAGTTTCATGTGAGAGCGACTGTAAAGAAACCTGGAAAAACTGGTTTATAAAACCGGCAGTGCAGGCTTCCCAAACTTTTGTTTAAAGTCTTCTTTTTAAATGATTATTGTTGTTCTGATTTTAAGTAAAATAAAAAAATCTTTCATTTTTTACCTTTTGGACAGAAGGTGTTTTTCTAAGTTTAAGAAAGTTGGACAAAACCATTGAAAGCCACTGTATAAAGTAAAAATCCAGCCTTTACGTGCTTGCTGGATTTGTTTAGGAATAATGCAGATAAGAGCAGTAATTTGTGCCATTAAACTAATTAATCCTCTGTAGGTGTGCTTGACATTTCATTTTCACACCAGAAAGACGTGAGGATCCATTTTTTTCTCGTAATTTTTTACATTAATTTCCCAACAGATTATTCTGTTTATTCAGAGATGAAATCACTTTTTAATTTCTGTGTCGAATTCTCAACGTTTCTTCTAATTTACTAATATAAAATATATTTTATCTTTCCATCCATCATCAAGCTAAGACATTTCACTGTATAAATCTCTCTAATTCAGCTATTTACTTCTAAACACGCCCATATCCTCTGTATAGTCACAGAAAACAGCTGTAGTACAGTATATAGTATATATTCCTGCAACTTCACCACACAACAAGTCACTTTAAACACTTTAAGAAAAGCAATCAGTGGACTCCACTCAGCATCTACTTAGCGTTTCTTTCTCTAAACTGTCACGTTACCCAAACAACAGACAACAGCTAAAGGGGATTAAAGCTCATTATTATTTCTGCTGGTAAATCCTTCAGGGAGTCCTCGTAGCTGCAACTGAAATTAGCATCCTGTGCTAACAGGACAAACAGAGACAAAAGAGCAGAATAAACAAATGAAACACGATGCCTTAAGCAGCAATGTTTCACCATTTTCAAGAGTTTTTTTTATGAATATGGACAGATGAGATCTTAAGATGTTGAAGTATTTTCTTTTATTAAGGCTGTCTAATGGAATTTTTATTTATCTCTCGTTAGCTAGAAATTAATTAAAAATAAATGACTACACTCATTGGTCACTTTATTAGGTCCACCTTGTTAGTACCAGGTTTGACATGTTTTCTCTCCAAAACTGCCTTAATTCTTTGTTATAGATGCAACAAGGTGGTGGAAACCTTCCTCAGAGGTTTTGCTCCATATTGACATGACAGCATCACAGTTGCTGCAGACTTGTCGGCTGCATCCATGATATGAATCTTCCATTCCACCACATCCCAAAGCTGCTCTGAGATCTGGTGACTGTGGAGGGACGTGACATGGTCAACAACAATACTCTAGGGCCCAAAGTGGACAAAAAAAAAAAAAAAAAAAACCCACACCGTTACACCACCAGCAGCCAGAAGCTCTGATCCAAGGCAGGATGGATCCATGTTTTCATGATGTTTCCACCAAATTCTGAGCCTAGCATCTGAATGTGGAGCTGAAATGGAGACTCATCAGACCAGCAGCGTTTCTCCATCTTCTGTTGTCCAGTGTTGGTGAGTGTGTGTGAATTGTAGCCTCAGTTTCCTGTTCTTAGCTGACAGGAGGAACCCGGTGTGGTCTTCTGCTGCTGTAGCCCATCTGCTTCTAGGCTGGACGTGTTGTGTGTTCAGAGATGCTGTTCTGCAGACCTTGGTTGGAACCAGTGCTTATTTGACTTCCTGTTGTCTTTCTATCATATCCAACCAGTCTGCCCATTCTCCTCTGACCTCTGACATCAACAAGACATTCTGGTCCAGACAACTGCTGCTCACTGGATATTTTCTCTTCTTCAGACCATTCTCTGTAAACCCTAGAGATGGTTGAGTGTGAAAATCCCAGTAAATACTCAGACCAACAACCATGCCACGTTCAAATCACTTAAATCTCCTTTCTTCCTTATTCTGATGCTCAGTTTGAACTTCAATGGTAAATGGTAAATGGTCCGTATTTATATAGCGCTTTTCTGTACCTGGGATGATACCCAAAGCGCTTTACATTATACATCACATTCACCCATTCACACACACATTCACACACTGATGGCGGAAGCTGCCATGCAAGGCGCTCGACCACGACCCATCAGAGGCAATTAGGGGTTCGGCGTCTTGCCCAAGGACACCTCGACATGAACTCGACTTGGCCGAGGATCGAACCGACAACCCTTGGGTTACAAGACGACCGCTCTACCTTGCTGAGCCACGCCGCCCCATAAGTCAATCAATAAGTTAACTTCACTACGTCTACATGACTAAATGGATTGATGGATCATCTGATTGACTTATTTTGCATTAACAAATGATTGAAAACAGTGGATGCACCTAATAAAATGTCCAGTGAGGGTAAATCAGCCCATTGTAGTAGTGGTTTAGATCATTCAGGTGTGTACTGTATGACAGTCAGCATTTTGAGACACCAACATGTACGTCTGACCATTTTATTCATGAACGTAAATAAATTTACGTCCCTTCTATGAGTTTGTCAGCAGAGGTATACTGGGCTTTTCAACCTACCATCATCATCACTTTACTCTTGTTCTGTTGCTGTAAATAAAACTACAATATCTCCATGTTAAATGGACAAATAGAAGACAGATTTTCTAAAATTAAGATGAAATTTTAATTTGGTTCTATAAAAGGGCAGTTTTATCTCTTAAAAAATATTATTTTACACAGTAAAAGATCTGACATGAACTTAAATTACATTTTTGCTTATAAAACATCTTCTTTTTTTTTTTAAATAACATGAATTCAATTAAGCTGACTTTATGTTTGTCTCAACATTTCTCTTGTACTGCTAGTCAAATGTTCCTGCTGACGATGCTGACTCTCCCTTAGATACAAACATTTCTCCACCACTTTTTCTTTCACATCGATCTGTCTTATATACTGTGTTCTACTCCCTTTCCCCCTTTCATTTTTATATATTTGTACTTGCTCTGCGCTTTTTTAATTTGTATTGTATTGTTGCATTGTGGTCCTGTGTATGCACAGTTATATGTTTGTATGTATGTACGTTATTTATTCCTGCTGGGGCCTCTTGGCCAGGTCATGTTTGTAAATGAGAACTGGTTCTCAAACATTTTTTTTTAACCTGGTTAAATAAAGGTTAAATAAAATAAATAAATGTCACAAATGAAAAATATAGAAAAAAATGTTTATGCATGTTTTACCACACATAAGGCAGCAGGAATATATTCATAATTTATTGCTTTAATCATAATTAAAAACCATTTTAAAATACAAGCCACTATCAAAAAAGGTTGGGATGCTTGTAAAATGTAAATAAAACCAGAATTTTGATTTGCCTATCTCTTTAACTCATTGTTACATAGCTGGAGCTCATAAATTAGGCAATATGGATGTTTTTAAACTTTTACTTTAAACTTGAAGTTTTTCTTTTCTTTTTTAACCTGTCTTGTCCAGCTTCATGACAGCAGAATGATGGTCTGACTGCCGTGTTGTGCTGAACAAATTTACTATAGCCTTTTGGATATGGGGCTCCCCTTGAATCTTAAATGTTATTTTTTATTATTATTTTTAAATATGTTTCTGCTTATAACTGCTGGACCGGACCGGGGAAACAGAAGGTGGATAGAGGAAGAGAAAAGGTAGAAAAGGGGAGAACAAAACAAAAGGTACATAACAAACCTGCAATCAAAGCTAAACAGAGAAACTAAACAGATGCTACTCATGTAAAGAACCAGGAAACATCCTAAAGGCTTCTCAGAGAACACAACAGACCATCTATAGGGGCCCCTGTGACAAGAAAAACCATGAATAGCAACGAACACAACAGCAACTAGTATATATGTGTGTAGCGGTGTGGGTGTGTATGTAGGTGTGTGTAAACATTAGGGGTGAGTTGTGTTGAGTGATCATGCAAACGCACCCACACCCCCTGCAACCATCAGAGGCAATCCAAGAGGGTCCCAAGTCCTGGGCAGCCAGCAGCCACCACAGAGACCAGAACCAAGACAGCCCACCACAGGAACGGCATCCAGACAGAAGGAGGCAGAGGAAGGTCCCAGCCAGCCCCTGGGAGGAGGACAGCCCCCATCACCGGGGCCCAGGCTCCATCATCTAGCCCATGCCGGAGCAGCCTGGCTACCTGGCCCAGAGCCAACGGCCAACCAGACACAGCCGGCCCAGCTCCAGCCCAGTTCACGTTTGAAGTTAGTAAAACTTTAATAAAGTTTTCATTTTTCTTGTCTGCTTTTGTAACAGCAGTTGGACAAATATGATTTATTTTCCCCTTTATGCTGGTGTAACAATTTACATACTACATTTCCCACAATGCAATATAAAAGAATTGGACATTTACTATTATTATTATTATTATTATTTACATGGAAGCTATTTCAAGTCTCCAACAGGACAGTTAAAAAAATAGAAATAAAAATAATAAAAATAAAAACTGTAAGCCTCAATAAAACACCACAAGTGCCGGCTGAGACAGTTTTGTCTCATCTGCCGCATCTTTACAAATGTGAGATGACCGACTCACATGAAGATTTCTCGTCACGTTCTGACTGGAGAGAAGCTGCCCTGTTAGGAGACGGTGGTAAAGACATAGCCGACCGCCTGCAGAGATGCAAAAGAAAAGAAATCTGTAGACTTCCAACAACACAACAAGAGACCTCCACTATCAGCCCATTGCAATCTAAAAAAAAAGGTGCTCAGGGGGGGCGTTTGAAGGGGAATGAGCAGCTCAGAGGGGACGGGGTTAGAGGCTCAGGAGGATTCTGAGCTTTCTTTGAGGATTATGAGGACATTTACAGTCAGTGACAAAGACCTGATGCGATGACTGATCCTGGATCAGCTCCACATTTCTGTAGAAAGTGATGGACAGGTAAAGTTCAGACTTTACTCTCCTTATGATACCAAATGCTATAAATATATGCAGTAACAACACACATATGAAAAGACTTTATGCACTGCTGTTTGTCAAAAACAGAAATAAACATTTATTCTATTGAGTTTAACTGTTAATGATCACATAAAGAAGGAGAATGTGACTTTTAGATCCACCTGAAACAAAGCACAACAGCAAAAACTCACTTCCTGTATTTCTTTGCAGTCATATGTCAAATGTTCTTTAACAGATAAAGGTGGTAGCATCCTCTTTGGCTCGACTTTACTTCAATTTTAAACAGTATGAACTCAAGATATTTAACTTTTGGTCTCATTAGCTTTATGCAATTTGGACTGGTCTGCTGCAGGTCTGACTGGTTCCCAGCAAAGTCAAAAAATAAATTTGCACTTGGGGTGACATCATGTATGAAAAGGCCTCCATCTAGTGGTCGAAAACAAAATAACCACAACTGAGAGCTGAAACAGGACTGCCTCGTGTTTAAATAAACACTGCTGCATTGCTAAAAACGCAAGTGTTCAATATTACAAATACAGACTCAGTAGCAGAATAAAGTGTGTTGACCTGTTGAACACGGAGGGGAGTCTGATCCAAGCTTGAAGATGGACTGAATCAGAAAGAAAATTGTTTCTGTCTTTTACGTATAAGACCGATTAAACAACTACTAATTAAATTATTGTAATTAATCCAACTATCCGATGTGATGATTTCACAGTGGATTGTTACGTTCAGGTGGGATTTGCTGACTCTGGTGGGCCAGAGTCCGCTCTTTTCTCTGTTTAATGCTGCATTCCAGTTCAACTGGGAACTTTTAACATTACATCTTAGAACAAGAAAAACAAGGTTTCTCACTTGTTTTGAGTAAAGTTTGTTCACCTCGAATTTATTTTATGTTGACCACCACAAAATACATTGTTTAAAATGAAAAATATTTCCTTTAATTGATTTACTTAAACAAACTGAGTAACTTTCGTAACATTTTAGCGGAAACTTTCTGTTGTGAAAGGACTAAAAGTTCTAATTTACTACGTTCAGAATGCAGCAAACGTCACAGCTTCTCGCTGTCACTTAAATCAAAACTGGCCAATAGAAAGTTGCTTCATATCATTAGGTCCCGCCCACCAGATGCTGCTAATCAGAAGCGAGGCTTAAACAACATTTAAATCACTAATTATATAAAACATACAGGATTTTATTTTTATTTTCGGATAAAACTACTTACCTGTTGAATGAGTGATTTTCTGAAGCCAAGTTTTATGGCTGAACTGGCCATAAGATTTAGACTTTTGCCTAGTTTGTCTTCCATTTTCCACACAGAAGCTGAAAATAATTAATCCCAAAGCAAAGTTTGATATTTCTTCCTTTATTTATTTATCAATAATCAGCAATTTCAAGAAAAAATGTAAAAAAAATACAAGTAGAATTTTGTGAAATTGTCATCATGACAGTATGTGGTATGTTACAAAGAAATAATTTAATCTACATGGGAAATGTTTGTGACTTATAATAAATATGGCAGACAAAACAAACGTACATTCTTCTATTAGAGTAGTTGTATGAACAAATACAAGTATATATGGCTTGAATGGAGAAGAGAGCTCCATACATTTAGTTCGGTAGACATGGTCTAGATGACTTGCTGAAGTTTTTCTGAGGAGATTCTCTGTGTGATGCTGTCATGTTAATATGCAGCAAAATCTCAACAAGACATCAAGAATTAAGGCAGTTCTGAAGCCAAAGAGGAGCCAGGTTTGTGCTTGAAAGAGTTAATAAAGTGGCCTCTGAGTGTAGGTGAGTGTTTTGTTTACGCAGTCTTGATTTTAAGTAGCTTCAGTTGTTATAAAAATGTAGTGGATTAAAAGTATTTGCTTTAAAACAGGATGAAAAAAAATTTCACTTTTCACAACATTTTTTTTGTTTTTTTAAAAGTTGTGCACCTTGGTTTATTTTATAATGAAAACAGGACATTTGTCTCACAGAATAACAGAATAAAGTTTCAGCCACTGACTCCACCTCTTCTCCTCCGCCTCCTGTAGTAGCTTTAAAAGTGTGTGTGTCGCCCTCTGACACGACTTTGCTCACAGAGCTCTCATTATAGGTGCACTGTGAGATCCAAAAGGGTTTAACTACTTCCTCATCATAAAAGACAAGAACAACACCACAATGGTGAGTACTTACTCACAGTTACCTTTTTAAACAGTTCATGGTTGTATTTCTTAGAAATATACAAAATAAGCTAAATTTTCATCATTTTAGGTGGTAAAAGTTTGAAATGTGACTCACAGCTTCCTGCTTTCTCTCTTACTTCCTAAATTCAGTTACATGTTAAAACTGTGGCGTGTTGTTTCTACAGCAGCGGCCTCGAGCTGAATCTAGCTGCACGTAAACCATGGAAAGCATTTACATGTTTAAACAGTCCCTCAGTGGAAACATGCTTCCAGGCAGCTGGCTTCAGGAAAGGTTAACTGTTTCCATATGGCAGCAGGAGGACTGTCTTGTCTCTTTGTGAACACTGATGTGGTTTCCAGGGGCCCCTTGTGTGTTTTTATACCTCCATAATGTCCTGATGAGCTGCAGAATTTACTGCTTTTGGGTTGTTTGTGGACTTCAATTATGAGGAAACCCAGAACTATCTTCCTCTTTTGACTTTGTGCCTTTGTTCAGTAAACAGTAAGAGTGTTGTAATACTTGCAGGTCATTCGGTGGGGGGGTGCAGGCAGTTTTTGTGGCTTTAACCATGCACAAAAATAGTTTTCTAGCCTTCTAGTGCTGCAAGGAGGAGTTATAATTAGCTTATTGTGGTCTAAACTTACATAGATATAAAGTTTACTGCAGACTCTTTATGATGCAATAATTAAAAAAAAAAGGGGGTGGGGGGGGGGGTATCAACATCCATCCAGTGTTTCCAGTAAACTAGTTATTTTTCAGCCACATTCGCACATAATGCTCCATTGTGTTTGCTCTCTAGCATTGCAATCTCAACCTCAAACATTAGATCCAGGAAGCAGATGATCACTCTATATCCCCCCCCCACCCACACACACACACACACACACACACACACACACACACACACACACACACACACACACACACACACACCCCCTGTTTGCCTGGAAGCGTAAATTTCACAGGCTGTATCGGAGTGGCGTGTTGCAACAACTAAACAGGCCTCCACACCCACGTTCCTCACACGCAGCCCATGAAAATCGAAATTTTCTAACTCAGAAAACAGCTCATAATGAGTTTGCGATATTCTGCAGAGACACGATCAGATGCTCCTGTTTTCTGAGCTCTTTGCAACTTTTCTTGGTTTAAGCTCAAACGTCAGAGTCCAAACAGGCTGCTGGGGTAAAGTCTAGCTCTGGGCCGATTGAGTGGCGCCTCACTCAAAATAGCTGGCTGCCATCACCATACTTAGTAGCTCCTCTGTCACTCAGACCCCTCCTTTGTCCTTATCCTTGTCCTCTTGAAGGGGGGGTGAAATCAAAATTCAAAACATTAAAATTGAAGGAAAATGTCCAATAAGTGCATTTCCTTTTTCTTTGCAAAGATAAAAGAAGCTGCAAAATGATCAGTTTCCTCTGAGTTGCACACATTCAGCTGCTTCCTAGTTTCTGTAAAGTCGTCAGGATGAAAGACTGGCTGACATCTCAAGAATTTCATATATTTCCCTGGTTTGCATATTTTTAAAAAGAGCTGAGAGACCATGGTCAGCACCAAATGAGGGTCTGTTTTCACTCCAAGTTGCCTTCAAGACATTAATTTGTTTGTCATATTTAATAATATATGCTTAAACTCTTTATGTGGCAGGTATGAACAGCATTTTGGCTGCAGTTTGACAGAGAACAGAAATTAATGTAATTTACATCTTATCTCCTCTTGAAAGACCTGTTTCTGAAACAGGACACCTTCAAGCCAAACTTTCCCTCCAAACGATGAGACCAAACTCGTTCCTTTCGTCTTCACGTCTGCACCCCCACCCTTACCCACGTCTTTACAAGCAGTTAGACATACTTGAGCAGGGTGTGGGAGCACTTTGGCCCCTGCAGAAGCTCTGATGAGCCGGTGATAATCAACATGTTAAATCTGTTGTTGCTGATTTGCTGAGTCACAGGCTAAATTTAGTTTGCAGACTGAATTTTGAATACAAAAAAAGGCGGGTTGCAAACTGTGCTCAGCATAATTTCCAGCAAGTTTGGACAAGTTTAGCCTGAATAAGTCAAATTACCCCCACAATGGATTGTTAATTTTGACATTATGCAGCTAAAAACACCTTAGTTGTAAAGCCTGGTATAAAATGGTTCTTTTGTCTTCCACAGCGCGAGTGTATTTCTGTCCACGTGGGTCAGGCTGGCGTCCAGATGGGCAACACATGCTGGGAGCTGTACTGCCTGGAGCACGGCATCCAGGCCGATGGCCAAATGCCCAGCGACAGGCCAGCAAGAGGGTACGACGACTCCTTCACAACCTTCTTCAGTGAGACTGGCACCGGGAAATACGTCCCCAGAGCCATCTTTGTGGACCTGGAGCCCAGCGTCATTGGTGAGGACTTTTTTTAAGCTTTAAGACAGAAGTAACACTCTGATTTAGTTTCTGCTTTTCTATCTGTGATGTGGTGTGTTTAGGAGCTGCGTCAAAAGCTGCTGAAGGAGCAGAGGAAGCATTTTAAACATAAAATTCTGGCGAATTAAACCAGCTTGTCTGGTAAAGTAACTTTGGATTTAAAATGGCGGTAACTTTTCCAGGAACTCTTTCAGCCTTTTTTTGTGGCTTGTCTAATTAATTAGCTCATGCATCCCTAACAAAAGCTAAGATGCTACCATGTTATTTATATTATTTCACTACCAGCTCAGCACTAACAGCAGCTGAACAAACAAAATCAAAGATCAATGACCAAAAATTTTTATTTATCATTAAAAACTGTGTTTCTTTTGGTATCTAATTACTTCACTAAAATAAGTTGTGCTTTTATTAGCTTAGAATGAGTCACTACATCCTCTCACAAGTCTGGAAGACTTCTGGCCATGGTCATGGTCCCTTCAGCTTTACAACGGTCGATCCCTTTACAACTGTGATTTGCAGCTGAAGTAATTTCTATTCCCATCTTTACTGCTAGATGTCAGTCATTCTTACACATTTTATAAGTCACATATTTCCCTCAATAGTGGTGGAGACCAAACATGGAGCTAAAAGACAGAATGTTGAGCAGCTGGAGACCAACTGAACTCAAAATCAATGTACTCCAGTAACAAAGAGATTAGTTAGAGTCTATTTAAATTGTAAGTTAAATTTCAGTGTGACAGAGAAGACAACCATTAAGAGTACAAAGTCATGAAGCTGTAAAGATTAAGCCAGCTGATCATTACCTACATGAACAGGAGCTTTCATAGCATATTGTTATGTAATAACATTCATAGGTTTCATTGCAGCTCCACTGATTAGAGTTGAAATGAACTAATAGATGCAAACACATCACATAAGCTCACTGTAAAAAGTGGTTTGTTGGTTTGATAGTCAACATTTCTGCTTTGAGAAAGTTCTGCAGTGTCAGCAACTGTGCTAAACAAGGTCTGCAAAGTCCCCCTCAGGTCAGCTCCTAGTCTTTCACAGCCCTCATAAACTCACACCACCATCTGGGATACTTCAAAGATTTTGTACCCAACTTTTGAACGCACAGTTTCATTTTATGGTCTTCATACAGTCTTAACCATGACTTTTGCCAACGGATGTCCACACCAGAGAGTATCTAGTGGGCACAGATTGACAAAAGCCGGTGGAGGGATGTGTTTGGTGTCTTAAGTCTGAGTTTTTAAGTAGAAATTCTACGTTTGTCCACTTAATACTCTCAGATGTAGACATTAATTGTCCTCAAGGCAGGGGTACGTTCAAGATCCAGGGGTGATGGCAAAAAAAGAAAGAAAAAAAAAAGGATGTACTTTAATGGACGCTGCGATAATTGATCTGAAATTTTAGCACAATATTATCACACAGAACATATTAAACCTTTTTCCACAATAACTTCCTGTTGAATCCACAATTTTTTAAAAATATTTTCTTCTTAATTGCCTTCAAGCAAAAAATTACAATGTGTAAGAGATTATTTTAAAAATAACTGTTAATCTCTGACCTGTCCTTTGGCAGAGCCAGATGTGTGGTTATGGTACAGCAATATAAAAAAAAGGTAATAGTAATACTCATGTTACTACAATATGGTCCTCACACATGTAATGCTTTTAATATCCAAAAATAAAATTGAATATATACTACTGTACCCTGAGCTGGAGCGACCCTGTTAATTATCTGAGCTGCAGACGGCTCAAAGGCTTCATTTCTTGTGCAGACTCAGGCTGTTTGGGGTTTTCATTTTCTTTCATGCTGTTCCTGCTAGCATCACCAGATACCATACGGCTGCATGGTTCAGCACATTAACAGTTCAGTCTCAATCTAGACCCACACATATAGTGAAAACAGCAATGAAAGTAATTGGGTCAAATAATCAGAAACCAGTAGCCGTTCTGTACTGGGAGGCCTTGTTACAGTCAAGCCAGCAACGGATACAAGCTGATGTCAAATGGAGGAGCATCCATCACTGATCAGACTTCTATCAAGTCTGATGAAGGCTAAAAGTGCGACGTGTCTGACATTTAAGTTTAACCATCACTCATTTACAGAATTATAGATCTGCAGCATGACTGTAGCAGCAGTGATGCATCTCTACATGTTCAACATCAACACTGAAACATCATCGGCTGTTTTTCCATATTTAACATCTGATGACGGCTCAAGTTTTTATAATAGCTAATTATTTACTAAAATCTATGCCTTAAAAAAGATAAAATATTCTCATTTGCTCCCCCTTTTCCTGGTCAGGGCCCCTGCCTGGCCCCCTCATCAGAACTTTTCTAGACCCGCCCCTGCATATAAATCCTTTCTATAACCTGTCCACCACCTGGTTAGAGAAGGTCCTGCTCTGATTTGTATTTAGAATCGGGTCATAATTTATTTATCCAACATCTGCACAGCACCAATGATTCAGAGAAAACATCCTCTTCTTTAATCTGGACACTGGTTAGATATCTGAACCTGATCCATCTGGCTGCGTTATGACCAGCAGCTTTTACAGCTGTGTCACCAGCAAACTTCAGTTTATAAATAATATAAAATAAATAAAAACAAAAGGCCATCTGACTGAAACGGGCTACCATTTTACATCAACATCCTGCTAGTTTCCTCCTCCTCAGCATGAGCTGAACGATAAACAAACTACAAGAGAGACAATGCTGGGGCAGAAAAGTCGATCAGCTGATCACCGACAGTGCTGACATGATTTAAGGACCAACAGAGAGGGAGGAGGAGGAGGAGAGGAAGTCACAGAGACAAAGAGTGACTGGAGCAGCAACACACAAAAAGCAACTGGGTGTGACTCCCATGGACGATGGTGTGTCTGAGGTGACTGTAGCCCATGGCAAACGAGTCATAAGGCTGCTTTATGAACTTTGTCTGACTCACGTTGGGACAAAACCTTTGTTTCCGCTTGTGGCATATGTCCATTTTAGAAAGCATAATGTGCAGAAACAGGTATCCGGTTCAGTTCTGCACCATCTCCCGTAAGACTTGCCATAAATAGCACTAATAGACAAATTTGGAGCCAACGCTACAGTTTCATCAGCTGCAGCTGCAAGGTGCAAACTATTTAAAGGAAATGACGTCAGTGTCATTGACAAGAACGTAGAGAAGCGTTTGGAGAAACAATAACAGTTAAATGATGGCTATGGTTGCGATTTTTTTTCTTTGCAGGCATGTATCCCGCATTTTTTCCCCCATCAGTGATTGCAACAGTGCCAGATTCCCATCACCCCTGAAGATCTTGCACTAACTTGTCAAACAATCTTTGTTCTTCAGATGAGGTCCGTACTGGGAGCTACCGCCAGCTTTTCCACCCTGAGCAGCTGATCTCAGGAAAGGAGGATGCAGCCAACAACTACGCCCGAGGCCATTACACCGTTGGGAAGGAACACATTGACGCTGTCCTGGAGAGGATCCGCAAACTGGTAAGATGAGCTACAAGAAGAGCCTTCAACAAAGAGCTGAAACATCATTAGTCAAGCTGTTTATTTAGAGTATGGCATAGGTGTAATGGGAGTAATGGCATAATAATCTATCTTTAGGAAGGACTCTACTTACTATAAGTACTTAGGGTTAGGCATATGTTGTTTTTGTTCTGGAAGGAATCTTGAATTGTGAATTTGGCCTTTTCTCATTCAGTCTGACCAGTGCACAGGACTCCAAGGTTTCCTGGTTTTTCACTCCTTTGGAGGAGGAACTGGCTCTGGCTTCACATCTCTACTCATGGAGCGCCTTTCAGTTGACTTCGGCAAGAAGTCCAAGCTGGAGTTTGCTATCTACCCAGCTCCTCAGGTGTCCACAGCTGTGGTAGAGCCCTACAACTCCATCCTGACCACCCACACCACCCTGGAGCACTCCGACTGTGCCTTCATGGTTGACAATGAGGCCATCTACGACATCTGCCGCAGGAACTTGGACATTGAGAGACCATCTTACACCAACCTGAATCGGCTCATCAGTCAGATTGTGTCCTCCATAACTGCCTCATTGCGCTTCGAAGGAGCCTTGAACGTGGATCTGACAGAGTTCCAGACCAACTTGGTGCCCTACCCTCGCATCCACTTCCCTTTGGCCACCTACGCCCCTGTTATTTCTGCAGAGAAGGCCTATCATGAGCAGCTCACTGTGGCAGAAATAACCAGTTCCTGCTTCGAGCCAGCCAATCAAATGGTGAAATGTGACCCTCGTCATGGTAAATACATGGCCTGCTGCCTCTTGTATCGTGGTGATGTTGTGCCCAAAGATGTCAATGTGGCTATCAGTAACATCAAAACCAAGCGCAGCATTCAGTTTGTGGACTGGTGTCCCACTGGCTTCAAAGTGGGCATCAACTACCAGCCTCCCACTGTGGTTCCTGGTGGAGACCTGGCCAAGGTGCAGAGGGCTGTGTGCATGCTGAGCAACACCACCGCCATCGCAGAAGCCTGGGCCCGACTGGACCACAAGTTTGACCTGATGTATGCCAAGAGGGCCTTTGTCCACTGGTATGTGGGAGAGGGGATGGAGGAGGGCGAATTCTCAGAGGCCAGAGAGGACATGGCTGCCCTGGAGAAGGATTACGAAGAAGTTGGCGTTGACTCCTTCGAAGAGGACGAAGAAGGGGAGGAATATTAACAGGACTTGGAGAAAATACTTTAACCCTCTTATCTTTGGGGCTAATTTGACCCCATTCAGTGTTTAATGTTTCTAAATAAACTGTGCAAACATTAAAGTAGCATGGTTTCAGTGTCGGGTATACATGTTGTACGTATCGTGGTCTTTGGGGTAGATTTTAGGCTCATTTTGGGATCAAAATGGTTCTAGGCTGGCTATGTCGAAGACATAAAATTGTCATTTGAACACTTCATAACAGCTAGACCTTTTGCATTACTTTATGGTAAACACTTAGTTCAAAACCCTGTTGTACACAATCTGATACCTGTCTTCTGTCCTCTGGTGGATACAAGGAGCCAGAGGACGATAATACAATAATTTTGACATATACAAAAACATACCGAATTTTATTTTATTTTATTTTATTTTTTTACATTTTGTTAAAGAGCCAAATAAAGACAGCAGATTAAAGAAAGAAAAGCTTTTCTCCCCATTTTTTCCTGGGCCATGCTTTAAATGGTTAAATGGTTCTTTAGATAGTCTGCAGACAAACATAAAATATATATGTTACATAAAAAAATTTAAATTAGGTAACAATTTTAATCGTAATTTCCTGTAGGTTCAAATTGTTGGGGTCAAACTGACCCAGAGGATAAAATTTGTTATTAAATTTAAAGGTAAGAGGAGGGTTAACTTAATTGAAGCAAATCCCCTCCAGAGCCCGTCTGAGTGATTTGCATTTTAATGAGGTGTGTAAGACCAGAAAAAAACACTTAAAAGCAGCAGATTAAGCTCAGTCCAGTGAATGAAGCTGGTGCACCTAATGCACTGGTCTGGATCAAAACTTCACAAAAACCAACTAATTTCATTCATAATTATTTTTTTTTTTACAAACAAATGTTTTCAATTTGATGGTTTTATCCATTTAAATCAATGAAAACCACATTAAATGTTAATTGGCTAGCCTTAACTTTACAGCCGTGGGGTAGAATTACACCAAACTTTAAATTGCAGGTGTTAAAGAATAAAAAATTACAGCTGCTGGATACACAATCCATGAGTTTTCCTTAAGTCGCCTGTGATCATTTGACTCAATAACAAACACAGAGAACATGCATAGAGCATAGACATGAAGCCAAGTAGGACCCCATTTATGTCCAGAAAAATACAAATGTTTGCTTTCAGAACTAGCAAACCCAAACTAAAGAGCCTGAAGTTGGACCTGATTAAGCAAAAATGAATACAATCATGGACTTTCCAGGTAATATAATGAAAAGAATAAACATCAAGGAGCTGATTTTAGCTTTCTGAGTGAGTTGTGGGTTCTCCACCATAAGATGGCAGTGTGGGGTTACTATGAGAAAAAAATAAACCTTCACAAATCTTGAAAAGAATGAATCATTATAGTCATCCTGTCCATGTGTAGCCACAAAAGTTACTTCATTTCATCTGTCTCTGCATCAATCCCTACCGCTAGGACCTCAGCTTATCATTTTTATGCCTTTATAGCAAAAGGCTTAAAGAACTGTAATAATGAGATTATATTTTCTTCCTTAATTGGAGTTTATAAATAATAACTAAGCGTAATCTGCAGCAGAATATGATGGAACAATCAAAAGCATTGTGTATATTAAACTACAGGTTTATTTGGTCATGTTTGGTATTCAAAATTAATCCAGCAGAGGTGTAAATGATAAATGCAAACACATTTTTCAAGAGGTTCCTTTCTGAGACAGCAAGCAGAGTTTCACTTCTTTATAGATTTTTTTGCAGAACCACCAGAGACAAACTTATGTCCCCCATTCTGGTCTTAAATCTGTGTTTCTGAAGTTCCTGCTGCCACATTTCCTCCAGTCCTCGGCGGATGAGGCCTTCATATTGCCGCTGTAATTGCTTTGATGTAATTACGGCCCAGTTCAAGCAGAGTCTCTGCAGTGTGGACATGGGGATTTAGACAGGTCACAGCGGACAGAGACAAAGATAACAGTTCTTTCCTGCACTTTGGAGCTGCTGCAGTTCAGCTGACTTTACTTTTACTTTCTGCTCTTTAAACAAGATGCTGAAGCTTCAAGTTGATCTGTCAGGCTTTAACGCTGCCAAACACCTTCGCAATATGACAAGAAGAAATTAAATTAAATTAAAAGGAGCTGATGCTCAGAGTGCAGTTTATTGTGCAACAGTTTGATAAAATAGGGAGGATATGTAGCAAACAGGTTCCTGGATTCAGTTCAAAGGCTCAGTTCAGGCTCAAAGCAGCAATGAGAAGCTAATACAGAGAACAATGGGGGAATCTTATTCTTGTCATCTTATAGTTGAGAAACAAGATAACTTAAAGGCTGCTCCATATGGGGTGTAACAAGCATCATTTATAATTTTAGAGTTTCCTTTATGAGTGACTCATCTAAAAACATTAAAAAATACTGCATCAGGCACTTTGCTTTGTGGGGGTTGCAGATCTTTCAGGTAGGCTGAAGCCACACCACTCAATCAGAGCATAATGGGCCTGGTTTCTGTACCTGTCTGGAACTAAAAATGTTTGATACTGAAATTACAACAAACTCATCGATGGGTATATTTTAAAGCCTTGTAACCCCTGCTACATCTGGTTTTAATAGCAATGACTGCAGAGAGGCACGGCTCTAAATGAACACCCAACAAATGTGGTTACAAATTCATTTCGGTGGGTAGAAATGAAAATATACTGGCTAGTTTAGCAGGTGATGAATGAAGCAAATAATTTTCTACTTCTATTCCATATATCATCCATCTGTTGGCGCTTGATTGGTGTGGATAGGGTCTGCCTGAGCAAAGTGCAGCTGAACGAGGATAAATAAAATGTGGTCTGTTGGTGTAAAGTTTAAGCCTGATTACAAGAAAAGAAGCTAGATAAATGCTGGTGACAAGAGGAGGTGAGACAAACAATGTTAAAAAAAAAACACTAAGCCCAAGCCTAAAGTATCATAAGTTACTTTGATCCTTGCTGGAACAAAATGTTAAGGGAGTGTTGTATGATTAAATGGATTCAGCTGCACTTATAATCTGGCTTATTTTCCCAGAAACCTGAAAACAAAAAAAAAAAGAATAAAAATTCAGATTGGCTGGTAACTTTAGGAATCTACCAGCTCACTGGATAGTGGTTATTAATATTTATCAGCTTCAGCTCAAGTCTGCATTAACGGGAAAACAACATGTGTGCACATGTGTACTGGAGTGTCCTAGATGTGATCTGGATCAGTGGCGTGTGAATGCAAGTCTCTGCAGATTCAATCCAGACCTCTTGAGCTCGGTGGAATCTCTGGAAGACCAGTGGCGGAGACAATTTACAAATGCAGCAGCAAATATTTGCTGCCGGTGTTGAGACTTGCTGCTTGATCCTCTTCTCTGCTTACCTGAAAGTTTGGACCTCCCTTTCTCCTGAAAATAATTGTGTGTATACGACTTTTCAATAAGGATGCTGCGCTTGGGACTGCAGGAGTGTCCACAATTCAACATTTTTCTTTACAAAAAAAGCACATTTATTGTAAGAAAATAGTGAATTTAGCTTCAAGAGATATTTACACATCATAAAAACAAGCTACTTTTTGTTGCTTCAGCAGCTTTAGAACTTTTGTGATGAAGCAGCAGAAGCTGGAGATGTTGCAGGCATGCTTTCTACACCTGTGGGGATATGGCTGGATTTGAGCAGCCAGCAGGAAAGCAAACAGCTTGTGGTGAAAGGAGCAGTGTAAATCCAATGTTCTGAAAAATATCTACTTGGCAGAGAACGAGTAACATCCACCAGAGAAAATAGAAGTTATAGACTTTATCCCAGTATCACGTACTGATGAGTCACAACTGATAAGAAATCTAAATGCTTCAATGTTTTTTATTTATTTTATTAAAATGAAGCAGAATGAGGAGATTGCAGAAACAATGAGAGCTGTTCATTTACGCAGGGATGTAGAGCTTTTTAGTTACTGTACAAAACTTTTTTTTTATTTTTACATCTTTCCTTGCAGTCTAGAGTAAAATAGGGTTGGGGTTAATGGCTTGAAAAAGAGGAATATTGAGCTTTTGTAGAGATACAATACCTTGAAAATTTCATAACAACCAGTGTGGTAGTCATCATGTACCATCTTGTCAAAAAATAAACACCCTTCTTAGAGAGAAACAAGCGTTTATATGGACCTTTATGGTGTCTCCTGGATGGATTAGGAATACGTAAAGATGAGCATTGCTCCTGCAGCCATCTTTAATATTAAAACAGAAAAAAATAAATATGTCAAATTTCTCTTCATTTACACCAAATCCAGTGTTTCCAACCAGAACAAAGTCAGGTACAAACCCACATCTCACACACTGTTTCAAGAGGAGCGGAGGCTCTGAGAAGGTACATGTAGCTTTGAGGATGTTGCATCAGCAGCCGCTCACTCCGGCTTTCATCTCTAAGTGAGCTATGAGAGTGACCGTGCGCTGGGCTGCTGAGGCAGTCGCCATGGCAACCACCTGCTTGCCATGCTCTAGGGAGGATTATGATCGCGGATGCATGCCGCAGCCTCACCGGTGTTTACAGTCGTTTCTGTTCCTGCATGTTGAAGGCAGCCTGGAAATGAAACGGCGGATACTGAACACACCATGTCGAGGACACTCATCGCTCTGATTGATGGCACTCGAGTGAGGCCGACAGTAACTGCGAGACTTGCTCTCATAACCATAATTAAAGTGAGAAGTGCACTCTGGGAATGTGTTGCCATAACACTTGTTATGCCTTTTATTGCAGGGCTTTAAGGATAACACTTTAACCTGCTCTTATTTCCCAAAAAATACAACCTGAAGCAGCTGGAAATGCACAAAGTTTGCTGCAAAAGTTGCATAAAAAACCAGGAAATTACTTTAAATCCAAAAATCATTCACCAAAACACAGACACATTAATGTAAAACTAACACAAAAGCCTGCAACTAGAATATACATATTAGACTGTCATCTGGAAAACAACAACCACAAAGAAGGTGTGAAATGATAAATACCTTTGGAAGCAATAAAAACAAATCTCTGTATGAACACCAACACTGACTGGTTAAAAAGAAACATCCTGTCACATCAAGAACTGTACATTTGTGTAGCACTGCTGCTGTGTACAAGCTGGATGACTCAAACCTGCTGAGCTGCCCCACATACAGAACAAGACCCACACCACGAACCGCCTGCAAGCCGATCCCCCGGGAAATAAAGTTTTATCATCATTTAATCTACAAAAACTTTCAACCCAGATCTGTGTAACATGAATCATACTTATGAAAAAAGTTGGCTTCTTTAAAAGAAAATGTGATTATAGGCACAAAAACATTCCCTGCAAACATTAACAATAATAAAAACTTAAAGGCATTTAAACTTATTTCTTTGTTGCATTTAATTTAGTTTATCTTGACGTTTTTTAGGATTAAATGAGTCGGAAGTTGTTGTCCAATGTCATGAATAACAACATCATGTCAGTTTTTAATGCTATTAAATAAAAGTTCAGCTGAAATCAAATTCCATTCCCCGTGTTTGCTCTTCTCACTACGTAACACATGACCTCACTTATAATATTTCCTGCACAGATGCCACCAGATGTGCTCCATAGAAGTTGAGTGAAGACCTTTTGTGTTCAAATCTACTTGGTAAGCATATTTATCACCGTTACGACGAGCAGCACTGGCAGATCAAGACGAGACGATCCGCTCCACCAGCTGGTTTTAAAGTTCAGTCAGCCCATCATACAGGGCAGCTGGGATTTACTGTCAGCAGATGTGTTTCTAATGTGTTCAAATGTCTCGCATTTGATTTCATTGCCTGAAACAGGTCTGGGTTTAGTTTTTTCTTTGTTCGATTCACTCGGATCAGGGCTGATAACAGTTGAAATTATGATCTAAAGATCTAAAGGCAACTGGATTTTTTTTCTTGTGCCTTGAAGCTGTTTCATCTCTCATCTGAAAGTCTGTGGGGAGTTTCACACAATAAAGGTTATTATGATCATAGTCCGTCATCAGTCCTTCACACTATTTGGTTGAAACTGCCCCTACAAGGATGGAGAGAAAACGGGAAGAACATATATGCATCAAGAAAGATATCAGTTCCCCAGCACCCACAATAGAGCCTTGTTTTATAACAATTCACACACTGGACCTCCGGCTTAAGGATCTCATAGCTCCAGATTTTCCCACCAGTAGGTGGTTCCTAGAGGTTCTCAAAGAAGCAGCTCCCAGTCTGGCTTCAGGAAGCAGACCCCCTCTCTACCTTCAGATCACCCTGAAACTTTCCTTTCTGATGAATCTTATAGTAGGCCTGGCTTGGTGACCCTGATCCATCCTTTTAGTCCTGCCGCTGTAGGTCAAAGCTGCTGCAGGACGACCCACGATGCACTGGGTAATTTGTCTTTCTCTTTTTCAGCAGGCCTCCTTGGCTTAGAGTCATGGTGACCCCTCTGTCCTGTCTTCTCCACCTCCAATTGGTCTAGTTTTCCTCTCCGCTGTCACCTTATGCAGCTCAGGATAGAGGGTTGAATCTGTTGGTTTCCTTAGCTCGACAATTCATTTTATGACTGGGTTCATATCAACACCATTGGCATAAATTGGATTAAAGTGGATCATATAGTACATTTGTATTAACTGGATTATAACGGGACATCAGTGACCTGCTGTCTTACATGGACTGTTGTGAATTGGCACTTTAAATAAATAAATAAAACTGAATTAAACTGAATTGATTTAAAACAAATTAAACTGAAACGACTTTAAATGAACTGAAATGTATTTAATTTAACCAAAAAGAAGTAAATTAAATTGCATTTATTGTGACCAAAACAGTTTTGAACTGAACTAAATTGAACTGAATTTAGTCACCACCATGTGGAAAAGTCTTCCTTTTAAAACTCTCCAGCGACTGGTTAGAGCTCAGGCCTTTCAGGTGAGACATGAAGCATCTTCAAGAACCAAGAAAAAGAAGTTCAGTGGTTTGTTTCAAGCTCTCAGCATTACCATAACCTAGATGATGAGAATGTACACCAACATACTGTTTGTAATTTAGCACTAGCTTTTATTTGCTTTATTTGTCACTTACATTTCCTTTGCAAATTCCTTCTGGTTCTGATGTTGCTTCTCTTCTTGCTGAACTGGGACAACTGAACTCACCTTTAATAAACATGGTGCCACAGGACAGGTGTAACATGACCTGACACCATGAAACCAAACCACTGCCGCTGGTATAAGGCTGTACAGACAGTAGATACTGTCATGAAGCCAGCTATTGTAAATTCTGCAGTTTGTTTAGTCTTTATTACCACTCGAGTTGAAACCACCAACATTTTGCAAATGAAACCAAAATGAATCATCAGCCCATAAAAATCTCATTCTGAGGCTGACGACAGATACTGGACGTTAAAGCTGCTGCTGAACTGTGGCAAACAGTAGAAACTAATCTTGATATGTCACACAGAAGCTTGTTTTCTCCATCAAACATTGTGCTACAGGTATAAAACACAACACACACATACGCTCAGTCTATCAGGGGCACACAAGCTCAGAAACACACTAACAACCTCAGTCGTCGTCCCGCTGGTCGAGTAACGGCGACGCGTCGAGCAGGCATCCTCTGAAATATCCAATTAGGGAGTGACTCAGCTGAATCTGGCTGCGTCTTGACAGGAAGTGGCCTTCGTCTGGGTAGATCTGCCCCACAAAGAACCAGAAGAGCACAGAGGAGGAGGACAAAAACACAAACAAGGTCACTGAAACTTTTCACACACAAAAAAAATGTCTGAATTGAACTCGAGGGTTAATTCTTTAACTTTTCTACTCAAGGTCAAGGTTTCGTCAGTGAACTGTGATCAGAAATTCTCTATATCTACACAACAACGACTTTTAGTTATTCCTAACCATTATTCAGACGAAGTGTGATACCTGGATCATACTGAGACCTCTTCTTGAATTATTTGGAGTAAATACTTTATCTTAGTTTATTGAAATAATATAGATTTTTCCTTGTCAACTTCATTGTATTTGTTAATTTTCACTATTTTCTTTTGCATTTCAGGGTTCAAAACGTTCCAAACCCGTTATCCAAAAATGGCCATTTAGCACTAGTAAGAAGGTAAGAGAAAAATAATGCACCTTTAATGTCAACAGGTGATTGCAATCATGATTCAGTGCATGATAGACTAAGTTTTCGCAGGGCAAAGATGGGCAGACAACCGACTTCGTGGCAACAAATGTGTTGGAAAAAAAACACGATCTTTTTTTAAAAAGTACAGAATATCATTAAACCATTTTACACACACACACACATACACACACATACATATATATATGGGTTATATTAGTGTTTGTTTCCATTTGCAGAAGAGTTCACTGAGATTTTGCAACATATGTTGTAAAATTGATGCCTGGAAATTGAACTAGAACACATCTTATTCAGACATCTATGGATTTTTTTTTAACAAGACAATGCAAAACCACATTCTGCACACAGTGCCAGGACAACACCGAGGAGGAAGATGGTACAGGTAATGGACAGAAGAAAAAAAAAAACATCTTTATAGTGCCATGAGCAGAAATGGAAACTCTACAAAGTGTTAACAGCTTTGTGTGTAAATTTTTTTTTACAATGTATTGCAGGCCTGAAACGCAAACATGGATGTTTCTAAAAACTTAAATACAATAAACAAAGAAATACCCTGGGTTTATACTGCATAAGAATAAAAGTTTGTTCATAAAGTTATCAAGTTGTTAAATTTTATTGTGTGTTTGACCATATTTTCATCATTAAACCTCAACAGGAATCAGTGGCTTTGCTTTCCGCTGGATTTCTGCTTCTTTGAGGATATAACTCCTCAGGCTAGACTCAGAAGAAGTGGGGTAGGCGCTTCCTTTCAACAATTATTGCCAGCAGTTATAGTAGCCTGTTGACGACACATGGATGCTCCCTTCGGGAAAGTGAGGCGCTGATCAAAAGCTCAGCATGTCGACTGTTGACGTGTCTGAGTTGTTTACTTCAAAAGGGAGTTACAGAAAAGCAGTGGAAAATGAAGCACAATATTATTTCTAGATTTAAAAAATATATCGAGTGGATTTAATCTTTTGGACCAAGACTGGTCTTCTTGAGGATGATTGAAATTAGTTTTTATTTTTACACAAAAAAACTTTTTAGAACCATAAAATGTATTTGAAATTCTAATAGAGATCCTGAGTTTACCCAAATTTATTAAAATTCCCATTAATATGAGGAAACAAGTATGAACTGAAGCCTAATATGTGCACAATACTTCCTTTTGGAATGAAGTAGTCTTAAAGACGAAGTATGTGAGAGTTACTGACATTTGGTGGTAAAGATGTGCATAACAGTGACAATGCACAGTTGTAAACAGATGGTGGAGAAGAGAAGCATCTAAAAGTTGCAGGATCGTAGTTGAACTTGGCCAGCAGTGTTATGAGATGCTCTTTGTTATTCTGTACGGGTGTAGCTGTTGGTTCTTAGTGTTTCTGGGTCAACTGAAGAACCATTGCTTTCTATCTGGTGTATCTTTATCTCTTCTTTCTCCTCTCCTCTTTACTTTTCTGTTCACCCATTATCCTTTTTTGTCCCCCTGTCAGGTCCAATAATTTTATGTAAATTCAGTAAAAAAAACAATTGTCTAATAAAAAAACAACAACAAAAATCTGATTATCATGAGGAGCCTTTTACCCATAAAGCGCCTCTTGGCAAACAAATTTGTTCAGCTCAACACAGCAGTCAGACCATCATTCTGCTGCTACCATGCTGAACAAAACAAGTTAAAAAATAAATAAAATTCTTCCAGAAATGCTTCAGGTGCAGCGATGACGTGTACTGTCTTCTTCCATGTGCCTTTTAATGTATTACATTAATGCGTAATGCATTCCCAAACGGTGCTCTAACACCGATCAAACAAAGCCATGCTGCAGTTTTTAAGCTCAGAGGTTCTCACTTCACACACAGTTGTTTGTCCATTCACAGACACTGTAGAACAAATTGTGTCTATCTATCTATCTATCTATCTATCTATCTATCTATCTATCTATCTATCTATCTATCTATCTATCTATCTATCTATCTATCTATCTATCTATCTATCTATCTATCTATCTATGTTTTTATTTTATTTTATTCTATCTAGTTTAGTGAAGCTTTGTTTATGTTAAGTTTAGCTTTAGCAAAGACTTTTTAGCATTGTCTAACAAATCTTCTTAAAAGTTGGAAAAGGATTTACCATTTATGTTGAATATCAGACAGTGGGGGACACGGCTGATTATATATTTCATTGGTGATATATTGGGTGAACATGATTTACTGCTTTATTAGTGAATCGGCAGGTGGTTTTAGCTTAGCTTAGCTTAGTTTAGCTTTCAGACAGACTGAAAACAGGAAGGACTTTTAGGCTTGTCTAACAAAATCTGCCTTTTTATAAGTATAATTTTAAAAATTATTTATATTTAAAGGATTTAAGTTTGTTTTATTGGCAGCTTAACTAACCACTTCCTGTGCGATTATAAAATCATTTAACCTTCCTTCCTTTACTCCACTTCTTCACCTGTGCTGGATTAGTTCAACCGACTCGCCAATCAGAAAATTTTTCTCAAGTCTTTGGGATTGAAAAATTTCTTTAGGATCACATTTGATTTCTTCCTTTTGGACTCAGTGAGACCTGGTGAAAATTGGTTACTTGAATAAGCTGGTTTTTAGGAGCTAATATGTGCCTTTTTTTAGTGAGCAATGATTACCTGCAAAGTGTAGTTGGCCCCGATCTTTATTAAGTGCTTGATGAGCTCTGCTGAGTGCTGGAACTGAACATTTGCTGCAGAGAAAAACATGACATGTAAATAAGTGTCAGCTGGGTTAATTCTACAGCTAGATAAAAGCCCAGACTCTCGCTAAGGTCAAGTAATAAAGCTTTTCAATTGAAGAGAGGTTTATTTCAAAGCGACATATCAGCCGGCCTCTAAACCTCTCAGGTTTACCTTTTAATAACACACATTACAGTCACAATGAGACAATAAAAATGACAGCTTCTGCTCCTTTTGTAATGTAAGGAAGATGGAGATGTACGTACCGTCAGCAGTGCCGTGGACCAGAAACAGAGTTCCTCCCTGGAGACCTTTCATGTTGGGCAGGACTCTGGAAGCCTGAAAATAAAAAGCAAGTCTAATCATTTAAACTGTATATTAATAAATGTCAACTCAAATCCCAGAAACATTACAAAAAGCGTAAAAAAGACATGAAATGTGTCCCTTTGACTGATAAACTAAAGCAGGGGTTGGAATCTCTCTTGAGGGTCCTCAAATAAACATTAGGGGTTAGTGAACTGAGCAATGGAAGAAAAATAAAAATAAATAAATAAATATACATTTATAAACATTTATATAAACATTTAAATGGGTTTTCTCTCACTTTTGCGCATTTTTGCTTCTAGAGGACATGTTTGTGAGGTATATCCACTTATGTGTTGAAAAGGTATCTGAATGAAAACACCTGGGAACGTTAAAAGGAGAGAGAATATGTGGCATGAGCAAATCATTTCCCTTCAGTCTCACAGACGTTTTGAGATTACTTAATGGACAAGCTAATGGCTCTTGTAAGCCTTATGAGAGCATTGTTGTTTCTCAAAGGCCAGTGGTTTTGATTTTGGATTGGCGTATCAAAGTGTTTTGGAAATAATTGAGCAGCTAAATAAGAAGGTCAAGAAACAAATATAAATTTTGGGTTTAGCTCTTTTCTTCAGCTTATGTTCATGCAGGTCTGCACAGTGAAAGTCCACACAAAGGGATGTTATTCTCTCCTAGAGGACACTCCTGAATGCATCACTTGCAGCCCAGGCTTGTTTTCTGTTTCTTGACAGAACTCAGTGACATCCCTGTGTAACACATTTGCGTGATGCCTGCTTAGTGGATGATCATCAGAATGTAGTTCCTATAACATATAAACCAGTAGTCATCAGGCGATGGTGATAAAGGGAATAACAATACTGTCAGCAACAATACTGATGTTTAAACCATGCTGAGTTAGTACTAAGAGGTTAAATGCACACACCAATTAACAAGCTGAGTAAAGAGCCCCCAAAAATCTAAATGAAAATAAATAGGTCAAGAATTTCCCTGAAGCCACAATGATGTGTATGAAAACAGCTGCCCTCGCTAATGTGTTGTATTACTGCCCCCGGCTACCCACCCACCACCACACATACACACTGACACCCTTCTAGCTCTTATTTTTAAGCATTTCACCTCTTGAAAAAGCAATATTTTTCTTTCTTGTATTCCCTCAATGCAAATTTAAACCACGGCAAAAGTGTAGTAGCTCTTCTCTGCTCTTGCAGAGAAATACATCCCACAAATCCATCATAAATATCAATATATTGCCTGGAAATGCAGATCTCCTTAGGTTAATAATCTACACTCAAATCTAAAACACTTTTGGTAAACATTTTGATCAAGTTCGGGTAAAAAAAAGTTGTTCAAAAGCCGCGTTTAAAAGGATTGTGTCACCTTTAGACAGATCCAACATACCGGTAGTGATGTATCAGACCTAGAAAGTGGGGACTGTGAGAAGTATGCATCTCATAAAGCAGATATGTGGAATATAAATTGTTTTCTAATAGCACTTCATTGTGAAGCTCAGACAGTATATGGACTTCAGCAGGTCCCATTGAGATTCTCATGTGACTGGAAATGAAAATATATGTGATAAAGGTCTAATCTCCAGAAAGAAAATGACACTAGCACACACACTGCTGCTTGTGTTCTCTGCAAAGCAAGAAGCCAGATTGCTTTTAGATGTATTGCTCAGGGGAGTGAGGATGGTTATCTGTAATATTAAAGTAAAATCTCAATCTCGATCCCATCACTCTGGTCTTTGTCGCTGGGGCGCACAAAGGAAAATGTTCTCACTACAGTGGCTCATCGACATCCAGACTTTTTATATCCCATTTCTTTCTCTCCATCTGTGTCTCAGAGGACAGGATGATTGATGGCGTCCCACTGAATTTTGTCCGATCAGATCATGTAACCTTTTCCATCTCTGGATGTCATTTAAGGCTGATCTCCTCCTGCTGCGAGATCACAAAAATAGAGCACTCTGGCCTAGTTTTAGGCAACCCACTTCAGAAAAAAATGCATCAACGGCAACCTTCACATGGAGGACAGTTGTGGCTTTTAGCTTGCATGTAAGGTATTTCCTTACTTATGAATGTTTATCTTACTCTCACTGATGCATTTGACAAGATTTGTAAATAATAATAATAATAACCGTGTACTTTTAGGTTGTTTGTGTTTTCCTCTAAAAAATGTTTTAAACTGGAACCACAAGGATCAATTTTCCCTCACAGAGATAAAAGACAAGAACGTTATGAGAAATGTTCATCACGACCAGAAGCAGCGTTTTGTTTTATGGTGGCTGGAAGCAGGTAGCATTACGTGAAGCACCTCCCCTGAGGAGGAGACATTACTTCCAGCAGCCTCAGATTAGTGTAGATTTTTCTGTTAGTAATTTATTCCACTAGGTTTCCCTTCATTCATTAGTCAGCTCTAATATTCATTTTTATTATCCATAAATCAACATGTGGATGTTAAAGGGAATATATTTTTAAAAAGTATTAGAATAATTACTTTTTGTGTGATTAATTACTCTTATAATGCTGTAACTTTGTTAATAATGCAGTTACTTTTCGTGTGAAGTAACTAGTTACTATAATTAATTACTTTTTTAAACAGGCCCAACACTGATGAAGAGCCATATGACTTTCAACTCACTCAGAAAAATAAATTTGGAAAAAATTAATCTCTAGCTAAGAGGTGAGACCCTCACCGACATGCTGATTGTTAGTGAGCTTCAGTCTTGAATCTTCCCTGAGAGGATGTTCGGTTGATTTAAACTTGACATATTTCTCATTAATGCTGCTACCAGGGCTCTGTGTCATGATAACTTTGCACTCTCCATTTCTGAGAACTTCAGGAACATGAGGAGTAGCACAAAATGAAGAATATTAATGAAAAGCTTTCCAAAATTACTGATCTGCACATCAGGTTTCTGCAGCATTCATTTTCTTTTCAGTTAAACTGAAAAGAAAAGCAAATTAAACCCCCTGGTTCTCCATCATGATATTTCCCATCCAACGTGAACACCAGCATATTGACCCAGCTTTCCATTCTCCATCTCACAGCTTCAAAATGTTTTGTTAAAAGCTTTTGGCTTTGCATGAATTATTATATGTAGACAGAAAAAGCTTTGGCAACATAAAAAAGAGACAAAGTACCACTGAAGAGGTAGGAGGGCCAGTAGATGGTATATGTTGTAGGACTTTTACCATGGTGATAGAGGTAGGAGGGCTAGTGGATGGTATATGTTGTAGGACTTTTACCATGGCGATAGAGGTAGGAGGGCTAGTGGATGGTATATGTTGTAGGACTTTTACCATGCACATAGAGGTAGGAGGGCCAGTGGATGGTATATGTTGTAGGACTTTTACCATGGTGATAGAGGTAGGAGGGCCAGCGGATGGTATATGTTGTAGGAAGTTTTACCATGCACATAGAGGTAGGAGGGCTAGTGGATGGTATATGTTGTAGGACTTTTACCATGCAGATAGTGGTAGGAGGGCCAGTGGATGGTATATGTTGTAGGACTTTTACCATGATGATAGAGGTAGGAGGGCCAGCGGATGGTATATGTTGCAGGACTTTTACCATGGAGATAGAGGTAGGAGGGCCAGTGGATGGTATATGTTGTAGGACTTTTACCATGGAGATAGAGGTAGGAGGGCCAGTAGATGGTATATGTTGTAGGACTTTTACCATGGAGCTAGAGGTTCCACCATATGAGCTCACTGCTTTAACATTAGTTTAATTTGGATTTTTGGTTGTAATATTATGCTTAAAGGGTATTCAGTATTTGGGAAACAGGGCCTGGTGAAGCATTGGTATGTGATGAATTAAGAAGCCCGGCTCTAATCAAGTGAATGCTAGTTTGTTGATGTTTGCAAGGATGACCAGATTGCATGGACAACCTTGGTTTCTCACACTCCATCTATCTTTGGATTAAGGATTTCCTCAGTGACTGTTGAAAAAGACTCAAAGTAGAGTCCCACCTTTCCTCAGCACGGAGCACCAGCTCCCCTCAGAGGTATCTGCCGAGTTCTCAACTGGTCACTCTCTACACACATGACTGTACCCCTACTTAGCCAAGCAACTTCATGAAGTTCATGGATGGCATGACAGTGGTCGGGCTCGTCACAGTAAGACATGAGTCCACATACAGGGACAAAATCTAAAAACTGAAACAGTGGACTGGAGAAACAGATCTGACCCTCAGCCCAATGGGGTCTGTTTAAAGAGGGTTTGTGAGTTCAGGTTTCTTGGCCTGCATCTGGATGATGACCTAACCTGGAAAACCAACATCACGGTGTTCACCAAGAAAGCATTATTAACTGTTGCAATACCAAATGAACACTGGAGGTTATATTTCTTTTCACTAACGTTTAACTGTGCAAATCACATGACTTAAAAGCATTGCTGCTAAATGTAGATTTATTATGCAGTTAAATGTTTTAAAACACATAAACTTAGTACAAAAAGTAAGGAAATTAGTGTTTGGCGAATTATTTCTTTGTTGTAATGATGCTCCTTGGCAATAAATCATATACCAATAAAAAGCCTGTTCATTTCCCTTTTAAATGCTACTACATTTGTAAGGAATCGTATTTGCAGGATGAGTAGCAGGGTGAGTATGTAGGTTGCATGAATGAAAATCTTCTCATCCAATGTCAAACAGCTTTTTCTGCTACTGACTCTTGTTTGGTGCTGTTTATTGGATTTGGATAATTAAAGTCTGAAGGAACAAGACATTTTGGCAATATAACAATTCATTCATTTAAGAAGCAGGAGCCCCAGTATCATGTGGAGGAACCATATGCATCCCAGTGCTGGTCACCAGCTTGGCCACACACTACTGTGGGATAGCATCCCAGTCTTCAACCTGCATTTTTTGCAAGCCTATGAAGTTGTGTTGCTCACTCTAGTACCAACAGTCTAATTTTTCTAATGAGGAAAATGACATCATCACACTACCTCCACCAAAAGCTGTTACCTTATTGGTGCAGCAATCAGCATAGTGTTTTCCACACTGACCCCAATCCAGCTTTATTTATAAAGCTCTTTAGAACAACCACACCGGACCAAAGGTTAGTACAGAAGATCAGAATAAAAGCCACAAATAACAGTCATAAGAGCAGACACATGACATAAAATAAAATAAGTAGGTAAAAAGATAAAACACAAAAATCACAAAAAACAACATAATAAATTAAAACTAATAGAATAAAAAATAAATAAGATCAACATCTTACATGGTGATAAAGCCAAAATGAAAAGACTGGTGTTAAGGAGAGATTAAAAACCCATTTTTCACTCTCTGGAGACTGGCAGTGGAGGATGCACTAACCCTTATGTAAAGTGATTTACAATAATCCAAGATCAGCATCCACTATGACCCTCAGGTTTGTAATAGTTGGCTTAATATATTGAACCGGAGGAACTAAATCCATATCTGGGGTTACAGTGGAACTGCCACAACTGCTGGAGGCAGAATTTGAATTGATCACAGAACATAACGTTCCTCCACATGTCCAGGATCCAGTGCACATGTTGGCAACACCAGCACAAACACTTTGACGGGGAAGGGGAGTCAATAGAAGAATCGGTGTGTTGCACCATCTTGCAGCACCACCATTACTGCGGTGGCGAGACCTAATTACCTGCTACCACCTGACGATGTTAGTCAGACACTGAGGCAAATCTTATCTGGTAAGCTCAAAGTTGTGCTGTTTTTTCATATTAACTAGACACATTAAATATGCTTCATCTGACAAACTGCCTTTAATGGCAGACAATCCACACTGGAATATTTAAACACAAATCTTGTTATAATAAGATTAAACGTTGGTAAACAAATAGCTTCAAACTCTTGTGAAGGCTGTCAGTTTTCTACTTTATCAGATATGTGACCTAGTTTTGTTACTCTAGTCTTTAGGCTGCAAGACACCGTGTACTTTATCTGTTTGTTTTACTGACTGAAAGATTTCTATTTTTTGTCAGAATGTTGCCCTGATAAGAGCAAGTAATATTACTTTTAACGATGCCACCAAAAAGAGTAATTCACTCCAAGCAACTTCACCGTCTCTTGTCTCTCAGTCCATTAACATTTATTAAATAACAAACGTTACCCACTGTGCCACGTTAAGCTTAATGGCAACATAGATACGTACAATTTAATCTTGTCATTTCAGTTCAGCGTTATTTGTTTAGCATCTCTCAAGGTATTTTTCAGACATAATCAATTCAAGCCAATTCATTCTGATCCAATTAAAACAGATCAGCATAAGTCCAGTTTGTAACTGTCTGTACAAGCCAATTCATAAAAAAATAATTGCCCAGTTAAGGAAACATCTGTTCACCAAAACTGACTGTGCTGTAAGGAATAGAGTCCAGTGTTTTGCCCTTTCCTCCCATATTATTATTGGACCCGCCTGCCCGTCAGACAGAAAGTAAAGGTCCTTGTTCTTCATATTCACTTTTTTCCATAAATGAAGCTTCCCATTACTGCCAAGACCAGCACAAGTCCTTCCAGAAAACTATACGATTCTCTTCTCTTCTGCTCTGGCATGCACAGGAACGTTACCGGAGTAATTGTGGAGCGTCGACTTCTGATATTTGCCCGGGTTGGTACGTAGCAGAATAAGCTGTGTGGCACTGAGTTTTTCATGGGTGCAACCCACATACTCAGCCCTGCTGCTCATCCCTTGCACCATTTAAAACGCTGGGTTTGGTATAAGATTTATGGCCAAGAAGCATTATTACAACAAAGAAATAATTAAACATAAACAAGTATACTTATATTTTAATATATATTTTTATGGGTTTATTTATTAGATTTTGTGAAGTGCTCTCCTTGCACTGAATGGGACCACATACAATGTTATTGTACTTTTGTATTATGACAATAAAGTTTCTGACTCAGATTCTAAGTGAATGGTTTACAGATCAAAAGCCAAACCAAAAGTAAGACTGACAGCAAACACAGAAAGACAAGGAAATGTCTTGGCAAACGGTGAAATTAACTCAAGTAAACAATGTGGTAACCTCAGTGACATTGCCTTGCAACATGTTATATATTGAACTGTACTTGGAGGTGTACACTCTTTATATAATACTCATTTGGGTGAAGATGTCAAGCAGAATCTGCACAGTTCTCAGCTGCACCAGTGATAAACACAATCCTTTACTTCATAAACAAGATCATCTGAGCATTTGGGGATCACTAAGTCATCTGAAAAGAAAACTTAAATACAGGAAAATACAGGAAAGAAAACAAGACTAAACAGAAAGCAAATAGGCTTACTTGGTATCTGCTCTCTTCGGTTAAAGCAGAGCCAAAGTATCTCTCAGAGAAGGCTGAGGCTGGAAGCAAAGAGATTATGAGATTAAGTTCCTTCTTTATACTTTTAACAAATATAGACAAAGATCTGGCATGCATGATTGGTTTAAATGGGTTGTAACCACCATAAAAAAGCTCATTCCTTTTTCCTTTTGCTTCTAAAGGCTATTAAACAGTAAACACATCCAGGAGCATCTCGTCAGCTGTACAGGAGTCCTAACTCTGAGGAGAACTTTATATCTTTCAGTCCAATAAGCCTGAATTCCCAAAAGCAGAGCCTCAAGATAACCCTGATAAAGGTTATGTGAGAGAAGATCATGTAGGATAAAAATGTCACGAAGAAGGAAATAAGAGTTGGTTCTGCAGCAGCAGAAGTAATAAATATTTTTATACTCCTGCAGCATGCAGTAATGATGATTTTTATTTCTGCTCACCATACATGGTCCAGTCAGTGACAGGAGCCTGAACCGCTGCACACCTGATCAGTCTCTCAGTTGATTTCAGCATCATTAGCGTGAGGTAACCACCATATCCCTGCAGAGGCATGCACACAGGAAGACCCTCAGTAATAATCACACACTATGTAGCAGCTAAATCTGCAAAAATGCAGCTTAGTTTACTATTCTGTGTGTAAAATCTGAATCTGCAACCTACTGATAACACAAGGACGAGTTACTTAAAATGTAAATCAGATAAAAGGGCAATACAATTAAAATACTCAGCTAAACTGCTCACAAACTTCCATGGGTGCTTTTATTAAAACGCTTTGTTTGTAGAACTCAGATAAAAATCTGAACATAGTCTAATTTGCTTTACAGATGATCCTGATTAGGAATTACTGAGTCATTTATCAATTCAGTCAATGTGCTGCAACTGAAAAGTGAAGGTCTGATGGACGGACCTCTCCGAAGACTCCGACACGACTGCGATCAATGAACGGCAGCTTTACCAGGTATCTGCAGAAAAACAGAGGAGTGTTTACAAGATCGTGAGAGGCAACAGAGATTTTTATTTTATTTCATTTAACACATCACACTATCAGCTGCAGTTCCACCAATCAGGAGGCCAGTGGCTAAAACCAGAGGGAATTACTGACAGCCTGCCTTTCATGTCTTGACTAATCGTGTCAGAGAAAATTTAATGAAGGAAAGAAGGATGTCAGTCTGGCAAGACATCAATCTGTTGGGTTTAATGTGGTAACCAAACCTACACTACGGAAGCTCGGACAGGCCAAGGAAAAAGAATAGAAGAAATACCTTAACTGAATTTTATTTATTCACCAGGTAAATATATAATTTCTGTAATCATTTCATAGTAATCAGTCATTTTTCTTTACTTGCTAATATTGAGAGCTGAGATCTAAAACATGAGATGGTGGTGAAAACGTCCCTCGAGGCTAAAATGAGTTTATTAAGATGAAACCTGCATTTTGTCCAAACGTAAAAATCAGAAGGGAAAACATTTAAATCAGACTCTATACTTTACCTACCAAGTTTAATTTTTTTAACTTAATAATTTAAATTAACATAGAACAATACTTTTATAAAATTAAATCAATTAAAAATATTAATAGCTTAAATTTTTTAATTTTCTATAAATTATGAATAATTGAATGTTTATAATACCTCTACAAGGGTCAGTAAAGTCATTTAATTTGTTTTAATTTAATTTTATGTGGTTCTTCTCTGGGTTTCATTTGATTGCAGAACAAGCCCAGATCATCAACCCTCCACCACCATGCTTGACAGTCAGTATGAGGTGTTTGTGCTGACAAGATGTGATTGGTTTCCTTTAAAATCTGCTGCTGTACTTTATGACCAAACATCTAAACTTTGGTTTGGTCTGGTCCAGAAATTTAATATTTAACAAGCTACCTGCAGACAGGACAGCCTGAGATGTAGCTCTTAGATTTTTAACAGTTTCTTTGACCTTTCGACTAAATTTGCTGGGACATCCACTTCTGCGAATATGGCAGCTGTTTACTTGTAAATAATCGCTCACTGTAATTTCAAAGACTTCTTTATTTTGCATTTCAAATCTGGTTTAAAGAGATTTATTCTGTAAATCTTCCCATCACTTTAATTTAAAATATATTTCATATATAAAATGCTAACAATACCGTCCAGACCACAAGAATAAAGATGCAGATGTGTGTTACGCACTCCAGAGCTGCTATCTGGTCGTCTGCGTCCACCGTGCCGAGCCTCTGATGGACCTGCTGTAAAACCCTGTGGAAAGACAAAGACCATGAGGACAGAAAGTCTTATCCGGATAATTTTTCCACTAAAAGTGCTGCTGAGTTTTAGCACCTTTGACCTCGGAAGCCCGATCCCCTGCCGTCAAGCCGCACCACGATAACCTGCTCGGATCCTGATAGCACCGAGTCCCAGCCCAGCCTGAACTCCTCAGTCACCGCCTGTTCTCCTGGAGCGCTGCCGCTGTCAAGACATGCACCAACTCATTTTTGGGGGAAAAATGGCCTCATTACTGGAATAAGTCTCTTTACCTTTAGATTAAGATTTGCTCTTTTTTTGAAGAAAACATTCCTGAAAATTTAAGCTGTATAGAGGCTTTTGGCCTATGAAAAGGATGCTATAGTTCTGTGTATTTAATTAACACAATTTTATCTTTATATTAAAATGTCATGTATTTAAAAATTAAACTATATAAAATAATTAAAAAAAGGTTATAATCTCCTTTTCTTCATATTTTCATAAATCCTTTTCATGCATGTTCAGAAAGCAAAAAATGCATGAAATCATTATATTTCTTGGGCTAAGGGGGTTTTAAATTTAGTTTCTGATTTTTTTTTCCTGTTCTTTATGGACAAAGTCAAAAAGAATTTGACTAATTCAACTTTTGAATGAATCAAATGTTAGTCAGCCTTTGTGGTTAAATTTAATTCAGTTTAATTCAACCACATGAGACCAGAATCTGACAGACTAGAGGGTGTGTGCCACCATCAGATAGCCACATTGGCCCAGTTCTGGTCCAGATGCTCCATTTTCTGGCTTTGTTTTATTATCCTGTAAGGGATCCACTACATTTATAGATGGTTCAAACCAACAATGCTAAAGAGGTAGTGGGGTACTTCTCACGAGCACCAACAGACACAAACTGCATGAGGTTATTTCAGACCAAGTCCTCAGTTTAAAAGAAAACTAAATTGTCTTGTTAAAATGTGGGGGAAATGTGGGGGTAAAGTGCTTTACAGAAACATTAAAACACCAGAAAATAAAAAAGCCTAATTTGAGGGAAAAGAAGGAAAAAGGAAAAATAACATTGGGTAAAGACAGTACTAAAACAGGATCAAGTTTAAAGATTCCAGCTTAAAAGAAACAGATGCAGATTTGGACTTCTAAATAAAATCTAGTGAAATGCAGCAGAGAACAGGTGCGTCTTTAACCAAGATTTAAATAAACTGAGTGTTTCAGCTGATCTGAGGCTTTCTGGGAGTTTGTTTCAGACATGTGGAGCATAGAAGCTGAATGCAGCTTCTCCATGTCTGGGTCTGAGTCTGGGAACTGATAAGAAACTGGATCCAGATGGCCTGAGGGTTCTGGTAGGTTCATATTGGGTCAAGAGCTCACTGATGTATTTTGGTCCTAAACCATTCAGAGCTTTATAGACCAGCAGCAGAACTTTAAAGTCTATTTTCTGACGAACAGGCAGCCAGTGTAAAGACCTCAGAGCTGGACTGGTGGGATCCACTTTCTTGGTTTTAGTGAGGACTCGAACAGCAGAGTTTTGAATCAGCTGCAGGTGTCTAACTGATTTTTTAGGTAGAACCTGTAAAAACACTGTTACAATAATCAAGCCGACTAAAGATGAAAGCTGGACTAGTTTTCCAGGTCCTGCTGAGACATCAGATCTTTTATCCTTGATATATTCTTAAGGTGATAGTAGGCTGATTTTGTAATTCCCTTAATGTGTTTCTCAAAGTTAAGGTCTGAGTCCATCAATACACCCAGATTTCTGGCCTGTATGTGTATAGACTGAAGCTCTGTGGTGACACTTAATTGTTTCTCTTTGGCTCCAAAAACCATCACCTCAGTTTTGTTTTTGTTTAACTGAAGAAAGTTTAAACACTTTCAGTCATTAATCTCCTCAATGCATTTACCAAGAGCCTGTACAGGGCCTCTGTCTCCTGGTGACATTGTAATAACTATCTGTCATCTGCGTAGCTATGGTAACTATTTTTATTGTTATTTATGATCTGTGCCAGTGGGAGCATGTAGCTGTTAAACAGAAGAGGCCCCAGGATGTAACCTTGGGGAACTCCATGTGTAATTCTTGTCTGCTCAGATGTAAAATTACCAATTGACACAAAGTACTTTCTATTCTCTAAATAAGACTTAAACCAGTGTAGCACAGTGCCAGAGAGGCCCACCCAGTTCTCCAGTTGTTTAAGTAATATATTGTGGTCAACTATATTTAATGCAGCACTGAGGTCCAGTAAAACTAAGACTGACATTTTTCCATCGTCTGTATTCAAACATATGTCATTAATGACTTTGGTCAGAGCAGTGCTGTGGTGCTGTCTAAAACCTGACTGGAAGACATCATAGCAGTTGTTTTGTGTTAAAAAGTCATTTAGCTGATGAAAAACTGCTTTTTTGACGCTCTTATTTTGGAACAAAAGATTCGAGATCGGCCTGTAGTTGTTAATTTATGTCTTGCCTAGACTGGGAAGACGCCCGTAATTAAAAACAAGTTCACAATCTGTAACAGAACAGGCTCCGGAGTCTTTGAGATCTTTATGAAAAACCTGTCTGCAGGATGTTCGAACAGCAAGAGGACACTCCTGACCCAGGAGTGTTTGTTCCTCAGTTGTAAATTATAAGAGTGAAGTTTCTCTTTATATGTGTCATAATAAACCTGTAGATTTGTTTTTCTCCATCTGTGCTCGGCTTTCCAGCACCCTCTTTTGTCATTTTTCACTAGTGGGGAATTTATCCATGAAGACTTTTTTCCTTCCAGAGACAATATTCACCTTAATAGGAGCAATGGCATTCATAATATTTAACATTTTAGCATTAAAACTAGTGACAAAGTCAATGACTGAACCCCCCGACAAGGCAGGTGTTAAAGAGAAGACCTGGTTAAACATCCCACTCATGTTTTCAGTTATACACCGTTATATAAGAGTAAGGATGACGATGACCTATTGGGGGTTGGTGGGGTGAAGGTTCACCATCCTGGTCCCTGGTGCTGTTGAGGGGGTTGGGAGCAAATAAAGATCCTTCTACTTGCCTCTGATGGTGTCTTGGTTTTTTCTAGGCTGAGTGGGGGCAGATGCAGCTCGTCCTCTGGGTTTCCACTAGGTTTTTTTTTTGTCTATCCTATGAGATAACTCCTCCTGTATCTCAGTCTTGGCACTGAGTGCAGAGGGATGACGCAGGAAGTAAAAAAGGTTGGAGGTGAACAGTTTCACCCCTGACTTGATAAAATGTGTCTATCTTAGAAAGATGCCTGTGTTCCCAGAAAATGTAAAAATTGTTAATTAAATGCAGTTTGTTGTTAGCGCTTGCTGATTTGAGTCAATCATTCAGTGCCAGTAAACTACTAAATTTTTCCTCTGCTGTTCTGACGGGTGGCAAGGGTCAGCTGATGAATACAGCTGCTTTTAAAGATCTACAATCTACAGAGTACTTTCTATATAAAATGTACAGTTTACAAGTTCTTCACCCGGCGATCATATAAAAGAGAAAAGAATCCCTGTTGTTTTTTTTTTTGTTTGTTTTTTTGTATGAGAGAAAGCATCAGAGCAAATATGACTTGTGTATAACCAGATTTCAAGCAATCCATGAAGGCATATTTATGGATATAAACAATATGGTACAAGCTCATTATGTAACCAATTCCAGTCATTGTCCTGGACTAAGTGGCATTGTCTTTAAGAGAGTAATGGATGATTTTTGTAATTTATGCATATGTCACTTGTACATGCTCGTAACTGCTTTTGCTGATCAGAAAGTTAAGCTAGTGTCAATTGAAATATGCAGTGAGTCTGTCTTTACCAAGGAAATTAGAGCGACTCCGGACTGTTCAAACTGCTAAGTCAAGAAGGCAAATGAACAGGAACTGTGTTTACCCATCTTTGTGGCTGGCAGTGCTGACTTAATCCCCGTTTATCCATGTGATGTCAATAAAGACGTGGACGGAGAAGTCAAGAGAAAGAGGCCGAAATAGGAAGCAGCATGTCCCCCTTTTAACTATTTTATAGACCCACCCCTGCATTTATGTTTCCCACTTTCTTAGGTAGTTTTAAGTGCTAGGTTGTTATGGAATCATAGCATTTTGAAGCACTGGGACTGATGGGAAAAGCTAGTCTCTGTCAAGCAAACCATGTTACCACCTCTAGGATGACATTGCACAGAAAGCCGTCTACAATTGCTCCTGTTGTTTTATATAATTCATCCGAGCCAGCAGCAACAAAGGAGTGAAGTGTTTCATTCACAGGTGTCCTCGCTGGATTTGACCTTTGCAGTTGCATTGATGTGATCAATGTAAGAGCAAAACATGCAAATGCAGTAAAGTAAAGAAGGCTTACATAATGAGGAGAAGACCGTAGAGGAAAGACTCTGAGAAGTCAGGAGGATAAATGAGCTTCAGAGGCAGCTCTGCAGGAAGAGACACAACATTAGCAGGAGGAGAGGTGACCGACACACAGCAAAAAAAAAAAAAATTAAAAATAAATCAAAAAGGTCAGCAGCAGGACGGCAGCCAAACAGACAGATACAGACTCGTGTCATTCACTCTGAGAGGCTCAATTATCTCACAGAGCTCACACGCCAACACAGCTGTTAAGTGCAGATAATTTGTACCAAAGTTGTCATTTGTGATCATCTGGATATCTGTCAGAGTCGTCCTTCTGGTCGCCAGTGCAGACTGCAGAGGGAGGTTGTTCTCCAGGATGAAATATGCTGAAAATAACAATTACATATAAAAAACCCTGTTATTTGTATACAGAGCATATACAGGAGGTGTGAAAAAGTCTGTCATGTGTTGTGAAATGCAAACTTTACAGAGACAAAAAGGTATGAGTTCCAAAACATTTCTGGCTTCAATACAGGAAAGTTTAAAGACAAGTGAGTTTGTGTCATTTCTGTTTTCTGTTTATAACAAAAACTTAGAAGTGGAATCACTTTTATTACATAAATCTTACTTTGGAAGCTGCTCTATGTTTACTTTCAAGTGTTAAATTCACTTGCTGTCGCTTGTGGACTAGGCTAGAAAATGCAAACTATGAGGCCTCTTTGGATCTACGCTCACTGGCCACTTTATTAGGTACACACTTTCAAACATCTACTCATCCGATCGCGTGGCATCAAATCAATGCATTTAGTCATGTGGACATGATCAGGATGACTTGACTTCAGAACGAGGAAGAAAGAGGATTTGAGTGACTTTGAACATGGAGTGGTTGTTGGTCTGAGTATTTCAGAAACCGCTGATCTAAGTGGGCAGACTGGTTGGAGATGACAGTAAAACAAGAGGAAGTCAAATAAAGACTGGTTCCAACCAAGGTGTGCAGAATAGCATCTCTGTATGTACAACACATCCATTCATGAAGCAGATGGGCTACAGCAGCAGAAGACCACACCGGGTACCAATGGAAATATAATTGTGTGGGAGATATTTTTTTGTCACACTTTGGGCCCCTCAGTACCAACGTGGCCTGGTTTAACCACCACAGCCTACCTGAGTATTGTTGCTGACCATGTCCATTCCTTTATGACCACAGTGTAGCATCTTCTGATGCTACTTCCAGCAGGATAAAGCACCATGTCACAAAGCTCAGATCATTTCCACCTGCTTTCTAGAACATGACAATGAGTTCACTGGACTCCAACAAACTCCACAGTCACTAGATTTCAATCCAGTAGAGCAGCTTTGGGATGTGGTGGAACAGGAGATTCTCATCATGGATGCAGCCGACAAATCTGAGGAATGTTTCCAACACCTTATTGAATTTATGACCAAGAATCAAAGCAGTTCTGAAGGTCTAAGGGGGTCCAACCTGGTACTAACAAGATGTACCTAATAAAGTGGCCAGTGAGTATATTTACTACACAGTCTTAAGGCTGGTTTACACTGTCTGTTTCTCAGATGTTCTTGATAACAGATGACTAACATGAAACAACTGTGGTGATCATTTTTGTGGATAAATTTTAGAGCATGATCCTACAACTTGCATCTACTAACCAACCAACAGGAGCATAGAATGGAGAGATGTTACGGTAAATGAGCTAAACAGAACCTGTGGAATCTGAAGAAGTCTCTGTATGATGGTCCTCTATCTCAGATGCGTCATGGGAAGAAATGGGGGAGGAATTATATCTTGTGGCTTAACGTATAGAGTTCAAAAATGTAAAAGGGCTGAATAGGTCGTGCAGTAGCAGCTGGCTGTTATTTACATGTTTTCCTCATTATTATGGGGTTTGGGAAATGTATGCCTGAGTAGGATATGCTCTGGATTATATTATATTTGATTCTATTTTATCATTTTATGGTTGATTTATCAATCTTTATGATGCCTGTCTTTCGACCTTTGAGCAGATATTGTGAAAGCAGATGTGTCCAAAGCACATTTCCCTAAGAGGGCAATAAATGATATCATATTGCAGAGTAAGATGACTTCCATCACTGTGTATAGCTGCTTTGCTGTAATAAAAATACAACTGCTTCCATTTTCATGTGCCAAAAAAAGCATGTTGGCAAAAATAAACAATCTATCAAACTTTTTCATAAGTTTCAGAATGTTTCACTGATTGACCTGATATATGAAGATCAATTCACAGAAACTTCCTTACATTTCTTACTAACATCAAAGACCCATTCCAGAGACTCTAAAATGGATATTGGACTTTGTTTTGGTATCTTTCAGTCAATACTGTGGATCCAACTTCAAAACTGTTAGTGGATTTTATAATATTAAATATTAAATCGAGTACAAAAAGAGTTTGTGAGTTAATCTTGGATATTTAAACAGTTTGAAAACCTCATAACTCAAAAAACATTGATTCTCAACCTTTTTTGAGGCAGTGCCTCCTATTCATTATTCATGTCCCCTACAGCCCCCCCATCAATAAAATGTAGGTGTCCTCCCTGAATATAAGCCCTACAGTGAAACTAATACCATGTCACTGGAAATTACATATGCAACACGAGGAGGAGGCAGAAGGAAAGGCAAAGGCATTCATCTTCAATTTAGATGAAAATGAACTAAATTGTGTCAAAGGTTTAAGCTCTGTGCTTGATGGTTTTCTGCAAACGTTTTACTGCTGGTTGCAGATAAGCTCATTTCAGCCGTAATGCACCTCAAACCATCAAATCCAAGTTATTGTTCATGGATTGCATGTGAAGAACATCAGGCCCCACAGAAGGGGCGGGACAATTACCAGCAGCCTGGGCCCTAAGTGGCATGACTTTTCAATGCACTGCACTGATGTAGCAGATTGGACTGCTTCGCACTGTCTCGAGCCTGCGATTGGTCAAAATGATAGTTATAAAGTTTTTTTTTTAATAATTAAGCACACAGAGGTGGAACAGCAGGGAGGCAAAGGGACATTTTTGCCCAGGTGGGCTTGGATAACAGAGGAAAGAGAGAACAGAAAGGAACCTTATGTTTTGTTTATTTTTTATTTTTAAAAAGGAACATCAGGACGAGAAGGCAAATGTCAGAAACTTTCAGATATTTTCAGAGCCACCTGCAGCATGAGCAGTCAGTGGCAACAGCAGGTGAGTTCACCGTTTAATAAAACAGTGATACAGGTGAGACGGCTGGTGTGTTACAAGCTGCAAACTTTTATCTGAACATCACATGATGGTCACTAGCTGAGATTCTCCATGTTTGTTTACCTGTGATAAACATCCTGGCAGTACCTGCTGTAAATAACTTCTTCCTGCTATTATAAATATTTCTGTGGTTTGTTGCAGTTCTATTATATCTCTGCCCAAATAGAAAAGCTACTTAATATTTCAACCCTGGATATACAGGAGGTCTTATATGAATTATCTGAATTTCCTGGTATAACCTGGATAAAATATTTGTTAATATATTGTGCTGTTAAACTGATGTTGTAATACTTAGATTGCTTGGTTATACTAGTTTGTACACAAATACTGTCCACATCCGTCCTCATACAAATGTTGAAATAGTAGTAAAACTGTGGCAATAAGGAATGTTTTATTAGCCCAGGTTAAATGCAGATGAGGGAACTTTTTTTATTTAGATTGGAACCCCTCCTTATATCGGAGTCCTGTTGTGGCTGAAGTATTGAGTCTTTTTGGTGAAGGTAGGGGAAAGAAAAGAACTGGACTGGTGGCTGATAGCTTTGTATGAATGTTGTTCAACATGGAATAATGACTTGACCTGTATGTATATAGTTTGCAGTATATAATTTGGGGTGGGAGGATGACTCCCAGTCTGACTTTTTTTCCAGTCCGGCCCTGCCTAACATGTAACTTACCGGTGTGATGGGGCGAAACTCAGCCAAATGCCTCTACTTTCCACCCAAATGAAACACAGTTCAGCATGTCTTGCTTTTGTTGTTTGGTGGTAAAAAAAATAACTTGTATTTTAGCTAGAAAAAACAGCTAAAGTCTACTCCTTTGAATCTGTGTTAGCTTGAAATGAATCACAAAGATCCAGGTTGTTTACGTAAAGAAGAAGGGGTTTATCTTTCTAAAATATACTACCTTTAGGTCTACTTTCTACTTTCGTCTGGCTTGTTATTGGTGTTTCTAAGGTGAATTTGGTGTTAGTTATAGTTTGTCCTGACTGATTGGTTGATAGAAGTGTCAATCATTTAAATCAACCCCTTTTCAAAAGCATTGCTCCCAGTGCCCCCCAACATAAATGTAATAGCTGTCAAAATCTGCTCTGGTCTGAACAAACTGACACTTGTCAGAATAGTGATGTGTTCAATGACATTTGCTTAGATTACAGTTGTATAATAGTTTCTCCTATGATTCACAGGAAGGTTGGCCTGCCCATGGTGGACAGAAACTGTTTTCCTAGGTCAGTACGTCTCACAGTACAAATCTTTTCTTTTTCTCCCAGAATTCTTTGTCCTCTTGGCGGGAAGGAGCTGTGGAGGTATAGTGTCATGCAGAAGGAAAGGCAGTATAAGCAGCAGTTCACATAAATTATTCAGCCCTTCATCTAGAAGATACGTAGTATTTCTGTTTTAGTAACCACTTCTCCACATGGTATGCAGGCCTCCTGCACAGTGCATGAAAACAGCACATCTCAAATAATTTTGCTTCTTTCTGCAGAGCCTCTAAGCTGAATAACATTAAATTACACAAGTGTGTACAAATCAGTACATTTCTTTCATCCTTTTCACTCTCCAGGCCTGCACAGTAAGGCTGACAACTGTCTGTTAAACAAGCCATAAAACGCTTTAAACGTCTTGAAATGTAAAAATTATCGGTGCAGTCTGGCGCCGTATCAAATCACCCAGCTGCTCATGTTTCCACACAAATGAGATGATGTCGCCTAATTGCTGCAAACTATTCTCCATTTCAGAGCAGTCATGAGCAAAAGCACATCTGCCTACCCACGCAAACATCACACAAACACCGGAATGGTAAATAAAGACTACTCACAGTCCACGTTGTCGAAACTTAGAAGCAGCACAGCTGGAACGCCAGGACCTGAAAAGACAACAAAATGTTCTTAATGAAAGAAAAACTCATGCTAATACATTTCTTTTTGGTTTAGTGTTTGGGAGCTTAAACATTTGGGACTTAGATGTGTCACTTTGATATCTAACATTTTTAGAGATATTTAAATAGTCAAATAAAAGAGCCTGGTGTCTCTTCATCAGCAAATCAACCACTTCCTCTGGAAGTTTGTCTCTGAACTGCAGGCCGTGATCATATCTAATCTCAATTGATTGTATAATAATTACCATTAATTGGCAAGAAGCATGAGGAGCTGGTGACATCGACCTACCGTGCAAACATTTCGTTGCAAAATTATGATCATCCTGATTATGATTGGGTCTGTAAAGCAAACATCTTCAAAATAAATCCAGAATTAAAGAAACATGGAAATAAAATTTAAAAAAAATGTACAGAATTATAGTTGTATTGTACTGTACTGAAGCTCAAAGGTTATTTAGCAGCCAAATCAATTAAGTGAACATATAAGGTCTAGCAGATAGTTAGACCACACGTAACAACAACCAGAAACGTTGATGTCATTGTTAGACATCACTGTGTTGAGAGTCAACTTCTTTTGTGCAGCAACATTGAAGCCTTTGCAGGAGGAATTGTCCTGTACATGAAATGTGCTGTACAAATAAACTGCCTTGCCTAAACATATTTTTCCAATTGCCACTCCTAAACCTTTATTCTATTTATCTTTTAGCCATTTTCAGAAATCTCTAATGGTCATGCAGTGCATAATTCTCTGAGTGTACAATGGGCCATAAATGTGAAGGCATGTCTGGTGTGACTTGGATTTGTTTACTTCATGGAGTTAGGGTTAGGGTATACTGGCTTGTACTGAAAACAATTATATATATATATATATACATATATATATATATATATTTGTCGTTGTTATGATATGAATATGTCTTATACTGTGAACACCAGTTTAAATAGTTTAAACAATGTTGGGAAAGTGCTGCAGTAGAAAATTTTGAGGGGGGACCTTTTTCACTGCTGCACCAGTAAACATGCAGCAGAACATGCAGTGAATGAAGCTGATGCAGACAATGACCTTGAACATAGAAAAAAGTCATATCTGTTGTCTGGAGACAATTAGGTCCTTTTTCTTCTTCTTCTCTTGGTTTTCTACCAAACCTACCGCAGTAATTCCTCTTTCAATTAGTGATAATTTGTGTCACTCTCTGATTTGTATTGGTCATTTCTCTGGGGGCTCGTCCAGGATATTTTTTTTGAGGCAGCTCAACTTTTTGTTTCCTACTGGGTGACCAAAGCTTGACTTGTTCACTGACTAAGCAAATTTTCTTAAGTTAGGTTGCTGTGCTGCCCTTTACCTCAGGCGCTTTTATTTCATCTTGCTTTATTTAGGTTTTTTTATGGATATGCCAGAAGGCACTATAATTCATTTTTGTAGTAGAGTGCATCTCTGGTCTGCTTGTAGCTCACAACCATGGTATGTCACTTCTTCTTTTATATACCATATATTCCTTAAATCTTGCACAAGTCTTTGCTTTATATAGGAGCCCACAAGTTTGGATATTTCAGGAAAGATTAAATATTGTGTAACGTCTTTAGCTCCATATACCCCCATCAGAAGATGTCAGACCATTTTCAAGATCACTTTAGGTGATTCAGCATGTTGAAATAAAACATATAGTCCTGATTAGTTAAAGAACCCATAATTCTATTCACTACTGTGGTTTCTCCTAACCTTATTTTGCCTTTTCCTTTCTTATTTGACAACCCACAGGCTCATGAACGGAGTTTGGTGTATAATAGCTCTTACAAAGTAGCTTTGCAATTCTTATTCAACTGTTGTGTATTAATCACCTGTGCTGTAATTTCTGTTGATTTTGGCTCTGTGTGCTACTAGTGGACCTTAGCGCCAAAATTGTTCTTCAAGTGGTGATGTGATTGAACCAGGCAGCAGTAATCAGGCTGGGGTGTGCCCAATCTGTCTGCAATCAGTTATCAGTACAGTGTGGGAGCTTGTTGGGATTAGTAACAGCAACAGGGTGTTTTGCTACTTTAAACTGTTTTTGTCTGAGTACACATAATCATCCATCAAAACTTGAATTTTTGTGCAACTTGAAGAAAGTTGCAAAATGCAAATTTCCCAAAATGCTCATCGGATTAAATCAACTAAATGGGAATTTTGCCATCCAGATGGCCATATAACCTCCACTCTGATACCCCTAAAAGGAAAAAGGGGACACCTTATCATGTGTTATAGGTCCAGGGAGGGCCAATACGATTGGACAGGATGTGGTTAATACATATTTGGTGCCAACTGTCTCTGACCTTTACACCACAGGATGGCGTGCTGTGCGTCGGGATTGACGTCCGCGTCAAAGAAAGAACACCCCTCCTTCAAGCCACAGGTCAGGCATTGCCGTGGAAACGAGCCGAGGGTCGACACACTGTTAAACAGAAAGAAACAAGTGTTACCTGAGCACAAAAACCCCAGTGTGCCATCCACACGCTGTTGCATAATGACACAGACTTGGGGATTAATTAGTGAGGTGTATTTCACCTGTATAAATGTCTTTGTTTGGCAGCGTACTCTGTGCTCAGGAAATATCTGCAAGAGGGAAAGAAGAGCAAATAAAGTAGGAAAAGGCCATATATCCACTATACATCCTCCTTTGCTTAATATATTTATATTGCTGCCGACTATTAACACAAATTTTTTTCCTTAAAGAACCGAGCAGCGCTATGAGCAGCAGTGGTGATATTGTCTTTTTTTGGCGAAAGCTGAAAAGGAAAAATTAAAATCAATATTATGTATTTTATTGTCACAACAAATCATTTCATTTTTTTAAGGCAAGATGGAAAACTGGCTAGAAAATAATAATTTATTACAACATTTTTTCCCTATTTTTCATACTTTGCTGTTCATGTGTAGGAGTATTCGTAAGGTGAAATATTAAGAGACTCTTATAATTAGACACTGGCATTAATGAGTTAGAGCCTACAGGGCATAATTCATCTTCTAACAGAGGATTAACATGGACATACACAGCTTAGAAGGCAAGAAAAGGTGAACTGTAAATGTATAAAGTAAAGAAAGAAAAATATGCAAGCCATTTTAAAAGGCGATTAAATTTGTGTTTGGTCAAATATTTCTCTCCTTTAATAATATCAAATAGTGTTGTATTACAGATCGATTATTTTACTAATATAGGACCCAATTTGGCAAAAAACATAGTAGATCCTTCCCAAGCTGACGACTTTTTAAGGAAAATACCTCAATCTGACAAGACCATATTCCTCCAAGCTACTGATGAAAATGACGTACTTAAAATTGTTAAAAAATGTAAGTCAAAAAAGTCTGCTGACTGGAATGGAATGGATATGTCAGTGTTAAAAGAAATAATTGAATGTATTCTTAAACCAATCACTTATATTTTTAACCTGTCCTTAAGGTCAGGAATATTTCCAGAAGGAATGAAGGTCGCAAAAGTGATCCCTGTCTATAAGGCTGGAGATAAGCAGGAATTTTCGAATTATAGACCTATCTCTATATTATCACAGTTCTCTAAGATACTGGAGAAGTTATTTCATAAAAGGCTATATGGTTTTGTAGAAAGGTACAACATACTAAGTGATCAACAATATGGATTCAGGCCCAAAAGGACGACAACATTAGCACTAGTGGATCTCATAGAAAAAATCTCAAAATCAATAGAAGATAAACAATATGCACTTGGGGTATACCTGGATCTAACTAAAGCTTTTGATACTGTTAACCATAAATTATTGTTAAAAAAATTGTTCAAATATGGAATTAGAGGTATTGCACTCTCTTGGATAGGTAGCTTTTTGGACAATAGATCCCAATATGTCCACCTTAACGGCTCTGACTCCCAATTGCAGCCAGTGACTTGCGGGGTCCCGCAGGGGTCAGTGCTGAGTCCTCTGTTGTTTATCCTGTATGTTAATGACATCTGTTTAGTCTCAAAAAAACTTCATTTAATTCTATTTGCCGATGACACTAGTATATTTTGTTGCGGTCAGAATTTAGAAACATTGTTAGATACTGTTGAAAAAGAATTAATAGTATTAAAGAAATGGCTTGATTTCAATAAATTAACTTTAAACCTTCATAAAACCAAATTTCAAATTTTTGGAAATCGTGCCATTAACGACGATAGAAACTTAAGAATTGATGATAATGACATAGAACAAGTGAATGAAGTGAAATTTCTTGGAATAATTATACAAAATAAACTTAGTTGGAAACCTCATATAAACCATATCAAAGCTAAAATATGTAAATCTCTAGCAATAATTTCCAAAGTTAAATTGTTCTTGAACGAGAAAAATCTATATCTTCTGTACTGCGCTCTGGTTCTTCCTTATATGACCTATGGTTTAGAGGTATGGGGGAATACGTACCAGACAAATCTAAATCCTATTTGCATAATTCAAAAAAGAGCTATTAGAATTATTAACAAAGTAACATATAGAGAACATACAAATCGGCTTTTTATTCATCTAAAAGCTCTCAAATTTAAGGACCTGATTGACTTCAAAATTGCACAATTTATGTACCATATAAAGACTAATAAGATGCCTATTCACATCCAGGAACTGTTTAAAAAAAGAGAGTACGTTTACAATCTTCGAGGGAGTGAAGTGTTTAATAAACCTTATATAAGAACTAATGTAAAGAAACACTGTATTTCTGCGGCGGGGGTTAATTTATGGAATAAGTTAGAACAAGAATTAAAAGATTGTACAACAATTATCCAGTTTAAAAAAATGTTTAAAGAAAATGTTATAAAATCTTATATTGAGACAGAAGGCTGTATGCAAGCATAAAAAGACGGATGAATATTTTGAGTCAACCCAGTGGAGTGGGATAGGGGTGCTGTCTGAAATGCTATGATGTATATATTATATAAACTTGTTAGTAAGCTGAAAGCGAGACTTCGGTGATGGTAGTTGTTAATATTGTTTAAGTTAAAAATGTACTAAAGGGAGGGCATAATAAGCTGAGGCTTCAGCCTATTCCTTTTGGACTTATTAGACATTCAAATGGTAATTTGTTTCTGCTTTTCGTTAATAATTCTCCGGTGGAGTTTTATTATGATTTATATTGATTGTGAAAGTGTAAACAAAATGTCTAACCATGTTCAATAAACTGAAACTGAACTGAAGCCGGATTACTTACCTTTACAACGAGGTATAATTTGTAATGATTGTGTTTCTGTAGTTTGAGCAAAACAGCTAAACATGTGGGTAGTGGCCCCTAAATATGTGCCAATATAGATTTATTCAATATAAAACACTATTAATGATTCATTCAATGATCATTAATGAATGAATTCAGAAAAACACATTTTTATGTAGAATTATTTAATACCAAAAAACTGAGCTTTTACCTATATTTAGTAATTTCTGATGTTTGTACTTAAGTTATTGGCAAGAATATTATCAGTAAAATGATAATTAAACTGTAGTAGCTTGATAAACTTTGAGATGATAAGGGATTATTTATTTTCATATTTATGATGAAAAGTCAAATTGACTTACATGATTTGGTTATTTTCATCGTAAGCTAAAATTCTCGTCACCTCCCAGTCTCCTGTTGTTAAGTGACGAACTTCAACCTGGTCGCTTCGTAACTGAAAGAAAAGAGATGTGAGGAAATTAAAGACTTCTCGGTTTTATGACTTCTCACCCTGCAATAAGCAAACTCTATTGAAGTAGACTGGTGTAGCAGAAAACAATAGAGAAATGTTCTTCTCCAAAATGCTGCTGCACCATCTACCGTCCGCTAAGTTCTTATGAGCATTTAGTGACTTTATAAAGTAAACACTTGAGAACGTCTGCTCTGATGTAGAAATTAAAATTATTTCTTCCTGCCACCTGTAGAGGGCGATATTTTACAGGTAGGCATTATGGATCTGTTATGGAATCTTATGACTAATATGGTCGTCTCAGTTGAAGGACTTATTTTATCTAGACTGAACAACTTTGTGTAGGATGTGTTCATCAACAAAGCTAGCGGTGGGGAAAAAGGTTTTTTTCTTTAGATGCATTGCGATGCGCTGCGATGGACTGGCGACCTGTCCAGGGTACCTGCATCCCGCCTGCTAACTGCTGGGATAGACTCTAGCTGCCCTGAACTGGACTAAGAAGTATAGAAAATGAAAGGATGGATGGCACTGCGGTGCGGACATAGATGATTCTTAATCAATGTACAAATGTAAAAAAAATGTATTCTTTAAGTGTTTTGAAGTGCAGTGCCCGGACCGTCTGTGGCGTGCACTTAAATCATATAGCTGAGTGTAAATCCCACTGGCACATTAAAAGCTAGCGTGTGGAAGTACTTTGGCCTCTGCGGGTGATTTCCTTTCCTCCAGAAGTCTAATGCGGATCAAAGAAGTGAACTCTGGTCCACCTACAAACGTATCTCTCGGTTAGCTTTAAATGAACCAAATACAGGAAGTAGACTCCAGCACAAAGGTCATTGTGGGTCAAACAATAGACGGCTGTGGCTCGTAGCTCGTAGTCAGACGTAGAGGGGTGCAGTAAAAGTTCTGAAGAAATATAATCAACCAAAGACCACTAGGGTTTGATGCAGCTCCATGTTTTGTTCTGAAGTCGTGGAAACAGAGGTTTTCCTGCATTAACTACTAGATGAAGGAGTTTTCTTCTGTTGTTTGTCACGACATGAGAAATCATATTACATGTTTCACTTGGAAAGTAGATAGTGGAAAGAGTATTATTAAGTATAAATAATGGTTGTGTGACGAGTCATCATACAGGGAAAAAAGATGCCTCAATAATGGTTTTATAATCGAATCACGGCCATCTGAATCGTCATCAAATCGTGATGTACCTGAAGAATCCCACCCCTATTATATGCATTCTTTAAATTAAAAGAAAAACCACATCATATAGAAAGCAACAAGTAAAGTACAAAGTATGTTTATTAAATTATTCTTGCTCATACTTGCGTTTAAAAAAATGAGCGCAAATATAAAAGATTTGTTAAACAGATCTTCATTTTGATGCCAACAAAGAATGTTGATAAATTTGACCTGTAGATAGCGCCCTAGACCAAACCCAAAGTCCCATGTAGGAAAAACCGACCCTGGTTTACATTCCTCCACAACTACAAATGCAGCTTGCACAATTATTAGCGACTTATAAGCCACCAATATGTGAAATATTATAAGTATATATTATACTGCTACTGTTTTGTCATCTTGAAATTACGCGTAATACACCAATACATTTGATTTATTATAACTAGGCTCAGAAAACACCTCCAGCAGCCAAAGAGGGTGACAAAACAGGGCTGTTTTTTCCCTGACAAGATTTAATTTATATTACAGTAGAAGCTGTGAAATCTTTGAAAAGCTGCAGGTAATAGCAGCGACACATTGGTTGGGATTAAATTCACCACTCAGTGCTCGCAATGACAAAATTACTCTACTTTCCTAGGAGAAATAAATCCTGCCTAGGCTAAGAGACTTATTAGATGAGAAAAGGACACAAATCAGACACAAAGACATGTGAAATAAGCAGGACAAAGCCAGTTTCCGGTCACCTTCTTGGTGAACATGGTGATGTGGTGGAAATCTCCTTGACCTCCCTGTTTGACGGGCAGAGTGAGGAAAAACCTGCTCCTGTCCTCGGAGAACAGCGGCTCCTGTCTCTGTGGGGAGAAACACACTTTATACATGAACGCTCTCAGCTGCAGAAAAGGAACTTACAGTCCTGATTTTCTCACCTAAATCTGAAGTCAAAGAATGGATTTTGCATTAAAGTACAAATCCTCAGCTTTCATTAGTGCTACTATTACTCATACGCACGTAAAAATCAAATAAAACTTATATTCAATTCTCTTTAAAACATGACTTTATTAGAGACATGTTTAGCTCTTTCTCTGCAGGCTCTTTGGCTAATTTAGGATCTGCTATTTATCTCTGAATTTGGCTGGATTTGAGTACACACAATCTCTTGTACACAATCTTAGGCTTTTGGCATAAGCCCACAAAGGAAGATTTGTTTCATCTCACTTGCTCTTATCCCAGGGAGTCACCTCATTTTTCCCACGCTGTCAAACTCACCTCATTCCTAAACTTGGCATCCCAGCTTTGCTCCAATGAGCCTCTGACCTGCTTTTGTTTGAGCCAATCAGTCCAATTCTTTTTCTTTTTTACATATAATTCTTTATTCTGTTGTTTTTTTCCATCTCCATCTCTTCATGATGCACAAGTGGTCTCATCTGAAGTCTCACACACCTGCTAACTCTACTCATCTAGACTCCCAGGGGTCCTATCTCCTCCCTTTTCTTTATTCATGTCATCGCCCCCCTGATCCAAACGACATAAACAACAGTGTTTTGTTTTGGTTTTTTTTTTCCAGCTGCAAGTAAAGCTTAAACTTGTCCATTTAATTAGTTTGACTTCCAAACGAATGAGACATCTGCAGGTTATTTTATGTTGGTTAATTTTAACAACGTTACAGCTGTCAAATACTATGCAGAGAGACGCATGAATCCGACTTACCTGTCTGGAGATCCATGTCTCTGAGGACTCCTCGTGTCTCTGGATGACAGAGCAAAACATGAAAGTTCAGCTTTTACCTTTCTGATATGTCGAAACAAAGCAAAAACAGAAATGAGTGGGACAAAACGCCCAAAGAAAAAAATTTAAGTGGTCTTGAGCAATAATGGTTCAGCTTTCTGAAGGTCGTGTATTTATTTACCATTGTTTCCTCATTAATGAATAAACTCCTCCATCATTTATTGTGTACTCCATTAAAACGCTCTTTCAATTTTTAAAGAAAGTGTGCCTAATCTGCAATAAAATATACTGGAGGAGGTTCTGATCTTGTTCGTGATGCACCTCTTTACAACAATTGGTGGAATTCTGCTTGGTACATTTAGGGGTGTAAAAACCCAATCTACATTATAGTGACCAAACGTCCTCTGTTACCCAGATATGCCGTCTTTGTAAGACGTAACCAGAGCTATCTGGTAACGACGTCTCCTCCTCTCACCTGCTTGAACTTAAACTGGGATGCACCATAACTTTGTGTTTTTATAACCTCATCTTATTAAGCTGAGCATCAAAACTGTGTGAGTGAATCTCTCTTCTCATATAGTCCCAGTGAGGTTTCACTCCCTCACTTTTTCCGTGGTTGTTTAATAAGACAGGCGAATACAAGGTTTGTGTTTTTGACTGATGGTTTTGACAAACTGGGGAAGAAGCTGTTCAGGTGTTTTAGATCTGAGTGTCCAAGTATCTAGTAAAACTAGGAAATGCAGAAACATATATGTAAATTCACGGATGAACTACAGAAAAAAATCCAATTTTCATCTTGGTGGTGATTCATGGGAAAGCAGAGAGCTGTAAGCTCACATCAGCTCTGCCCAAAGACAAGTTTCTCTTGCTCTTTATTTGTGTTTGTATGTTTCTACATATTTATTATGTTATTGCTTTATAAAGGGACAAACATCGAACAGAAAGACACACACAGTTTATTTAATTATTGTCCCAAAAAATATAAAAACATACAAGTTTTTTATGAGGACGATATAAATTCAGTAAAAATGAAAAAGAGCAGAGGAAAGTTGGCCTTTTCATCATTTGTATCTATCTACCATATAATGGGGCCATAAACACTTCCAACCAGAACGTCACACTCAGTTATGAATTATATATTTATTATGATTTATGAAACATAAATCAGAATTTGTCTACATTTTGCTGTGGTGTACTGAGAAGAAAGGGATCTCACTGAATGTTTTCTATCAAGTTCTATTTGCATCTGATTAAAGCCTGCAAATAGAACCCCCCTATCACCACCACTACATGTCCTCTGTTTTTAACAAGTAAAATCTGGTCACCCTAATCTGCACTGTCACATGATTCAATGATCAGCAATCCAATAGCACTGATCCAAACTGAAAATCTGGATCAATTACACCCTGGTAGCAGACATGTTTGGGCCTAATACAGACTACTTTTGGCACTTGTGGCTCAGTTACGGCACTGGCAATTGTTATGTGGGCCAGATGTCAGTTGTTGGCCTGGACGTGGGTTACGTGTCAAGTGTTGGGCGAGCCACAAGTAGCCCAAACATGAGAAGCCAGCCTGGACACAGATCACAGCAAGTTTTGGCAGCCATACTCACATGGAGTCAACGTCACAGATGTGGGCCAAACAATTTTTGCTATGTGTGATGGATACAGTGATCATCTGTAAGACATTTTTAAGTGAGAACATGTGGAATTGTTTCCATTTGCTTTGTTCTAACAAACAAACGTCTTATTTTAATGTGATGAGGACAATGTTGAGACCAAAAGGCATTTGGTTGGAGACTCTAAACAGAAGTAAGGTTTACACCATGCCCTGCTTTAATGCAGTGTTTAATGAAATGTATTCATGTGCAGTAACGGAGGCCACTGGAGGCTACCCAGTTGATATGCTCAGTTCTCAGTGGGCGGGGCTACAGCGTTGACTACATTAAGTCATTTGGACCCTGATGAAGCAGTGCAAGTTGGTGGCAATCAAATTAAATATGATTGATTTATGAGGACTTCCGATGTCATGGCATGATATCAAAATTTGTCTTCCTACCATGGACGTAAAAGGAAGCAGAGTTTTCCCAGTGAAGGCTCATCAGCTGCTAAACTCAGAATAACTTCCTGTCCTAGCATTAAACATATTCAGTTTGGTGCAGATTGATTGTTGCATGTGGGAGTTATATCAGTTTTGTGTTTCAGGGTAAAACATCAGACTCCAAGGGATCACCCTGGCTGACATGCCCAATCCTATTAGAAAGTTTTAAACAAGTTTTAACCACAAATGCCTTCAGTGTACTGACCAACTTTGAAGAGAATATGATCAAATATGTAGTAAACTGTTACGTGTAAAACACCAAAATTGTGTATTTGAACCAAAATGGCAGACTTCCTGTACGTTTCAGCATATGTCTCCTGGAGGCTTTTTTGTAGGTGTAGGGATGTTCTACAAATCTACCAAATTTCCATATTTGTAAGTGTAATGGAAAATTTACAATATATACCCTTATAGTTTGTAGGTTACACTTTGTATGTCTGTGTATCTAGATAAGAACTCCTTCTCACACCTTCCCCCCTCTCTCATCCCCTTTGTATGTCTGTGTATTTAGATAAGAACTCCTTCTCACACCTTCCCCCCCTTTCTCATCCCCTCAACAGATGTTGAGAGTTTAATGAGCTTCCTCCTTTGCACCCTTCACTCCGTAACATTTGTTAACAGCTATGTGAGAAATTTAAAACAATGACCTCCTACTGTGATGTTATCAGCTCATGCCTGGTATATTAACTGAGTTCACTTGTATCTGGCAGACTCTCGCAGACAAACTCCTTTGACTGTGTGACTCTCATTGCCGGCCGGCTCTTAATAAAACTACTTTGTTCGATTCTCACTTAGTGTGTGATCTTTGATAACTAAAAATTCCACAACAATTCTTGGCGTTGTCGGCAGGATATCTTGAGTGACTGACCGGAGGACCAGAACCCGTGATTGATCATCCTGAAGGATACTTCAGCCCCTGGGTCAGCCTTAACCATCAGGGGACGGCGGAGGAACTCCGTTCAGGCACCACTGATATCCAGAACGAAGTCTGCGTGTGGAGCAGCATCCAGAATCACACACGGTGAGAAGTTTTCATATCAGACTCCCATTTACTGCTCCTTTTCGCAGGGTCCCGCTATCTTGTGAGGCAAGGTAGATTACTATTCTATTGCGGTAGAGTAGAGTTAGTCCGGCACTGAGGTGAAAACTTCGGTGGTAATAATAGGCGTTTTAGTCAATTTTTGTGCCTGGGTTTGGGCGACCCGAAAACCGAGAGAAAATCCAGCAAGGAGACGTCCTAGCTGAAATGGGAAACACAGCTGTGACGGGGAAGGAGAGTAAATGGGACTCCCAAATTTTAAGAGATATGAAAAAGAAATATGGACCTGACTGCACAGACTGCATGACTTACTGGACAAAGAAACATGGTTTTCCAGAGAACGGGAGTTTGAGTAAGAAGGAATTAGATAAGCTGAATGAGGCAGCACAGAAGGACTGGGATGAGAAAAAGAAAAAAAAGAAAATCAAGGCAACGGATGTAGAGAAGTGGGAACGGCATAATAAATGCATTGAAATGTGGAAGAATGAGAGTGAATGTAGGGTTAGGAAAGCTAATACTAAAGAAATGGGTGGGGGATTAGATATGACTGGAGATATAGGAAACAGGAGGGATAATGCATCCCTGCCTAGTGCACCTCCACCATATAATAATAATTTAGGGCATTCACAACCCTCTCCATATCGTTCACTGCAGGAACGATTACAGGCGCTGAAGGTGGATCCAGATCTGGACTCCTGTCCCCCGGTGTTACAGCAGCCCCAGCAGCCTCAGCAGCGTCATCCAGAGGACCGACGGAGAGATGAGACATCGGGTCCCGCTGACTCCAACCATGGCCAAGCTACAGGGGGAACCGAAAGACCGTCAGCAGACATGACCAGCCCTTCACGTACCAAGTCCGGGAAGATCTACGGACCGGAGGTGTCAGCAACCTCCCCTTTCTACAAATTTGGACAGACTGCAAAGGGCCTATTTTTGGGACAAAATACTGCTGAAGATGAAGACACTGAGGTTTTTAGTGCCCCCATGGTGGAAGTATCAGGACCCACCGGCCCCATATTGGTTTATCGCCCTTGGTCCCCCTCTGAAATCATGGAACATGCTAAAAATCTTCCTGACCCCACTGAAGATGGTGAGAAAGCTAGCGAGGAGTGGAGAGCTTTCTGCCGTGAACACCGCCCCACTGGACTTGAACTGAGAAAAATTCTTGCTAAAATGCTCACTGCTAGTGATCTGGCTAAGATCCGTCCCCACCTCCCTCCTGATGACACCGGCCTGAAAAATCCAAACTGGGACGATGAGCCGAACCGACCTTACAGAGAAGCCATCACCACACTCTGTGATGGCATAAAGACTGTGTTCCCTAATCGAGGAAGCCTGGCTGCCCTGAGAAATCTGATACAGGGCCCAGATGAGCGCATGGAGGCTTTTCTACACCGCTGTGAAACTGTTTTCACCAGACACTCTGGCTTGGAGCGCCCTGCAGGAGAACTGGGGAACACTCCAGGACCATGGGAACGCCTTCTCTGTCAGACCATCATTGAAGGTATGAACAGAGATATGTTGGAAGTGGTGAAGAGACAGTATGTGGGGATGAGACATGAGACCAGACTGGCTCAGCTTCAACGTCAAGCAAAACACGCACAAGATGTCATGGATGAAAACAAGAAAAAAGCTGAATCCAAGAAAGAAAAACAGATGTCAACAGCCCTGACTCTGTTCACCTCCCAAAATCAGCCACAATCCAATAGAGATAGGAGAGGCAGAGGAAGGGGCAGAGGAAGACGAGAGAGGGGCGGCAACCAACAACAGCGTGGGGCATGTTATCGCTGTGACAAATATGGACACTGGAAGGATAACTGCCCACAACGACATGGGCCGTGTCATCGCTGTGGCCAATATGGACACTGGAAGGATAACTGCCCTCAGGATAATGGGCCCACCCACCAGAAGGAATACCAGCAGGCTGACTGAGGGGCGGACCCGGGAGACAGGACTCCAGAGGAGCTTTTTTTCTCCACCCACCACAGTTTTCGCTGCAGCAACTGTTGAGGGAAGTGAAATGCACACACACACATACACACACACATACACTCATTTAGCTGCTATAGCTTATAAACGTTTTCCTTTGTTTACATTGTCTGTAAATAATCAACCAGTTTCTTTTATGGTTGACAGTGGTGCAACTCACTCAGTTCTTAAGACAGGCACCCTAAATCCCACACCACCACTCAGTGGTAAGACTGTTATTTCTGTGTCTGCTGGAGGCCATCATGACAAAGAAAAATTCACGGTACCTTTAACCTGCTCAGTACAAGGTGAGCATCCATTTACACATTTCTTTCTTTTGTCCAAAGTTTGTCCTGTAAATTTACTGGGCCGTGATCTTATGTGCAAACTGGGAATTCAGATTTCCTCTGGGTCTCAGGGGCTGACCATATCATGTTCATCTTCTGACACTGAGGAAAAAGATTTAATGATGGTTAAATATAACCCAAGAGCTCCCTGCTATGCTTATCAGTGGAAAATGGGAAGCTCCCCTCTTTCTTCACACTGGCTGTCCCTCTGCAGAGCCAGAGTCTCCCCTGGGGCAGAGGTGATGGGGGAGAGGGAATTACATTGCACATCCTACATCTGTCCTGATGGGCCAGATCAGCAGTATGAAAAAATCTTTTTTAGGGACTGCTCTGACAAACTGACTGTGACATGTATGTTTTGGAATGAAAGTATGTGTGTTTTGTCTGTCTCACTAACCTCTGACCAACAGAAGTTGTTGGTCACACACACCCACACGTGTCTCTTTCCAAGTCCCACTCGACTGAGTGGAAGGATTTGGGCCCCTTTGTTGCTACTGCTCTCAGAGAGTCTCAGTGGCAATCCACTCATGACTCAGCAGTTTTGTTTTCTCCAAGGCTGGGTGTGTTTAAGCAGAGCATGCTCTCTGTGATTCACTGCCAGAAAAGTGTTCAGTTGGTAGATGATGATTTTCTGACATGTTTATCTGCTGACTCACCCTTGCCACCTGTTCCCCCATCTCTCTCTCAGGTTCCCTCTGATTTATGGGCCACTTCGCCCCATGATGTGGGCCTGGTTAAGAACTGCCCCCCAGTAGTCATCACTCCGAAATCTGACTACCGCCCCTGCCAGAAGCAATATCCTCTCAAACCTGAAGCTTTGGAGGGTATTACACCTGTCTTTAATTCACATCTTAGGAGTAGTATTGTTGTTTCTTGTCCAAATTCGCCTGTTCGCACTCCTATTTTCCCAATCATGAAACCACGTAAACCACCAGCCAAACCTGACTGGCGTTTTGTCCAAGATCTCCAAGCTGTCAATAAAGCAGTTATTTCACGGGCCCCTATGATGCCCAACCCCCACACCATCGTGTCGCAGATTCCTCCTACTGCTACACATTTCTCCGTGGTAGATCTGGCAAATGCTTTTACGTCTGTTCCTGTTCATCCAGACAGCCAATTCTGGTTCGCTTTTGAGTTCAATGGGAAACCATACACTTGGACCCGGCTTCCCCAGGGGTACTGTGAGTCCCCCACAATCTACAATGAGGTACTAAGAGATTCTCTTTCTTCTTTGCAGCTTCCACAGGGCGTAGTTTTATTAACTTACGTTGATGACCTTCTGCTCTGCTGTCCTTCTGCCTCCTTGTGTGAGGAGGCCACACTGGCCCTCCTCCTCCATCTTCATTCTGAGGGTCATAAAGCCAGTCTGCGTAAACTACAGTTCTGCCAGCCTCAAGTCATCTTTCTAGGGCATCACATTTCTGCCACCACCAAGGCCCTGACCCCTAAACGGATTGAGGCCATTCAGAAAGCACCAAAACCTGTTACCAAGAAACAGCTGATGTCATTTCTAGGTATGGTAGGGTTTTGTCGGGCCTTTATTCCACATTTTTCTGAACTTGAGGCCCCCCTGACTTCCTGTATACATGGTAAGAATCTATCTACTCATGACCATTTCGTCTGGACCCCGGAGGCTGAGCAGGCTTTCCTGTCTGTGAAACAAGCGCTGTGTTCTGCTCCAGCCCTGGCTCTGCCAGAACCAGCCAAACCTTTCTTTCAGTTTGTTGATGAAAAACATGGTTTCATGTCTTCTGTTCTCCTTCAACAGCACGGCTCTCACAAGCGCCCGGTGGCCTATTACTCTTCCAAGCTCGACTCTGTTGCTGCGGGTCTTCCTGGCTGTCTGAGAGCTGTGGCTGCATGTGAGAAGGCTGTACTTGCATCACGTGACATTGTGGGATACAGTGAGCTAACTGTTTTTGTTCCTCATTCTGTATCCATTATTTTGCTCGAACAAAAGACTTCTCATCTGTCTGCAGCTAGATGGCTGAGATACACCACAGTTCTTCTCGATATGCCTAACATCACTACGAAACGGTGTACATCACTTAACCCTGCCACTCTTCTTCCTACCGCAGAAGATGGTGTTCATCACTGTTGTGAGACTGTTCTGTCTGAAATCTGCACTCCGAGACCAGATTTATCTGATGAGCCTCTTCTTAACTCTGATCTCATTCTTTTTTGTGATGGCTCCTCCTTCAGAGACCATTCTGGTAAGAACAGAGTGGGTTTTGCTGTCTGTGATGAGCATCAAGTTCTCCTCTCTGGCTCCCTCCCTTCACAATTCTCTGCTCAGACAGCTGAACTTGTTGCTCTCACTGAGGCCTGTAAATTCGCACAAGGTAAGTCCCTGACTGTATATACCGATTCACGTTACGCCTTTGGTGTAGTTCATGACTTTGGTGCGTTGTGGCGTCACCGAAATTTTTTGAAATCTGATGGTAAGCCTATTTTGAACTCCACACAGGTTGCGGCTCTCCTTGACGCTATTCTTCTTCCTTCAGATGTCGCTGTAGTGAAATGTCAAGCTCACACTAAAGACACTTCCTCTGTTGCCCGTGGCAACGCCTTGGCCGACCAGGCTGCTAAGCAGGCAGCTCTGTCAGCCTCTCCGCACATTCTCACCTCTTCTCCTCTCACAGAAGAGGGTCACTCTCCTCCCTGTTCTCTGCAGGACATCCAGTCTTTTTCTACTCCAGAGGAACGCTCTGTCTGGAAGGCTAACTCCTGCACCCCTGATTCTGCAGGTGTATGGCGCTCTGTTGATGAAAAACCTTGCCTTCCTCGCCATTTCTTCCCCTGGTTTGCTAAGTTGTCACATGGGTTGGACCATGTGTCAAAAGGGGGGATGGTATCTTCCACAACATCTCTTTGGTTCACAAAAGGCTTCACTGTGGTGGCTGAAAATTACTGCAAAAAATGTTTGATCTGTGCAGGCTATAACACCGCCCGCCCTCTTGCCTGCCCTCCAGCTGGTCATACACCACCTAATCAGCCTTTTGATCATTTGATGATGGATTTCATTGAGTTAACACCTGCAGAAGGTAAGAAATATTGTCTAGTTATGGTAGACATGTGGTCAAAGTGGGTTGAAGCTTTTCCAGCAAAGCATGCCACAAGTTCAGTCGTGGCTAAGGCTCTGGTGACCGAAATCATTCCAAGATGGGGGATTCCAGTTAAGGTCTCATCTGACAATGGTTCACACTTTGTAAATGCGGCCCTGAAAGAGGTAAGTGGACTATTGGGGTTCCAGCTTAAGACTCATTGTGCTTATCACCCGCAATCAGGCGGAGCAATTGAAAGAGAGAACGCCACTTTAAAAGGTAAGTTGGCTAAATGTTGTGAAGAAACAGGACTGTCTTGGCCAAAAGCCCTCCCACTCATTCTTATGCACATGAGAATGAGGAAACGTGCCCGGACAAATCTTAGTCCATTTGAGATTCTGTTTGGCAGACCTCCCTACACTGGTCTGGATCCTCCAGGACTCTCCGTGTCTACCACATACTGTGAAAGTAACATGCTTGCTTATTGTCAAAATCTGTCCAAAGTTCTCTCACAGGTGCAGAGTGTGGTGAAAGAGGCCCTGCCACGCCCAGCATCAGATCTGCTTCACTCCTTGGTTCCGGGAGATTGGATCTTGGTTCGAGAGACGAGGAGAAAGCACTGGCGGTCTAAAAGGTGGCTGGGTCCCTTCCAGGTCCTGTTGGTCACTCATACAGCCGTGAAGGTCGCTGAAAGGTCCACGTGGATTCACGCGTCCCACTGTAGAAGGTTTCAAAGTACCCCAACTCCAGCTGACCTCTCAACCACAGGGCAGAATAATCCCTGAGGTCAGCCCCGTGCGAGATGGTCCATTCTCCACGGGACAACATGAAGTACACCCAGACTGCCGTGAGGGGATGGTCGTGCGTCATCCTCTTCATCCTTATCACCTCCCTCCTCTGGTACCTGGATCCAACCGGACCTCACCTGACACAACGCACCCCAGCTTCGTCCCAACCCGCCAGACGACTGCAGGGGACAGAAGCACCCTCCCTCAGGAGGAGATAACCACATCCTTCAGCATCATGATCACACTGAGAATCTTTGGTGGCAAGTTGCCAATTTGTCTGCTCATAAATTGACAAATGACAGTTGCTATGTTTGTGGACTGGTGCCGCATGCCACACCCACTCAATCAGTTTTTATTCCATATCCAGTCCCTTTGAATACCACTTTGTGGACTCTGATCATGGGTAATAGATTACACCCTAGGAACATTACTTGGCCACACCAGCGCCCTCCCCTCTCCTGGAGGAGACCAGCTGAGTTTTCCAGCAACACAAACTCCACTTGTGTTTCATCCAGAACTGTCTTCCGCTTAAGGGATCGTACAAATCCATATTCTTCTCCACCTCTTTGTTTTCAGCGAAATGGGACAGATGCACTATTCTTTTTAGGACACACTCTAGGTTGTCAGCGTATCATTTCAGCCTCATGTATATCCTCACCTTGCCCCAAACGCTCTGACCCGTTCACTTTAAATCCTCGTGATTTATTCCCTGATAGTTCTCCCTCTACAGAGTGGGCCTCAGGAGTCGTTGTGTTTAACCTTACAGCTCTCTTACCTTTTCCTGACCTTCCTATGTACAATAATTCTGTTCTTAACACCATTTGGTCTTATATCCCATCAGATACCGGCTTTGGATGTCCTCAGAACATGGTTTGGACATGTGGCAGACACTCTTATATTTACCTTCCTGTCAATTGGTCTGGAACATGTTATCTGGCTTATCTGCTCCCTGATGTCTCTGCGTTTACTCTAACCCCAAATGGTACATTGCGGCCTTTTCCCGAACCCTTTCATCACCCCCATCGTGTTAAACGCGGTATCTTCTCTCCACAGATGAAAGGATTTATGATGGCTTTGCCCTGGTGGGGGGTTGGGGAACTAGCATGGACTGTGGAAGATCTATCAATCTCTTTGGAAAATTTAACCTCTTTATGTGTGATTAATATGTTGCATTTTAATCAAAGGGGTGGATTGTAATGGAAAATTTACAATATATACCCTTATAGTTTGTAGGTTACACTTTGTATGTCTGTGTATCTAGATAAGAACTCCTTCTCACACCTTCCCCCCTCTCTCATCCCCTTTGTATGTCTGTGTATTTAGATAAGAACTCCTTCTCACACCTTCCCCCCCTTTCTCATCCCCTCAACAGATGTTGAGAGTTTAATGAGCTTCCTCCTTTGCACCCTTCACTCCGTAACATTTGTTAACAGCTATGTGAGAAATTTAAAACAATGACCTCCTACTGTGATGTTATCAGCTCATGCCTGGTATATTAACTGAGTTCACTTGTATCTGGCAGACTCTCGCAGACAAACTCCTTTGACTGTGTGACTCTCATTGCCGGCCGGCTCTTAATAAAACTACTTTGTTCGATTCTCACTTAGTGTGTGATCTTTGATAACTAAAAATTCCACAACATAAGTGAAAGTGTTTGCAGGGGCTGATGTTTGACGGGCCATGTGTCCACGCCCACTTCAGCAACTATTTCTTGCATTGTTCGTCTAAACAATATATTTTCATGATTTTAACTTGTGATGTACAAGAGTTTACCACCTGTTTACATCTGAAACTAGTTTTTTACTAATATAATTAAATCTAAGTTACAAATAATTCCCATTAGAAGTGCACCTACCTTAAGACAGACTCCTATCGTGGTGTCGCACACCGTCAGCAGCGAGGCATTCTGGGCTCGGTTAAGCCAGCGAACAGCGAGATGCGTGTTACTGATCCACTTCACCATGGTGACGTAGAAATTTCTGCAGATCATCAGACAGGACGGTCAGATCAGGGAGTGGTTTGCCTTTTCTGTTCCCATGCTGCATTAATGTGTCGTCACCTGAGTCTGAGCTGATCTGGAGGCTGCAGCTCCTGAATGTGTGTCACACCAAACAGGTTGACCACCGACAGCTTGACTGCAGGGTTTGTCTGACCGGCCTGATCAGAAAGACACAAAACATGTATAAGAGAGTTATGAATGTGGGAGGGAAATCACAATTTAGTTTCACTGAAATAAAATAAATAAATTATTTACTTCTCAATATTCTCTAACCCAGAGATTTCCAAAGTCGGTCGTTTGGAGCTGCAGTCCTGCAGGTTTTTAATGTTTCCCTGCTTCAACACACCTGACTCAGATCAATGGATCTAACAGCCTATAAAGTTTTAAACAATGACTTATTAATTTGAGTCAGGTGTGTTGGAGCAGGGAAGCATCAAAAATCTGCAGGATTGTGGCCCACGAGGATGAGAGCTAGACATCCCTACTTTTACCCAAGTGTTAAAAAGCAGAAACAGACAACAAAGGACAAAACCAACATTTGACAGGCAGGATGAAACAAAACAAGATAAAGGACAGGACAGACTAAATTAATTGGTAGGAGGATTTAAAGAAATAAAAAAAAATATGCATATGTGTATATATATATATATATATATATATATATATATATATATATATATATATATATATATTGATAATTGGATATTAATTTCAATAAAATGTTTAAATTAAGCAAAATTATATTGTTGCCTCTGAAAGACGGTACAACAGCCCTTCGTTCCATCATGATTGTCCACCTCACCTCCTTTCAATTTTACATTCAGAATTACATTCTTTATCATCAATTTAAAATACCACAAAATTGAAGACACTGTCAAAAAAGCAGAGCACTTAAATATTAAGTATCAATAAATAATAATAAAAGGTTTAAATATGCATGCTGATCACACTCACACATATACCACCCACACTGTAAACATGTTGCACAGTAAGCATCAAAGTTTCACATTTAAAAAATTTATAAAATAAAAACATGCCACTTCAAAAAGATTCCACAAATACTTCATCTGCACATAGTCAGTTATAGAATGTGGTCTTAAATGTGATGTTTGCTTTTGGATAAAAACTGTTGAACAGTCTGGTAGTTTTTCCTCTGGCTGCCTGAGGGCAGGAGTTCAAATAGGAGGTGAGCTGGATGGGACGAGTCCTGTAATATGTGTTTAACCTTTAAAAGGCAGCAGGAGGTGAAAATGTCCTCAAGAGCAGGAAGCCATGCGTTTATTTTCTTTAAAGAGACTTTTTATCATCTGTTGAGTTGCTGTTGACCCACACGAGGATGCCATGAGTTATGACTCTCTCTACCGAGCAGTGATAAAAGGACAGTAGCAGGCGTTGTGGTAGATTTATCTTCCTAGGGGTTCTCAGGAAGTGTAGCTGCTGCTGTGCCTTCCTGACCAGCCTGTTAATTCCTCTGAAATGTGTGTGCCCAGGAAGTTGAGGGTTGCTACTCTCTCCACATCTTTCCCATTTATTACAAGAGGCTGATTTTCCTCCTGAAATCGATGGTGTTTACTGCCCACCAGTTTCTGTAAACCTCCCCGTAAGCAGTCTCATTCCCTGCCCCGATCAGCCCCACCGCTTCCAATGCTAACTGCATATCTGATGATGATGCTGGTGTTGTGGGTCGGGGTGCAGTCGTGTGGGTACAGGCACATGGAACAGTCTGCTTGGTGAGATGGAGTTAAAAGCAGAGTTATAGTCCACCAACAGCAATCTCACATATGTTCCTGTTTTTTCCAGATGTAGCAGCACACTATGGAGGGCAGTAAAAATGGCATCGTAGGTTGGTCTAATGCGTATTGGTGGGGGTCCAGAATGTTTGGAATAGCAGACAGAACGTGTTTCAGCACTAACCTTTCCAGGCACTTCATAACAACAGGTTGGTCTAAAAGCACTTAGGCTTGTTATTGCTGCCTGCTTGGGTGGAGGCCCTATTATGGATTTTGAAGATGGCAGAAGACTCCAGCCAGCTCCCTGGAACAGTCTCCAAGGACCAGGACACCATCAGGACCAGCTGCTTTCTGGGCGTTGATGTGACTAAGACCTGGTAAGCATAACGATTTTAAGGCTGTTTTTGTTCCGATTTTGCCTCTTCCCGATCTCGGACGGCAAACACACGATCATCGTGAGATTTCCCTGTCCAATTATCATTTGGTCTGTGGTGTGTTACGAGCTGATTTGTCCCGATAATCCGCTCTGAAACGGGACTGTAGAAATCACGCAAGCTTTTTGCTTTGTGAGTGTTTAGGGCGTGTTGGGCAGTTGGAAACAACTTTATAGCGACGCATTATTGCAGCCAAACGGTGTCTGAAACTGACGTGGGATCGCGGGGAGTGAGCTCTGAACTCAGCACTGCCCAGTAGGGAGGAATGGACATCATAACCATGGCAACATAAAGATGCATGGAAGTGTGAGGATGGCGCCGTATGACAAGGTTTGAGATGGACGTCCCTATTTACGTACGCAAGGGAGCATAAATGGGCCTTTAAATATGAATTTTGCTCTTGTCTGCAGTTTGGTCTCATACACTCTGTACTGCTTGTGCATACAGCAGCACACACAGGAGGACTGAACTCAGTTAAAGACCAGCTGATTAAAGCCCAAAGTCCCTGTCAGTCCACTCCTCTGTTTCAGGTATTAGAGGTATTATATAGGCTATGTTTGAACTACATTTACAAGTTTATTTTAGTGATGGTGGAGCCAAAAATGGTACATTTCATTACCAAAAAAAAAAAAAAATGATGCCAATTAAAAGTCAGCTTCCATAGCAGTGGCATAAAACATTAGATAAAGAGCATTGTTATCGGAGTCCTTTAAGTGGAATGTATAATTGATGATGTGATGATGAGGTAAAGCAACAACAGTCTAATTAGAACATAAAGTCAGTGGTAGTAAAAGATAAGATTGCTTACTTATTTAAAGTAAGCCATATTTAAAGACAGAGGGAAGTTATAATGTTGGGTTTTTGAATTAGCAGTAACTGTAGATACCTAAATATATGTTTGTTTGTTTTATAATATGTCCTCATAAAGATGAAAACATGCTGGCTTGCAAAAAGAGATGACTGAAACAGGACAAATGCAAGAAATTAAAACTTTTCTCCTTTGACTAAAACAGGCAACTGTTTAATTAAAATGCAGCTAACAGACTGAATAAGAGCACTACTACTGGACAGGACATATTTCCCACGTGGCGGCCTTACCATGGGATACGGGTACTGCGTGCCTCGGGGGTAGGCGCTGCCGGTGAACTGAGGCAGAGCCATGTTCGGCACCAGGGTGTCGTTAATGGTGAGAAAAGCCAGTCGCTCTCCGTCAGGTGACCACCAGTGAGCCAGGTGAGAATGAAGAACCTCTTCTAATGAGACAAAACATTATGTTCAAACAATTCATTTACTCCACTTTGTCTCTGATTCAACACTGCTCTTTATTAAGATTATACTGCTGATAATGTGCTGTTTTCTCTACCTTCATTCCTGTCCTTGGATGTTTAGTTATAGGATATCTGGAAATCTGACACTACAGGTGTCTCACAAACAACAGCCAAACGGTTAAAATATGAAGGTAGTTTGGTTAGTCTGTTGTAGTTCATTATTGATGCTAAAAATAAATCTCTAAAAACACCGTATCTTCAGTCGATCCCTCTCACTTTACCTTCCAAAGACTTTCCTTCCTGTTTTCTGGAATCTGAACGGATAAGTTTAAGTCTTAACTTCCAATCACACATCAGGAAAATGGACAAAAACAACCTGGTAAATTTCAAACATAGATCGTTTCGCCCTACAGATGTAGCCAAAATACATTTTCATGCACGCTCTGATTTTTTCCATCGTGTCATACTGTATCACCTGTTAGGGACAGGTCAATGGATCTGCCATCAGATCTCCAGAGTAGCTTCCATCTTTAAATGATATGTAACTTTCTGCCGCACAATTTCTGGACAATCTGCGTTTTTTTGCAGTCACAACACAGTAAAATACACTTAGTGACAATATAAAGAGCTGCAGCTCCATAAACTGTTTTACGCTCACGTGAAAGTTTTAAAAACCACTCAAATCTGTAACCACTGATTTACATCAACCTTATGTATTTTCTCATGTTGCTATAAAAATGTGTGCTGGTGTCTGGGTGGGTTGAAGGGTGTAACCGTATATGGTATTCGTAAGGTTTTTATTGTGTCCTGCCAGGAGACTGTAGATGTAAATTAGCCCCAGGCTAACTGGTACAATGCATCAAATGGCAATATTATGTTTAAAATTGTACATGGTCTTATAAAATACAATAAAATAAAAATAAAAGTTTTCAAACTGTAAATTTCTGACAGAATTTACTCCTATGTTAAAACATGACAGTATTCAGGTGACGTCTCATTATTTCTGTGTGAAATGAGGTGGATTCAACCTGCCTCACTGTAGTATTGTTTAAGTCAGGAAAAAAAAAAGCGCGCCAAGGATTTTACTTTAAGATCAACCTCAACGTTAACCTTCCATTGGGGATCAAAAGGAGCTGAGTTAAAGCATGTCAGAGTTTGTAGTGATCACTTGGTTGAAGCTTTAAAAAATTCAGGTGGTTATGGTCCTCTGTTAGCTTCTGCGGCTAAATAAAGCTGTTTTCTTCTTTGACTTGCTAAGATTGTGGTTGCTAGGCAAGAAGAGGACAACAATGTGAGTTGAGCTCGTTTTAACTCAAGCTGATGCTTTTGCTTCATTCACCAGCATGTTCTAGCAATCTTTACGATAAAGACAACATTGATTGGGCTCCTATAGAAAGATTCAAGGTTGTGACAGAGTGCATACTTACAGGAGTATAAACAATGCAGCATCTGCCATGACGGGGCTTAATCATAACTGTATTCACCATCCACACACCAAGAAGTTATAGACTTTCAAGATTTTCCATCTGCTTGGTTGTGCAAAAGCTCGTCTAAAGCACTTAGTTAGAACTTTTTTATCCATTTTAATTTCACAGGACTGCTTATTAAAAGCCCAAATACTCAAAGAAGAGACCTGGATTTGATCTGAGTAGTCATCACCCTCCCATCACACACCTTCATACAACCAGTCTGCGAGCCCATTGAAGATAACTCCTTCCATCCCCGAGGAGGTGATTCTCAGCGAGTTGCTCTTTACATCTGACTGGTAGTAGATGTTGTTCTCAAAGATGTAAATCTGGACAAAAAGCAAACAGATGAAATTGACCACATTTTTTTTCTTTTGTTTTCTTACTCTTTTTCTTCCCCATGTTGGTGTTGAACTGCTTTTTGTTTGTGGCCTTGATTCACTTTTTTTCTTTTCAGTGTCCTCTCTGAGCTTTCACTTTCATACGTGGTCAGCTTACCATGCAGTGTTTGTTCTTTATTTTAATATTTGTCTTTGCAAAAAACAAACATGTCCTGCCTTTACAGCAACATCGAGAGTCCTGGAGAAATTATTTTGTCCTGCAGTCATAAATTTTCCACAGCTCAGCCCCCACACTGAGAGGCAGAGAAGCGTGTTTTTCCCAGGTCATAAATATTGTTCATGTTTGGTATTATCATGGTCCTGCGTGAGCTCATTACAAGTATAAAAGCTAAGAATATGTTCACACCATTTGTCAGCATCAACATTTACACACTGCAGAATGTGACCTGATAATTTATCCACATTTTGTTTTGTTCCAATTTGTTACACATATAACTTAAAATTGCAATCACTTAAATTCCGTCACATTTATTCAGGATATCACCATCTAGTTTTACTTCACATTTGTTATTTTTGCAGAGTTGGAGATGTCACAGTGCTGTTTCATTGCTTTCATAGATGTACGCAATTACACCCGAAAGCAGGGTATTCAAATTGTCAAAGCTGAGCCGGTAAATGTCTTCCTTGTATCTTACAGTGCAGCAATTTAAGGTTATTTACACTGTAAAATATCTGAAGCTGCATCCAGATATTTACCAGAAATTATTTATAAAAGGACCTTTTGGTTTGACCTATTTGTCAGTAATATAATGATAACAAACCGCACACATTAAATTTAAGCAGACTGCACAATATGAATGTAAGCAGAGGGTATATTGAGTTAGAAACAACCACATCATTGGAGCAGATCCCTCTGGAGTGATGAGGCATGGTTGTTTTTTAAAGAGAAGTGAGGTGAGGAAAAAGAAAATGAGAGAATGGATCAGCCTTACCAGCTGTTGTCCCTGCCTTCCCCAGGCTGCATGTTGGAGCACGGCGTTCTGAACCTCAGGAGGGTTGAGCTCCCAAACTTCTCTGATAAACACATATCAACAACCACCATCTGTTTCTGAATGCCACCACTGTGCACGCATCAGAGGGCAAGCAGCAGTGACAGGCTTACCTTGTGTAGATGTTGTACACGATGTAAGAGGCTGTGTATGAATATCTGTACACCTGCAAGGAAAATTCAGCCCATCACACAATGCAAACATTGATCCATTACTGATACCTCATGTCAATGTCTGACTCACTGAGAAGAGAAAGCAAAAGAGGCATTAAACTTAAGGAAAACATTAGGAAACAAAGCAGCTAAAAGTGTGAAACACTTTGAATTTCAGTCACATTGTTCTAATAAAAACTTAAAGTCAAATTAATTATAAATCACAAATACACATTTTTAATATTTCATAATCCTTCAGCAATTTGCATTAAATCTCTAGAAAGTGAGATGACTTGTAAGAAACCACTCCAAACTCTTCCTACATTTCCCATAACGCAATATTATGGAAACATGTGGAAAGCTGATAAAGCAAAGAGCCACTGGCTTGGCTTGTATACAAATGAAAATACTGTATCTGGTAGATTAATAAACAGATTTAAAGCTGGACGACTAAAACTGACCTCCAGCAACGTTCGTGCCAAATTTCCCAAAATTATAGTTAAACCCTGCATTATTTTACATTTGTTTCTCACACGACAAAGTTCTGAAATGACAAGACATCTGTTCTCTGTTATGTGCACATTTACTCAGAGCAGGTTGTGGAATAAGCTTTTTTTTTTTAGTATTTTTAGCAAACAAATGTGTTTATGTACAGTGTAATCCAAGCATTCATGTTTAGTGCAAGCTTAGTCCCTCTTCTGACATGAATTGTCGAAAGCATTGAAATTTTTTTTTCCAGTTCAGTTGCAATTTTGTTCCTTTTTAAGAGACTGAAAGCAGAAAAAAATCACTTGTCAGGGAACAGAAAAGCGTGAATACAAAGACATCACAAAGCTGAAGGTAAAGGCTTAGACCTCGTGTATGAGTGTGTTTGTGCATGCTGATGAGTGATTGTGCTCTTGGGTATTGTACAGGATTCAATGTAAATGTCAGCCTGCCAGGAAATAAAACAAAAACTGGAACAGTAGAAAACAGCAATAAAAATGAAATGCAATCAAAACTTGTGATGAGGATGAATATATATAAATATATATATTTACACATATAAAGCAGCTTTGTCTTGTTTTTTTTTTTCTTTGGAGGGGAGAGGGAGGCTGTCAGGAGTTTAATATTTACAAACTCACCGCTTTAACATCGTATGCAAAGAGCGCATACTTCAGATCTGGAGAGAGAGAGTACTTCGCCACCTTGAAAGCAACCTAAGAGAAAGAAATACCACATCTTAGCAACAGGGATTTTAGATATTGCTTTCTCAGACTTTCAAGAAATTTTCTAGTTCCCTGTCCCTATTTTAAGAAAAAAAAGTAAGACAGAATACATTATTTATGGTGAGAATCTCACTTTTGAAAGAATAAAACCAAGAATGGTTTCAGGTGGGGCATGGGGTCCATGGCTTTTTAGTATTTGCATGAAGGGGGTCCCCAAGGAAGCTAGATTGGGAACCACTGCTTTGATGTAAGGCCTGAAAACTATCAGAATCTTCATAAATAAGGAGGATAAAATGTTTTTTGTGAATTTGGTTAACTGCTGTAACAAAGCACCACATGCCCAAAATCTGCTTCTCTTGCCGAGATAATGCCAAATTATGATTTTATAGAATGAGTAAAATGTTTGGGTTTTTTTTGCGTTATTTACACAGATTATTCTCTTTGCATTTATGTGTTAATTTTGATGGTATCAGATCGATACCAAATCTTGCAGTATCGCCCACCTCTAGTAGGTCCTACTCACTCCTACTACGCTTAAGAGTTTGGTCTTTTCCATTCTCATGTGCCTGCTCGGGTTTTACTTGCATGTTCTAAAACTAAATAAAGGCTTAATCCGTCAAACACTAACGTTTTACAGGTTAAAGTTAATGTTATAACCTATAACTGTGTGGAAATACAGTTAAATTAAGAAGTATACTACATGATCACAACCGTGTAATTTCACATACTCAATTTTTTATGGTAGCTTTAACTGTCTTTTGTTCATTAGCCGTTGTATCAGCTAGGTAGGCTACTTTTAAAAATAAAGCCTGCCATTAAGTAGCATTATAAGGACCTAAATACAATCACTTAGCTACTGTAAAAGTATAAGCTAATCATGTTAGCTTGTATCGTAAATGTCTAAGCAGCATCATTACGCAGCTTCTTGTACAAGATAAGAAGCATTATTAACTGATAAAGTTTATGATGATGGCTATACTCAAGTTGTTAGCAATAGTAGGCTACTTTTAAAATGTAGCTTTGTGGCTGTTTGAAAATGTCGTTCAATTTAAGAGCTAGCCTTTATGAAGGCAACTGTGTAGTCATAATTAATTGGTTAATTCTAGTAAATTGTGTTTTAATAGTCTTTTGTTCATTAGCAAATCAAGGATACTTTATAAAATTATACCTGTTATTCAGTAGCCTATAATTATAAGTAGCTTGTTAGCATTGCTAGGCTACTGAAAACATTTGGCTTAATCCTGATAGCTTGTTTTCTTAATTGCTAAGCGGCATTTTTAGTCAGTTTCTTTTACAAGATAACTTATTTGCTTAGGTTACCTTTTTATGTTGGCTTATAATAAGCTAACAAACTTTTACACATAGCCTTATAATGTTGGCTATATATGCTAAGTTGGCTATGTAAGTAAATTGCAATAGGAAGCTACTTTTAAAAATTAGCTTAAAAATGCTAGCAAATATTTCTACATTTTCGAAAGATGCTCTTGTAACTATGCCTTTAAAGCACAATCTAATTATACCAAGAAGACCTTCTTTTCTTTTTTAATAACTCAAGACTGGTTAGCAGAATGGAATTCACACTTTATGTATCTTAAAAGGCAAAATATAAAAACCAAAAACAACAGGTAAACTTAATTAGCATGTTGACATGCATACTTCATCTGCAAGCTCAAGTTTGTGAAGACAAATCTATCCAGCTAGTCTATCACAAGTGTTTGTAACTAATAACATACAATTTTACTATTTTTCAGGTCATTGAAAGCATGTTAAATAGACTGTACCTCAAACTGGACAGCTCTTTAGACAACAGATAGACAGAAAAATAATCAGCAAATAAACCAGAAGAAAATTATTAAAAAAGAGTTTAGATTTAACAGCTCAGAGTAAATAATAACCTTGAAATGAAAACAGTTCGAAACACAGTCTAAAAAGCTAAACAAGCAGCAGATCTTGAGCAATCACAATTAGAAATTCACAAATAAAATATATTTTATCTTCAAGTCTGAATATATATAAATCTGTTTGCCAAATCAGTCAACAACAGTAAGAAATTTCAAAGCATCTGTTGATTTAAATTAATATATTGTAAAATAAAATCTTAACATATGATTTTATGTTCTAACAGCCAGCCTCTAACAACTGGTACAACACATTATACTCTACAGTGATGCCACATATGAACATTCAAAGAATGGAGGACTAATCCTGCAATGTCTCATGATAATACGAGAACAACACACAGATCAGGTTATTTAAATGTAAACTCATATGTTAAAGTTGATGTAATCTGGTTTGTTATATGTTGTTTACATGGTTTGACAAATGTTCCTCAAATCCTCGACAAAAACACAGATGCAGTGATTGAAGCTGTTCAGCAAAATTCAGCAGAACATGTTGAAAAAATTCAATAAATAAAAAATGCCCATACTGCTTCACAGTGTGGGTGAAGAGATAAAAAAGAGGGTTGATGATTAGTCCCAGTACATGCGGATTATAGAACAGCAATAGGATTATAATGATGCAATTGGAGAACGGCTAAATTTAAGCTCCTGTTAAGAGAAAATATTCCTGGTTGAATTTCACAGAAGAGAAAACAAGTACATATTTAACAGAAGTATGATTATGTATTAAATTGTAGCAACAACTTGAAACGGTATTTCAGGTGCTTCATAACATATATTTGAGATGAGCTGAGGTTAGGAGCTACCATCCACCTGCAAGTACGAGCAGGATGTTATTGAGGTGAAGAAGTGAAGAGGCTTGTTTTCTGCAGACTCTTGGGATCCAATCAGGCCAGTGAGATAAAAAGAAAGCAGCTTTATCTCTTTTGTTTTAAAAAGAAAGGTCTAGAAGACTAGACAGCAGCAAGGTTTGATGTTTCATTTGCTTCTAGACACCAGAATCCATTTTATAGTTTTAGTTTTTAAGTCTTCTGCCTTTACATCTGTATTAGGTCAGTAAATTATCCACATGTGGATTCATTTAATTATCATTCATAAAGTATTGTTACAGCCTGGTTTAGTTTGCCAAATTGTTATCGTGCTTTTGGAGGAAAGCAGTTCCCACTGCTCCATGTGGTGTATGAACCCTGTATGTCGCTGATTATTGCCGGCTCTTGTTGATTATTCCCTCTGATCATAGTTTTTGCCTGCCACTTGTCTGCTGTTTGCAGTTTCTGCATTTAGACCCCATCTGGAGGTTTGAACTTGCATCTGTTCGGTATCTCCTCCCCAGAGTAAAACCATGCTAAAGTTCTTAGAGTTGTTAAAAAAAATTAACATTTTCTTACATGTTTGAAGCAATATTTTAAATTAGTGTTAATTCAGTGTCAGTGTTAAAGACCATGATATATGTCAGTTAAAATAGCTGCAAAATAGCTTAGTAACAGATGACAAAAGTCAGCATATTCATTAAAGAATAACGGAGGTGTAATTAATCAAAGGATAAAACACAGTGGCAGTAAAAATACTTACAAATGTACTGTTACTCAGAATGACTTCTGTCTCATTCAGGACAAAGTTGAACTTGATGACATGACCATCTCTGTTCCTGTACACCAGCTCTGAATCTGAAAACAGAAAAAATATTACCTACATAGGATGCAGTACAATATAGGAAAGTAACCCAGCGGTGGATATTACTTGTATATGCTCCCTTTGGGTCAAATATTACAGGACTTTAGCATTAATTATCACAGTTATGTAGATGATACACAACTTTATGTGTCTCTGTCACCAGACGACTGCAGTCAACAGACTTACTGTGTCAGTGTGTGGAGCAAATAAACACCTGGATGAGGGAGAATTTTCTACAATCAAATGACGACAAAAGTCTGTTTGGTAGCAAAGAGAAGAGGGTCAGCATTGGTAAAAACCTGAAGACTCGGATTCTCAAAAATCACCAACCTAGTTGGTAACCTTGGAGTGTAAAAGACTCAGACCTGACTTTCAGCAGCCACATCAAAGCTGTCACTAAGAAGTTTTTTACCAGCTCAGAAACATCAACAGAATTAAAAGTTTAGTCTCCCAGAAAGACCAAGAGAAACTCATCCATGCATTCATCTCCAGTAAACTGGATTACTGTAATGGTCTTTTAACAGGACTTCCTAAAAAGAGCATTAAACATCTGCAGCTCATCCAAATCGCTGCTGCTAGACTTTTAACCAGGACTAAGAGATCTGAACACATCACACCAGTTTTGAAATCTTTACACTGGCTTAGAAAAGATTTTAAAATCCTTCTGATTGTTTACAAATCCCAGAACAGTTTAGGCCCAGAATACATCTGTGATATGTTCAGAGAATATAAACCTAGCAGAGTTCTTAGATCCAAAGACTCTGGTCAACTAGTCCAGACCAGAGTCCAGACTAAACATGGAGAAGCGGCATTTAGCTGTTATGCTGCAAACAAGTGGAACAAACTACCAGTGGAAATTAAACGTTCACCAAATATGAACACTTATAAATCCAAAAAATTTATTTTCTCATGTGCCTGTGCATGAAATCTGCACTCTAACTTTTTAACTCATCTTGCTTTTAATTATTTTAATGTAATTTACGATTTTGTGATTCTTGCTATTTGTTGCTGCCTTTTACTACTTTTAATATCTGTAATGCTTTAAATGTTTTATGTAAAACACTTTAAATTGTCCTGTACACGAAATGTGCTATACAAATAACCTGCCTTGTCTTACCTTACTAATGGAGCCAGATCGGTATATGGAAGAGCTGATATTAACCCATCACAGATGTATTGATATTAGAATCATATATTTGCAGATATAAAATCAATTTGTCTTGCAGACCATAATCATGGTTAGTTGCCATCAAATGAGTTAAAGTATTGCTTAAAAGTTAACAAATTCCTTTCTAACTGTAACCAACACCAGTGTTTCCGGCAAAATCGTAAGCAACCCTAATATATAGGTGAAAACACCAAATCTGGCAACACCAGAGCCGCACTGCGCATGCGTCATCAGATTGTAAAACATGGAGGTAAAATCCAATAAAGGCAGCAGCACCACCTCTGTCTCAATGATCACTCCAGCATCTTCGTATCATCACTTAAAATAATTTTTTGAAAAGGTCAGTGATGATCCAGGAGGGAGAAATCTTGCTTTTTTGTGTAAACTTTGCCCGCCGGGTGTCAAGAAGCAACTCCGAACATCAACAACATCAACAGCAAATTTTAAAACAAAGTACCCGGCTAGCCTTTGAAGGTATGTGAACTAAATTTCACTAAAAACAATCTAAAGACTTGGCAAAGCAGATCCTCTACCACCTAAAATACAGTAGCAGCAGCTCCGTTGTCTTCATCTTCAGCCGCAGCTGGAAAATCTTCTGCAGTATATTGTCCGAGACCCGCAGCCTTTGAGGAAAGAGGAATCTTCAGCTTTCATAGACTTAATAAATGCAAGACATATGGTCTGCATGTCTTTGTTTGTTTGTTTTTTACTTCTTAATTTGGGCTGAAAATTGAACTTTTATGACCCAAGTTCTAGAACTTTTCTTTGGACAAACAAGTCAGAAAAATATAGATTCACAAAAACATTGAAAAGTGACTTAATGAAAAGATAAATAACGTTTAAATGTTTTGCACTTTAAATATTTCACTTTGAGATACATCCTTTGTTTCCTACCTAAGCCTAGTTCCTACCTCCTACCTTCCTCATTCAAAAAGACAAGTTTTTCCTCATGTTTTTATTCTGTAGGAGTGAAAGCTCTACGAGCGTAGACTGAATGGGTGGCAACAATAAAAAAATACCAATATTCTGAGGGTAATAGCTCACAGCAACATATTGGGAAAATATAACTAGTTCATTTTTAGAACTGTGAACTTAGTTTAAAAATTTGAATTATGAACTATGAACAGAACTAGTTCATTTTAAAATGTGTGAACTGAACACTGAAGTAGTTCAGGTACAAATTGAACTTTCCCAACACTGACCAACACACTGTGTAGATCAGGGATCATCAACTCCAGTGTCTTTCAATATGTCCATGCTGCAGCACACCTGACTCAAACACTGGGTCGATAAGAGGCGGGCGCAGACCTTGACAACAAGCTGCTGGTGAAATATTTCATTTTAACCAGGTGTGTTGCAGCAGGGACACAGTGAAAACCTGCAGGAAGCTCAGATCATCTCCACCTGCTTTCTTGAACATGACAATGAGTTCACTGGACTCCAACGACCTCCACAGTCACCAGATCTCAATCCAACAGAGCAGCTTTGGGATGTGGTGGAACGGGAGATTTTCATCATGGATGCAGCCGACAAACCTGCAGCAACTGTGTGATGCTGTCATGTCAATATGGAGAAAACCTCTGAGGAAGGTTTCCACCACCTTGTTAAATCTATGACACCAATAATTAAGGCAGTTCTGGAGGAAAAAAGGAAGTCCAACCTGGTACTGGCAAGCTGGACCTAACAAAGTATATCACCAGGAAAACCTGTAATACTGTATGATCTGACTTTTGACTTTGTTTATTATTTTGTCCAAAAAGTTTTGGTTTTGTGATTATTTTGGAAAAATCATGAACATGACTCTCTTTGAGGTCTTGCTGGATGTGGCTTCATAAAGTGCATTCATGAGGAAACCCCTAAGGACCTAAGCTTCCCAGGATATACTAATAGTTACCTGAGGCCTGTACTATGAAGCTGGATTTAATATTTAACACAAATGCACTCACATGTGGAGGGGCTGAGCCTCAAAAGAACTCAATGGAAAATCTAAAGGAAAGAAAGGAACTGAGGAGGCGCTCTGCCTGAGACGTCTGAGCCGTAATAAAGTGAAATTGAGTGATCAAAGTGATGCCCGTTTATACTGTCCCATGAATTAATATTGTATAATCTCACTAATTTATGCATTAACAGGGTCGGCAATTTTCTGCCAGCATTACTTCCTGGCTGTTGCTGTGGCAACAGTGTTGCTTTTGGATGGATGATGTGTTTACATTCTTCATATTTCTGAAGGATAATCATCTGCCCCTCCACAGTTAAATAAGGCTGCTCTGCAGGGTTTCTCCATGTTTGCAACTGGCCAGACGCTGCAAACACCAAACCTTTTTATAACCAGCGTCTTAGTAGCGCTTATCAGGATTCCTGGAGTCTGGTTAAGTCAAACCAGGTAATGGAGAGATATCCAAAGTATGTTACTCCAGGCAGAGTAGAGAGGGATGGGAGTGAATGGGGATTTTGATTGGTTTGTTTTGCTTTTCTGTTATGTTCTTAATTTAGTTTGTATGTATGTAAGATGTAAATCACTTCCTTGGAGGCTGTAAATGGTGATTTATTTGTATATTTGGAAAGTGAGGGCCTTTCACTGAATAGAAGGATTTAACTTATAATCATACAAGTGCACAAGGAGGACAGAGAGCTGAGGAAGGTCTGATGTCTGGTGCTGTTAGAACTAACTGTTACTGCTTACTGTCAATGGTTTTTATATTAAAAAAAATTCAGAGCTCTGAAAAACAACCATTCAAGACCCCTGACTGTCTTCCTCACCTAAAGTCCAGATATATAAGGCCAAAAGGGTTTTTAATATTCTAATCTAATCTAAATAAAAAATTGGTATAAGCTGACTTTTCATACCAGTTCCTCTGTCACTGGGAATCCCTCCACCGTTCATTGTGTGTAAATGGCAGATTATATCTATTGTTTCTTTACTCTAAACATCTATATTAGCAAACGCTTAAAAGCTCAACCCAAAATTATTGACAGAGATATAAAAAAGTGACAAATTTAGAAAATTTGGTCATTTTCTAAATGACCAATCAATGATATAAAAACACAGTAAATGTTTTTAAAGCGACATGTAACATTCATGTAGGCAGTAAGTGTTTAGACTGTGCCTGAGGTCTAACTGGGATAAAATTTGGCCATATTTGTCTTCATTATTCAGACTAAACACTAGTTCAGATCAGACACACAGGCCGTCACTAAGAGCCAACAAGAAAGAAAACGTTTCCAACACAAGCATATTTGAACTGGGGTAACATCACAGCTGTGACGTTCATTAGTGTAAAACAAAGATGAAAATATAAAGTGACATCAATCAGCAGAAGAGATCAGATGTTTTCTAGCAGGTGCTGGTCTTTTATGAAGATTAGAAGGACGAGCAGCACACCTGCAGGAGAAGCAGACAGACTCCTCCTCTCTTATTTCCATTGCACAGGGGATTCAGGGTCTGTCAGTTCATTAGCCATCGCTCTGAAGCGGCCTGTCTGTCTAATAGGAGTTCACAGCAACACAAGTAACCATGCTAGCGGTACAAGTGTAAAGCTGCTGATGTATATACGATGCCCTAAATCTGTCACATAACACTCTGGTCATGGCTGTGCAGGCCGACAATGTGTCGCAAATAAATTGATCCCATGTGAGTATATCCTGAATTATTTGCTACAGTACTATTAAAAACTTCCATTTGTGTTTTGGCAGCTGTAAAGTTATTTTTATAACTGATTTTGTTTTTTAGGCATGAGACATTTCTTCCAAGAAAATCCTCTGTTTGACATTTTAACCACCCTCATTAAGCTGAACCAGAGGCAGCTGTGCCTCCATCCCTTTTCCTGGATCTAATTTAGGAAGAATTTGAGGCTGATTGCAGGGAAGGCATTCGCTCCCTGTCTGATGAGTGTACACTAATACACAAGTGTAAAGCTGCTGATGTGGATTCACAATGTTAAAGATGTTGAGATTCATGGTTAGGCCCATGTGGAGGATGTATAAAATAAAAACACATGAACATCTTGGATCATTTTATGTAATTTTGCTGGTGCCAGAACAAATGGCTATACTTGCTTTGTTTTTAACAATCCTACCAGACTTTGAAGATTTAGAGCCAAACTAATCTCTTCTAACAAATTTAATTAATCCTTTAATTTAACTTTAAAATTGACGGATGTGTACTGTAAAAACAAATCTGTTATATTAAGTTTTTCTCCCTTTAGAGAATGCATACGTGATGTCATCACATCATAGTCCACCATTTTGGGGGAACCCAGCAACCGTTTCCATCGACACTTTCAGGTTTCTCACCAGTAAACTGTGTTAAAAACACGTTTTAAACACACTGAATGGAAACGTCCTTACTGAGATAAGCTCACAAGAGAAGTGATGATTCGTTATGATACAGAAACACTAATTATTGATAAGTTAGATCGTTACAATCAGCTTAACAACGAAGTTTAGGTTTAGATGCGCTGCCTTCAGTTTTAGTCTGGGATGTCAGTGTACCTTGTGTTTAATATCGTACATAAATTTAAAAACTATTGATCATTAAATGTTCATGCAGTCATTTTACAAGCGGATGGATAAAAATCTGCAAGTCTGCAAAGTGTAGCTGCAACTAAACCATCATACTGGTCATTTATGTGGTAATTAAACATGTATTATTCTGATATTTTTATTCTGAAATCAAAAAAATTATCTGATCATCTGTGTGGATTAATAATATATTCTAGGCGCTATAAAAGGAAAATAAATATGTCTAAGTATACAGGATTAATTAATTTAATACATCTTTTTTTAAGCAAATATGTAAAGTAGTGTAAAGTATTAAAAATTGTAAAAGAAGTGAGGATTTATTTCAGCTCGCATGAAGCCCAAACTGTCCTTTATACCCAACCCACGGTCACCCAGAAGCACATCAGCTGGAAAAGTTTCTGCAGAAGTCCTCGGCTCCCTGGGATTCATTTGTCCAACGTATTCGCTGCATCAACACGGAAACGGATGATGAAAATCTGCTGGTTCATTTCCTTTTGCTGATCATGAAGCTGCTGCTGCTGCTGAGTGCACAAGTCAGGTAAAAATGATAAGATAAGGTACTTGTCAGATATTCTGAATAAGATGGAAATTTAAAAGACGAGAGCCACTGCTGGACCAATATAAACAGGCTGTAAGTGTAAACAATCCCACAGTTCTGTGCGTGATGACGTCGGTTCGCATTTTTCTCCCCTGTATTTTATAAACACAGGAAATTAACAATAAGACTACAGAAATAGTTCATTTACATGTCTAATGTAAAATAAATTAAAAAAAAAGTGAAAATAGATCAAATTTCCATTGTTTTAAGAAAATATACAATTTTATTTAACAAAAAAAGATTTACAATAAATTTACATATTTTAACCAAAATGTAATTTTTCAAAACAAACACCTAAATTCAAGTTTAATAAACTAATATACTGTTATTTTACCATAATTTTGTATGCTACATGTACATATAGTGTTGGATTAACATCTTTAATTTTACATTCAAAAGCTGAAATAAAATAAAAGATCCCATGTAAAAGTAAAGGTAAAAACTGGGGTTTTATTATGGTTTTTAACTATAATATTCCAATCTGCTGTTTTCACGTTTTTTTACTGTTTTTTTCATGCCACAGCAGCTAGAATATTACTGTTTTTTAAACTTTTTTTTTTTTACAGAATGGATCATTTGTCCTCGCAAAACATTTCCACACTTCGGCATTTAAAATGGGCCTTCCCCCATCTACGCCTGCCTAAATGCAGTCCTTTATTTCCAACAATCCCACAAATTATACCTTTCCTCACTGAAAGAAATTAATATGCAGAGCATTTCTGAAAATATGAACTGAATTTCTGTTGGTTAGCAATTATCATCAATTATCTCATTTTACAGTCAATTTGCAGGATTTCAAGCATGTTTAGCTTTAACTATTTTACAGCTACTGTCATTTAAACCAATACATTTATATTAACAAAGGAAGAAATTACTCTGATAAAGCCACAGCAAATTATAATACAACTTCACAGTTTTCCTACCAGTGTAGGGAGAATTGGGTCTGTTAACATTTTAGTTTCTTTTCACAATCACTTGCTTTATTTTTTCTTTTTAGCTCTGTAAAATTTCCTGAAATGTTTAGCAGCAAAAAATTTAAATAAAAAAAGATTGAGGATTACCACAGAGGAGCATTTAGAAAACAAAGGTGTCAATTTAATTGCACAGAGCCAGTAAACATCATGATGTCTGTGACATTAAACCTTTGCAGGGACAATGCAGCTGCAGTTGGTATGAGTCTGGTGATGCAGCTGTGCCCTGGACTGACCACGTCCATCCCTTCATGACCACAGTGTAGCATCAGTGTAGCATTAGTAAAGACGTAGTAAAGCATTTAGCATTCAGTATGTTTGATAGCAATGCCTAAATAAAAATGGAGTTTCTTGGTAAATATTTTGCTCTACTCAATGTTACTGAGAGGTTAGCTGAAGCTGAGCTCGACTTAAAGTAAAATGAAGCCATAGTGACTTCTGATTTTTCAAACTGCACTTATTTTGGCTTATTCAGGCAGTTTGCATTGTCCATGAAGTCAGCTGAAGCTGCACTCAAACTGAAGTTGAGTTCAGTTGGTGGGGACCACAGGGGGAAAAAAGGAGCAACAGAGAAGGATCCTAACCAACAAAAGTAAAGTGATTTAAAAAATTTTACCAGATTTTACCTTTTGCTCACAATGAGGACCTCCAATGTTTTTGGGGAGGTTTTGTACATAAGTGAGCACATTTTTTTTAATTAATCAATCACATAAAAGTTATCCCATTTAAGTGTAATGCTGAGTTACTTTTTTCATTTAATTATATCTTATTCCCATAATCCATGACATCTAAGTGGGATTCAGAGTGTCCTCTTGTTGCAAACGTGTCCACAATATTTACTTAATGTCCTCATAAATAATGCATTATTCATGTTGTCATGTTTATATGGGTCTTTGCTAAAGATGTAGCTTGTTGTTTGTGTAAACCTCATTAGCAATCACGTCTGTTAGCTGAGCAGCATGAAGCACTCGTCTGTAACTGATCACTTACCCACATCATTTGTGCCTTGCATCAGCACCGGAATGACTTCCTCATCCTCAGCTAAATCCCACACAAACTATTAAGAGCATGAAATGTAAACAGAGACTTCATGAATAATTTACTTCCACAGTTAGGCGCACCATACAGGACACTGATCAGTGATTATACGGTTTCCGTGGCAACGTCAAATCAATGTAGCATCCATAATGCTTGCGATAAGCATGGAAATTGGAAATAAGGGTGGAATAATGATGACATTGCATCCCTCTTTGTTCTGCTTCGTCTACACACCGACATGTTTATGTTCATGCAGCCTTACTCGTGTGGTGTTTGTGCTGTAAACTACCAGGCATTTATAGGTTTGCTGCAAACTATCAACACTCATAATGGTGAGAAATTGAACAGAAACTACAACTGCAGAGAGTAGGTGAGTGTGATAAGTGTGAATGTTGGGAAAAGAGCGTTGTCGCCTTTGCTTTATTATCTCCAGAGTTGGTCAAATCAGTTTAGTTCAAGAGCGGATCATCAACAATGCGTGTTAGTATGCGCCCACATGCAAATCACCATGCATGAGTCTCCACATGGAGGCAACCAATACATCCACATGTCCTCTATATACTAGGAATAGATGTCGAGAAGGGATTAAGAAGGATGGTTGCATTAAAGCTGGGATGTCAAACATACGGCCCAGGAGCCAAAAAAGGCCCACCAGAGGCTCTAGTCTGGCTCACATGATGAATTTGGTAAATGGCATAGAAGACATTAACAGCAGTTTCTTTTAATAAAAGTCAATATAAAACGTCTCTCTGTGAGAGAAGCTGATTTTGGGCATGTAGGTTTCTTGTCACAGCAGTGAACCGAATCCACCTAAAACTATGTCTTTTTTTTTTTCTTCTTCTTCTTTTCTGATCATCATTTCCTTCAATTATCAGCTAGACCAGCCAAAACTGAACATTTTTCCAGGGACTGAAGAAAAGGTTTTAGGGCAGTGTGGTTTAAGTTAATAACTGACTAGAATAATGGAAACAAGTGGAATTCACATCATCATCATTATTATTATTATTATTATTATTATTATTATTATTATTGTTGCAGACATTTTATTCCTCCTAAAACCCCAGACACTGATGATGCACCATCTGGAAGCAAGAGCTGGAAGCAGGTGTACAAACCTTGTCTGTAGAGACATATTGAGGGACAGGTGAAGTTTTCTATCTGGCAACAGGCCAATAACATAATTAATTTAAAATAACGTCTCAGAGTCTTTCAAAAGCAAAGAGGAGGAGTTCATCACTATAGCCGATTGTGTGAAAAGATACTCTAATAATGTAAAACTTAATGGTCTTGGAGATTTCTAAAGTCAGTTTTTGTATCATAAAAAGGTTCAATGAATTTCTACAAATTTGATGTTAGTTTTTCAAGAAAGGTCTTGATTACTTCAGCAACACAAACCACATACAACAAAAAAAAAAAAAAAAAAGAAAGAAAGACACATCCTAGTATTTCGTCCAACTTCATCTTTGATCCTTTAGCTTTGATTACATGCATTCGCTGTGGCATCATTTCCATAAGCTTCTGCAATGTCACATCATTTATTTCCATCCAGAGTTGCATTATTTTTTCTCCAAGATCTTGTAGTGAGGATGGGAGAGTCTGGCCACTATGTAGTCTTCTCCAGCATCCCAAAGATTCTCAATGGGATTCAGGGATCTTCAACTCTGGTCCTCAAAAACCACTTCCCTGCTGGTTTTAGATGTTTCCTACACACCTCACTCAAACTTTTTGTTTGAGTGAGGTGTCAGCCTTTTAATGGCTTGTTGATCTTAATCAGGTGTGTGGCAGCAAGGAAACATTTAAAACTTGTAGGACAGTTTCTTACGAGGACCAGAGTTAGAGATCCCTGGGCTCAGGTCTGGACTCTGTGGTGGCCAATCCATGAGTGAAAATGATGTCTCCTGTTCCCTGAACCACTCTTTCACAATTTGAGCCCTATGAATCCTGGCGTTCTTCATCTGGGAATATGGTTAAGCCATAATGGAAGATGGAATAACCTACTCAGCATATTCATGTAGTCAGCTGACCTCATTCTTTGAGCACATAATGTTGCTGAACATAGACCTGAACCTAGACCAGACCATTTGCAGAAACCCCAGATCATAGGCTGCCCCCACAGGCTTGTACAGTAGGCCTGATGGCTGCACCACTTCATCTGCCTCTCTTCTTACCCTGAAGCTCCCATCACTCTGGAACATGGTCAATCTGGACTCATGGGCCACATAACAAGCTCATTCTAGGGCTGGGCGCAAATTTTATATCTCGATATTTTACCTGATTCACGATATACGATATATATCTCAATATATTTTTTTTGTCAAGTAACCAAAGAGACAGTTATAATTTACAGCCTTCAGTGCTAAATACACTTTTATTAAAGATCAGCAGCACATGTGCATTAAAACAGTTGACAGAAATTAAAGTAGCTTAATATTATATTAAATGCTACTAAAACAAAATTAATGAAAAATACTTACCATATAAATATGACCATAAAAAATACAGCTGTGCAAAATGCAAAAAAAATGCTTTTAACTCAAAACAAGCTACAAGCTCAATATAAATCCCTCATTCTATATCGCATCTGATAAAGTCTCGATAAATTGCCCAGCCCTAGCTCATTCCCATTTGTAATGTGTTTATATGCACATATTATAAGAGCATAGCAATGCAGTAAAAGTAAAGTATATGCTGTGCAATCAGATGCATGTTTTGTACTCCCTGCGATGCCTAGGAAACCTGTTCAGGGTGCACCCTACCTCTTACTAGTAACTGCTACAATAGGCTCCAGTTACAACCAAAGGAAAACAAATCACACATAGCAGAAAAAATAATAAAAATAATACAGAAGGTTTTAAATCACTGAGATATAATCAAACCAGGTCAAATTCTCATTGTAGTTATTACAATGTTGGTCAAAGAAAAGCTGAAAGCAGGAGTCAAACATTCCTGTCTTCATTTTTTTTTTACCTTAAACCTCTTAAACCTGCTGATGTCAAAAACAATAACAGTTTATGATGTTCAAAATTTCAAGATCTTTTCAGTTTGTGGGATTTAAATGATTTGCAGCTCATTACTTTTAACAGTAACATCTATTTCACTCACTTCTGTTTGCTCTGTGATGTCAGCTAAGATGGGGAGCTGATGTAGGATTATTTTATCTCTGGTTTCCTAACCAGAGCTAATTATTTTTATGGCAGGTTAAGGCTTTGCTTAGTTTTCCTCAATTCCTCAACTGTTTCTTGACTGACAATCATAAGAGATTTAATGCAACGGTCCCTTACAACGTTAAAAGCGGGTCAGCAGCTATTGAAGCACAACTCGGATGTTAGAGGAGAGAAGAGGAAATGAGTCTGAGGCTGTCAAGGAAGCAATTTCCATCATGGTCATGTCTGAATTAGACCCACAACACCTGCAATAAATTCAAACCCAGACCTCCCTCGTCTGTACAGGCTCTCAGCTTTCATCATACCTGATCAAGATTAGTTTTACACCACGCAGCATGTCAGGCAATTTCCCCTTTTCATCATCAGTCTCAATAAAACAGCTAATGGGACGGCTGACCCGGTTGGGTTGGGGGAGGGACCATTATTGATGCAGCACAGGAGGTTATAACAAGTCAAATTTAAGAGTGTCTTGAGAATAATGAGAATGCAGTTTGAGTTCATACAGTCAGAAGTCTGAAGGATGGAAAAAACAATCAGTGTTTCTAAATTACAAAAAAAAAAGTAAAATCCTGGTTTTAATGTTGCTCGATTAATTTGACCCAAAGCTCCTCATTAAAGTGGAACTTATTTCAAATTCACTTGTGTTTTCACCCAAGTTAATTTTTCTAATTTTCTTGAGAAGCTGGCTTTTCATTTTCTAGAGAAAACTAGTCACCATAACTGGTCCTCACAAGATCTCATTTAATTGATGATCGACACATCTGTCGTTCTTTACACGTAAGCCCTTGCTACTACCAGGCTGGACCCCTTTAGACCTTCAGAACTGCCGTCATTCTTGGTGTCATAGATTCAACAAGGTGGCAAAAAACATTCCTCAGAAGTTTTGCTCCATATTGACATGACAGCATCACACAGTTGCTGCAGGTTTGTCGGCTGCATCCATGATGAAAATCTCCAGTTCCACCACATCCCAAAGCTGCTCTGTTGGACTGAGATTCGGTGACTGTGGAGTTTGTTGGAGTCCAGTGAACTCATTGTCATGTTCTAGAAAGCAGTTGGAGATGATCTGAGCTTTGTGACATGGTGCTTTATCCTGCTGGAAGTAGCCATCAGAAGATAAAGGGATGGACATGGCCAGAGGCCTAACTGTGCCAAGAAAACAGTTCCTGTTGCCTTTTTATCATCTCCAACCAGTCTGCCCATTCTCCTCTGACCTCTCGTATAAACAAGACATTTTTGTTCAGACCACTGCTGCTTACTGGATATTTTCTGTTTTTTTCAACCACTCTCTGTAAACTACGGTTGTGTGTGAAAATCCCACCTGGCATTGACAACCATGCCACATTCAAAGTCATTTAAATCTCCTTCCTTCCTCATTCAGATGCTCAGTTAAGTCACCTTGACCATGTCTACATGACTAAATGTTTAAATTGAGTTGCTGTCATGTGATTGGCTGATAAGATCTTTGTGTTAAAGTTATAATACACAAATTATTAAACAGAAGAGTGTCTGCATCCATTTGTAGCTAAAAATGGAAGAAGTAATCAGGTAAACGCATGAAGTGTCACAATGAATTCATTAAAGAAGTGATCCACACAGATGCACAGCTTTTTTAAGTCAGATTTGTTTCTGTACAAACAATTTTTGCTGTTAAACTTCAGGCAGTTCTGTGCATCTGGCCATAAATGTACTTATTCCTCCTCAATAGCTGTCCTAACTGCTGATAGCTGTCACTGTAAAGGAGAATAAATAAAAAAATATTCAACACAAAAAATCCCTCCAGACATTAATAGACTTTCATGTCACTCCTCATTCGAGAATGCATGGGCCACAGAGTGATGAGAGTGGGCGGAGAAACCACGACACTGAGCTAAAAGATGTGAAAAATTGGCCATAGTTAGGTTTAGTCGTGACACCTTAATTTGAAATGAAACCAAGTCCTCAGAAGTACACATACATCAGTGTGTGTTTAAGAGGCTGAACCATCCAGGAGCCCATAATGAGAAGCCACAGGCCACAGAACTAGTCATTAGTATTATCTCCCTGTGGAAGGGAAAGACGCAGCAGGCAGGGGATCTCTTTCATATCCAGAGCAGCGAGACCATCTCTCACCATCTCCCTCCACCTCTGTCCTTGTGGCTCTCTACCCTCCTGTCACCTTCTGTTATCCCAGCGAGTCTCCACAAAGGTGTTATGGATATATTTAGTCATCAACGCGGCCGATTTTACCATGAAGGCAATCATTTAGCTGTCATGTTGTAAAAGAAAACGGCTGCCATTCTTTATTCTCTTCCAACAATAGCTGCTGTTTACTTCTCTTTGTCTTTTTTTTATTTTCAGAGCATAGATGCAAACACAATCTGTCACGCCGCAGAAGAGCCGCAAGTGAAACTCTGCAGAAACATGACTTAGAGGATGCAGAGGAACGGTGGGGCCAGATATCGCCCCCGGTTACGGGTCAAGGTTGTCTCCGGTAGAGTGCATCTTATGCAACACGGGTAGGAAATGTAATCAGGAGATGTCTGTGATGTGGCCTGGAGGAATTCTGAGGAGGCGAAAGGTCAGTGAGCTTCATGGCGACCACATTCATTACAATGCCAAGGAAAACATCTTTGAAGAGCAGGGGAGCTTTATTTATCCCGACATGAATGTCTATTTTTTTTCATATATTTTAGGAGCAATACGGCTTCACCATTTGACACTAATGGTTAAATAACGACTGACCAGCTGAGCTGTAGATGTGGTAAAGAAGACGAGGAAGGGCTTCTCATAGCCAGATCTTGTGTTGCTCAACTCTTTCTGCTCCTTCCTTTAATGTCCTGCTATTGTTTATGGGTAAATCTTACCAGGGGTGGATCTACAGAAAGGCAGGGAGCTATTTCATAGCTTAGCAACTAGGTGACAAGCGGTGGACTTGCATTATAGATCGGATGGGTTCTACCACTTTGTGCTCGACTGGGTCTCACTTTCGTCATCTAATAACGTCATATAATAAAACTACGTAACATCTAATGTCTCTGCACTGGAATGTTTACAGAGACAAGAACATCTAATGTGGTCCAGCTGGAATAAAGGCTGGATCCCCTGACTCTGTGTCACCATATCAGGAAAAGAGCATCATTAACGTCATCGCTGCACGCCGCCGTCTGTTATTGGTTCAGGTTTAAAGTCTTTATTGTCACTATTACGTTTTATGAGATTTGACGGGTGCAACTCCGTATACACTAAAATAAACAACAGCCAGTATAAAATCTGTACAAAATAAAAGCACAGTTTAAATCAGAGTATCAGTATTAATTTTTTTTTTCATATATCAAAAGCAAAGTCGATGTCTGTGCTTTGATTTAAGTTATTTTCCTTAAAACCTAAGTACTGTTTTTTGCTTTTTGTTTTCCAGTTTTACACTGCAAGTTCAAAATCACTTAAATCCCATTTCTTCCTAGTTCTGATGCTCAGTTTGAGCTTTAGCCAGTTGTCTTCACCATGTCTACATGACTGAATGTGCTGATTTGCTGCCACGTGATTGGCTGTTTAGATGTTGGTGTTAACAAGCATTTGAACCAGTGGCCGGTGGGTGAATGTTACAAAAACTGCTATTAGTCTTTGACTATCATTTATGGTGAGGCGGGAGGATTTTGACAGTGAGTCCCGGCTGCCTGTTGAGGCGTGACACTGCGAGGCCATCTGTGTTTCAGCACACGGGTCAGCAGGAGTCATTTCAGTTTCTTTCATGACACTGACGTGACAGACAAATTAGAAACAAGATCAGGGCGTGATCAGTTTCTACAGAAAAACATAGTTATTTTTTAATTTCTAATGTTTTCCCTTCATTTGTAATGAAAGTTTTTATTATTTCATAATGGAAAACAATTGGTTAAAAATCAAATAATATTGTATTACATTAAAATAAAATAAAATTTAAAAAACATACATAAATTAGTCTAACTATATCATTTATGTATGTAAATATGGCTTTTTAGTACAATTCATGTAAATATAAGTTTTTAAATACATTTAATTTAATGTAATTTGATTTTAGTGCGAACAATATAGTAATAATAGTTAAATGATCCAAATATGAAATAGTGATGTGATTAAAAACTTTAATTTTTGCCATACTGTACGCAAACCAAGGTTTAGAGATGGCTGCAGCAGGTTTATTTCCAATAATTATAAATATAATTAATTATAGTCCCTGAAAAATTGCTCTACCAACAGGTAAAGGGTTAAGGAAAATATTTTATGTGATAAAATAATCAGTGATGTATAAAAAAAAATCTCCCCAAAAAAGCTGACAACAAAATAAATTAACCTTTTTTTTACTAAATGAATTTTATCATGTTTTTAGTCCCAACTCAGATGCAAATATGTAAAAAAAAAAAAAAAAACTATTTAATCTAAAGATTTACTTTAAAAAGATGTTTAGAAATACAGACTTATAAAATTTGTGGTGCACTGATTTATTTATTTACTGCTGGAATTATTTTCTATTAAGATCAGTTACTTTTATTGTCCCGGCTCCATGTTTGGAGGCTGTAATAAAACCTCAGGTGGAGAGCGTCACAGTGATCCGAACCCCACCTGTTTGTGGTTTATCCTGTGGTTTAATAAATGTATCTGCCATACACAGGTGTTTCATTTCATTGACAGCCAGCTTTGAATCTGTAGAAATGACTAAAATAACAATTTAATTTAGCTTTTATTATTATATGACGCAGAGGTAAGATTGAACAAGTGTTGTAGTCTGGTAAATAATACAATCATGAGACAGTATTGTCATTGTGCAGTTATTTTCACTTAAATAAAAGTAAACAAATAAACAAAAAGGGAAAAGGGTAAAGACGATGCACAGGTCTAAAAAGTCATCCCTCTACTGACAAAAGTACAAGAAAGTACTCATCCCTGAAAAATTACTAGCACATTCTTCCTCAGAAACTCTCCTATGATGCATCAAACTTCCACATAGATTCATCAAAGTCTCAGTTTTATTCTTGTGTCACTCTGGCTTCCAGCATTACTTCCACATCTCACAACCTGACTTATTTTGTCCCACAGCAGAGCCAAAAACAAGCAGAAGACGCTGTTGATCTGCACATTAAATCATTTATCCAGCTGTAAATAAGGTTAATATCGCTATGAGATTTTAAGACTTTTCTGGAGGCTGCAGACATGTACATTTCCAGTGTCTTTTTTTCCTGCTGAGTGAGGAGTCAGAGCAGGTAAACATGCAGCACTCACCGCTGATCCACTGGGCCTCAGGGTCATGAGCATTGAACTCTGGTTTGTAAAGGTCTGCCACAGTCAACCTGGACTTGGTGCTTCCAGGAAGCTCAGCTGAACAGCAGCAAAACAACGAAATCCTGGTTATTAACAGGGATTTAAGAAGAAAACATCTCTTTTCTGTCCAATAAACCAATCTGACATACTGGGTGTGAGGACGACGACCGACAAGCTGATGAGCGAGCAAACCACCACGATCACCAGCAGAGAGATGGCGATGCCCTTCCAGTTCCTCTGAGGGGGGCTGATGTCCACGAACTCCTGCAGAAACACTCAAACGAGTCAAAAACACAAACAAACCAGCAGAGGCTGCTTCTCTGTTAGAAAAAAATTAGAGGTAATTTAACATGTTTATGGAAGACTGGATGTAGAAGCAGACCTGTTAGCATTCCTCTTTAGTTTCAATTTATGTCCTCTGATTCAAATACTGAAAGCAAATTACTCCGTCCTGTCTAGACACAACAATAATTATTCATCAGGCAGCTTTTTGTCAGTCTAAAACATGTAATCTGAGTCTTTTGATTATATATGTTCAGTCTTTGAGCTCCTATCTGCAGAAAACCTGCAGTTTATAAAAGACCCCCAGACATCCAAACGTTTTTATGTAGTCTATCAGGAGGTTACCAGACTTCATCATTTCTCTTTGCAATCTGTCAAGAAAGTTTTATATGTGGCAGAGGCTATGAAAATGGTGTAAAATGATGCAAGCCTTCAGTTTAACCTGAGATTTCAGTTTGGAAGATGAGCCATGGCGTGCGCTCAGACGTCGCCTGCAGTTACGCTGCAGGGGACAGTAATGGGCAGCGGACATGGGGCGTCCAAATCGCCTTTCCTCAGAGCTTAACAGACAAAAACATCAAAGAAAGCAGTGTGAAGCTTTTTCACACGTCAAATGCACCAGACAGAAAAGTTTTTTACCAGCAGCCATTGTTTCCTCTGAACACCAGAGATGAAAACTCCCACCGCTTCAGAGGTGGGCCACTTATTTAAAAGCAAGCTGACTTATATTTGAAGCAGCTGTTTGGAAGAAAATACAACATTAAAAAAAAAAATCTTAAATATGCAGATTTAAAAGGAAGCTTTGCTATAAACGAAAGCACTTGACCGGAAAGTTGGTGAAAAGCTTGAGTGAGTTTAAGTGGTTGCAACTCAGGCGGGATTGCAACTCATTTCAAGTGCAGTTCACTTCCAGTTATCATCGTCTATTATGCCCCTGATGCTCCAGCATTGCACACTTATATTTCTAATTCCTCTCCAGGGTGTCTGATCTGTACAACTCACAGAAAGTCTTGCTGCCTGTGGTTTAAAGTTGTTACTGGCTGAATTTGGGGATGTTATTAACTTTAAATAATAGTCTGGAACTTAGTGGATTAAAGCAAAGCTTTGATAAATCAACCAAAAGTTTTAAGACTGCCTCTGCATTACTCCTCTTGACTACAGCCACAAAGCTATTCAGTATTTCCGCCTCACAACAGTTAGAGGCAAATGCCTCACTTTGATCGACTCTATGTACTTATGTGAAGAAATTTTAGTCTTAGTAATAATACTTTAACATCAGAAAATAAAGGTATTCATAAGAAATATGATGCACATTCTTTCAAAACTATTTACTGACACAAAATGCAAATGAGACAAAATTACCATTTTGTGGCACAAAAAAGACTCAAAACAAACAAAATAAGAACCAAAGTGAGAAACAAGACAGCCAAGAAGATTAGCTGAGATACTGAATTAAATGCAAAATGACCAGATCTGAGCCAAATAATTACATAAAAAAGGAGAGTTAAAGCAAGTCTTTAAAAACCAAAATAATTAACAAAAAAAAGGCAAAATAACCAAACTTCCTTATACCTGACAGAACACTTCCTGCTGAGGTCGGACTTTCTTAAAGTGATCATGACTGACTAAAAACAGCAAATAATCCCAACAAATATAGATGTCTCTTCATGTTCTGCATGACAATGAAGCAGTTAACATCCAAATGAGCTCAGTATAAACATGCCCAGCACATCCAGTTAATTTTCCATCACAACTGAGGGAGGACTAAGTGACTTTGAAAGGCCGGGTTCATTGCTGGGGCGCAGATGCAACGAGCTCTGGCCGCTCACTGCTTCGGGCCAGTGTTTTAATGGGAACACTGACTAAAGTGGCATCTGCGCTTAAACCCAACAGAAAAACATCAGTAAAAGGGCAGATTTGATGAAGGGGATGCTGGTGAATTACAGAGGAGAAGGCAGAGGCTCATTGATGCTTTTCTGATGGTGAGTTGTGCTACCTTCATGTTTTTTTCCTCCTTCATCCATCAGTAGAAACCTGGTGCTGATGCTGCCATTTCCTCATAAAATGCCTGAAAATATGAGCTTGTTTTTCCAAATAAAATCTAATACAGTGGACAGCATTTAACATTTGGCTGTATGTAACATCCCTTCCTGCACTGCCTTTAGTCTAAATGAAGAATTACAGTGATACAACCACTTGAAACGAACGTGCCTGGCACTAAAGATAAGAAACACAAACGTGTCCAGAACAATCTGTATCACATGCGCTGCCGGTGAGGTGGAAACTGTTCAATCAGTGAAGCAGGAAGACATGATTCACACACATTCAGACACACACTCAGCAGTAGGTAGGGCTCACTGCGCACACCGCTGGGCCATCGACTCCTCTCCCAGTATTAGTTCAACATCTCGGAGCTAATTCTCTGCATGCTCCTCATCAGACACAGTTCACTGCAACAGTGTGTTCATCAGACTCACATCGGTGGAAAGTAAAGCAGGCGAGGAAAGTGTGTGTGTGTGTGTGTGTGTTTAAAGCTGTGTGTGGGGAAGGAGGGAGGCATTCAGAGACGTAAACACAACAAAAATGTTACGGCCCCCAGCCTGCCAGCCTGAGGCCGTATTATTGGGAACAGCTGTGCCTCGTCAGTCGCCGGCAGGAGCTGCTGCCTCGGCTCCGCCCTCCTCCACCGGGATTGGTCGACCGGCATTCCGGACTCGCCCGAAGGACCGTTCGGCTGGGAGGCCTCGCCCATAAATGGTTCATTCCAGCTTCAGTCGTGGCAGCTGTGAGCATTGAGCACAGTCTTGCCGGTTTGGGAACTCTTTGTGACATAGTGGACTTGTGAGAGCTTTCTGTGACAGTGATTTAAGTTTGGTTTGAAGAAAAGACGTTTGTGTTTGAGTTACATTATTAGAGCGATTTTGGCTAACTGTTTTGGTTTGGTTTTTCCCTCAACAGGAGGAGGAATTTGTGTTTGTTCAGCAATTGTTTTGTTTCTTTATTGATTTGTTTGATAGTCCCAGTACGTTAATTGTCTGGTGGCCCCTTTTTTTTTTGTAGATATAATTGTTAAAGCACCTACCGTGGACACCTTTTGTTATATTTGGTTATAGCCGGAGGCAGTATTTGTGTTTATATCTCGATATTTGTTTTGTACAATAAATCTTTGATATTGTTTGATTTGACTCCGGCCCGGTTTGTTATCGACCTACACCCTAGATTACCGAGGTCATAACAAAATGGGGGCTCGTCCGGGAGTTTAATTAGTTTATTGTGAGAACAATAGCCTAATTAATACCTGATTGGTAACAGTTATCAGCCGTGAATAGATTGATCAGCGTGTGTGGCTTGGATTGTCTTTCCTGCAAACTTACTGCATTGTGAGGGGCTGTGGCAGCCAGAGAGATGGCTAAATTCGATTTGGATCGGTTCCGTGAGAACCCGACATTGGATTTATTGGCGTTATGTCGTAAGGACGATTTAGCTGTCATTGCTGACTTCTACGAGATCCCGGTGCCAAAACAGGTACTTAAGAGGGAATTGAAGGCGTTGGTTGTGGCTGGTTTGGTGGAACGGCGAGTGCTGACCCTGGAAGGGGGTGGTGCCGAGGGTGTTCCGACTGTGCCTGAGGTAGCAGGTCCGTCTGGTGAGACGGGGCCGTGCAAACCTGAGAGCGAGGATCTGAGTGATCCTGGAAGTCCGGGAGAGGGGACGGCCGAGGGGGATGACAGGCCCGCGACCCCTGTCACCCTGCCCCGGTTTGATCCCCCCCGCTTTTCTGTGGACGGCTCGAGTCCCTTTCGGGGGGACGTCCGGCTACAGGTCAGGTTGGCCAGGCTACAGCTGGAAGCCCAGGAAAAGGCCCACCAGAGGCAAATGCAGCTTGACATCCGGAGGATGGAGATAGAAGCTGATAAGGTTGTCCGCCTGCGCCGCCTGGAGCTGGAAGCCCAGGCGGCGACCGGTGCCAAGCCAAGCGCTGGGACCCCGCTGGGATCCCACAGCGCCGCCACGTCTTCGGGCCCTTTTGATGTGTCTAAGTTCATTCCGTTTGTGCCGGTGTTTCGGGAAGCAGACATAGACAGTTATTTTCCAGCGTTCGAACGCATCGCGCTGGCTTTAAGGTGGCCACAGGATTGCTGGTCCCTCCTGGTGCAATGCAGGCTGTCGGGGAAAGCTCAGGAGGTGGTGGCAGCACTCCCCCTGTTGGAGAGTCAAAGCTATGACATTGTAAAGGCAACGGTGTTGAAAGCTTATGAGCTGGTACCGGAAGCCTACCGACAGCGATTCCGTGCCTATAAGAAAGAGATTTCCCAAACCTATGTGGAGTTTGCTCGGGAGAAGTGCAACCTGTTTGACCGGTGGTGTTCATCATGTGGGGTCACTTCTCTCGAGGCGTTAAGGGAGCTGATCTTAATGGAGGAATTTAAGAAGCAGCTCCCTGAGCGTCTCGTTGTTCATTTAAATGAACAGCGAGTGAAGGTGTTAGCGTCAGCTGCAGTGGTTGCTGACGAATTTGTGTTAACACATAAAACGGTGTATGACTCTACTGCACAACCTGTCTCTGAATATAGATCGGTAAGAGGCCGATCAAAGGAGGAAAGAGCCTGCTTTTACTGCCAAAAGACGGGTCATTTAATTGCCCAGTGCAGAAAGTACAAGCAGGACAGCCCTTCCTCCCCTTCAAAACAAAAGTCTGTGGGTTTTGTTCAGAATACAGGCAAGGCAGGTAAGGTTGTCAGTACCCTAGAAGGTTCCTCAATAGATCCATGTTTTACTCCATTTTTGATGAAAGGGGCCGTGTCAGTCCCCGGTTGTACCACAGGAGGTAAGCAGGTCGACGTGCTTCGGGACACAGGAGCTTCCCAGTCCCTTATTTTGGCGAGCACCCTTCCCTTTTCGCAGGAAACGCACGCTGGCTACAGCGTGATCCTGCGAGGAGTGGAGATGGGGTATGCGCCCCGTCCTGTGCACCTGGTACACCTAAAAACTGATCTAGTGACGGGGATATTTCCGATGGCGGTATGTACCGAGGTCATAACAAAAAACACATCTGAATTTGCTGAATGTTCAGATATTTGAGGAGAAACTGGAAGCAGTCGGATGAAACTGAAAAAATCCACTGCACACGCTGTCACATGGAAAAGAAAGTTTCACACTTAAAAAAGCCGTTTGATACCATCAACCATCATAATCTTTTATCTAGATTGACTAATTTTACCTTTTTTATGAAGCTATTTTATGCATTAAATCTTTTTTATTAAATACAAAGCAATGTGTAATTATTAACAGCATCAAATCTTCTTGAGGGGTCCCTCAAGGCTCTGTTCTTGGACCACTTTTTTACACTTGATCAACCTGGTATTTTTCAAAATCTCTAAAAGGATACAGACTGAAAATGTTACAAAAACATCCTTAACTCTTAATGCTTTTTTAAAAATATTAACTAAGGGACATGATCTAAAAAGCCTATCATGAACTTGATTCACAGCAGCATTGTTTATTACGTTTACGTTTACAAGAAACCAAAAGTCATACCTCACAAAATGGTTTTCCTGAATTAGGAGGATCTAGACATTCTGCGTTTTATTATCGTGTTTTAAATTAATAAAATACCACATCACTAGCCTGTCATTTCTAGAAGGAACAAATATAAAAAAAATGACAAATTCATTGTTTAGGAAAGCATTCAAATTTCTTCTTAAGAAACTATTGATAATTCATCATTATAACAACCTGAAAATTGATGTTATCCTTAATTTTTAGAATTTTATCATTCCTAATACAACACAACCCCAATTCCAGAAAAGTTTTGATGCTGTGTTACATTTAAGTCCAGACAGAATGCAATGATTTGGTCTTATAACCCATGTTTTATTCCCATTTGAATATAAACAACATATCAGATGTAGAAACTGAGACATTTTATCATTTCATGGCAAATATGAGCTCATTTTGAATCTAATGGCAGCAACATATCTCTAAAGAGTTGGAACAAGAGGTAACGAAAGGCTGAGGAAGTAACTGGTACAAATAAAAAAATTCTGGAGGAGCATTTACAATAAATTACATTAACTGAAAACAGGTATAAGAGGAGCATTTCAGAGAGGCAGAGTCTCTCAGATGGAAAGATGGACAGAAGTTTGCCAATTTTAGACAAACTATGTCTATAAATTATGAAACAATTTCAGAAAAACTTTGATGATACCCACCATCTGCAGCAGTGGTGAGGGCTGCAATTCTGCAGGTTTTCCATGTCTCCCTGCTCCAACACACCTGTTTCAAATCAAATGGATCCAACAGCCCATGAAGTTCTGCATGGTGACTCATTAATTTAAATCAGGTGTGATGGAGCAAGGACACAAGCAAAACTTGCAGGATAAGGACCAGGGTTCCCCACCACCAATCTACAATGTTTAATATTTTCAAAAGATTCAGAGATTTGGGAGAAATCTCTGTGTGCATTGGTCAAGGTTAAAGGTCAAAACTGGATACTTATGAGCTTAAAGCCCTCAGGCAGCACTGCATTAAAAGCATGATTCTCTACTAGAAATCACTGGATGGACTCAGGAAGATTTCCAGAAATCACTGTCTGTGTACACAGTTCACCCAGAAATCCACAAACACAGGTTAAAGCTCTATCATGCAAAGAAGAAGCCAGATGTGAACAGGATGCAGAAACAGCGCCGTCTTCTCTGGACCAAAGCTCATTTAAAATGTTCTGAGGGAAAGTGGAAACTGTTCTGTGGTGAGATAGATCAAGATATGAACTTTTTTTTTTTATAAAGCATGGACGGCGTGTCCTGCAGACTAAAGAGGAGAGGGAGCACCCAGCTTTTTATCAGTGGACAGGTGAAAAGCTGCATCTCTGATGGTGTGGGCTGCATTAGTGCCTATGGCGTGAGCAGCTTCCACATCTGTGAAGCTCTGTCAATGCTGAAAAGTACATGGAGGTTTTAGAGCAACATCTGCTCCCATCCAGACAACATCTCTTTCAGGGAAGACCTTGCAGATTTCAGCAAGACGATGCTGAACCACATCCTGCATCCATCACAACAACATGGCTTCAAAGGAGAAGAGTCCGGCTGCTGAACTGGCCTGCCTGCAGTCCAGACCTTTCACCAATACAAAACATCTGGAGCATCATGGAAGCAGAAATCCATCAACCAAGGTCCAGGACTGTAGAGCAGCTAGAATCCTGCATCAGACCAGAATGGGACAACATTCCTCTCCTAAAACTCAGCAACTGGTCTCCTCACTTCCCAGATGTTTATAGACAGCTGTACACAATGCTAAACATCACCCTGGAAGTACTTTTCCTGATGTATTGCTGCCCTCAGATTAAAAACAGGCTACTATTTTACTTGAAATGGTAAAATCTCTTAGTTTCATCATCTGATATGTTGTTTATGTTTTACTGGGAAGAAAATAAGGGTTTATGAGATTTGCGGATCATCATATTCTGGTTTAATTCACATTTTACCCAACTTTGTCCTAACTTTCTTTTAGAATTTAAGTTGTTAAAGGCTCGTCTCTAGCAATGGTTGAAAAAACAACAAGCCCCTGATCATTTTTAAATCTTGTGTTATTTTTCTTGTGTGGTTTTGTTTGTATTATGTCTTTTTACCTGCCTTGGGACTATAGCTGGAAACTAGTAGTTTTAGCTAAAATGCAGCATGTTTACATTGTGGTCTTTTGTATTGACGTTCATTAACTTCCACATTAAACAAACATGTACATTTAAAAACACAGACAAAGAAAAATCAAGCCATAATAAAAAACCAACTCATGAGATACTCAAACAAGATGTCAGCTGGCTCAACAACCCCCCCCCCCCCCCCCCCCCCCCCCCCCCCCCACCCACCCCCCAAAAAAAAAAAAAATAAACCTAAAAACCTAATCACAAAAACTGGGCATTATCTTAAGTTCATGGTTCAGACCAGAGCCGTCGATATACTCAAGAGTCACGACACTCTCACTGACTCCCGTGTACAAAAAATGGCGGCGCACTTCCGGGTTACTGGAGACGTTCAATAGTTCCAGAGCAGATGACCTGTTACGTAATTCTCCAGAGGCTACTGACTTTTTTCCATTAAATTTTATTTAAACTGTTTATTTAATAAAACTGCCTTGTCTCTAGGGCTGCAACTAATGACTATTCTGATGGGCGATTAGTCACCGACTATTAAAACGACTAGTCGACCAGTCGGATTATGTATCTCATGATTTTTATAAATGGATCTTATTTCACTTTCAGCTTTGAAATTTTGCATAAGGTTGTTAAGTCTGACGTGCTTCCTCTTTAAATGTTTGAGCATTGCAGACGTACTTCCATGGTACACAAGGTCCACTTTACAAATCTCACATGTATTTTATTTATTTTGTAAGTTTAACGAGAAGTTATCCCAGACTTTTAACGTTTGTCATTTTTCCTTCCCCAAGATTTATTTTTAAAATTTCATTATGCACACTGGAACTGATGTATTTACTTTATTGCTTTGCCCTGTTGTCTTATGTCATTAAATGTTTGTTTTTTGAAAGGTTTCCCTTGCTTTCTTGTGCCTGTCGGTGCCAGTTCCACCACTAAGTCAGGTGAGTTTTTAGTTAAATCAAGTAGTTACTCAGTGAGATGTTTCCTTTTACATTCAAAGCAAAGTAACTTTATTTGTACCACAACAAGGGGATTCAAAGGGCTTTACAAAGACATTAAAAACATAAGAATATATGAATCATAATTTAGCAGATTTGGATTTACATACAAACTATTGAAATGCAGCTGAGAGACACAGTACTGTCTGATATTCGGTGTTGTACTGACATTACATGTTACCACATGGCTGGCTTTAATAATTAGATGAAAGTAAGCCCTAACAAGCTAATCATTTAACCTTAAAAAAGTGAATTGTAAGGATGGTTAGCAGTAAGAAATATAGAGGCTAATGAGGACCATCATGTCTGATCTTTACTAAATGCTAGCTTGTTGGTTGGTATGAATATTTTCCTCCAAACATGTATGAAATTATTGTGCTGGTTACACTTATTTAATTTATCGTCAAACATGACTTGATCATCACTTAAATCAACATTAACATAATAATGCATTCACTGACAAAAGTATATGTGCAGCAATAATATATTTATTTAGTTTTCACCCTCGGTAATCCGCTGCTGTCTGTTCTGTAGTAGAGTCTAGCAGCTCTGGGTTTGTTTGGAACTATTGGAGGCTCCATGACCCACGTGACCGCTCTTACAATGAAGTCAACGGATGTTACAACTCTGAGTATATCGACGGCTCTGGTTCAGACGAACAGGTTATATGAATGTAGAGGTGTGAAAAACATTGAAAGAAAACCATTAAACATGAACAGAAATGCACTTAGTTCTAACAGTAAATCAAAGCATGCTATTATTGATTGACTATCATCTGTGTTAGATCTGATATCAGCAGAAATACAGAACTTGTTGACAAATCTGGACATAATAGAAACAAAGGCTTTGTAGCTCGTTCTGCATTCACTGAATGAAAGCATGGTTTCCGTGGTAACTCAGTTTTTGTTTTACTGTAACTACAAAGTTAATTTGGTGGCACAGTTTTGGGTTTAACAGGTTTGGTTATTTGATAACTCAGCTGAGAAACTACATCAAATGTTTTGATCAAAAAGGGCTTATTTTTACATTCAGTCAGATATTAAATAGAAGATATATTACATTTATTGGCTCAATATTGTATTTTTGGTTCAGTTTAACTAATAAAACCAAACATTTGATAAGCATCTAAATTTCACATGATGGTTGGCTTTTCAGATGGTTAAATTATTGATTTCCTGTCGGCTATTTGATTTATCTAGAGTCAATCAAGCACTTCTAGGTCAGCTGATGTGTCAGACATTAACTTTAAACCCTTCAGAGTGAAGACATTTACATGTTCTTACTCTGACAGCTGTCTGGAAATCATCAGGATAAAAATTTAATGAAACAATGCTGTTTTATTGCGACCATTTAATCCAAAACAGAACATAAACTGATACGAAGTAGGTTATAAATGTAAGTCGTGTTTCTATGGTAACCTACAAGGAACTAAAAAACTTTGGATTTGGTCAAGTAATCAGGAAATAATTTTTTAAAAAGTCCTTTGGAAAGACTTTTACTGAAATATACAATATGCTGCAATCAGACAAGGTAAGTTTTGTGCAGCAGAAAACTGGGAGAAATTTCGTGAATCAATGAAAATGCACAAAATAACTGGAAACATGCTACAGGCATTAACAGAAAAGACATATATAAGAAAAGAAAAAGCAGTTATAAATTCAAAATAATCAAAATAAAACATTTCCATACTACAAAGGACCACAATGACTCAACATAAAAATGAGACAAGAAAAGAGAATAATGAGAAATGCAAGCAACCAAATAAAGACAAATGCAACACCTTTGCCAAAACAATGTGCAAAATTAGACCAGAAAAAATTAGCAAAAACATTATTTCTGTCATCAGAAAAAAGGTGGACAAAATTATGCAAAAGCTATTTGAGACAATAAGCAACAAACACTACAATTAAATTAAATGAAGCAGATACAAAATGAGTCACAATAGGACCGAGTTAATGAAGATAAGACATAAAACATCTAAAAACTGACCAGAATGACCAAAGCAGACACAAAAAGAGATAAAAAAAAAATGACCAAATAAAGATATGCCTATAATGCTATAGACCACGCATAAACAGCAAATCTCCTAAAACTAAATAAAAAGAAAAAAGTCCCAAAGGATGAGAAACTGAATCCTGTTGAACTCATGTTGTTTCAGATACTGTACACATCATTCCTGAGTAAACAGCCTGATAATTGGGCTCTCCTGTCAGAGGCGACAGGTCTCCCTCTGAGATACATAATGACTTTATATGTAATCCTGTTCATACCTAACTGAGATCAAACAGCTTCAGCTCTTACCTGCGCTCACACACAAACGCACCACGGAGTGTTAGCGGAGTGGTAATTACTGAGACTCATTCCTGATTTAAGGATCTCAAATTATAAAACTTTCACAGACTGTAATTAACTGTGTATTTGAACGCAGCATGAAAACAAACAGCACAAATCAGCTGAGACATTTAAAATAATAACTATATATTTTTATATATATTTAAGAATATAATCAAATATAACGCACTAAAGCGCATCGTCTGGTTTTCCCAGTCCCTGTAAACCGTGTCTCGGGATAACTGAAGGGTCTGTCCGCGCACACGCAGGAACCAGCTGAGTTACTAAAGCAAACGGCTTGTTATTACAGTACCTCGTCCTGCTGAGAGTCCTTCGGCTTCTTCTTGGTCGGGTCTTTGGACGCCGTCATCGTACTGGAGTTTCTGCTTCGTGTCTCTGTCTGAATCAAGCGTCTCTCCTAATAATAACGTCCAAAAACCTCTCGGCGCGAGACATTTTAGCAGCAGAGCATCAAGTTCCGCGAGACCAACACGGACTTCCGGTATGAGCTTCAAAATAAAAGTCAACGCTTATTAATAAAGCAAGTGCCAAAGCCAAAGTCCTGTGTGTTTCATTTTTCAGCCCTCTATTAAATGCTTTTTCCTTATTTATTTTAGGCTATTTTAATTTTTCACTGTTTGGGTTTGTTTTAAAGAAAGCCGCTTTACAAATAAAATTACCTCTTAATTATTTCGTTGTACTCACGCAACAGGAAATAAAAACTTTTTACCACATTTTTATCAGCTTTTATTTTTAAAATTAAGACAAACTTCCGGTGTCCTCTACGGCACTGTCCGTGGTGCTTAAAGATTTGTTCTTCCGTTCAAAGGGTAGCCATCAAATAAACACATTACTATTTAATGTTACATACAGACACACAGACCAAGAGAAGTTCTGATGGGCCCTCGTTTATTTATTTATTCATTCATTCATTCATTCATTTATTTATTTATTTATTTATTTATTTATTTATTTATTTATTTATTTATTTATTTATTCATTCATTCATTCATTCATTCATTCATTCATTCATTCATTCATTTATTCATTCATTTATTTATTTATTTATTTATTTATTCGTTCATTCATTCATTCATTTATTTATTTATTGCCACAAGTACCCAGAATTTCTGATCATAGTAGTATTAACCAATAGTTCTCTGGGCCTTTTATTTGTTTACACCACTTAATATTGACATATGAGTAGTTTAAATATTCTGTCTCTGTCTGTACAGTCATTCCTTAAATTTGTCGTCAGACAGTTCTAAATTGCATCCAATATATTGAGCCAAATCAAATTAAATTGAGCTGAACAGACTGATATGAAATTAATTTGAATTAATTAAATTAAATCTGTTTGTCTTTATACACTTCTAAATTAAACTGAATTAAATGACATTCCAAGTTAAATTCACTTAATTAAATTAAAGTTTATAGTTACAAATTAAATCAAATAAAACTACAATGAATTTAATTGAAATGAACAGAATTAAATTAAATTTAATAAAGTTTATCTTTATCCTTGGACTTTGTCATCTGACTACCTGAACTACCCATGACCCTATTGTCCAAGCACAGTTAAATATAAATGAAAACATTTCAAACAACTTCATGAGTTTACATTGTCACCATAAAAAGATAAAGGCTCAAAGAAAGTTCTGGATATTTACTTAAAAACCCCTAACAATATACTAAAGTATCACATCTTAAATAACAAGTTAAAACAAAACTACAAAAGGAGCCAATATTTTAGTCATTAACTGAACCAAAAGTTAAGTTTTTAGCTTTCTTTGTAGCAATCTCTCTTTAATATTCAACTTAATCTTATTGTTTAAGGTTCAATCCCCAAGCATGATAACTGTACCAATGGCTTTCCAGTGAGGTTGTACAGCAGTGTAATAATCCATGGAGACTTACAGAGAGTGTGTGTAGCTCTCTTTGTGATATTTTTACCTCTGATGATGTCACACTACTTTTTCTACAGTATCACTTCAGGGACTAAGAGCCCTTCTGTGATATCAAGTGTTGGAGCATCCCACAGTATAAATTATGGGATTATTGCTCCCCACGTCACTGGAAAATAAAGCGGACCGAGGCATCATCTGGGATGCCTCCAGACTAGAATGAGGGAAGATGAGATCAGAAACCAGCAGATCAGTAACCAGCTGGCCTTTCCTGCTGCCAAGTGGCTGAATGAAAATGGATAGGTGTCATAGAGAAAGCCCTAAAGACACAACACACATTCACATGCACATAATGTGCCCACTATCCCATCTAAAAATAATAATGATAACAGGGGGGAGGAAAATGGAAAAACCATGCAAATGAAGATGGAGGAGACATGCTAGTCTGTGGGTATTTGTCTCCTAATGTTTGAGTTATGAGTATGAGAACAGAAAAATTACAGTCTGTTTCTTACATCTATTTAAATAGTTAAAAAAGTAATTGTTAGAAAGCCCTGCCCCTTTCTGATGTCTATTCTTGGTGTGTCAATCCTGCAGCACATAATCAGTGTAGGCAGGACTATCAAAATATCTGAATGATCAGTTCTGAAGCTTTTTCATAAAACCCCAAAATACGCAGCAAATTCAAAACGACTTGATTTAAGCCTGATTATTATGAACCATCTGCCATTAATATGAATTATAGCGTGTAGTAGAAGGACTGTTATTCTGCTGCCACGCAGCCTTGTTACATCATTTTCCCAAGTGGTCACTTCTGGCATTTAACATCTGCCATGAATCATGTTATGAGAATCGACTTGCCTGAAAAGTTTCTTTATTAATTGGGTGAAAAAGATTCATGGGACCAAACACCTTACTGTGTCATCACATTGCAAAGTACTTATGACACTACTAAACAAAAGCAGTGACATATTTCTATTCATGCATATTCATGACATAAATTTGCTTAAATAGAGTCTTTACTAGTTTTAAAATACTTTAAAAATGCACTGAATTGTTGGAGCGGTTTGCTAGTATTGATTTTTGCTTTAACTTATTGCTTGGTCAGGTTCAGACGTTAAATCTACAAGGTTAGGTTTAGTAAAACATGATGGCTTGCTTTAAAATAGACATTGTCTTAGGATTTCCTGCTTGTTTAAAATATTTTTCCATTATATTTTGTTATCATTCCTAATGAAAATTGCTGCAAAAAGCACAAATGTGGTGAAATGATTATTATTATTATTGGAACTTTGATATAACCAGATAAAAACCCATTGAGATTATCTCTTTGACAAAGGTGACCTGGCCAAGAGGCCGGCAGCAGACATCAGTATAAAAACTACAATGCAAAACTATAAAGTTTAAATTTGATACACAGGTATAAACAATCAAGAGATAAGTTGAAACTTAAAAACATGAGCATTTCTCAATGTTCTCACATTGGTTTTTTTTTGTGTGTGTGTTTGTGTAAGAGGCAGTTAAAATATCACATGTAAAGACATCAGACAGCTCCAGGTGTTTTTGTTCCAATCTGATGGTTTGTAAGTCACAAGAGCACAAGACATACCAATTTTTAACCCTTTGTAAATATATTCCCAAATAAATAAATATATTCTCAAAAAAAGTGAGAAACAATCAAGCTAGTAGCTTTTGTTGCACTAGCTAACTAAGCTAGGCAGGCTAGTTAAGCTAACATAGGCTCTGTGGTACTTTTAAACATAATATATATAATAATACCATTTTAAATATATAGACATGTTTCATTTTACTCGTGATTTTTTTTTTATCAAAGACTAACAATATTCAAGCTCAAGTTTAAAAGACTGAAGCTAAAGCTAACAAGTCAAAGTAGAACAGTTACCAGTCTGATCACTGCAAAAACGTGAAAATAATGATAAATCATATTTTCCAGAATAACAAAGTAAAATTGTACATGAATATAATACACCAAAGAAACATTTTTAAAGGGGATTTTTTGAGCATATCTCCACAAACTGCTTTGAAGTGAAGCAATTAATTGGCGCAACATGATCAAAGGATGGCTGGTGAGGCACAGGCCTGTAAAAAAAAAAGAATTCATAAAAGGCAATGGCAAACTGGACACAAAACCTAAATCCTTTCACACATAGAGGTTATTAAAGTGGACAACTATTCAAAAAGGATAGTTGCATAGGTGTCTATATTTTTCTACTAATGGCCTGTGTATGGGTAAAAATTGTATACTTCTTATTACGTTTGTTTAATTATTTTTTAGTTTTAGAGGGTTGACAGCAATAGAAATGACGGAAAGTCATTACGTCATGGGTATTGATGTTGGACTAAATTTGACATGGACTATTTACTATTTACGTAAGTAAAGGGAGCATAAATAATCCCCAACTCCTCCAATTTAAGGATAAACTTAATAATTTTATTTATTTTTTAGTTAATGAATTTAATTTACCATTTCTTTTTCATGGGCATCTTCAAACACTGCTATATATCTTTTTGAAGTATATTAAAAATATAACCATTTTCTCAATTAATATAACAAAACATTAAATACTAGAATGGAGTTAATTAAGATTTTGATGTGAAGGTTAGTTCTATGTCACATAAACGCCAAATAGTGTTGTTTATAAGGCACAAATCCAGGTGATGAAGCAGTTTCACTCTCCTGTTGTGCTGCATTATGATTGATTAGCTTGTCACAAGAAATTTGTGTTGAATCCCCGCTCTGATTCACGGGCATGCTCCTCTTTATTTGAGGCGTGCAACATTATTATGTGTCAATTACACTCAGTAGGCAGGCTGTCCTGCAGAGGATATTGATGAGATTTAGTCTACCAGACGAAACTGACAAAGGGGCATTACGCTAATTATTATAGATCAAGGTCAGTTTGATAGTCATGCTGAGGAATTAGAAAACATCTAAAAATATATATTTATATCAAGGCTCATATTTTTGCGCCTTATCTACTCAAAAATCAGATAAATTAATCTTTAGTTACACTCAGATTCATCTCAGCATAGACTGATGGAGCTTTTCTTGTCTTTTCAGCTACCTCCCAGAGCCAAATGCATCTTTAAAAGACAATAATATCAGCTTCAAGGACTGTAGTTGTAAGAATCATCTGACATGCAGCAACATGAATGCATGTGTGTTTAAACATGAAAGAAAAGGACCAAGCAGCGGTAATGTTTAGACAAAGACGTGAGGAGAGGCACAAGGTTGGAGAGCTGGCAGCAAGGGAAAGAAGCTGTGTCGCTGATTGGAAATTCAGAAAATAAAGCAAATAAGAGGAAAAGGGCTGAGGGAGATGGAAGCTGTGGAGGAAGGGAGGCAGATTGAAGGTGGATGGAAGAAGAAAAAGAGACAGGAACAGATCCTCAGAGCTTGATTTGGACTCTCTTTTTGTCTCCATTAAAAATTTAACAGATGGAATCAGAGACCACATGGAAGTGATCTCTCGCTGACCTCTGCCGGTGTTTGGGAAGTTCACTAACGTCCCCAAGGCCCAAATTCTCTCCACTGCTATCACACTACAAGCTTCTCTGCCCGTTGTCGAACAGTATTCACATGTCTGCACTGAAATCATCGACCACTGTGAAATCTGCATGTTAATTACTGTCCTTGTTTCTTTTTTGCTGTAAAATAGGGCTGTGAAATTTTGGAGATATGTATGCTACCAACAACTCAATTTTCAACACTCCTAACACAGATTTTACATTTCTGCTCTGGAATTTGTATAAAAATGCATAATCCACAAGTTTAAAAAGAAAGAAATAAGAGTTGAGTTTGTCTCATTGAAACACAAGCCAAAACAAGCCTGTGCTTCACTCCGGATGTCTAAGCAGAGCTGGATTACACCTGGGATGCCAGATGAATATAATTAACCTGCTGCATGGATGGGAGCCTGCAGGGCTCTGAGACTGGACCCACTGAGTGATGGCTGTCTTGTCTTTTTATTACTGGTGCAAAGAATAATTCTATGTAGTTTTTAATGCAGAAGAAGTTTTAGTTTTGCATGGGTGAATGCAGATAGTTTGTTTTTTTTCCTTTTTATTTGTAGCTTTTACCTACTAGCAATTGTAGTTCTAACCCCTAAAGGCCCGACCCATGAAAAAATGGTAAGAAAAGTCAATTTTTTTTAAATATGAGGTCTTTATCTGGCCCTTTAACAAAATGTAAAACAAAATTAACATTTTTGGGGGGGTATCTACCATTTATTACCATGTAACAGTTTAAAAATATTATAATGGGGTTTTGTGTCACGTTGGGCTCTTATGGGTTGAGCAGTAAAACTGAATATTTTGGAAAATGCCGTCCATGGAAAGTGACTGAAACATTTAGGAACTGGAAAACCTAAAAAGTTTTTTTTTTTTTTTTTTAGCAGTGTCAGACTATGTGACACTTTATCTCTGTCAGAATATGGGTCAATTGGTCCTTTGTTGTCATGGCAACAGAGGGTCATTTTGGTCCAGACAACTTCTGCTCACTGCACATTTTCTCTTTCAGACTTTTCTCTGTAATGGCCAGTTGTTCAAAAAAATTTAATCCAGATAAAAGCTATCTGGATTTGGGAATCCCATTTTTCAGGACAGCAGATCATGTGATCCAGCTTACTTTTACCCTGTTTGTTCAAAACAACGTTGAATTGGATCACCTTGATCCACCGAATGTGGATTTCCAGCATGTACATCAATGTGGGCTTCCAGCTATGTAAAGAACAACAGGTAGAAAAGCCCGTATGGTGTAATTTTAGGTACTTTTCACTGTGTGACAACACACAGGAAATCATGAACATCCATTTCTGTGTATAATTTTATGATTTCTCATCGGAGCCACAACAAATATAGAACTAATCCATTAACAACTACATTGTGGATGTTATAGGAACGTCTTCAATAAAAAAAAGTGCAATGTCCCTGTCTGTGACAATGTTAATGACGGACCTGAGCCCCATGTTGAGGAACCGGACCAACCTCCGGCTTTCTGAATGAGGAATGGACAGGATGTGTAGTAAGGGATGCAGTTGTTAGACATTGTTTGTGACAGGTTCTTCCCTAAATATTCAGTGATGACTGACAGGAAAATGGATTGATATATTTGTTTTTGTTATTGGGTTTATTTCATGAGGACAGGTGTTATGTTTTATTCTTGCTGTACTATGCTGACAGGCTTAATAGGTGGCCTATGCTACTTTATCTACTTTATCCCTATAACATTTAAACAAGTCAGGTGCAACATATAAATATTAGCATATGCACTGACTGAAAAGATACTATTGTTTGATCAAATTTGAGGTTCTACCGCATTTTCATCCCAAAACCCGTCTTGTAATCCTACCTTTTGTAGGGTAATCCTGTTTTTTTGCATCAAAGTTATCCAGATCCAACTCAAAAGTTTTGAACAACCCAAACTGAGGGTTTTATCCGGATAACAACCAGGATTGGATCACGTGATCCAAGCCGATTTCGGAATCCAGATTTACTTTTTGAACAACCCATTTTCAAGATTTGATCCTATCTGACAATCAAAATCTGATCAGATTACGTTTGAACAACCGGCCCTAGTGATAGTTGTGTTACAGTAAGTCATCTTGATCATGTCTACATGGCTAAATGCATGGAGTTGCTGCCATGTGATTGGCTGATTAGATTGTTGCGTTAACGAGGAATTGAAGTGGTCAGTGAGTGTAAATGTAAAGTTAAAAGCTGACTGCACTCAGGAATAAAAACATTACGACACATTTTGGAAAGTACTGCTACATAAAACACTTCAATGCCAAAGAAACCTGACACAAAAAGCAAAGAGAGATGCATCTCTGTTTAGTGGGGTATGTGAAAAGAAGGTGGTTTATTGTCCATTTTCATGAGGAGAAGGTTTGTTTTTTTGTTTCTTGTTTTGTGTGGTTGGTTGTTGTAAACAGTGCTTTGTGGTCATGAAAAGAAAAGAAAAAGAACATTTTAAAACCTAACCTTAAACAGCTGCGTAAAGGCATACAATTATAAAATTATGGCTCTTTTGAGCCCAGATTAGCTTCACATCTGTTTTTTAAAATCCTAATATGCCAACATTTGTGTTTCATGGTCAAAAGTAACACAAATTACTCCATTTTCAACCTTCATAAACGTTCCTACTCCACTTCTTTCTTTTCCAACCACTCTATGTCTTTGTGTTACATTACATAAAATTTTCCCAAACATTATATTGTACAACAGTATCGTACTTAAAGATGTAGCGTAATGTCCCACAGACATTCTGACATTATTACAATTTGTACATATGGATAAATTTATTTCAGATTTTGTTATAAGATTGGGCTTACAATAATTGTATAATTTAATATGTAAATTAAATAATTGGATTATGTAAAATATACATAGTAAAAAAACAAATAAAACCATTTAAAAAGAAATAATTGACTATTTAACAAAGCCAAAAGGGGAAAATGTTTTGTATTTCTGATTATTTTAACACAGTTTCCAGGATCCTTATTTATAGTAAATGTAGCAGAAACTCTGCTTCGTTACACAAATAACATGAAATGGACTGAAAAGATCCAAAAGGACAAAAGAGATTAAACTTATAAATGAAAACAGTTTCAAATAATGGCATTAATTAACCTTTTTGTTCATTTTACATTGTTTGTCTCTCTGCAAGAGAAACCAAAAACATTGATCTTCTGCTTCAAATTTCCTGCACAAAGACAATACAGTTAGTGAAAGTGTGATGCTGCCCGATGCACATGCAACACACGTGGACGTTTTAATCTATATGCAGGGATTGCACAAAAATAAACATGTAAACTTGCAAAAAAAAAACAAAAATCATAGAATCCTAAACCAGTAAAATATGCTATCAAGTGAGCAGTGGGAGCTGTCGGGGAAAAACAACCTTAACCTAGAAAAAAGTGGGCCAAGGTTGAGTGAGTGACCCACTAACCAGCCTGAGGCCCTGCAGAGCTTCATCCTGCTGAGTGTTTGGAGGAAGACGATGTTACTGCCGGGATAAACAAACTACAGTCTGGTTCAGAGACTCGGGAGCCGTGCAGGTCTAACAGTTTGACTCCAGATGTCAGTTACACACGCAGACATCTTGCAACAAACCCAAGCTGCTTTATTTTAACACTGTCTGCACTCCGAACCCCTACACAGAAAAGTTAGGTTTTATTAGAGAGATTAAATCACTCATGTACCAGTTCAAGTCTGGCTGCTACCAGCTGGAAGGAGAACATGGGGGAAGATTGAAGATATGTTGTGTTTTAAGCTTTAAAAAGTGGTTAAGTAATTACAATGTTCCCCTAATTTGCATGTGTGGTAAACAAAAGTAGCATGGATGGAAATATCTCTGCTGTTTATTGCATAAAAATATTGTGAAATGTTGTTGCTGTAATGTGGAATAAACACAGTCTACATTTGATTCTACTATTATTCTCATGATGTCATGTAGAAACTGAAAAACTACACCATAACCTCCTCAGAAAAGCATCTTCAAACAAAAGCTAGTGGAGGTGTGAGTTTCCAGGTTTACTGTTTGCTGTGGACTTTATAACACAAACATTTTATGTTTAAATCTCACAAAAACATTTCTTACAGTGTGTTACACCCTCACAACAACAGCCTGACACACTTCAGGTCCCAGAGGACGTGTTACTGTTTCTCTGAGCTTTAGTTCTCTGTGGAGGCAGCAGACTCTCTTGGGACATGAAAGAAACGACTGCCTCTCTGACGGAGGTCCCTCAGCTTGATTTCATGCCTTATTATGCATTGAAAGGCTCGATCTCATGTAGACAGTACTGTGCAAGAGTCTTCAGCCACATCACATTTCTCTATAACTGGAGGTAGGTGTAGTGATTTGTTGAAATATGTGCAGATTTAAATAGAAATCCAGTTTATAAGACAATAAATGTTTGTTTTAACAAGCTTGAAAGTGAATATTTGGTTTGAGCAGCTTTATGATGCAGTTTGACCCCTTTTTTTCTCATTTCTTTAAGTAATCTCCAGGCTTCTTGAAGGACTTCTGTTCTATTCCTGTTATTTCATAATACTTCAAAAACACTAAGGTCCAGGATCTGGGAAGGATTTATCAAATCTGTTGCCACTGATTTTTAGTCGAGTTCTTGTGTCATTTGGTTTTTCCCTACTTTAAATACAGGAAAATACCAATAAAATTACAGAAATGAAAAACAGATTTACATGTTGAATGTAAAATAACATGAAAAACCTCTAATATTTTATATTATGGGAAATATTTTAATTCCCATAAAAGGAGTTTGTTACATGTTTTTAAGAAAAAACAGCTAAATTTAACTTTAAATAAAAAGATGTGGCCTAGAGGTTAAAGAGGAGAACTTGGGTGTGCTAAAGTCTTTCATTAAAGATTAAAAAGCCAAAATAAAACTAAAGATCCAGTATAAACTGCATTTTTCCCATTGGATTTTTACAATGTTTTGTTTTGGTTTTGTTTTTTCCTGATGCCCCAGCTGCACCCTGGAATATTACAGCTTTGTTGTTGTTGTTTTACACTGTACCTAAGCCTTCTCTCCCTGTTTCCTTTCCTTAGGAATGGCTTTTTGGCTGCCACCAGATGCATCTCAGGTCCAGGATTTGTTCTTATTTCTTCAGGACATTACTTCGAGATCCTCCTCATCTGCTCTGTATAGTTTTTTAGCCCTCACTTGTTGCAAAAATATCTTTTCTGTCTGTTAAACTGTGTTATCTTTGGTGTTTTTCAGAGATGCGAATAAAGAAATTAGAACAATAATGTGTCTTTGTGATAGGCTACTTGCAGAAAAGAGCTTAAAGGTCCCATTTAAAATGGGCTCTTTGGTAAACTAGCTCATCTCTTGTGTTAGGACACTTTTTTATTCTTGAATGATTCATAGGTCAAAGTTAAGTGGCTTAAGAAACACGTTCCTCTTATAATGAAGAAAACTCTGAAGACTGCTTATAAAGGATTACAAGGTCAGACTGTTTGAACGCAAAATATTCTTCAAAAAAGGGATTAAATTGAGACATTACTTTAAAAAAAAAATCAAGTTCCAGCTTTGACCAGAAGGCTGCTGAAGGCCCTTTAACGGTATATAAATAAGAGCTTATTGGCATCTCACCTCCAGGAACCTGAGCTCTTGGTCCATCATTTTGACGTCTCAGCAGGACAAACACTCCAACGAACCAGCAAGCTCAGATGCTCCTTCAGGTTTAATAGTGGCAACGTGGTCCAGACACAGTGAAGAAGTGTCTGCTCTGTCAAACAGTTAAGTAAAACTGAAGCCTACTCTCCTGCTTCTGTCATATCTGCCAGGCTTCTCTATCCTGAGTAAACAGCCATCCAGCACACACACATGCACACACAAAAACCCTCTGTTCTGATTTTACTACTGAAAAAGTGGTGTCTTTCACAAGTGAAATCAGTCAACCCAGTTTCGCTTGGCATCATTAGTCTGATAGTCTGTGTCGGGGGAATTCGTCCGAAGAAGATGAATTTACTTGGTTTCTGTGTTAGAGGGCTAATTTGGACTAAATTGGGTTTTAAAATAAAAAGAAAAATTAAACAGTTTAAGCTTTTGTTTGCTGAATTAACAAAGTCACATAGTGGTATAGGCCGTACATTCATTTAGAGGCAAATTTTATTAGATTAAATGTTTTCATTTAAAGAGGTCATGCTCTGCTTCCCTTCAGTCAACCGTTCACTTTATAAAAATATTTAGAAACCTTTCACAGATACCATTTTTGTTCCACTATCATTTGTACATACTGATCTTTTTATACAACCAGCTGTATTTACGCTGTAAAAACTGTTTTATCTCTGCGCCATCTGTACATACAGTAATTATTGACTTTCATTTTTGTTGATCACTTCTATTTGTACTGTAAGTTCTTTTGCAGAAAAAAAACAAATGATTAACTTAAAACAAAAAGTAACAGGAGATTCTTTAGCACTTAAACCTTTTTTTATTTAGAAATGCCATTATGAAGCTGTAAAATAATGTAATGGAATTTTTTTAAGTTACAATATATAAAAGGAGCATCTGGTGTCCTTAAAGGCATCGTTTTAATACATTTGCTTAAAGAAATTCTCTAAACGTTCATAACTAAGTTTATATTTTTTATTGTTGTCACAAGAAAATTGATTTTTGTTAAGGTCCTCTTTTCCTAAAATCTGCTTTCTCAACTTAACATGACTGCTGTGTTTCTGCAGAGTAACTCAACCACAGAGAGGCAAAGTCAGACCTACAAAGACCTTTTTTACTTCTAATAGTCCGCTAGACTCAGTACAATTGGAGAATTGGTTCAATTGAGTGAGTGCCAGAATCAAGGTATTTTTACATAGCAAGGATCTTAGGTCTGACTGATTGGAGGAAAGTAATAAATCTTCCTATCACAGGTGGCAACTCCTTTCTTTCTTGCTTATGACCCTAAAACCAACTGGGTTTGCCACTCTTCCAGCCAATTATGCTGGAGACACTGCAAATTTGACAGGGCCTGCTGGCAAGTTTATTTTTTCTCATTCAGACTGACCAACATTATACTTTGGTACTCTACCAACGTACAATATCCATTTACAATATTACAAGGACTTAACTGCACGTTCCAAAGCCACCTACTAGTCTGATCTAATCTGTTCCAGTGATGGTAACACCAAAACTGTCTCCAACCCCCAGACTCCCTCCCCTCCCACCTGCACTTATCCAACACCTGTGACTCCCTAATGCTGTTCTTTAGCAAGAAAATAAAAAAAAAAAAAAACATCCACCAGCTCCTCAATTATGATTTCTCATCTGGCTCCTCTTATGACCGTTTCACACCCTCTCAGTTATTTTCCAAATGCTTCAGAAATCTTAGACCTCATCTGTAAGTTCAACCCCCTTCCTACATTCTTGGTTAAATCCTGCATTATTGCTCTGCTCTCACTTTTTTCTACCATCATCCACTCCTCACTCACTACTAGAACGGTTCCCCTTTTCTTTAAAACAGCAGCTGTCTCCCCAATACTGAAAAAAGTGGTTTAGATCCCAACAACTACAATCATTTTCGCCCCATTTCTAACCTACCTTTCATTTCCAAAATTCTTGAAAAAATAGTTGCCACTCAACTCCACATCCATTTGAGCCAAAACTCTCTATGAACAGTTCCAGTCTGGTTTTTGCTCCCGCCACAGTACAGAAATTGCTGTCATTAAAATCACCAATGACCTGCTGATTCTGGTTTACTCACTATCCTCAACCTCACTGACCTGTGTGCAGCCTTCACTCCTCAATAGACTGTCTTCCACTGGCATCTCCCACACAGCTCTGGACTGGTTTCATTATTATTCTGGCCACACTCAGTTCATCCAAATCAAGTCCTTGAGATCCCACCCCTCCTCCGTTACATCTGGTGTGCCCCAGGGCTCAGTCCTGGGGCCTCTTCTCCTCATTTCCTTCCCCTTAGCAATATTTTCCGTAAATACAACATCCATTTTCATTGCTTCATCAGCAAGCAATGAAACCTACCCAGCTCTACCTCTCTAGCAAATCTGATTCCAACCCATTCCTTCCTTCAGTCTTCATTTTACGTTCTGAAACTAAACAGCAGTAAAACAGAAATCCTCCTCATTGGAACTACATCTATGCTTTCTAAGGTTAATAGTTTCTCCATCTCCAAAACCCCCTACTTTTACCACATCACCCCAATCCTACAGCAGCTGCACTGGCTCCCAGTTAAATCAAGAATAGAGTTCAAAATTCTTCTGCACACATTCAAAGCCATCCACAACCTTGCCCCTCCTTGTCTGTCAGATGTTGCCACCTCCTCCCGCTCCCTCGGGTCTTCCTCCTCCATCCACCTCACTGTGTGCTGTGGATGGAGTCTCAGCACCATGAAGAGAGCATTCAACGGTTCTACTCCACACCTCTGGAATCCACTCCCACCAGATATCCAAAACATAAACTCTCTTCCTCAGTTTAAATCCAAACTTAAAACTCACCTTTTAGCACACACTCTGTAGTTACATTCTCCTTTGTTTTTATCCCTGTATGTGTGTGTTTCTTTTAAATTGCTGTTTTTATGTTATTGTTTCTTTTATTGTACAGCATCCTTGGGTGACTTGAAAGGCGCTTTTAAAAAATGTATTATTATTATTTCTTTTTTTTCTTTTCTTTTTTCATTTTAATAATATTAATCTAGTGTTGTCTAGCACTTGTCCTGTCCCAGGCTTATATTGTTTTTTTATTTTTTGTTTGTTTTTTTGTTTTTATATTTATTTTATATCACTTTTGCTTCATTATTATTTTACTGTCCAAATGTTACTGTATTTGTAACCCAATGAAATACTTGTTTTGGGACTTCTTACTTGGGATTTCCTTTCTATTTATTTGCAAACTGCACAATACAGAGTTCATTAAAAACTTTGTGATAATGTTTGGTAGCAAAGACAAGATGGCCAGTATTAATAAACACCTGGAGACTAAACATGGAGAAGCAGCATTTAGCTGTTATGCTGCAAATAAGTGGAACAAACTGCCAGTGGAGATTAAACTTTCACCAAATTTAGACATTTTTATATTCAGGTTAAAAACATTTTCTTTTCTCATACGCCTATGCATGAATTCTGCACGGTAATTTTTTGACTCATCTTGCTTTTAATTATTTTAATGTAATTACGATTTTATTGTGATTCTTGCTGTTTTTTGCTGCCTTTTACTATTTCTTAATATTAGTAATGCTTTTATTGTTTTATGTAAAGCACTTTGAATTGTCCTGTACATGAAATGTGCTATACAAATAAACTGCCTTGCCTAATGTAAACCATCACAAGTCTATTATTGGTGTAGATTTCCTGCTTGCTAATCTCTGAAACCAACCAGATATCCAACATAATTATTTGGTGACTGAAACAAAGACCAAACTCAAGTTTAGCTATATATTTATGTCATAGATAATCTGTTTACAACACTTTATAAACCTTTAATAAAAGGATTAAAACTGCAAATATCCAATTTATTAATCAAGGTACAGAAAGGCAGCAGGAAATACAGCAAAAAGTGCGAAAATCCTAAAGAGACCTCAGTCCAGATGGAAGGATTCAAGCTGCAGAACAGGAGTTCAAAGTCAACCCAAACCACTTATGCAGATTATAGAAATTAAAATAAGAGGAGCTGTTGCACTGAAGCACTTGTCTTTGACTGACACTGACTTTTCCAGCAGTGATGGCAGCATCATTAGAATTTAAGCTCATTAGAGTTTTAAAGTCATGAATAAAGACCCATTATTCATTTTTTTCCAGGCACAGATAATCCTTTGTTATTAACTTGCATTGACAGTTCTTTTAGCACTGTGATATCTCCAAAATCTGGAAGAGGAATAGTCAAAGCTTTCAAAAAACTTAAAATTTCATCAATTCTCATTGGGACTGAGAATCAATCAATCTATCTGTCAATAAACATAAAAAGCAGTACCTATAAACACTCATGAGACTCATAAGAGTTTTATCACGAGAAACTTGAGGAGTGGACGGGACTTTCCTGCAATACCACTTTCAACCACTAGATGGTGAGTCACTTAAGTTTCTAGACTGGCCTGGAGCCAACAGAAGAAGAAGCAGTAGTCAATTCCAAGCGTTTGAGAGCCGGTGACATCATTACCAGGTAATTGATGTTCCAGTTCCACCAGCTTGGATCAAATGCACACCTCCAAAACAGACAATTTGTGAGCATCTACATATGCGAAATAAAGATAGAAAATCACAAACCCCTTTGTGAAAATGTTACTGTGAGAACACAAGCCAATTTTTGTGGTAATGATCAATAAACCGTACGTATTGCCGCGATTTTTCACAAATAAACCTGCCGTAACAACGTGATTATCAACAACAGCTCAATGTTGTTTCCACTAGAAACTTAACGGACATTAAACATATTAGGAAAAAAATTTAATAAAGATAGATATGGACTACAAGTGGTACTGGGCGCAACCATTTTATTCTTGAATCTCAGGTTCCTCTGAAACTTATGGGTTTACAGGGTCATTTCTGGCAAAAATTCCTCGGATTTCCGGGTTTTAAGGATAACGGGAATGCACGATGAGTGCTGGCATCAGCAAACTCACAAGTTGCTAGCTAACAGCAGAGGCAATCATTGTGGGCCTTATTTTTTAGTTAGAACGTTTAGACAAAATTATCCTTATCTCCCCATATTAAAGATTTCTTTAAAATACTTCCTGGATCTAGGTGGTGATTGAGATCGCCCCCAAAATCGAATCACTTGTTCTTTATTCTGTTTCTGAGATTTCCTGAAAGTGTCATCAAAATCCATCAATAACATTTTGAGTTATGTTGCTAACAGACCAACGCCACCCAAGAGATGACCTCCGCCTTGGTGGAGTCCTTGTATTCACAGTTAGGGCAAACTGCTAGAAAGAAATTTTAAGAAACTTCTGGCTGACTTGAATGACAGCAAAACAGGTTATTGGAGTGAAGACAATTGGAAAAAATAGCTACAGTTATTAGATAAAAAAGGACTGAAAATTAAAGTGTGTTAAAGTGTTAAATTGTAATGATTCTCCACATTAGGCTGTAATGCTGGTTGTGGCGATAATATGAACTATTGATTCCGGTCAGAGAAATATGCTCCAGAGAGGAGATGTCCTTTACTTTTATTATTATCTTTTTATTCATCAATACTGATGAAACATAACCTGAGAGCGTGAGGGTATGTGGTCTCCAAACAAAACATACATTGAAGCCAAAATTCGATAAAGTTTGAGACAATTCCTTGAAGGATGAACCAGCTAAAGAGAGGTAGTTTACAGCATTTTAAATAAAATACAAATGGGTGTGGCAATAATTTCTTTAATTCTAACATGTATTAATATGAATAGTCACAATAAACCTCCCTTAACAGTCCTAAATATTTTTTTAAACCAATGAAATCTTGCTCACTTGCATAGCAAGTAACTGCTACACTGTGCTCTTAAATTAGCATGCAGCTACATGCTAATATCCCACTGTCAAGGAGGTGATTAGCTGCTTACAGACTTCTATAAAATGCATTAAATCACATACACATTGTATCCACAATAAGTTATGATGAAAATAAAGAACACTGAATCTTTGAGTTAATCTACCATTATTTTATAAAGGCACCATCAGTTCACACAGCACATGCTAAATTTTCTCAATAACTGCTGACTCACTGTGCTGTGCTAAATCCCATCATGAGAACTGATCATGTAGTTCCAATTCGCATCTGAACCACAAGGTGTCGTGTCATTTTTACTTCTAGAAAGTAAAAATTAATTAAAAAAATTTCCCTTGGTACCCAAAATGTCGAAATCCACCAGTGGATAACAGAACAGAACTTTTTTTTTTACAGCTAAAACACAGAACCCATAAGGAAAAAGGCCTTTAATGCTAAAATGCTTGCTGAAGTTAACTACACCTAAAGGTAGCTGCACAGGCAGTTTTTCTGTAATTATCATGAGATTATTGTTTGTATAGCTCAGGCTACGTCTCATGCTCAATAATGAACGTTTCCTTATCAATTTTCCAAAGATGCTTGACAAGAAACTAAGCTGCTTTAAAGCTAAGAAGAAAAGCTGCTAACGTAACATAGAAGTGGAGCTGTCAAAGAAACTGGAATTAACTACAAGTAAAAATATGCCTTTATTTTCAGCAGCAGCCGTAACTCTTCAAAATGGCCGAGCATCACTGTTGAATACGATAACAGAAGCAGCTGGTTTGAGCTGGTGTAATTTAGCTGTGTGTGTTCACCTGAGGGAAGAAAGTAGGAATTGTAATTATCATTAGCCCCTTTCTGTCATGAGGTTGGATTAAGTGAAGAGAAAATTAACAAAGCAATTTCTTTAGGAGGATATGAAAAGACATTAAGTTAAAGAAATTGTCTGATATTTAAATTCAGTATCTATTAGTCATCATTATTTTTGATTCCAAACATGTTTCCAGGAAGAACTTCTATCTCTTATGTAGCCTCTACAGTCCATTTCTCCGTCCTTGTATCTGATGAATCCCACAGGAAGGTTATATAATATAATATATTAGATTTAAATAGTTGACTCAAATGTGTTGCATTTGCCATCTGAAATCACCATGAGGCGCTGTGCATGACACTCTCCCAGTGCTCAGGGAGAGGTTTTGAGTAACTGGTTGAACAATGGCCTTGCATACAATGACCACAGCCCCTCAAAGCAGTCAGAGCAGGTTTGAATCCCAACTGGGAGCTTGTTGAAACTTGTCACCCCTTAATAAACATCCCAAAGCCTGAAACTTTTTTCCTTGTGCCGCCCATTATAGTCATGGTCAGCTGTTTTGTACCTTCACCCCTTCACCTCGTCCCTCATTCTGACAGAATGCATAGGGACAGATTTACTTGGGGGGGGGGGGTTATATTATAGCAGCGGGGTCTGCCAGAATATGCACCTCCTTCTATATCTTCCATCCACTTGCAGCCCCAAATTCACAACAGTTATTGATGATCATGGTCTGAGCATACTCTGAAAAGATCAAAATGCTGGGACTAGCAGGGACAGATTTACTGGACTTGCAATACCTTGGTGATAAAATGTTTGACTGTCAGTTATTCTTAACACTTGGACACACACACATAAAATCACAACAGCCACTCATCAGCTTGCAAAGTTACATTATTTGGATCTTTATTGGAAATTGGGGGACTTGTAGCAGGTACTAAAGCTGGTGAAATATCCATTAAGGCACAGGGTAGGCTAAACTACACATGCATATTCTGGCAGCGCGGTCAGAAATAACTTAAAAATCACTTAAAAATCATTAAATCACTTAAAGTGACCTCATGCCAGCTCTTCTACCTGTTGTTCTTCCGGATTTGGTGATTCTGCAAAACGGGATTCTGGATTACAGTGATCCAGTCCAATGTTGCTTTGAACAACTGGGGTTAAAGTAAGCTAGATTACATGATCCGCCCTCCCGAAAAATGGGATTCCCAAATCCAGATAGCTTTTATCCAGATAAAATTTTTTAAACAACCGGCCTTGTGAAATGTTCATGCTGTTTATCTTTGGGCTCAACATGTAAATTAGTAAAAATACGTCATTTAAACTTCCCCAAACTTCAAACTTCACGACAGTTTAGTCCATGTGACCATCAGGGCTCATTTAAGCTAAAGAGCTTAACAAGAAAAGTTTTTGAGTTTTTCACACCCACTCCCTTTTTTCTTGACCCCTTCCAACCTCAGATATTACCACCTGGGGAGAAGTTGCGGATCACAGAGGTCATTACTGATTAAGAGAAAAGCTTATATTAACCAGAGGCATTACAGGCTGCTCAGCCCGTCCTTATCTCACTCTTTGCTTTTTATTCAGCTCCACGCTGGACCAACTGTGTCTGACAGCTGGTGGCAATTAACTGAACATTTTCTTTTCTTTTTTTTTTTTCTGCACTATTTCCTTTATTCATATAGAATTTGAGGGAAAAATTATTTTGAAGACTTTATGCAAAGAGACCAATGTGTTTAATCAATGAAAATCAAAGAAATGGGGAATAAAAGATAAGTTCAGATGTGAGCCACAGCTGGTAGGAGGAAGAAATTTGACTCTTTCTTAAATAATTGTAAAGTCGATGCCCACTAATGAGGAAGAGAAGCATTACTAAACCGTATGTGGCTGGTTTTAGTGGTATGACTGAAAAATGTAGGCATCTCATCATCTTTAATATTTGGGTGGCATAAAAGCTGATGAATGCCAACATTGAAAATGGTTATTATTTGTACATTAATTGCTTTGTAGGAGGTTTAATATCATTAAACCCACAGTTCATGCAGTTTACATCATGCTGTTGTGTAATGCATTATAAAGCAATGTTTTTATCTATTTGTTTAATATGTTGCCATGGCTGCTATGATAAGGACTTTTTTCCATATTTTGTATTGCCAGATATCCTCCAAACCCTTTTTTAAAATCATAGTCATCATTTCAAGCATGATTAAAATGAGACTTTTCATCTTCTTCTTTTAGGAGACAATCTTTACCATAGACCTACAAAGGAACTTGTGATTACTAATAGGGTTATTTTTATTTATAGGAGAGAAGAAGTCTTCAACTTTGGATGTTTTATGACATCTAGAGGACTCGGACAAAAACAGAAAAAACAGAAAAAGGATGAAAACTCAGATTTCTACATTAGAAAGTACAAAATCCATGTTTTCCAGTGGTTCATTGCTTAAAAGACATAACGTTTGCCAAGAACAGATTTGAAATCCAGGCCCACCGAGGTCAGCACCATCTGGAATATTTGCTTACTATGAATTACTAATTCAATCACCACTACAAAACTGTGAAGCTGAAACATACATTTCTTTTAAACTGAAAGTTTCTAACATACAAATACACCCATGAGCCACTTTATTAGATACACCTGTTCAATAGCTTGTTAACACAAACCAGCCAATCACATGGCAGCATTTCATCACATAGACACGGTGAAGACAACTGAAGTTCAAACTGCATCAGAATGAGGAAGAAAGAGGATTTAAGTGCCTGAACATGGCATGGTTGTTGGTCTGAGTATTTACTGGGATTTTCACACACAAGCATCTCTAGAGTCCACAGAGAACAGTCTGAAGAAGAGAAACTAAGGCTACAGTTCACACAGACTCACCAGAACTGGACAATAGAAGACGGAAAAACGTTGTCTGATGAGTCTCCATTTCAGCTCTACCTAGGCTCAGAATTTGAGGAAACATCATGAAAACGTGGATCCTTCCTGACTTGTATCAACATTTCAGGCTGCTGCTGGTGTAATGGTGTGAGGGATAATTTCTGATCCCACTTTGGGCCCCTTAGTACCAGCATGGCCTAGTTTAACCACCACGGCCTACCTGAGTATTGTTGCTGACCATGTCCATCACTTTATGACCACGGTGTAGCATCTTCTGATGCTTCTTCCAGCAGGATAATGCAGCTTAAATTCTGAGTAAAAGCTGAATATTTTGCAAATGATTTTGGACTTTTTACAGTGTGCATCTTAAATCTGTTAATTACTCGTTTAGGTTCAGTTTTAAATGAACTTATTAACTTCTGTGCTCTTATTACATGAACAGCACTGCCTTGATTAATTTATTTTCTTAGACATATATAAACTATATTTGAACACAGAGAGACCCAGAAAAAAAGTCTCTGGATGTCGTATTTTGTTGAGCTATCTGTGTGAAGTGAAATCCATCATTGTGCAGGGTTGTGTGAGCACAGTGGAGCCTCTGGGCTGCAGCCTTCACAACACTGACCTTCATCTAGGCAATTATGTTTCAGAACGGTATAACCCGACATGATTCCTGAGGTGGTTTTTGGTACCACGTGAGCCACACTGTGACTCACTGACCCAAAAAATAAAACACACCTAAGCGAACGCTATCCTGTGTAACAAGGACAATAGCATTGTGAATGTATTGATGACAGAAATCAAAAAAAGAGGGGGAGATGGCATGTAACTGGCTTAAAATGTCAGGATTTATTTGAATGTTTTATTAATATTTAACAATATCTTACTTATTTTTCCACATATTTATTTCTAATGCTTTTATTTAGGCCTAAAGTACATGTGACCTCTATCTAAATGTCTAGACAACAGTGCAGATTAGGCTTGTGTAAGACTGCCCTCTGCTGGCTAAATTCAGCTGTGCACTCATTGACTTTTAAGTGCATGTCCTTGTTTCAAACATGCAATAACTTTTATGGAATCAGGTTATTCAGGATATAAAAGCTGCTGATTTATAGCACCTTTATTGTTCTCCTTGTTTCTATGTCAGTGTAATCCACAGTAGCAGACAATTTGAAACGATGAGGGTCACCAGAGTCTCCTTCAGACACCTGTGCAACATTTACACATTTATTCCAATCTAAATTTGATTTAAGCACATGCTTACCAAATGCAAGTTAATATAGACACATCTTATCATTGAACCCACAAGGTAAAATGTCCAAGGCTACATTATTTAGTTACACTGAGTGGCCATTTTTTAGGTCCATCTTGCTGGTACCGGGTTGGACCACCTTTTTCCTTCAGAACTGTCTCAATTCTTGGTGTCATAAATTCAACAAGTTGTTGGAAATCTTCTCAGAGGTTTTGCTCCATATTGACATGACAGCATCACACCGTTGCCACAGATTTGTCGTCTGCATCCATGATGAGAATCTCCCGTTCCACCACATCCCAAAGCTGCTTTATTGGATTGAGATCTGGTGACTGTGGAGGCCGTTGGAGTTCAGTGAACTTATGCCACATTCAAAGTCACTTAAATCCAATTTCTTCCTCATTCTGATGCTTAGTTTAAACCCCAGCAAGTCTTTTTTGAGTATGTCTACATGTCTAAATGCATGGAGTCTCTGTCATGTGATTGTTTACACACATAGCTTATCTGCCAAATAATTGCACAGTATACTTAATAAAGTGGCCGATGAGTTTGGGATCCAACTTTAATCACATCCGGCCTTCTTGTGATGAGGCAACAACTGTACTTAACTATCACCTCAAAGACCTATGGAAGAGGACATATTGCCATCCTGCCAGGGTTCAGCTGCCTGTGTAGGTGCTAAACAACCTTCATAATAACAGAGTATTATTATTAGCACCATGCTGTTACCACCATCTGTTACCATGGAGATGGACATTGAGTTAAAAAGCTTATTAGCATGTAAGAATCAGAGGAGGTGACTAATGTGTTCTTAAGCATCATCATCATCATCTTCACGGTGCTGGAGAGCCTCATAAAGCTAAGCAACAAGTTAGTCTTTGATTTTCTTTAATCTCTAACACACACACACACACTTGGCGAAAACCCTAAACAAGTCCACACATTTAATGCTTGAAGCTTAGAAGTTTGGACATGTAAAAATCAGAGAGGATTTTGTTGTTTGCACATCCTACGCTGTTAACATAAGAACCAGGCTGTGTGAGAGATGACCAGTCACACTAAGTTCCTGACTGTGTGACGCAGTGTGATGTTAACACTCTAAACCAAAGCTTAGCGGTGGAAAGTCACTCTGTGAACAGCTCAATGATACTTGCAAACATTTTAATGCAGTTTTTGTCAATCTGATTATTTCATAACCAGTACTGCAACAAGTACATAATACATCCAGACCACTGTTCTAGACAAAAATACTCAAATATTATCACTGTTGTTGGTAATTTATCTGTTGTTAAGAAAAAAACTATGTATTTTTTTACCCTTAAAACTCTGGTAAATGGTCAGTATTTATACAGCGCTGTACTGTACCTGGGATGATACCCAAAGCGCTTTACATTATACATCACATTCACCCATTCACACACACTGATGGTGGAAGCTGCCATGCAGGGCACTAACCACGACCCATAAGGAGTAATTTGGGGTTCGGTGTCTTGCTCAGGGACATGAGCTCAACAAGCGGAGGATCGAACAGGCAACCCTCAGGCTACAAGATGGCCACTCTACCCACTGAGCCAGGCCACCCCCAAAACTCTGTTCATCTGATTTGTTTTGCTAGCATACTGACATTCATTATGCATATTTTTGGAGTCAAGTGCAGCATCCTGAGCCTCAGGTGCTGCACTTCACAACTTTTTTTAAGCTAGTAAATGGAAATCAACACTGAATCAATGGTTGATTCAGCAAAAAAAACGAGGACATTCTTGGAGAAACACCGGAGAAAGAAACAGAGCAAGACACAGACTGACTTTTACTGGCAGAAGAGATCCCAGAGAAGAGACGGGATGCAAGACAGTTGCTGAATTAGGCTTCATTAGGGGGCACCAAGGTAGAAAAATCTGCAGAGGTTCAGTATTGTTGCTTTAGTATCATCTGTCCTGTTAAAAATGCTACTGAATCCACACTTTATTAGGTTAACCTGTTCTACAGCTTGTTAACACAAATAGTTACATGGCAGCAATTAGCACCTATTTTAAGTGCATTTCACATACCTTTAGGGGAAACTTATAAGTTCTCGACCCCAATTTCAGTTTAGGAGAAATTAAGACATGACAGTAATTAGCACTAAATTAATGTGGCTTAGTAGTGTGTGTAAAATTCTGTAGGTGGACAGGAAATATAATTATAATTCCACCTTTCCACATGTAATCTGATAAATTAATGTGCTACCTTCTAGCTTTTTGTGTGTTACTTGGAGAAAAAAAATGGACTCAAATAAAAAAAAAATGCATTTTTATATAATTTAATTTTAAAAATTCACACAGACAAAAAAGCTTCCTGCTTGTTATTCAGTGTTTTAATTTAGGTTTTAAGCTCAAGGCTGGTCTTTTTATATAAATAGGTTTAGATATTCTGAATCATTTCAAAGCAAAACAAAAAAAAGTTCATCTTGATGTCAACTCAATCTCTCAAAATGAATTAAATCTTCCACTGCATTTTATTTTAAAGCAGTTCTTGTTGCTCCTATTACTGACTCATAGAAAATTCCAGCGTATGAACACTCCCACTCTTCTGACCCTGTGCAAATGGGATTTAACTGAGATATATATGATAAAAATGTCCCAGAATAACAAGTTACTTAGCAACAACCATCATAACCACAGCAGACCCTGAAAATGGGTAGATGGAGAGGAAGAAAATATGCTCTGGTAAGATAAGCCACTCTTTACATTTTATTAGACTGTTTAAAAGAGCAAATAAATAAATAGCAATTTTGTATTTCTACCACATTCGTACAGTCTGTTTACCTTTATGTGTTTCTTAAAGAAGCCAAATATTTATATATATTAGACACAATGTTTGTTTTTTGGTAACAATGAAACTAAAAGTTTCAAATGTGAAGTTACAGAGTTTAATAAAGATCCATCTTTATTTATCTGGCGAGTGATATCCCTTGTCTGCTCATTGAAAGCAGCTTTCTAGTTATAGTGACTACAAACTTTGTCACTGAGAGGAGAGCACAGGGGTCTGTCTGACACGCTTAATCCAAAGACAATCCAGAGTCTTTGCTGCAGTTTAAGGGTGTTTATTGTATATAGTTGGACTTATCAGATGTTACATGTTACCTTATCAGTAAAACCTTTTGCGGTCAACTTTTAGCGGTCAACAGAAAATATCGGCACCCTGCCTCTACCCTCACTCTCTTTACCAAGCAAACAAAACAACACAGGTAGACACAGGTGATGTTAATTAGACAATCACTCAGCTCCAGTCACACACACACCTCCAAACACACACACCCTAGTGACAGGAAATAGAATAACACATCCTTGCCTCTACACTAGTGTTTTATTACTTTAATGTAAATACAGCATTAATTGAAGGATTTTTCTTTACATTTTAGTTGTTTCACATTTTCTTTAATTCAACAAACCTGGAAAAAATTTCCTTATGAAACTTGACAACTGATAGTATTTCTATCTATCTAACTATCTATCTATCTATCTATCTATCTATCTATCTATCTATCTATCTATCTATCTATCTATCTATCTATCTATCTATCTATCTATCTATCTATCTATCTATCATTTTTATGGACAGAATTTCTAGCTGAGGTGATGAGGGGATTCGGTTTGGTGGTCTCAGGATTGGATCTCTGCTCTTTGCAGATGATGTGTTTCTGTTTCCTTCATCGGGCCGTGATCTTTAACTCTTGCTGTAATGGTTCACAGCTGAGTGCGATGTGGCTGGGATGAGGATCATGGTCCAGAAAAAGATGGAGTTTCCTGTCTGGGTGTGGAATTAGAACCCGTCTTAGGTGACGGAGATCAAGTATCTCAGGGTCTTGTTGAGGGAAGAATGATACAGGAGATTGACAGAGTCTCTAGGCTCTCTTTTAGAGGCAAGAGTGAGAAGTTTGGCCATGAGGGGACGCTCAGGGTAAATCTGCCGCTCCTCCACATTGAGAGGAGCCAGGTGAGGTGGTTAGGATGCCTCGGGAAAACCCAGGACAGGCTGGAGGGACTATGTCTCTTGGGTGGTCTGGGAACTCCCTGGGATACTCCAGATGGATGGATGGATGGATGGATGGATGGATGGATGCATGGATGGATGAATGGATGGATGGATGGATGGATGAATGGATGGATGAATGGATGGATGGATGGATGGATGGATGGATGGATGGATGGATGGATGGATGGATGGATGGATGGATGGATGGATGGATGGATGGTTTTGGTTCAACAACAAAGGGGCAGGATCTGAGTCCAAACATGCCCAGTTTATATGAGATAGAGGGATTTCTAAGAAACTTTCCAAAAGGTTTCAGTCTTTTCTTTCTTGCTTTGGTCTGATTTGCTGTTGTTCAAGAGAATCACACAGTTTTCAGCAACAAAGCTCAAATCACACTAAAAATATAAGTGTGTATCTTCCTGTTAGCTTGAGCAGCTTTGCAGTGGGTGGATTTTTCCTTGCACTGTATCTAAAGAAGCAGCTGCTTGATAATAAGAGCTGGATTATTGAGCGTATTAAATTGCGGGTTAAATAATGCATCTGCACCCATGTGTCAATCTGTGCTGCTTAAATCCACAATTATGTCAAGTGAGAACTCAAAAGAAACTTAAAAAAAAAAAAGCTGCAGAATAAAAGTTGGTGATAGACATTATCAGATCCTCATGTATCTGAGGAAACACTTTGAAAAAGTGACACATTTCTTTGCATAAGTTCTCGCTCTTATCAAAGCTTCCTCCTGCCAGATTATTTCACCCGACTTGTGGGGCTGCAGCAGCAGCACTGGATTGTGCAGGATTATGCTCTTCTTGGCTGTGGGTTGCCCTGTTTGAGGGATCTGCTTGCAGCTGAGAACCGCTTTGCATAAACCACCAGCGATAATGAAGCACTTTAATGTTGGCGCCTGAACTGTCACTATTTTACTGCTTGAGAATGTCAAGCAATACGACAAAACATTTCAAAATCACAAAAGACACAACAGCACTTTGATCCTTAAATTTCTCTAGAGATCCAGAAAGGAAAAAAAATCTTCTGTTAGAGGAGAGCTTGAACCTTTTTCTGTATGCTGATTAATCACAACAGTGTGACATCCTTTATTCTACAATTTGCACTTGTTGGGATGATTATAAATAACTATTTTTTTATATAAACTTTAAATGTATTATTATGAATTCTGGCCAGGAGTAAAACTAAAGTGAAACATGTGGAAACAACACAAGATATCTTACATTCACTGGCCATTTTATTTTTTGCTAGGACCAGGTTGGACCCTTTTTTCCTCCTAATTCTTGGACTCATAGATTCAACAAGGTGTTGGAAACTTTCCTCAGAGGGTTTCTCCATATTGACATGACAGCATCACAGTTGCTGCAGGTTTGTCAGCTGCATCCATGATGAGAATTTCTCGTTCCACATCCCAAAGCTGCTCTATTGGATTGAGATCTGGTGACTGTGGAGGCCGTTGGAGTCCAGTGAACTCATTGTCATGTTCAAGAAAGCAGTTGGAGATGATGTGGAAGAATTCTAAGAATGCTAGGATCTGATGCAGCTCCCTATTTTGCTGTTATGTTCTAGAAATCAACATTGTTCTGCATTAACCAATAGATGAACAAATTTTCTTCTTTGTTGTGTGTAGTGCAGCGTGAATGCAGCCTCGGTCCAGATGAATGTTGCACCCCCCCCAACTGAACCGAGTTCCCAATTGGAGCGAGTCTAGTGGACTGCCCTGGTGTGAATGTCCTATCCAGAGTGTGTCAAGAGAATAAACTGTGCACACCACCAGCCCAAACTGCAAGATGAAGCCAAGTTTTTATGGTGTTTCCACCAAATTCTGACCCTACCATCTGAGTGTGGAGCTAAAATGGAGACTCATCAGACCAGACAACATTTTTACATCTTCTATTTTCTTGAGTTTCTATGTTGTAGCCTCAGTTCCCTGTTCTTAGCTGACAGGAAAAAACTGTAGGATCAGCCTCGAGAATCACATCTTAGTTATTACCTGATCCTCATGACTAAGTATTACACTCAGTCCACGTTTACTAGAATATATTTAAAAAATTGAGGATCCGATTTCAGCTCAAAAACATTTTCTTATTAGCAGATCTTCCTTCAGAGATGTGATTCAATTATTCCTGTGCAACTGAAAAGGAGACTCATCAGACCAGTTTTTCCATCTTCTATTGTCCAGTTTTCATGAGTCTCCTTAAATTGTAGCCTCGGTTTCCTGTTCTCAGCTGACAGGATCAGCCTCTAAACCAGTGGTCACCAGCATCAGTCCTTGAGATCCACCAGTCAGGTGTCTTAGCAGGGAAACACTAAAACCTGCAGGCTGGTAGATCTCGTCTGAATACGTTTGAATAATTTAGAAATCAGCTTTAAAATCTGTCAAAGATCAATAGTTTAAATTAAGCTGACATGAAAGAAAATTTGCAGCTTATGTTTAACTTATAGCCTTTTGTTTAAATGTGTCACGTATCCTCATGTTATCCTCTGACTCCACCATCAGATGATGTAAAATCAACATTTTGACCAGTATGAGCCTGTTTTTATTTAAAATTATGTTTCTTTTCATCTAATTTAATAAAACCCAGCATGCAAATAAATATTAACATCTCTCTGATACAGACTGTACTTGTGAAGATGTTGAATAAAGAAACTAACCCACAAATATTGCACCAAATAGGGTCATTTTTCAGCATTATGGGTTAGACACGCTGCAAGTGGACACATAATTTACTTACTAAAGGTTTTATTAAACAAATATTTAAACTGCCTTTTCTTTCAAGTCAATAATAGCGAGGAACAATAACTTTTACACTTTTATATCAGTCACGCATCACAAATTACATAAGAAGAACTCAAATAACACATTATTTGCTATTACTTTGCCTTTTGAATGCAATTTCCAGGGAACCCATAACATTTCATGGGTCATTTAACACCTAAAATGGCACATAAAGGCTGAAATGCGCAATAATGATCATAATAATAACAGACTGCATGTTGAAATACAAAGGAATGCTCTTTCCATGATCATTTTATACATGTACAAACTGTACAAATGAGTCTCATCTGCAAGTAAATGTCATGTATTAGGTTGTTTAGATGCTGTTTTAAATTCTTTACTGCTCTGAAGCTGTTGTTTGTATGTAGTCAACCTAAACGTTACCTTCAGAATCATGTTTTTACACTAAAACTGCAGGATAACTCTTCAATCACATCTTAGTTAAGTTCTGCATTTAAAACCACATGCATGTTTAGAAACAACAGACCATAACCCATCATGAATTTGAAGAAAACTTAAAGGAATACAGCTATCTGGTGTCCTTCTGCCAACTTTAACTTTGGAGGGAGGCTTTTGCTCAACGTGCAAACACAAACTTGTACCTTCCATGTATAATGACACTCCCATGGTTAAAGTTGGATTTCACAATTGGGGGATCCCTAAAATCCCTAAAATTGAAGTAAATGGTTGCAAAACAAATACAATATTGGCTTTATGCTCAAGAGAAAAATACAGAGTTACAGGTAAAACCCACACAAAGCAAACTTGCATGGCTACTAACAGGAGTCAATGAATAATTAAAATATTAAATAATCTAACATTTTAACCAAAAAACACCATTATTTTACTTAAACGCTATAATGACTCCATCAGCTTTTCATTGGCTCATCTATCTGTTTCAAACCAATCCTTACCCTTGAAAGTAATTAGTGATTCTGCCCTCTCTTTTCTTCATCTTCCTCCATCTTTATTTTTAGTCTTTTTTCTTCAAAAGTTCACAGTTCAATGACACCTGGTCTAAGTTACGATCTACTCTGGCCTGATGTATTGAACTGATCTCAGGGATATATTATTCCAAGCTGAATGTATGCAGCTATTTTTATTTCATGACTTATTTCTTTTATTACTGCACAAAAACAAAACAGGAAGCCGTAGTTTTGAGATTGCAGGAAACTTCTGTTCTTTAAACATCAGCAGAAAAACTTAAATCTGCTGCAGATGTAAATCACTTCCCCAAAAACCTGTGGCATTGCTACATATCCACCAGCTCCACATTTTCTCCCTCTGATAGTACCTGGATCGTACCTGCAGCGGCACCTAAACCACGCAAATGCTTGGGGCCCCAAGCCAGAAGGGGGTCCCTGAGCACCAACCAGCTTTAAATCAAGACAGAGCAGTGACAATATGGAGAGTTTGCAATGACAGTGGTGCTCCCTAAAGGAGCTCCACCCCCAATTTCTGGGTCGTGCTGCAAGTAGAGGTGTGTCTTATGTAAACAAAGAGGAGAGAGCAGGTTTATAGAAATTAGTTTTCTATGTGGCACTGACAACAGAAAGATAGAAAAACAGAAAGAGTATAGAAGAGACAAAGACAGTGGTAAGTAGTGCAGATAATCCAGAAGCTCAGTCTGTCCTGACGACTACCTGGGTGTCAGGAGGTTGAAAATAACAACGGATAACTTGGATAATATCAAATTAAATCTGACAATTCATAATAGTAAAGCTAAGAATATTAAATTACAGAATTCCTGGGTCAGAAATCTGATATTTAGTACAAGATGAAAGTAATTATGTGTAAATGGTGTTAATGTTTTGTTTTCCATGTCCAGTACGCTTTCTGCTTCTTCTGTAGCTTTAAACATAATCCTAAAGAGTCATAATGCAGGTTTCACCACACAGACTGTATATAAAAGATTGACGGAGCCTCTATGACATCACCTGTAGGTTTCTGAAGAGCTGAAGTGAAGCTCATTGGACTGTTCCCACCGTCACCATCTTGGCAGCGTCATGCATGTCATTATTCCTGGAAAATCCCAAAATGGGCAAAGAGGTGGAGCTGAGAGAGGGGCTGTGAGGGTGAAGTGGATGATTGACACCCTTCAAATTCCAAGCTGCCTGTAGCTAAGAGTAGCTAAGAGCTAACCGAGCTAACAGTAGCTAACAAGCTAACGGAGGTAGGCGGGCTAAAGCTAGGGCGCGCTGTTAGCCGGCTAAAAATTGCAGTTGTGCTACACTCTATTATTAGATACCTGTCAATCAAAATGGCACACAGCTAATTATGCTGAATTTCAAGATTAAATAACATCCAAACGGATGAGTTAGAATAAAATTCACCCCCCTCACTGTTGTTAGTTTCAATTGAAGAATTGAATGCTGTAACTGACCTTTAACGATAATATTATTAACATCTTAATGTTATAAGAATACAATATCATAATAAAAGGGCAATGAACACTGGTTGGAGGGGCCCCTGAGAAATTTTGCTTGCGACCACCTCTGAGTACCTGTCTGCAGCGCCAAAGGACTTGGAATAACGTGTGTCTCCTCCCTAGCAGCACCTGCCTCCTCCTCTTTAGTTCGCCTCATCACAACCTCATCACCTCTGCTTCTGTGTTATGACTGATTATCAGATGTCTGAGGATTTTTGTGGTCTTCACACACATCAACCTGCACATCATTGCTGTTTGTGGGGCTGAAATATCTCCACTCATCACTGAGTGTTGCACTGAATAAGCCTTGTTTCGCACATGTCTATGGCAGGCGGAAGAAGAAGTAGTTCCTAACTATCCTGAAAGTTTATTTATATAAGTGTTGGTAAAGGAGGAATAGATATTTCAGTAGTGATCCACACATCACTACTAATTAGTCTTCTCATATAACTACTTAGATCAAAGCGTAGCCCTGTTCCTACTTATTCATTCATTCATTCATTCATTTTTTTAATTGGCACAACGGTCCAAGAGTTATGTGGACCTCCCAATTAGCCACTCTGGCTTTGGGCTTAAAAATCGTTTCAAACTCATCTCTGAATCGACACACATTCACTCATTCAAATTAAAACACTGTGGCGTGACTGGCTCTGTAGATGCTGCGTGTTAATGGAGACGGGCCCACAGAGGGTGATGCTGCGCTCTGATTTGTTGAGCATTTCAGTACTTATAAGAGAGCCACGCACGTTGATCACTAAGGTGCTGGAGCTCAGCTCCGGAGGGCTCCAGCCCACTTTAACCCCTGCTCACATATGTATAACAGATGCTATTTTCAAGGCTGTCCTCTGTATAATCAATGAAGGAAAAAAAACAAAAACATTACAGCAGAATTTCACTATTTTCACTATTTAAGAATCTTTTATTAGGGCCACCATAAAGATTCAAAAATGTGCTGGAAACCTTCCTCAGAGGTTTTGCTCCATATTGACATGACAGCATCACACAGTTGCTGCAGGTTTGTCGGCTGCATCCATGATGAGAATTTCCAGTTCCACCACATCTGAAAGCTGCTGAGATCTGGTGACTATGGAGGCCATTGGAGTCCAGTGAACTCATTGTCATGTTCTAGAAAGCAGTTGGAGATGATCTGAGCTTTGTGAAAATGGTGCATTATCCTGCTGGAAGTAGCATCAGAAGATGCTACACTGTGGTCATAAAGGGATGGACATGGTCAGCAACAATACTCAGGTAGGCTGTGATGGTTAAACCATGCAACATGGGTAATAAGGGGCCCAAAGTGGTCCAAGAAAATATCCCCCACACCATTACACCAGTAGCAGTCTGAACTGTTGGTACAAGGCAGGATGGATCCATGTTTTCACGATGTTTCTACCAAACTCTGACCCTATCACCTGAACTTGAAATGGAGACTCATCAGACCAGCAATGTTTCTCCATCTTCTATTGTCCAGTGTTGGTGAGTGTGTGTGAATTGTAGCCTCAGTTTCCTGTTCTTAGCTAACAGGAGGAACCCGGTGTGGTCGTCTGCTGCTGTAGCCCATGTGCTTCAAGGTTGGACGTGTTGTGTGTTCAGAGATGATATTCTATAGACCTTAGTTGGAACCAGTGCTTATTGGACTTCCTGTTGTCTTTCTATCATCTCCAACTAGTCTGCCCATTCTCCTCTGACCTCTGATATCAACAAGACATTCTGGTCCAGACAACTGCTGCTCACTAGATATTTTCTCTTCTTCAGACCATTCTCTGTAAACCCTAGAGATGGTTGTGTGTGAAAATCCCAGTAGATCAGCAGTTTCTAAAATACTCAGACATAAATTTGAGATTACATTGTTCTATTAAAACATTTGTTACAGATTCTACGTTTGTAACTAGAAGTTTTATGTTGCCATCTGTTTTCTTAACCTACATTTTATCTAATGGTCAACATGGGGTTCAGAAATAAGCTCAGTTGTTTCTGATGAGTTAATGGGAGCATTCTCCAAAGTATGAAGTTAATTTCATTATCTTTAGTCTTGTTTAGATTTAAACTGTGTTGATCTTGCTTGTGCAATTGATGATTCCCACATAAAGATAAAAAAAATAATAATAATAATAATATTGTTTTCTTGTTAGTTACAATAAAATGAGACAAAAACATAACCTGTTTTTATTTGAAATAATTTTTTAATTAAAATCAGATTTTAAAATATTATTTTAAATAAACTAAACAAAAAATTACATAAAACATTTATTAAACGGGTAAAAAATATCAGACTAATGTGTAATTTATGGAACTTCCATAAAATACAAATACATTTCTTCCTGTTTTTTAAGATTAAAAACAATTGTGCAACAAAACAGCAAAGAAAAATATATTTTTAAAATGTCATAAAATAAGATTTGTCTTCCTTTCTGACTCCTAAAAATAAAATGTTCTTATAGATTAAATGTGAAGGCATAACTGAACAGATCAAGTCATTCTTTATTAGCTTTTTTGTTTGTTTGTTTAAATGCAAAATAAGTAGCATTGATACCATGGCTGTGTCTGAATGTCCACGTTACTCCCTATCCTCTCATTCACTACATAGGGCTGCACTACGTAGCACACTACACAGTGCACTCATTCTCTTGGCGATTCGAACATGAAGCTGCCTAATTTTTCCTCGCCGCAAACCACGTGACTACCACCGTCACCATGGCAACCACAACCCGCGTCAAGATGTCATTCCAAATCCAATCCAAGGTTGTGTGTAAATATTTTTATTTATATTCCTTTTGTTGTATTTTATTCTTTGTTTGCTTAAAGGTAATTTCGCGCAGCTCAATTGTTTCACCTTCTTGGGCCATGTTGAGCTTCTGCCCACAATGCATTGTCGTCTATATTGACCCGTCTAGTGACCATCGATGCTCACTATTTTTCAAGATGCATTGTGGGTAATTTTGAGTGCCCTACTTTTTCTCTCTGGACATTCTGACACTCCGACAAAATAGCTTGACCCCTATATAGGGCACTATGTAGGGAATAGGGTGCACATTCGGACACAGCCCTAGTGTTTCAAATCAGAACTGCAGTCGAAAGAGAAAAACACGGAGAACGTTCTTCCCCCCTCCCCCTCGGAGAGTTTCACACAGGTTCCCAGTTTGTGAGAGGACGGCTCTTCTATGGAGGACGGAGAGCATAGCGTTATTGTGAACAGAGGATTCCCACACAGTAAGTTGCTATGCTTTGCAATGCTTGCGCTAATTTCACACGCTACTTTGCGATAGCATAGAGTATAAACAAAAAGCTACATTAAAGACAAACTTTTCAGTTAATTTAAGCAGAATTCCAGTTCTTACCTTCTTTTACTAGCTACCATACCTGCATGCTGCTGTTCTTTTGCTGACATAAAATACCAAATGCTGCGTTGTCGCATATGATTGGTTAAGGAACCAGGAAGTAGGAAAGAGCTACAGATTGCACCGAAGTTATTCCGTCACGTAACTCATACTTTGAAGGGGAAAAATTTGACAAAAACATTGTTAATGTAGAGAGACAGGTTGTTTGTAGGGAAGCTTCCTTTTATCCCTCGCAACAAATTAGAACATTTTAAATTATTTTTACTGAAAAAAATCCTAATTATTTAGCCTTTAAATCGTGTATTTTTGGAGAAAATTTGGATTTTTTTCTTTAGCGCTTTTCTGGCTTTTTTTAATTATCCTTCCTTTCAGCTGTTTTTAGCAGATAAATACAAACTAAAATCCAAATTCTTATTTCCTACCTTTGTGGACAAAGTGTAATGTAGATTTGTGGATGAAAGTTACTGTTGGAGAAAGTGTGAAAAGCTGAAAATAAGCACCCGGCTTACAGCTTGGCAGCTATAACGTGTTAAACAGATTTTGTGTCATGGTGGTGTGATGCTAAAAAAGTGTGAAAACTCAGATAATTCAGCAAAGATTTTAAAAAGATGAAGAAATCCAACTACAAGAGGAGCAGATCCATCTTACCTTGCTATCCTTAGAGGGCTGACAATCAATTTGATGCGAAACAGATGCAGTTTGGTTCATTTTTGCTTCCCGGTTTCACTAAATCTGAAAGCAGAGCATCAAGTCCTGGACGAGCAGCTCGAGGTTGAAGTTTCCTCTGACTTCCTGCGGCTGCTTCTCGGTTCAGAGCTGACCAAAGCAGAAACTGATCCTAATTATACTGAGATCTGAATCCTGCAGAGCTTTTTCCCTAGAAATCTTCCTCCTCGCTGCTGCTGGAGCTCCAGCAGAAGCAACACATTTTAACAATCTATTTTCACCCCTTTGTTTTTCTTTCTCTGGCTCAGAATGATCTCAATGGGTTTACATGCTGTTCCCACCCCTTCTCTCTGCGTCTCCTTTCCTCTTCTGTAGCAACTACTGCTTCACATGCAGCTAACAGACAGTTCATAAACCAGGATGTTCGCCAGTGCCTCCCACATACGAAGACGTTTCTTGATCAGAATGCAAATTTGCTTCAGGCGAAGATTTTGCAGGCGTAGGGGTTGAGCTTGTACATTCAAAGCACTTCTCTTACATTCAAAGCTCTCTTACATGTTTTTTTTAAAAGGGGCTCACTTTGAATTCATGTTGAGCTTAAACCTTTGACCATTCGACAGCCTCCTGCCTTTTTTTCCCCCCTCCTTTGTTCCAGTTACTTTTTTCATTTTATCTATTGAATTACATAATTTAAAAAGCGTCCAAGTAGCAGAAGAAAGGAGCAGATAAAGGAGTGAAACATTTTTCTGTTTGAGAGCAACCAAGCTGCACTGAAAGATAATTGAAATGTTCTTTTTAAAGAAAAAAACAAAAAAGAAAATAGTTTTACCTTTGATGTTTCTACAAACTAGAAATTGCCCCTCACAATGCATCAGTCCGACTTTAAGTAACCTGAATTCCACCTGCGTTTGCTGCAAAAATAACCAGCAGATTGTTATTAGCAGCACCTTTAAGCTACAAATCCAGCTTTCATTTTAATGTTCTGTTGTGCCTGCAGCATCTATAGAGCCATAAAGCTCACGTGTAGATCAGGGATCAACTTCCTACATGAAACATTCATGAATTTCATCACATGCATATGTTGTTGATTGTTACAGTAAACTGTTGTTGACATTAAGAATTTATGCTCCAGATTCACATTGGATGAGCTGACCACTTACCATATTTTATTGTTGGGCATGAAGACGCCTGTATAATTTTACTCATTGACAAGTAAAAAAAAATCCTGTCTTGTTCTGCACATTGAAGGTCCCACCAAAGTATTTCAACCAGGTTGAGGACTTTGACTGGATCATGTCAACATCTGTCACTCTGTTTGGGATCATTGTCCTGTTGCGTGAGACTTTAGTATTAGCTGTAGGACAGATAAACTCATATTTGACAGTAGAAAACTGTGGTATCCAGAGGAGTTCATGATCAGGTCCTGTGGTTGCAGAACAAGCCCAGATCATCAACCCTCCACCACCATGCTTGACACTTGGTATGAGGTGTTTGTGCTGTTATGCTGTGATTAGTTTCGGTTTAATCATCATCCACTTTGTTCCAGACATCTTGTTCTTTGTTCAGATGCAGCTTTAAGCTGTTTTTCCATGTTTTGTTTTTTTTTTTTTTCTTTTTAGAAAGACGAGGCTTTCTCCTCCAATTTGTCTTTTTCTAATTATACTGTTGTGAAATTTAACATTTAACAAGTCACCTGAGGACTGGAGAGCTAGAGATGGTTTAAATGGTCTGACCTGAACTTGCTAGGACATCCACTCCTGGGGAGATTGGCAGCTGTCTTGAAATATTTCCACTTCTACCTTAAAAAGATGGACTCCAGTTTGCAAATGGTAATCGAAACCATCACAGATTGGTGGGCAGCATCTCTTCTGATGTCTTTCCTCCTTGGCATTGTATGAACAAAAACTTCAGAGCAGCAAACTTCTGCTTTTATAGAGGCACTTATACTGTTAATGATCATTTAATAAAGTGCATTTGCTGATGCCTGATAAATTAATTTTTCCCACAGTGCTTCTTCATTGTAGTTTGGTTTTTATTCAGTGAATAATAGAGTAATACGTCATGTGCTGTCTTATTCATTTTAATGGGACTTTTTACATTTCTGTGTTTGTATTTTTTGTCCTGGCAGATAAAATTAAAGAATTTAAAGAGATTACTTTCTTCTAATATGGATATAATTATCCTTACAACATGTTATGGATTCAAGTGAAACTTGAAATTAATAATCCATCAAAGAAAATATTTCCAGGATAGTAATTTAGAAATATTTACTGACGCAGCTGCTTTGGGAATTTTGTTTTTTATATTAATTGATTAATTTTTAAGAGTGTTTTCACTCCAGATGATTTGTTATAGGCTCTTTAAATCAGCCCATACCAATACAGATGAAGAGTTTAGGAATTACAGCACTTCATTTATGAAAAGGTCCAAGTTATTTTGTCCAGGACTTTTTATGACTAAAAGTATTATGTCTGCATTTAATGATTGCTGAAGAGCATTTAAATCCAATACCAAGTGCAACAGTAATAATAGTCATGAGCTGCATTTCTCTTTGAAGCAACCAAATTATAGATTAATGCCTGCATCCAGAAACCCCACAGAAATCCCAGCATGTGAGAAAATCTTTCTCTGCCGCTCTGTTTACTTGAGAAAACGTAATTAAAGGCTCACAAGGAGTTGGAAGCATCATTAAACCTGCAGAAGTTCCCCTAAGATGTTGTGCTCTTGATCAATTTGACAGCATGAATAATGTGATGACGCTGACTTGAATGTAAACAGACTCACTACATAGCAGATAAAAGAAAGAAATGTGAGTTTTCAGCCTGGTCTTTGGAACTAAAAACATAAAAATATCCCAACTGGGTTTATTTATCTTAATAAATTCTGTATATTTAAAATTTTGTTATGACCACAACTTTCCCAACACGTCCATTTAACACAAGTTATGTGCTTTCCTTTTTTGTCATTGAAAATACAATGAACTATGAAATGCAGCTAATCGAACTGAAACCTTTTTAATTACAGCATAATCAAGCGTAATAAGCCCCATTTACTCATGTCAGTCATGAGATTGAAAACAACTTTTGCAGCTTGTCAGTTTCAGTCATGTGCAGAGCATCTAACTGCAGGTTTATATTTCCTGGTGATTGGGCACCATGTGACTCAACTAGTCTGATGTAAAGAGATTTAGTTTGGGTTGTTTCTCTTATCTAATCACTGATAATATCTCAGATCGGTGTGATCATTACTTTTCCAGGTGAGCTCAGTTAAAGGAGAACTATTAGGTTGTTTGTCCCAGTTTCCATGCAGTAAAAATTTCATGAAAAATTTAATGAAAACTTAATTGAGATCATCTTACCATTAAAACATTTGCATGTGAGTCAGTAAGCAAACAAGTTTATTCAGGTAAAGCCAGATCAAGGTGAGTCTCCATCAGGCAGATGCATGATATTAAGAGCAGGTATTTCAAGCTGCTGGTGAACTTCTCCATCAGTAGGCTGCATATGTGCATGAAGCTGTATTTTAGCCACCCTTAACCAATATATCAGAAATATATGAACAGTTTTATTCACCGATGTATGTCGAGCTACACTGGGTGGTTCAGATGAATAGAGTCCCAACTGTTTGTCTGGCAAACCTGGATAAAACAGCCGGTAAACAGCTAGTAAGACATGTCACAGAAACACCATGTGACCCTTCTGAGGAAGACTACAGGTGCATTGAAGCTAGGGCTGGATCCATCCAAATATCAATATTATCGATACCAAGGTGAGTATCGGTATTGATCGATGATATCGATATTTTTCTTACAGGCTGCTTTGGGGCTAAAAAGCTAAAGAATGTGAACGAGAGCCAACCAATACTTTATTTTTATATTTCTACTTTTTGTTACTTTGTTGTTGTTATTTTATATTGTTTACTAATTAAAAAAGTTTAAATTTTAATTTTTCAGTTCTGCCGTTCAGTTTGTCAATAAAAATGATTCTTATTTTATTTTTTAGTTTTTAGTTTTACTTGACAATAATCTTCATACTGTGTTTAATTACGACATATAATAATCAACGATAATTAAGCAAAAAAGCAAAAAAGTATCAGTATTGCTTTTCAGTATCGATACTGGTTTCGGCAATACTTGGTATCGTATCAATACCAAAATCTGCGCTATCGCTCAGCTCTAGTTAAAAGATTTCAAGTTAATGAAAACTTTTTTCTTATCTGTCGGACAAAAAAGAAAATAGAGACGTGATAAGTTACCCAATTATACTGTATGTGTTTAGAAAAGTAATCGTCATTTTGTTTGAGTATATAAATGCCTGTTTGCTGGCTTTGCCTCATTACACAGTCTGTATTATGGTGTATAATTCAAATACCTGCAGGTTAGAAACAGATATGACACATGCAGTATTTCCTTGTTTTTACAAGTAAACATTAAACCAAGCATGTGGGGCTTAATTTTTGTAACTTGATAAGCTGTCTGGATTTTCATTCAGATCATCCAGGAAGAAGGTAACTCTACAGTTTTTTGGTAGCATATCTTTCACCATGACAACCAGCAACATGTTCAGTAATTTTCCACTTTTGGACGCTAACACACAATCTTATTGTAATCTTAAAAAAAGTCATCTGATACCACTTTGACTGTTAGTAGGTTCTTTGCATCTCTGTGGTTATTTTGCATTGTGTGCTTGTAGCTGATTCTGTGTTTTTGCGGTTGCTTTGTGTATCTTCCTTTGCTGCCTCTTTTTATATACCTTTCAGTGAAATTTTATTGATCCATGAACTGCGGCTGAACTTCTACATTGAGATGAGGAGACTCTGTCTGTTTCCTGTTCAAAGCTTCCTGCCCCAGCGGGCCCACAGTGTCTCCTCTCTGCTGTCCTGTCAATATAAATCTACCTCTGCCCACTCCCAATATCTACAGCAAATCATCTCAGAGCTTGAGATGTTAGAAAAACTTGTCATTGAAATTTTTTTTACACTGAATCTTAAATGCAATCAGTTTCTTTGCATTTACAAAGTACTGTACAAAGACATACACTCAGTAACTTTATTAGATCTGCCTTGCAGATTACAGGTTGAAAATGTCTAAATTCTTGGTTCTAGAAAATGCCCATTGGTGTTACTTAGACAAATTTTCAGTGATGAACCTGTGGTCATAAGGTGTTTCAGGTCTTTGACCATCAGACACCCTCACCTGGGCGACCCAGTCAGGGGTGATCAGTCCCTGACTTTTGTCTTAGGTGGCCCAATACTGCACGGCTCCTCGAAAAGCTTCAGTCAGCAATGTTAAGAGCTAAGAGCTAAACTTCAAGTCATATTAGAGGAGTATCCAAATCAGTCTTTCAATGCCTGAAGAATATATCTAAAATAAGGGGACTAACCAAGAGCAAAATACTACTGCTGTCGCTAGCTATCTTAAAAAAAATTAGAATTAACTGAAAATCAAGAAGAACATTAACATTACTTGAAAAATTTTACCTTTATAATTTAGTGCCATGGAAAATCTGTCCACATCAGTACAAAACAACTCATGTGACACACATCCATCTTGGTCATAGCTTACTAATTACTTACCATCATGAAACTACTTGTCTTCTTTGCCTGAGAGCCAATCCCAACTAGCACATGTACCATATATCTGTACACCTATACACCATGGGCAAGAAGCAGAGCCATACATATTGTGTAAATAACATAGACAATAAATAAAATTCAATTAGTAAGATAATTTATTATTATAATATTCTAATTAATAACATTAATCTTGTCATTAGAATGGCAGTCAGATCATATCCTCTTTAAGTTTGTTGCTGGTGGCTCCATGTCCCACCGTTGGCCTGGGTTGGTCGTGGCCTGATGGGTGTTGGATGGGACAGCGGTGGTTGGGTTGTCTTGGGGCTCGGTGGCTGACTGACTGGGGCTGTTTCTGCTCTCCACGGTACACTTATTTTAATGCATCACATACCAACTGAATATATATTAATGCATTCTTTTAATGCATCTAGATTAGACATTTACACATTTACCACAAACTTCATGGAGGGGAAATGGGAAAAATAAAACACAAAATACTGGCAGGAGAAGTGTGTGTGTGTGTGTGTGTGTGTGTGTGTGTGTGTGTGTGTGTGTGTGTGTGTGTGTGTGTGTGTGTGTGTGTGTGTGTGTGTGTGTGAGCACCGTGTGAACTAACCTACTGTGTACATCTCACTTTTTAAAATTGACTTAGCTGAGATACATACCTCTCTCATTTACATCATAACAGTGTTGGCCTAAGCGTGGAATGAATTTGGGGCCATTGGGTTGAGATTGCTAAACTTTTTCAGTTCTTTTATTGTCATTTGCTCCATGATTATAGTTGTATGTTATATATTTTTAAAAGTTTGCATTCATATAAATCTCCAATCTCTCAAGACATAAACAGACATAGATTACAGACGTTCATTTAACCGACACTCATCCAGTCTTGCAGAGGCATCCCTTCCACAATTACACACACCTATATGTGGAGGTAACACAAGTGAGCTTTTTCTGTATGTATATTTAAATTTTATTTTCTCTATTTCCCATTTTCCTAGGTTTTTTTTGTTGGCATATACTGGTAAAGAGTACACGTTGGATCCAAATATAGATTGTTAACGGAACTCCAGTAAGGCTGCAGTTTTTCTAACTGAAGACTTAGGCCAGATTTGTACACGCCAGCATATAAATATTTCACACTGCCGGTGTGCAAAGCTCTGAGTGGTTCTAGTCTGAAATACAGTATATATCTGACAACCATAAGCCACCAAGACTTCTAAAATGATCTGGTTCAAGTTTGCTTTTCATTCTGAGAGTTAAAACTAAACAAAATGAATCAACATTTAATTTTTTACGTCTGGTAAACCAGGCCATGTTGGTACGAAGGGGCCCAAAGTGGGCAAGAAAATATCTCCCACACCATTACACCACCAGCAGCCTGGACTGTTGAAACAACGCAGGATGGATTCATATTTTCATCATGTTTCTACCAAATTCTGAGCCTACAATCTAAATGTGAAGCTGAAATGGAGACTCATCAGACCAGCAATGTTTCTACATCTTCTATTGTCCAGTGTTGGTGAGTGTGTGTGAATTGTATATTATATTATATTGCTGCTGCATGTAACTGGCTAATTAGATATCTGTGTTAACAAGAAGTTAAACAGGTGGAGCTGATAAAGCGACCAGAGTGCAAACACATGTAAAGCTTTTTAGGCTGTGTTCCTGATTTGAGGATGTAACCTTTGAAAGATTATGTGGCCACAGAAGGCCATAAAAAAGTTAAGTGGACTAATAAAAAAGAACATTAAAGCAGTTAGTGCTCCGATTCCTCTCTTATGACTTTAATAGTACAGAAGGGACCTTCTGCCTGGTTTCAAATGTACTGTTTCAATGCTGGAACAAAAACACTGTAATATTACTCCATTAAAAATGCATCAGGTGATGTAACTGCATTGATGTCCTGATGGAAATTTCCATGACAGACCATTTCACATTAGCTGTTTGCAACTGATTTTTGCATCTAAATGCAGAGATTGCAACATCTGACTATTGTTGGTTGTTTTTGTGGACGTTAGTCCAACCAAGCCAGTGATTTTATTACCACAACATAAGAGGGAAGCACTGATTTAAGTTGTGAATTCAAGAGAAATGACCACACTTGACCTTGAAAATTACTGCATTAATAAAGACAGCATTCTCTCTCACAGAAACTTTCTCATTTTATGTTTGTTCCGCCAACAGATTTTTTTAAAGGCTGAATTCAGCTCCTTAAATATAATGGTCAGTGTCCTGCTGTCCATTCAGGTCATACAGTATTTGATGGTGTCCTAAAAGATTGAAACCAAAGCTAGATATGCTAATATCTTTTTAGATTTTTCTAATTTGCTTTTTTTTTTTTTTAGAAGATAAAGTGTAAGAGAAGAGGCTTTTACTGCAATAACTAATCAAGGTCTTCTTGTCTTGGGATGTGTATTTTCTTTTAAGGAATCACTTAAGATTTGAAATTACATTTTGAAAACATGATGTGGGGAAATGTTTGTGTTTTTCTAACATCCTGGTGATGTTAACCTCGAGCAGAAAGCTTGACTTTGCAGTCGTCTCGGTGCCTCGCTTTGTCGTGTGACAAGTCACGTGAGTTACTAACATACCCTTACATGGCGCATAAACATACGTATGGATTTACATACTTACAAACATCACTCTTAAATACACACACACATTAAGCACACAAACACATATGCTTAAAATCTGCACCATCTGCATGTTATGTTTTTTTAAAGCATTAACAATTTTTGTGAAAATATTAATATTTAAACTAAATAGCAAAAATACAGTACATTTTGAAAACAGTCTATACTCTAAACTTAAAAAATGATTTAACACCTGGAGAAAGGCTGTGCAATAAGGCATAGAAAGCAGCTGAAATGTGTCAGTAATTAGGAAGTAATCTATAGATTACAGTCTCAATTTATGACTCATAAAACAAGTTGTTTAATAAGAAACACCTCATGATGGTAAAAGCAAATACTTCTGAAACCTTATTGTAAAACAACTGATGCCATTGGTTACAGAAGGATTTATTAACAAATGAATGTTCCAGTGAGCATTGCTGGGACCATAATGTGACAAAAAGAAAAAAAGACCATACACTGGCCATGACCAGGAGCTCCTCTCAAGATTTCTGACCATGAAGTGAAAAGAATGATCAGAAGACTCAAGGACCACTTGTAGAGAGCATCAGAAAGGAATTAGCAGGTACACCTGTTTCACAGAAAACAAGTTATGGTCTTTGTAAATGCTCATCATGCACGATTCCACTGCTGAGGAAAAATCGTGAAGTCTTTTTTAAAATTTGCTGCACAGAATTTGGAACAAACCTGTGAGACCAATCTGCTGAGATGAGACCAAAGTTTAACTATTTGGGTGCCATAATATACAGAATGTATGGAGGACAGATGGCTCTGAGCATCAACCCAAAAACACCAGCAAGGAAGTTTGGAGGTGGGAGCATCATGGTGTGGGCTTGCATATGATACTGGTAATCTTGACTGAAGAGAATGTACTGAGACATTGGGAGCTTGTACAAACTCAGTTCTACTTCAATAAGACGTTTCACCTCTAATCCAAAAGGCTTCTAAGTTAAAGGAACATAAGGCTAAGGACCCACGGTGTCACTGACTCACCTCACCAATCTATAGGTAGTTCAAGTTATTGCCACCTGTGAATTCAGAACGTAAAGTATTATGGGACCATGCATTATCTCAGGTGTGTGGAGATTTTGCAGTGAAAAATAAGATATCAGTTGGTTCAGTTCCAGTTGATCTGCTGCCATCAGAAACAATAAAATAATGTGGATACTTCATGAAATGGTTCTTTTATTGGGGCCAGTAAAGGTGCTGTACATAAGTAGCCGGTTAGCCAGTCATGCTAACATTTGTTTATTGGTTTTGATTCTGGGAACACTAGGAAGGATTTTTCTTCTTTCAAAGTTTTTTTTTTGTTAACTTATTTGTCTAAATAATTAGGCTAAATAATTAGGATTTTGTTTTTCTGTAAAAATGCTTTAAAATGTTGTAAGGGATAAAAGGAAGCTTCCCTATAAACAATCTGTCTCTCTACATTAACAATATTTTCGTCATGTTTCTCTCCTTTTAAAGTAAGGAATAACTTTGGTGCACGGTGTAGCTCTTTCCTTCTTCCTGGTTCCTTAACCAATCATATGCGACTCCCCACGGTTTTGTTTACACTCTGTTTTATGCTAATGTAAATTAGCGTGTGAAATTAGCGCTAGCATTGCAAAGCATAGCAACTTACTCTGTGTGAATCATCATGTTTGCTGGTGCTATGTTCTCTGTCCCCCATAGACTATATATAAAAGAGCCGTCCTCTCACAAACCGACAACCTGCGTGAAACTCTCAGAGGGTGAGGAGGGGGGATGCTCTCCATGTTTTTCCTCTTTCGACTGCAGTTCTGATTTGAAACACTAGGTGTCAATGCTACTTATTTCGCTTTTAATAAACTATTTCAACATTCGACGAAATCGCCGCCTGGTGAAACATTAGCAGACATAAAAACAGACATTGACTCACAGTTGACTGTTTAGTCTCAAACGTCTCAACCTGCATCTAATTTTGACCAAAACTGTACACCAAAATCTTTATACACACCATAAGGCTGCCATCTGTTGAAGCAGACACAACAAATATCATCAACAATTCTTTTAAATGATCCAAATGCACAAGCATGAATAAATGAATGGTTTATGTCAGTTACAATTTACAATACAAAACTTAATTTATGTGCATTTAGCTTGTAAGTATACGATAAGAATTTTAAGACAAAAGATTATAAATAATTTATTAGTGGTTTCATGTTAGAAAGCTTTATTATTCTGAAAGCTCTTTTCTGGAGTTTAATTATAGGGTATACATACTGTATGTTCTGTATGTATTTCCCCAAACCTCAACACAATATGACATATAAAGCATTATAAATGAAAAAAATCCAATATATGCAGACAATTCTTGTTTAAAAAAATCACTTGTTTAATAAATAATACCAAGAGTTTTAGATAATTTCTCTTTTATATATTCTATATGTGGCTTCCAAACAAATTTATTACCTAAAATTACTTCCAAGAATTTAGTTTCATATACTTTTTTATTTAATGACAGCTTATTGATATCAAACCATTTTTTTTCACCTGATCAACTCCTGTCTTTTATGTCTGGTCCTGAACAAAATAAATCTGTATCATCTGCAAACATAATAAATTTCAACTTATTAAATACTGCACCAATATTATTTAAGTAAAGTATAAATAGCTTAGGTCCTTATACCGAACCCTGTGGAACATCACAAGTTACTTTTCTAAAATGTGACATTATTATTAAATTTAACGTACTGAAACCTAATATTTAAATAACTTCTTATACAATTTAGTGTGTAAAACACCTCTTTTTCCACAATGCTCCAATTTCTGCAGAAGGAATGATTAATTGTGTCAAATGCTTTATATTAATCAACAAAAACTCCTACAGCACATTTAAATGATGGCAGCATTCAGCAGTCATAGTTTACTCCATAATTAATTTACTCAAAGCTAAATAAAGGCATGGGGAAACTAATTGTTTATTATGTAGGCAAAGAAAGCTCTACTATCCTTTTTCTTTTGTTAGACATCTCGGTTTATGTGTCGCATGTTTATTTTTAAGATTTTTTGTTACAAACAGCCTTTACAAGTGATGATAAATTTTCTTTGTGATCATTTAACATGTGAAAAAAATTATTTTTTACGTGTGAAGATGATTGTAGGCAGCAGTGGAAGAACTTCCTTAATCTTGAAACACGAAGTCACAGCGTCTTACAGTCAAAACCACCCCAAGCCTCGAGACTCTTGTAATGACCGTCTAAGCAGTGCATCGCCCACATCATTGTCTCTTGGGTCAGTTTTCAGGAGCCCGGCCTCAAGGAGAACACAGTGGTTCCCTCGCTCCTACTGGATCTTTATAGTCAACATTGTCTTTGTTTTCTTCTGCCCGATATGAGCTGCGTCTTCTGGGAGCTGGGACCGGAGCTTTCCTGTCTCTGCTGTTTACTCCAGAGGTTGGTGTAGGTGGACTTGCAGATGGGTTCTCCTCTTAACTTCCCAGTTACTTGATGGTGTTCACCTTCCTTTGATGATTCCAGAGGACTGAAGGCGAGCTAACCCAGCTGAAGCTGAAATTAAATAAATAAGAAAAATAGTCAGTGTTGTATTTATTTTTGTAAAACAACCATATCGATCAAAGTTACTCAGTTAAAAAATGCTGAAACCCACCATGGCTTCGTCTTCTGAGGCTGAACTCAGCCTCCAGATTCACTTCAGGCTGGAGCGAGTAGTACTTCTGAGAATTGGGAACATTGTGCCGTGGCTGAAAGACAAGTTACTGAAGGTGAGACAAATAGAAGGAGAAAAGGTTGTAAGCTATGAGTGAAGCTCTTTTAGTCACAAAAACCCAACTGATCACATAAGCTTCTAGCTCGAAGGCTGCGCCTAATGCTCGCATGGCGTTGAATCACAACCTCCCTGGCTTGGCTTTCATCTGGTATCTGGTATTTTCTGGTGTAAGCGATCGTCTGGAAAACATGAAAGGATGTAAAAGGCATGTCAGGAATTAGATTAACAGCTGAAAATCCAGACAAAACACAAGAAAAAACTTAAATGACAATAAATGTAAAGATACTAATGTTATTGTTTTTTCAGCCTTCAACCATTTTATCCAATAGCTCAACTTTTCTTTATTACTGTTAACATGCTAAAGCCTCAGATAAGGATCAGCCCACCACTAAAATTAATAACTCAAGGCACAATGAAATTTTGTTCAGCAGCTCTCGGCTTAAGACACACAGTAAGACACATATAAATATAAAGTATTAAAAAATAGAACAAACAGAATAAAAGAATAAAAGTAACAGTGACCGGGATGAATATATCACACATATTGCACAGTATTAAAGTGCAGTGCAGTGGGAATGTCTGTCTGCAGGGGTAAATGCTCAGTCTATGGGTGGATGGGGGGCGGATGTGTGAGGGGATGGGGTGATGGTTTTTACTGCTCTGGGGAAGAAGCTGTGTCTCAGTCTGTTGGTGTGGGTTCTGATGTTCCTGTACCTCTTTCCAGAGGGAAGAGGCACGAACAGATCGTGTCCTGGGTGGGTGGGGTCTGCAGCTATACGACCGGCCCTCCTTTGGACCCGGCCGTCGTATATTGAGTCGAGGTGTGGGAGAGGACCCCCCACAATCCCCTGTGCTGTTTTCACCACTCGGGCCAAGTCCTTCCTGTCTTGTCATCCTCTTTTTTTTACAGGATGCTGCCTGAAACTGCATTCTCTGATGGCTATCCATACTTTTAAGTTTTCACTTTTACAATGTCTACTCAAAACAAACTCACAAAGCAAAAACCAGAAACAAAACCAAGAAACGCCAATAAGTTTCAAGCTGTTCCATGTTTTTGGCATTAGCTCCACCTGTTCAACTGCTTGTTAGCACAAGTATCTAATCATCCAATCACATGGCAGCAACTCATTGAGAAACGTAAACATGGTCAAGACGACTTGCTGAAGTCTGAATGATGAAGAATAATCACGAGCAGGAAAGAAAACTAGAAATATAAAGAAGAATTTCAAACATGGATGAGTGCCTTTCGTGTCTACTGTGTATAAATTTATGGCCAGTCACAGAAGGGTGGGTGGACAAAGCGAGTATCACATCCATTCCTGGATGGACATTAACAGATTATGGAAGGTTAACAGACCACATCCCCATTCTAAGAGCTGCGGTGGCCATTTCTTTACCCTGTGTTGTGTCATATCATGCATCTTCTTAATGTCAGCAGCCAGGAACTTCTTCTTCGGTCGAGACGCCTCCATCTTCTCATCACTGGCGAGCAGGTGGGCGAATGAAGAGAGGATGAGAGATGAAATGTAATGCTTTTTTATACCTCTTTGCATTAAGACAAGCAGCAAATAGGATAGCACTTTCCTTTTGATGGAAAACAGCTTCATCGGCAGCAGTAAAATTAGATTAGATACGAACATTTCATGCAAGTCTTACTTCAAATCTTGGGAGTGAGACATCATTTTAAATAACGTGGGTTGCTAAGAAGTCAAGACTTAAAGCACAACATTTCTGACAAAATACTTATTATTTTGTATTTTCATCTCCTTTAGAAACCTATCATGTTACCATACTGCATTAGATATTGTTATTAATAATATTAATTGATTAATTATTCATTATAATCTCTAACTGTTCCTCCTATGAAGCCCGTTGTCATGTTTACTTCCAGTCTCCCTTCACTGAAGGTCCAGAAAAAGACTCCCAAGATTTTCACTGATAACCAGTGTTGCGCTAGTTACTGAAAAAAAGTAACTAGTTACTTCAATCAAAAAGTAACTTCACAAAGATACATACTG